>NC_142465.1:1250000-1875000 GCF_049115385.1 Moschus berezovskii
TCCAAATTTGTTGGCATATTGAGTGCAGCACTTTCACAGCATCATCTTTCAAGATTTGAAATAGCTCAACTGGAATTCCATCACTTCCACTAGCTTTGTTCGTAGTGTTGCTTTCTAAGGCACACTTGAATTCACATTCCAAGATGTCTGGATCTAGGCCAGTGATCACATTTTCGTGACTATCCTGGTCGTGAAGATCTTTTTTGTACAGTTCTTCTGTGTATTCTTGCCACCTCTTCTTAATATCTTCTGCTTCTGTTAGGTCCATACCATTTCTGTCCTTTATCGAGCCCATCTTTGCATGAAATGTTCCCTTGGAATCTCTAATGTTCTTGAAGAGATCTCTTGTGTTTCCTATTCTGTTGGTTTCCTCTATTTCTTTGCATTGATCACTGAGGAAGGCTTTCTTATCTCTCCTTGCTATTCTTTGGAACTCTGCATTCTAATGCTTATATCTTTCCCTTTCTCCTTTGCTTTTCGCTTCTCTTCTTTTCACAGCTATTTGTAAGGCCACTTCAGACAGCCATTTTGCTTTTTTTTGCATTTCTTTTCCATGGGGATGCTCTTGGTCTCTGTCTCCTGTACAATGTCACGAACCTCCATCCAGAGTTCATCAGGCACTCTATCTATCAGATCTAGTGCCTTAAATCTATTTCTCGCTTCCACTGTATAATCATAAGGGATTTGATTGAGGTCATATCTGAATGGTCTAGGCGTTTTCCCTACTTTCTTCAATTTAAGTCTGAATTTGGCAATAAGGAGTTCATGATCTGAGCCACAGTCAGCTCCTGGTCTTGATTTGCTAACTGTATACAGCTTCTCCATCTTTGGCTGCAAAGAATATAATGAATCTGATTTCGGTGTTGACCATCTGGTGATGTCCACGTGTAGAGTCTTCTCTTGTGTTGTTGGAAGCGGGAGTTTCCTATGACCAGTGCGTTCTCTTGACAAAACTCTATTAGACTTGGCCCTGCTTCATTCCGTGCTCCAAGGCCAAATTTGCCTGTTACTCCAGGTGTTTCTTGACTTCCTACTTTTGCATTCCAGTCCCCTATATTGAAAAGGACATCTTTTTGGATGTTAGTTCTAAAAGGTCTTGTAGGTCTTCTTAGAACCATTCAACTTCGGCTTCTTCATCGTTAGTGGTTGGGGCATAGGCCTGGATTACTGTAATGTTGAATGGTTTGCCTTGGAAACGAACAGAAATCATTCTGTCGTTTTTAAGATTGCATCCAAGTACTGCATTTCGGAGTCTCTTGTTGACCATGATGGCTACTCCATTTCTTCTAAGGGATTTCTGCCCACAGTAGTATATATATAATGGTCCTCTGAGTTAAATTTACACATTCCAGTCCATTTTAATTCACTGATTCCTAGAATGTCTATGTTCACTTTTGTCATCTCCTGTTTGACCACTTCCAATTTGCCTTGATTCCTGGACCTTACATTCCAGGTTCCTATGCAATAGGAACCTTGCTTCTATCACCGGTCACATCCACAACTGGGTACTGGTTTTGCTTTTGCTCCATCCCTTCATTCCTTCTAGAGTTATTTCTCCACTGGTCTCCAGTAGCATAATGGGCACCTACAGACCTGGGGAATTCCTCATTCAGTATCCTGTCATTTTGCCCTTTGATACTGTTCATGGGGTTCTCAATGCAAATATACTGAAGTGGTTTGCCATTCCCTTCTCCAGTGGACCACATTCGGCTGTGGTCCATGTGATCAGATGGAGTAGATTCCTGTGATGATGGTTTCAGTGTGTCTGCCATCTGAAGCCCCCTCGAAATACCTACCATCTGATTTGAGTTTCTCTTACCTTGGGTGTGGAATATCTCTTCACAGCTGCTCCAAGAAAGCACAGCTGCTGCACCTTACCTTGGATGAGGGGTGTGTCCTCAAGGCCGCCCCTCCTGACCTTGAACGTGAGTACCTCCTCTCGGCTCTCCCACAAAGCCACCGCCTATTGGAGGTGGGGTGCCTCCTCTCGGCCGCCTGCCCTGGCCTCAGGCATGGGGTAGCTCCTCACTGCTGCGCATCTCTGCATGGTTGGTTGTACCAGGGCCGGCTTCTCTCGAGTCTGCGCGGGCGGGGCCTGCGTATCCCGCGTCTGGTGGGCGGGGCCGCGGTCTCTCGCATCTGCGCGGGCAGGGCAAGGGTCTCTCGCATCTGCGCAGGCGGGGCAGGGTTCTCTTGCGTCTGCGTGGGCGGTGCCAGCAACAATAGCGTCTGAGCGGCTGGGGCCAAGGTCTCTCGCGTCTGAGCGGGCGGGGCCGGGGTCTCTGGAGTCTGCGCGGGCGGGGCCGGGTTCTCTCCCGTCTGCGCGGGTGGGGAAGGCCTCTCTCGCATCTGCGCCGGCAAGGCCCGTGTCTCTGGCATCTCAGCCGCCTGGGCCGGCATCTCTCGTGTCTGCGCGGGTGGGTCTGGTATTTCTCCCGTTTGCACAGCCAGATGAGACTCAAAAAATTCCCTCAAACAGCCGTCCCCATTGGAGAGGAGAACACACTTTACGGACTTAACTCGAGAAGAGGCCCTATTCCCATTTAAAGGCTCAACAGTAATCCCGAAATTCCCCTTCCAACACAAAAGGGTTCCTGACTTCCCTGAAGCAGCCAGAGAGAATTCCTGAGGTCCTGTTCGCTACCTGAGAAGTTCAACCAGGTTCCCGCCGCAACTCTAGAAACACCACAAAATTATCCCCTCAATGCGAGATCAGGAAAATATTCCGCTGCACAATTCAAGATAAATCCCACGTCTCACTGAAAAGGCAAAACTGTATTTGACACCCTTTATGCGACTCAGAAAATTTCCTCACACAGCCATCCCCATTGGAGAGTAGAACACAGTTTATGGACTCATCATGGGAAGAGGCCCTATTCCCATTTAACGACTCGAGAGTAATCCCGAAATTCCCGTTCCAGTAGAAAAGGGAGACTAACTTCCCTGAAGCAATACAAGCGAGTTCCTGAGGTCCCCGTCGCAACTCGAGAAGTACCCCCAGCTTCCCGCCTCAAAAGGGGAAACACCACAAAATTATCCGCTCAATGTGAGATGAGGAAATTTTGCACTGCACAATTAAATAGAAATCCCACATTCCCGCTTGAAAGACAAAAGGGCACTTGATACACTTTATGCGATTCAGATAGTTTCCTAACACCCGTACTTATTGGAGCGGAGAACACATTTCATGGACTCAAATCTAGAAGAGGACCTATTCCCATTTAAGGGCTCGAGAGTAATCTGGAAGTCCACTTCCAAAAAAAGGGGACATGACTTCCCTGAAGCAACCCCAGCGAGTTCCTGAGGTCCCCGTCGCAACTGGAGAAGCACCCAGAGCTTGCCGCCGCATCTCGAGAAACACCCCAAAATTATCCCCTCAATGCGAGATGAGGATATTTTGCGATGCAGCATCTCAAGAGAAATAACACATTCCCTCTTGAAAGGCAAAAAGGTACTTGACACCCTTCATTCGACTCAGAATGTTCCCTCACACAGCGGTCCCCTTTGGAGAGAAGAACACACATCATGGACTCAAATCGAGATGAGCCCCTGTGCACATTTAAGGACTCGAGAAGGAACCGGAAGTTCCCCTTCCAAAACCAAAGGGGACCTGACTTCCCTGAAGCAACCCCAGCGAGTTCCTTAGGTCCCCGGCGCAACTCGAGGAGCACAACCAGCTTCCCGCTGCAACTCGAGCAACACCCCAGAATTATCCCCTCCATGCGAGATGAGGAAATTTTGCGATGCAGCATCTCAAGAGAAATACCACATTCCCTCTTGAAAGACAAAAAGGTACTTGACACCCTTTATTCGACTCAGAAAGTTCCCTAACACAGCCGACCCCTTTGGAGAGAAGACACTTTATGGACTCAATTAGAGATGAGCCCCTGTGCACATTTTAGGGCTCGAGAGGAAACCGGAAGTTCCCCTTCCAACACCAAAGTGGACTGACTTCCCTGAAGCTACCCCAGCGAATTCCTGAGGTCCCCGTCGCAACTCGAGAAGCACACCCAGCTTCCCGCCACAACTCAAGAAACGCCGCAAAATTATGCCCTCCATGCGAGATGAGGAAATTTTGCGATGCAGCATCTCAAGAGAAATACCAAATTCCCTCTTGAAAGGCAAAAAGATACTTGACACCCTTTATTCGACTCAGAAAGTTCAGTCACACAGCCGTCCCCTTTGGAGAGGAGAACACACTTGATGGACTCAATTCGAGATGAGCCCCTGAGCACATTTAAGGGCGTGAGAGGAAACCGGAAGTTCCCCTTCCAACAGCAAATGGGACCTGACTTCCCTGAATCAACCCCAGGTAGTTCCTGAGGTGCCCGTCGCAACTTGAGAAGCACCCCCAGCTTCACGCCACAACTCGTGAAACAACCCAAAATTATCCTCTCAATGCGAGATACGAAATTTTGCGATGCAGCATCTCAAGAGAAATACCACATTCCCTCTTGAAAGGCAAAAAGGTACTTGACACCCTTTATTCGACTCAGAAAGTCCCCTCACACAGCCAACCATTTTTAGAGGAGAACACACTTTATGGACTCATTTCGAGATGAGCCCCTGTGCACATTTAAGGGCTCGAGAGGAACCCGGAAGTTCCCCTTCCAACACCAAAGGGGACCTGACTTCCCTGAATCAACCCCAGCGAGTTCCTGAGGTCCCCGTCACAACTGGAGAAGCACCCCTATCTTCCCGCCGCAACTTGAGAAACACCCCAAAAATATCCCCTCCATGCGAGATGAGCAAATTTTGCGATGCAGCATCTCAAGAGAAATACCACATTCCATTTTGAAAGGCAAAAAGGTACTTGACACCCTTTATTCGACTCAGAAAGTTCCCTCACACAGCCGTCCCCTTT
Organism: Moschus berezovskii; assembly: GCF_049115385.1. Lineage (NCBI taxonomy): Eukaryota > Metazoa > Chordata > Mammalia > Artiodactyla > Moschidae > Moschus > Moschus berezovskii. The sequence continues at coordinate 1,254,865 of NC_142465.1, forward strand.
GGAGAGAACTCACTTTATGGACTCAATTCGAGATGAGCCCCTGAGCTCATTTAAGGGCTCGTGAGTCACCCGGAAGTTCCCCTTCCAACAGCAAAGGGGACCTACTTCCCTGAAGCAACCAAAGCGAGTTCCTGAGGTCCCCGTCTCAACTCGAGAAGCACACCCAGCTTCCCGCCGCAACTGGAGAAACACACCAAAATTATCCCCTCAATGCGAGATGAGGAAATTTTGCGATGCAGCATCTCCAGAGAAATACCACATTCCCTCTTGGAAGGCAAAAAGGTACTTGACACCCTTTATTCGACTCAGAAAGTTCCCGCACAGAGCCGACCCATTTTAGAAGAGAACACACTTAATGGACTCAAATGAAGATGAGACCCTTTGCACATTTAAGGGCTCGAGAGGAAACCTGAAGTTCTCCTTCCAACAGCAAAGGGGACCTGACTTCCCTGAAGCAACCCCAGCGAGTTCCTGAGGTCCCCGTCGCAAGCCGAGAAGCAACCCCAGCTTCCCGCCGCAACTCGATAAACACCCAAAAATTATCCCCTCAATGCGAGATGAGGAAATTTTGTGATGCAGCATCTCAAGAGAAATACCACATTCCCTCTTCATAGGCAAAAAGGTACTTGACACCCTTTATTCGACTCAGAAAGTTCCCTCACACAGCCGTCCCCTTTGGAGAGAACTCACTTTATGGACTCAATTCGAGATGAGCCCCTGAGCTCATTTAAGGGCTCGTGAGTCACCCGGAAGTTCCCCTTCCAACAGCAAAGGGGACCTACTTCCCTGAAGCAACCAAAGCGAGTTCCTGAGGTCCCCGTCTCAACTCGAGAAGCACACCCAGCTTCCCGCCGCAACTGGAGAAACACACCAAAATTATCCCCTCAATGCGAGATGAGGAAATTTTGCGATGCAGCATCTCCAGAGAAATACCACATTCCCTCTTGGAAGGCAAAAAGGTACTTGACACCCTTTATTCGACTCAGAAAGTTCCCGCACAGAGCCGACCCATTTTAGAAGAGAACACACTTAATGGACTCAAATGAAGATGAGACCCTTTGCACATTTAAGGGCTCGAGAGGAAACCTGAAGTTCTCCTTCCAACAGCAAAGGGGACCTGACTTCCCTGAAGCAACCCCAGCGAGTTCCTGAGGTCCCCGTCGCAAGCCGAGAAGCAACCCCAGCTTCCCGCCGCAACTCGATAAACACCCAAAAATTATCCCCTCAATGCGAGATGAGGAAATTTTGTGATGCAGCATCTCAAGAGAAATACCACATTCCCTCTTCATAGGCAAAAAGGTACTTGACACCCTTTATTCGACTCAGAAAGTTCCCTCACACACCCGTCCCCTTTGGAGAGAACACACTTTATGGACTCAATTCGAGATGAGCCCCTGTGCACATTTAAGGGCTCGAGAGGAACCCGGAAGTTCCCCTTCCAACACCAAAGGGGAACTGACTTCCCTGAATCAACAGAAGCGAGTTCCTGAGGTCCCCGTCGCAACTCGAGAAGCACCCCCAGCTTCCAGCCGCAACTCGTGAAACAGCCCAAAATTATTCTCTCAATGCGAGATACGAAATTTTGCGATGCAGCATCTCAAGAGAAATACCACATTCCCTCTTGAAAGGCAAAAAGGTACTTGACACCCTTTATTCGACTCAGAAAGTCCCCTCACAAGCCATCCCCTTTTAGAGGAGAACACACTTTATGGACTCAATTCGAGATGAGCCCCTGTGCACATTTAAGGGCTTGAGAGGAACCCGGAAGTTCCCCTTCCAACAGCAAAGGGGACCTGACTTCCCTGAAGCAACACCAGCCAGTTCCTGAGGTCCCCGTTGCAACTCGAGAAGCACCCCAGCTTCCCGCCGGAACTCGAGAAACACCCCAAAATTAACCCCTCCATGCGAGATGATGAAATTTTGCGATGCAGCATCTCAAGAGAAATACCACATTCCCTCTTGAAAGGCAAAAAGGTACTTGACACCCTTTATTCGACTAAGAAAGTTCCCTCACACAGCTGTCCCCTTTTAGAGAAGAACACACTTTATGGACTCAATTCGAGATGAGACCCTGCGTACATTTAAGGGCTCTAGAGAAACCGGGAACTTCCCCTTCCAACATCAAAGGGGACCTGACTTCCCTGAAGCAACCCCAGCGAGTTCCTGAGGTCCCCGTCGCAACTCGAGAAGCACCCCCAGCTTCCCGCCGCAACTCGTGAAACAGCCCAAAATTATTCTCTCAATGCGAGATACGAAATTTTGTGATGCAGCATCTCAAGAGAAATACCACATTCCCTCTTGAAAGGCAAAAATGTACTTGACACCCTTTATTCGACTCAGAAAGTCCCCTCACACAGCCATCCCCTTTTAGAGGAGAACACACTTTATGGACTCAATTCGAGATGAGCCCCTGTGCACATTTAAGGGCTTGAGAGGAACCCGGAAGTTCCCCTTCCAACAGCAAAGGGGACGTGACTTCCCTGAAGCAACCCCAGCCAGTTCCTGAGGTCCCCGTCGTAAATCGAGAAGCACCCCAGCTTCCTGCCGCAACTCGAGAAACACCCCAAAATTAACCACTCAATGCGAGATGAGAAAATTTTGCGATGCAGCATCTCAAGAGAAACACCACATTCCCTCTTGAAAGGCAAAAAGGTACTTGACACCCTTTATTCCACTCAGAACGTTCCCTCACACAGCTGTACCCTTTGGAGAGGAGAACACACTTAATGGACTCAAATCCAGATCAGCCCCTATGCATATTTAAGGGCTCAAAATAAACTGGAAATTCCCCTTCCAACATCAAAGGGGAACTAACTTCCCTGAAGCAACTCCAGCGAGTTCCTGATGTCCCCGTCGCAACTCGAGAAGCACCCCCAGCTTCCCTCCGCAAGTCGAGAAACACCCCAAATTTAACCCTCAATGCAAGATGAGGAAATTTTGCGATGCAGCATCTCAAGAGAAATACCACATTCCCTCTTGAAAGGCAAAAAGGTACTTGACACCCTTTATTCGACTCAGAAAGTTCCCTCACACAGCTATACCCTTTGGAGAGGAGAACACACTTTATGGACTCAATTTGAATGTGCCCCTGTGCACATTTAAGGGCTCGAGAGGAACCAGGAGCTTCCCCCTAAAAACAAAAAAGGGACATGTCTTCCTGAAGCAACAACAGCGAGTTTCTGAGGTCCCCTTCTCAACTCGAGAAGCACCCCCAGTTTCCCGCCGCAACTCGAAAAACACTCCAAAATTATCCCCTCAATGTGAGATGAGAAAATTTTGCAATGGAGCATCTCAAGAGAAATACCACATTCCCTGTTGAAAGGCAAAAAGTTACTTGACACCCTTTATTCGACTCAGAAAGTTCCCTCACACAGCCGTCCCCTTTGGAGAGAACACACTTTATGTACTAAATTCCAGATGAGTCCCTGTTCACATTTAAGGGCTCGAGAGGAAACCGGAAGTTCCCCTTCCAACAGCAAAGGGGACCTGACTTCCCTGAAGCAACCAAAGCGAGTTCCTGAGGTCCCCGTCGCAACTCAAGAAGCACACCCAGCTTCCCGCCGCAACTCGAGAAACACCCCAAAATTATTCCCTCAATGCGAGATGAGGAAATTTTGCGATGCAGCATCTCAAGAGAAATACCACATTCCCTCTTGAAAGGCAAAAAGGTACTTGACATCCTTTTTTCGACTCAGATATTTTCCTCACACAGCCCTCCTCTTTTAGAGGAGAACACACTTTATGGACTCAATTCGAGATGAGCCCCTGTTCACATTTAAGTGCTTGAGAGGAACCCGGAAGTTCCCCATCCAAAGGAAAAGGGGATCTGACTTCCCTGAAGCAACCCCAGCGAGTTCCTGAGGTCCCCGTCGCAACTCGAGAAGCACCCCCAGCTTCCCGCCGCTACTCGAGAAACACCCCAAAATTATCCCCTCAATACGAGATGAGGAAATTTTGCGATGCAGCATCTCAAGAGAAATACCACATTCCCTCTTGAAAGGCAAAAAAGTACTTGACACCCTTTATTCAACTAAGAAAGTTCCCTCACACAGCTGTCCCCTTTTAGAGAAGAACACACTTTATGGACTCAATTCGAGATGATCCCCTGTGCATATTTAAGGGCTCTAGAGAAACCGGGAAGTTCCCCTTCCAACAGCAAATGGGACCTGACTTCCCTGAATCAACCCCAGCGAGTTCCTGAGGTGCCCGTCGCAACTCGAGAAGCACCCCCAGCTTCCCGCCGCAACTCGTGCAACAGCCCAAAATTATCCTCTCAATGCGAGATACGAAATTTTGCGATGCAGCATCTCAAGAGAAATACCACATTCCCTCTTGAAAGGCAAAAAGGTACTTGACACCCTTTATTCGACTCAGAAAGTCCCCTCACACAGCCAACCCTTTTTAGAGGAGAACACACTTTATGGACTCATTTCGAGATGAGCCCCTGTTCACATTTAAGGGCTCGAGAGGAACCCGGAAGTTCCCCTTCCAACATCAAAGGGGACCTGACTTCCCTGAATCAACCCCAGCGAGTTCCTGAGGTCCCCGTCACAACTGGAGAAGCACCCCAGCTTCCCGCCGCAAGTCGAGAAACACCCCAAAAGTATCCCCTCCATGCGAGATGAGGAAATTTTGCGATGCAGCATCTCAAGAGAAATACCACATTCCCTCTTGAAAGGCAAAAAGGTACTTGACACCCTTTATTCGACTCAGAAGGTTCCCTCACCCAGCCGTCCACAGGGAGAGGAGAACTCACTTTATGAACTCAATTCGAGAAGAGTCCCTGTTCACATTTAAGGGCTCGAGAACTAAGCGGAAGTTCCTTTTCCAAGACCAAAGGGGACCTGACTTCCCTGAGTCAACCCAGCGAGCTCCTGAGGTCCCCGAGGCAACTCGACAAACACCCCCAGCATCCCGCCGCAACTCCAGAAGCACCGCAAAATTATCCACCCAATGCGAGATGAGGAAATTTTGTGTTGCAGAATCTCAAGAGAAATACCACATTCTGTCTTCAAAGGCAAAAAGGTACTTGACACTCTTTATTCGACTCAGAAATTTCACTCACACAGCCGTCACCATTGGAGAGAACACACTCTAAGGACTCAATTGAGCTGAGCTCCTGTTCACAATTAGAGGCTCTCGAGGTAACCGGAAGTTCCCCTTCCAGCACCAAAGGGGACCTGACTTCCCTGTAGTAACCTCAGCGAGTTCCTGAGGCCCCCATCGCAACTCGAGAAGCACCCGAAAATTATCCCCTCAATGCAAGATGAGGAAATTTTGTGATGCAGAACCTAAAGAGAAATATCACATTCCCCCTTGAAAGGCAAAATGGTACTTGACACCCTTTATTCGACTCAGAAAGTTCCCTCACACAGCCGTCCAATTTGGAGAGTAGAACACATTTTATGGACTCAATTCGAGATGAGACTCTGTTCACATTTAAGGGCTCGAGAGGAACCCGGAAGTTCCCCTTCCAACACCAAAGGGGAATTGACTTCCCTGAAGCAACCCCAGCGAGCTATTGAGGTCCCCGTCGCAACTCGAGAAGAACCCCCAGCTTCCCGCCGCAACTCCAGAAACACCGCAAAATTATCCCCTCCATGCGAGATGAGGAAATTTTGCGATACAGTATCTCAAGAGAAAACCAAGTCCCTCTTGAAATGCAAAAAGTTACTTGACACCCTTTATTCGACTCAGAAAGTTCCCTCACACAGCCGTCCCCTTTGGAGAAGAGAACACATTTTATGGACTCAATTCGAGATGAGACCCTCTTCACATTTAAGGGCTCGAGAGGAAACCGGAAATTCCCCTTCCAACACCAAAGGGGACATGACTTCCCAGAAGCAACCCCAGCGAGTTCCTGAGGTCAACGTCGCAACTCGAGAAGCACCCCCAGTTTCACGCCGCAACTCGAAAAGAACCGCAAAATATCCCCTCAATGCGAGATGAGGACATTATGCGACTCAGAATCTCAATAGAAATACCACATTCCCTCTTGAAAGGGATAAAGGTACTTGACAGCCTTTTATCGACTCAGAAAGTTCCTTCACACAGCCGTCCTCTTTGCAGAGGAGAAGACACTTTATGGACTCAATTCGGGATGAGCCCCTGTTCACATTTAAGTGCTAGAGAGGAAACTGGAAGTTCCCCTTCCAACACCAAAGGGGACCTGACTTGGCTGAAGTAACCCCAGCGAGTTTTTGAGGTAAACGTCGCAACTCGAGAAGCACCCCAGCTTCCAACCGCACCTCGAGAAACACCACAAATATATCCCCTCAATGCGACATGAGTAGATTTTGCGATGCAGAATCTCAAGAGAAATACCACATTCCCTCTTGAAACGCAAAAAGTACTTGACACCCTTTATTCGACTCAGAAAGTTCCCTCACGCAGCCGTCCTCTTTGGAGAGGAGAACACACTTTATGGATTCAGTTCGAGATGAGCCCCTGTTCACATTTATGGGCTCAAGTGGAAACCGAAAGTTCCCCTCGAATACCAAAGGGGACCTGACTTCCCTGAAGCAACCCCAGCGAGTTCCTGAGGTCTCCGTCGCAACTCGAGAAGCACCCCCAACTTCCCACCGCAACTTGAGAAACACTCCAAAATTATCGCCTCAGTGCGAGAGGAGGAAATTTTGCGATGCAGAATCTCAAGTAAAATACCACATTCCCTCTTGAAAGGCAAAAGCACTCTTAACACCCTTTATGCGATTCAGAAAGTTCCCTCACACAGCAGTGCCCACTGGAGAGGAGAACACATTTTATGGACTCAATTCGAGATGAGTACTGATTCCCACTTAACGGCTCGATAGTGAACCGGAAGTTCCCCTTCAAACACAAAACGGCATCTGCCTTACCTGAAGAAACCCGAGCGAGTTCCTGATGTCCCCATCGCAAATCTAGAAGTACCCCCAGCTTCCCGCCGCAACTGGACATACAGCATAAAATTATCACGTCAATGCGAGATGAAGAAATATGGCTCTGCAGAATCTCAAGAGAAATATCACATTCCCTCTTGAAAGGCAAAAGGGTTCTTGACTCCCTTTATGCGACTCAGAATGTTCCCTAACATCCATCCTCAGTGGAGAGGAGAACACTCTTCATGCAGTCAAATCGAGCAGAGGCAATATTCCCATTTAAAGTCTCAAGAGTAATCAAGAAGTTCCCCTTCCAACACAAAAGGGGACTTGACTTCCCTGGAACAACCTGAGAGAGTTCCTGAGGTTCCCGTTTCAACTCCAGAAGTATCCCCTACTTCCAACCGCAACTCGAGAAACAACACAGTATTATCCCCTCAATGCGACATGAGGTAAATTTGCGCTGCAGAATCTCAAGAGAAATCCCACATTCCCGCTTGAAAGGCAAAAGGGAACTTGGCATACTTTATGCTCCTCAGAAAGTTCCCTAAAATCCATCCCCATTGCAGAGGCATACACAATTATGGACTCAACTTCAGAAGAGCCCCTTTTCCCTTAAAGGCCTCGAGAGTAATCCGGAAGTTCCCCGTCCAGCACTAAAGGGGACCTGACTTCCCTAATGTAACTCCAGTGAGTTCCTGAGGTCCCCGTTGAAACTCGAGAAGTACCCCCAGCTTCCCGCCGAAATTCGGGAAACGTCACAAAATTATCCCCTCAATGCGAGATGAAACTTTGCGCTGCAGAATCTGAAGAGAAATCCCACATTCCCAATTGAAAGGCAAAAGTGTACTTGACTCCTTTTATGTCACTCAGAAAGTTCCCTAAGATCCTTCCCCATTGGAGAGGAGAACACACTTTATGGACTCAACTCCAGAAGAGGCCCTATTCCCATTAAAGGGCTCGAGACTAATCCGGAAGTTCCCCTTCCAGCACAAAAGGGGACCTGACTTCCCTGAAGAAACTCGAGTGAGTTCCTGAGGCCCCCATCTAAACTCAAGAAGTACCCCCAGCGTCCCGCCGCAAATCGAGAAACACCACAAAATATTCCCCTCACTGCGAGATGAGGAAATTCTGCGCTGCAGAATCTCAAGAGAAATCCTACATTCCGGCTTGAAAGGCAAAAGGGTACTGACTCCATTTATGCGACTCAGAATGTTCCCTAACATCCTTCCTCAGTGGAGAGGAAAACACACTTTATGGTCTCACATCAAGAAGAGGCATTTTTCCCATTTAACAGCTCGAGAGTAATCCGGAAGTTCCCCTTCCAACACAAAAAAGGACTTGACTTTCCTGAAGCAACCCGAGCGAGTTCCTGAGGTCCCCGCTGCAACTCGAGAAGTACCCCCAGCTGGCCGCCGCAACTCGAGAAACACCCCAAAATCATTCCCTCAATGGGAGATGAGGAAATTTTGCGCTGCAGAATCTCAAGAGAAATACCACATTCCCTCTTGAAATGCAAAAAGGTACTTGACACCCTTTGTTCGACTCAGAAAGTTTCCTCACACATCCGTCCCCTTTGGAGAGCAGAACACACATTATGGACTCAATTCAGGATGAGCCCCTGTTCACATTTAAGGGCTCCAGCGGAAACCGGAAGTTCCCTTTCCAACACCAAAGGGGACCTGACTTCCCTGAAGCAACCCCAGCGAGTTCCTCTGGTCCCCGTCGCAACTCGAGAAGCAAGCCCAGCTTCCCGCCGCAACTCGAGAAACACCCCAAAATGATATCCTCAATGCGAGATGAGGATTTGTGCGATGCAGAATCTAAAGAGAAATACCCCATTCAGTCTTGAAAGGCAAAAAGGTACTTGACACCTTCTATTCGACTCAGAAATTTCAATCACACAGCCGTCCCCATTGGAGAGGACAACACACTTTAAGGACTCAATTTGAGATGAGCCCCTGTTCACATTTAAGGGCTCGAGAAGAAACCAGAAGTTCCCCTTCCAACACAAAAGGTGACTGACTTTCCTTAAGCAACCCAGGCGAGTTCCTCCGGTCCCCGTCGCAACTCGAGAAGCAAGCCCAGCTTCCCGCCCCAACTACAGAAACACCACAAAATTATCCCCTCAATGCGAGATGAGGAAATTTTGCGATGTAGAATCTCAAGAGATATAACACATTTCCTCATCAAAGGCAAAAGCGTACAAAACACCCTTTATGCAACTCAGAAACTTCCCTCACACAGCCGTCCCCATTGAGAGGAGAACACACTTTATGGACTCTATTCGAGAAGAGGCCCTATTCACATTAAAGGGTTCGAGAGTAATACGCAAGTTCCCCTTCCAGCACAAAATGGGACCAGACTTCCCTAAAGTAACTCGAGTGTGTTCCAGAGGTACTCGTCGGAACTGCAGAAGTACCCCCAGCTTCCCAACCCAATTCGTGAAACACCAAAAAATTATCCCCTCCATGCGAGATGAGGAAATTTTGCGCTGCAGAATCACAAGATAAATCCACATTCCCGCTTGAAAGGCAACAGTGTACTTGACTCCCTTTAGGCGACTCAGAATGGTCCCTAACATCTGTCCTCAGTGCAGAGGAGAACACACTCTCCGGACAAAAATCGAGAAGAGGCAAAGTTCCCATTTAACGGCTGGAGAGTAATCTGGAAGTTCCCCTTCCAACACAAAAGGGGACTTGACTTCGCTAAAGCAACCCAAGCGAGTTCCTGAGGTCCCCGTTGCAACTCGAGAAGTACCCCCTGCTTCCCTCGGCAACTCGAGAAATACCACAAAATTATCCCCTCAATGCGAGATGAGGTAATTTTGCGCTGCAGAATCTCAAGAGAAATCCCACATTCCCGCTTGAAAGGCAAAAGGGTACTTGACACACTTTATGCCACTCACAAAGTTCCCTAACATCCGTCCCCATTGGAGAGGAGAACACAATTTATGGACTCAAATCGAAAGGAGTCCCTATTCCCATTAAAGGGCTCGAGAACAATCCGGAAGTTCCCCTTCCAGCACAAAAGGGGACCTGACTTCCCTGAAGTAATCCGAGTGTGTTCCAGAGGTCCTCGTCACAACTGGAGAATCACCCCCAGCTTCCCAACCCAATTCGTGTAACAGCACATAATTATCCCCTCCATGCGAGATGAGGAAATTTTGCACTGCAGAATCTCAAGAGAAATCCCACATTCCCGCTTGAAAGGTAAAAGAGTACTTGACTCCCTTTAGGCGAATCAGAATGGTCCCTAACATCCATCCTCAGTGGAGAGGAGAACACACTTTACGGACTCAAATAGAGAAGAGGCAATATTCCCATTTAAGGGCTCGAGAGTAATCCGGAAGTTCCCCTTCCAGCACAAACGGGGAACTGACTTCCCTGAAGTAACTCGAGTGAGTTCCTGTGGTCCCCGTCGCACCTTGAGGAATACCCCCAGCTTCCCGCCGCAATTCGAGAAACACCACAAAATTATCCCATCAATGCGAGATGAAGAAATTTTGCGCTGCAGAATTTCAAGAGAAATCCCACATTCCCGCCTGAAAGGGAAAAGCGTATTTGACACACTTTGTTCAGTTCAGTTCAGTTCAGTCGCTCAGTCGTGTCCGACTCTCTGCGACCCCATGAATCACTGTATGCTAGGCCTCCCTGTCCTACACCACCTCCCAGAGTTCACTCAAACTCATGGCCACAGAGTCGGTGATGCTATCCAGCCATCTCATTCTCTGTCGTCCCCTTCTCCTCCAGCCCCCAACCTCTCCTAGCATCAGAATCTTTTCCAGTGAGTCAACTCATCACATGAGGTGGCCGAAGTATTGCAGTTTCAGCTTTAGCATCAGTCCTTCCAATGAACACCGACGATTGATCTCCCTTAGAATGGACTGGTTGGATCTTCTTGCAGTCCAAGGGACTCTCAAGAGTCTTCTCCAATACCACAGTTCGAAAGCCTCAGTTCTTCGGCGGTCAGCTTTCTTCACAGTCCAACTCTCACATCCATACATGACCACGGGAAAAACCATAGCTTTGACTAGATGGAGCTTTTTTGGCAAAGTGATGTCTCTGCTTTTTAATATACTATCAAGGTTGATCATAACTTTCCTTCCAAGGAGTAAGCGCCTTTTAATTTCATGGCTTCAATCAGCATCTGCAGTCATTTTGGAGCCCCCAAAAATAAAGTGTGACACTGTTTCCACTGTTTTTCCATCTATTTCCCGTGAAGTGTTGGGACCAGATTCCATCACCTTTGTTTTCTGAATGTTGAGCTTCAAGCCAACCTTTTCACTCTCCTCTTTCACTTTCATCAAGAGGCTTTTGAGTTCCTCCTCAATTTCTGCCCTAAAGGTGGTGTCATCTGCATATCTGAGGTTATTGATATTTCTCCCAGCAATCTTGATTCCAGTTGTTCTTCTTCCAGCCCAGCATTTCTCATGATGCACTCTGCATATAAGTTAAATAAGCAAGATTACAATATACAGCCTTGACGTACTCCTTTTCCTATTTGGAACCAGTCTGTTGTTCCATGCACAGTTCTGACTGCTGCTTCCTGACCTGCATACAGGTTTCTAAAGAGGCAGGTCAGGTGGTCTGGGATTCCCATTTCTTTCAGAATCTTCCACAGTTTATTGTGATCCACACAGTCAAAGGCTTTGGCTTAGTCAATGAAGCAGAAATAGATGTTTTTCTGGAACTCTCTCGCTTTCTCCATGATCCAGCGGATGTTGGCAATTTGATCTCTGGTGCCTCTGCCTTTTCTAAAACCTGCTTGAACATCTGGGAGTTCACGGATCACATATTGCTGAAGCCTGGCTTGGAGAATTTTGAGCATGTCTGTACTAGCGTGTGAGATGAGTGCAATTGTGCAGTAGTTTGAGCATTCTTTGGCATTGCCTTTCTTTGGGATTAGAATGAAGACTGACCTTTTCCAGTCCTGTGGCCACTGCTGAGTTTTCCAAATTTGTTGGCATATTGAGGGCAGCACTTTCACAGCATCATCTTTCAAGATTTGAAATAGCTCAACTGGAATTCCATCACTTCCACTAGCTTTGTTCGTAGTGTTGCTTTCTAAGGCACACTTGAATTCACATTCCAAGATGTCTGGCTCTAGGCCAGTGATCACATTTTCATGACTATCCTGGTCGTGAAGATCTTTTCTGTACAGTTCTTCTGTGTATTCTTGCCACCTCTTCTTAATATCTTCTGCTTCTGTTAGGTCCATACCATTTCTGTCCTTTATCGAGCCCATCTTTGCATGAAATGTTCCCTTGGAATCTCTAATGTTCTTGAAGAGATCTCTTGTGTTTCCTATTCTGTTGTTTTCCTCTATTTCTTTGCATTGATCACTGAGGAAGGCTTTCTTATCTCTGCTTGCTATTCTTTGGAACTCTGCATTCTAATGCTTATATCTTTCCCTTTCTCCTTTGCTTTTCGCTTCTCATCTATTCACAGCTATTTGAAAGGCCACCTCAGACAGCCATTTTGCTTTTTTTTGCATTTCTTTTCCATGGGGATGCTCTTGGTCCCTGTCTCCTGTACAATGTCACGAACCTCCATCCAGAGTTCATCAGGCACTCTATCTATCAGGTCTAGTCCCTTAAATCTATTTCTCACTTCCACTGTATAATCATAAGGGATTTGAATGAGGTCATATCTGAATGGTCTAGGGGTTTTCCCTACTTTCTTCAATTTAAGTCTGAACTTGGCAATAAGGAGTTCATGATCTGAGCCACAGTCAGCTCCTGGTCTTGATTTTGCTAACTGTATACAGCTTGTCCATCTTTGGCTGCAAAGAATATAATCAATCTGATTTCGGTGTTGACCATCTGGTGATGTCCACGTGTAGAGTTCTCTTGTGTTGTTGGAAGAGGGAGTTAGCTATGACCAGTGCGTTCTCTTGACAAAACTCTATTAGCCTTGGCCCTGCTTCATTCCATGCTCCAAGGCCATATTTGCCTGTTACTCCAGGTGTTTCTTGACTTCCTCCTTTTGCATTCCAGTCCCCTATAATGAAAAGGACATCTTTTTTGGGAGTTAGTTCTAAAAGGTCTTGTAGGTCTTCATAGAACCGTTCAACTTCGGCTTCTTCAGCGTTAGTGGTTGGGGCATAGGCCTGGATTACTGTAATGTTGAATGGTTTGCCTTGGAAATGAACAGAAATCATTCTGTCATTTTTAAGATTGCATCCAAGTACTGCATTTCGGAGTCTCTTGTTGACCATGATGGCTACTCCATTTATTCTAAGGGATTTCTGCCCACAGTAGTATATATATATATAATGTCATCTGAGTTAAATTCACACATTGCAGTCCATTTTAATTCACTGATTCCTAGAATGTCTATGTTCACTCTTGCCATCTCCTGTTTGACCACTTCCAATTTGCCTTGATTCCTGGACCTTACATTCCAGGTTCCTATGCAATATTGCTCTTTACAGCACCAGACCTTGCTTCTATCACCGGTCACATCCACAACTGGGTACTGGTTTTGCTTTTGCTCTATCCCTTCATTCCTTCTAGAGTTATTTCTCCACTGATCTCCAGTAGCATACTGGGCACTTACAGACCTGGGGAATTCCTCATTCAGTATCCTGTCATTTTGCCCTTTGATACTGTTCATGGGGTTCTCAATGCAAATATACTGAAGTGGTTTGCCGTTCCCTTCTCCAGTGGACCACATTCGGCTCTGGTTCATGTGATCAGATGGAGTAGATTCCTGTGATGATGGTTTCAGTGTGTCTGCCATCTGAAGCCCCCTCGCAATACCTACCATCTGATTTGAGTTCCTCTTACCTTGGGTGTGGGATATCTCTTCACAGCTGCTCCAAGAAAGCACAGCTGCTGCACCTTACCTTGGATGAGGGGTATGTCCTCAAGGCCGCCCCTCCTGACCTTGAATGTGAGTACCTCCTCTCGGCCCTCCCCGCACAGCCACCGCCTATTGGAGGTGGGGTACCTCCTCTCGGCCGCCTGCCCTGGCCTCAGGCATGGGGTAGCTCCTCACCGCTGCGCATCTTTGCATGGTCGGTTGCACCAGGGCCGGCTTCTCTGGAGTTTGCGTGGGCGGGGCCTGCGTATCCCGCGTCTGGTGGGCGGGGCCGGGGTCTCTCCCATCTGGACGGGCAGGGCCGGGGTGTCTCGCGTCTGCGCGGGCGGGGCAAGTGTCTCTCGCATGTGCGCAGGCAGGGGCGGCTTCTCTTGCGTCTTCTGTGCGGGCAGCACCAGCAACAATAACGTCTCAGCGGGTGGTGCCGAGGTCTCTGGAGTCTGAGCGGGCGGGGCCGGGGTCTCTCAAGTCTGCGCGGTTGGGGCCGGGATCTCTCCCGTCTGCACGGGTGGGGAAGGGCTCTCTGGCGTCTGCGCCGGCAAGGCCCGTGTCTCTGGCGTCTCAGCCGCCTGGGCCGGCATCTCTCGTGTCTGCGCGGGTGGGGCTGGTATTTCTCCCGTTTGCACAGCCGGGTGAGACTCAAAAAATTCCCTCAAACAGCCGTCCCCATTGGAGAGGAGAACACACTTTACGGACTTAACTCGAGAAGAGGCCCTATTCCCATTTAAAGGCTCAACAGTAATCCCGAAATTACCCTTCCAACACAAAAGGGTTCCTGACTTCCCTGAAGCAGCCAGAGAAAATTCCTGAGGTCCTGTTCGCTACCTGAGAAGTTCAACCAGGTTCCCGCCACAACTCTAGAAACACCACAAAATTATCCCCTCAATGCGAGATCAGGAAAATATTCCGCTGCCCAATTCAAGAGAAATCCCACGTTCCGCTGGAAAGGCAAAACTGTATTTGACACCCTTTATGCGACTCAGAAAATTCCCTCAAACAGCCATCCCCATTGGAGAGGAGAACACAATTTATGGACACAACTTGGGAAGAGGCCCTATTCCCATTTAACGGCTCGAGTAATCCCGAAATTCGCCTTCCAGTAGAAAAGGGTGACTAAATTCTCTGAAGCAACACAAGAAAGTACCTGAGGTCCCCGTCGCAACTCGAGAAGTATCCCCAGCTACCCGCCTCAAAAGGGGAAACACCAAAAAATTATCCGCTCAATGTCAGATGAGGAAATTTTGCACTGCACAATTAAATAGAAATCCCAAATTCTCGCTTGAAAGGCAAAAGGGCACTTGACACACTTTATGCGATTCAGATAGTTTCCTAACACCCGTACTTATTGGAGCGGAGAACACACTTTATGGACTCAAATCTAGAAGAGGCCCTATTCCCATTTAAGGGCTCGAGAGTAATCCGGAAGTTCCACTTCCAAAAAAACGGGACCTGACTTCTCTGAAGCAACACGAACGAGTTCCTGAGGTCCACGCTTCAACTCGAGAAGTACCCCCAGCATCCCGCCGCAACTCGACAAACACCACAGAATTATCCCCTCAATGCGAGATGAGGAAATTTTGCACTGCACAATTAAATAGAAATCCCACATACGTGCTTGAAAGGCAAAAGGTCACTTGACACACTTTATGTGACCCAGAAAGTTCGCTCACAGAGCCGTACCCATTGGAGAGGACAAAACACCTTTTGGACTCAACTCCAGATGAATCCCTATTCCCAATTAATGGCTCGAATGTAAACCGGAAGTTCCCGTTCCAACACAAAAGGGGACCTGACTTCCCTGAAGCAACCCGAGCCACTTCCTGAGGTCGCCGTTGCAACTCGAGAAGCACCCCCAGCATCCCGCCGCAACTCGACAAACACCACAGAATTATCCCCTCAATGCGAGATGAGGAAATTGTGCGCTGCAGAATCTCAAGAGAAATACCACATTCCCTCTTGAAAGGCAAAAGGGTACTTGACACCCTTAATGCGACTCAGAAAGTACTCTCACACAGCCGTCCCCATTGGAGAGGAGAACACACTTTATGGACTCAATTCGAGATGAGGCCCTATTCCCATTTAATGGCTGGAGAGTAAACCGGAAGTGCCCTTTCTAACACAAAAGGGGACCTGCCTTACCTGAAGAAACCCAAGCAAGTTCTTGAGGTCCCCATGGCAACTCGAGAAGTACCCCAAGCTTCCTGCCGCAACTAGAGAAACACCACAAAATTATCCCCTCAATGCGAGAAGAGGAAATTTTGCGTTGAAGAATCTCAAGAGAAATACCACTATTCCCTCTTGAAAGGCAAAAAGTACTTGATACCCTTTATGCGACTCAGAAATTTCACTAATATCAGTCCCCATAGGAGAGGAGAACACACTTTATGGACTCAATTCGAGATGAGGACCGATTCCCACTTAACGGCTCGATAGTGAACCGGAAGTTCCCCTTCAAACACAAAACGGGACCTGCCTTACCTGAAGAAACCCGAGCGAGTTCCTGATGTCCCCATCGCAACTCGAGAAGTACCCCCAGCTTCCCGCCGCAACTGGACATACACCCCAAAATTATCCCCTCAATGCGAGATGAGGAAATATTGCTCTGCAGAATCTCAAAAGAAATATCACATTCCCTCTTGAAAGGCTAAAGGGTTCTTGACGCCCTTTATGCGACTCAGAATGTTCCCTAACATCCATCCTCAGTGGAGAGGAGAACACTCTTCATGCACTCAAATCGAGAAGAGGCAATATTCCCATTTAAAGGCTCAAGAGTAATCAAGAAGTTCCCCTTCCAACACAAAAGGGAACTTGACTTCCCTGGAGCAACCCGAGAGAGTTCCTGAGGTTCCTGTTTCAACTCCAGAAGTATCCCCGACTTCCCACCACAACTCGAGAAACAACACCATATTATCCCCTCAATGTGACATGTGGTAATTTTGCACTGCAGAATCTCAAGAGAAATCCCATATTAACGCTTGAAAGGCAAAAGGGAACTTGGCATACTTTATGCTCCTCAGAAAGTTCCCTAAAATCCGTCCCCATTGCAGAGGCATACACAATTTATGGACTCAACTCAAGAAGAGCCCCTTTTCCCTTAAAGGCCTCAAGAGTAATCCGGAAGTTCCCCGGCCAGCACTAAAGGGGACCTGACTTCCCTAAAGTAACTCCAGTGAGTTCCTGAGGTCCCCTCGAGAAGTACCCCCAGCTTCCCGCCGAAATTCGGGAAACACCACAAAATTATCCCCTCAATGTGAGATGAGGAAACTTTGCATGGCAGAATCTGAAGAGAAATCCCACATTTCCAATTGAAAGGCAAAAACGTACTTGACTCCCTTTATGTCACTCAGAAAGTTCCCTAACATCCTTCCCCATTGGAGAGGAGAACACACTTTATGGACTCAACTCCAGAAGAGGCCCTATTCCCATTAAAGGGCTCGAGAGTAATCTGGAAGTTCCCCTTCCAGCACAAAAGGGGACCTGACTTCCCTGAAGAAACTCGAGTGAGTTCCTGAGGTCCCCATCTAAACTCAAGAAGTACCCCCAGCATACCGCCGCAATTAGAGAAACACCACAAAATATTACCCTCACTGCGAGATGAGGAAATTTTGCGCTGCAGAATCTCAAGAGAAATCTCACATCCGGGTTGAAAGGCAAAAGGGTACTGACTCCGTTTATGCGACTCAGAATATTCCCTAACATCCTTCCTCAGTGGAAAGGAAAACACACTTTATGGACTCAAATCGAAAAGAGGCATTTTTCCCATTTAACAGCTCCAGAGTAATCCGGAAGTTCCTTTTCCAACACAAAAAAGGACTTGACTTTCCTGAAGCAACCCCAGCGAGTTCCTGAGGAACCCGTCGCAACTCGAGAAGCACACCGAACTTCCCGCCGCAACTCGAGAAAAACCCCAAAATTATCCGCTCAATGCGAGATGAGGAAATTTTGCCATGCAGAATCTGAAGGTAAATACCGCATTCCCTCTTGAAAGGCACAAAGGAACTTGACACCCCTTATTCGACTCAGAAATTTCCCTCACACAGCCGTCCCCTTTGGAGAGGAGAACACACTTTATGGACTCAATTAGAGATGAGCCCCTGTTCATATTTAAGGGCTCGAGAGATAACCGTAAGTTCCCCTTCCAACATCAAAGGGGACCTGACTTCCCTGAAGCAACCCCAGCGAATTACTGAGCTCCCCGTCACAACTCGAGAATCAAACCCAGCTTCCCGCCGAAACTAGAGAAACACCACAAAATTATCCCCTCCATGCGAGATGAGGAAATTTTGCGATGCAGAATCTCAAAAGAAATACCACATTCCCTCTTGAAAGGCAGAAAGGAACTTGACACCCTTTATTCGACTCAGAAAGTTCCCTCACACAGCCGTCCCCTTTGGAGAGGAGAACTCACTTTATGGACTCAAATCGAGATGACTCCCTGTGCACATTTAAGGGCTCGAGAGGAAACCGGAAGTTCCCCTTCCAACACCAAAGGGGACCTGACTTCCCTGAAGCAACCCCAGCGAGTTCCTGAGGTCCCCGTCGCAACTCGAGAGGCACCCCCAGCATCCCGCCGCAAATAAAGAAACACTCCAAAATTATCCCCTCCATGCGAGTGAGGAAATTTGGCGATGCAGCATCTCAAGAGAAATACCACATTCCCTCTTGAAAGGCAAAAAGGTACTTGACACCCTTTATTCAACTCAGAAAGTTCCCTCACACAGCCGTCCCCTATGGAGAGTAGAACACACTTGATGGACTCAATTCGAGATGAGCCCCTGTGCACATTTAAAGGCTCGAGAGGAAACCGGAAGTTCTCCTTCCAACACCAAAGGGGACCTGACTTCCCTGAAGCAACCCCAGCGAGTTCCTGAGGTCCCCATCGCAACCTGAGAAGCACCCCCAGCTGCCCGCCGCAACTGGAGAAACACCCCAAAATTATCCCCTCCATGCGAGATGAGGAAATTTGGCGATGAAGCATATCAAGAGAAATACCACATTCCCTCTTGAAAGGCAAAAAGGTACTTGACACCCTTTATTCTTCTCAGAAAGTTCCCTAACACAGCCGTCCCCTTTGGAGAGGAGAACACACTTTATGGACTCAATTCGAGATGAGCCCCTGTGCACATTGAAGGGCTCGAGAGGAAACCGGAAGTTCCCCTTCCAACAGCAAAGGGGACCTGAGTTCCCTGAGGCAACCCCAGCGACTTCCTGAGGTTTCTGTCACAACTCGAGAAGCACCCCAAAATTATCCCCTCAATGCGAGATGAGGAAATTTTGCAATGCAGCATCTCAAGAGAAATACCACATTCCCTCTTGAAAGCCAAAAAGGTACTTGACAACCTTTATTCCACTCAGAAAGTTCCCTCACACAGCCGTCCGCTTTGGAGAGGAGAACACACTTCATGGACCCAATTCGAGATGAGCCCCTGTGCACATTTAAGGGCTTGAGAGGAACCCGGAAGTTCCCCTTCCAAAACAAAAGAGGACCTGACTTCCCTGAAGCAACCCCAGCGAGTTCCTGAGGTCCCGGTCGCAACTCGAGAAGCACCAACAACTTCCCGCTGCAACTCGAGAAACACCCCAAAATTATCCCCACCATGCAGATGAGGAAATTTTGGGATGCATCATCTCATGAGAAATACCACATTCCCTCTTGAAAGGCAAAAAGATACTTGACACCCTTTATTCGACTCAGAAAGCTCCCTCACACAGCCGTCCCCGTTGGAGAGGAGAACACACTTTATGGACTCAATTCGAGATGAACCGCTGTGCACATTGAAGGGCTCGAGAGAAACCCGGAAGTTCCCCTTCCAACACCAAAGGGGACCTGACTTCCCTGAAGCAACCCCAGCGAGTTACTGAGGTCCCCGTCGCAACTCGCGAAGCACAACCAGCTTCGTTCCGCAACTCGAGAAACACCCCAAAATTATCCGCTCCATGCGAGATGAGGAAATTTTGCGAAGCAGCATCTCAAGAAGAATACCACATTCCCTCTTGAAAGGCAAAAAGGTACTTGACACCCTTTATTCGCCTCAGAAAGTTCCATCACACAGCCCTCCCCTTTTAGAGGAGAACACACTTTAAGGACTCAATTCCAGATGAGCCCCTCTGCATATTTAAGGGCTCGAAAGGAACCCGGAGTTCCCCTTCCAACACCAAAGGGGACCTGACTTTCATGAAGCAACCACAGCGAGTTCCTGAGGTCCCCGTCGCAACTCGAGAAGCACCCCCAGCTTCCCGCCGCACCTCGAGAAACACCCCAAAATTATCCTCTCCATGCGAGATGAGGAAATTTTGCGATGCAGCATCTCAAGAGAAATACCACATTCCCTCTTGAAAGGCAAAAAGTTACTTGACACCCTTTATTCGACTCCGAAAGTTCCCTCACACAGCCGTCCCCTTTGGAGAGGAGAACACACTTTATGGACTCAATTCGAGATGAGCCCCTGTGCACATTTAAGGGCTTGAGAGGAAACCGGAAGTTCCCCTTCCAACACCAAAGGAGACCTGACTTCCCTGAAGCAACCACAGCGAGTTCCTGAGGTCCCCGTCGCAACTCGAGAAGCACCCCCAGCTTCCCGCCGCAACACGAGAAACACCCCAAAATTATCCGCTCCTTGCGAGATGAGGAAATTTTGCGATGCAGCATCTCAAGAGAAATAACACATTCCCTCTTGAAAGGCCAAAAGGTACTTGACACCCTTTATTCGACTCAGAAAGTTCCCTCACACAGCCGTCCCCTTTGGAGAGGAGAACACACTTAATGGACTCAATTCGAAATGAGCCC
This sequence comes from Moschus berezovskii, assembly GCF_049115385.1. NCBI lineage: Eukaryota > Metazoa > Chordata > Mammalia > Artiodactyla > Moschidae > Moschus > Moschus berezovskii. Next base: position 1,275,333 of record NC_142465.1, read on the forward strand.
CTGTGCACATTGAAAGGCTCGAGAGGAAACCGGAAGTTCCCTTCCAACCCCAAAGGGGACCTGACTTCCCTGAAGTAACTCGAGTGAGTTCCTGAGGTCCCCTTCGCAACTCGAGAAGCACCCCAAAATTATCCCCTCAATGCGAGATGAGGAAATTTTGCAATACAGAATCTCAAGAGAAATACCACATTCCCTCTTGAAAGGCAAAAAGGTACTTGAAACTCTTTATTCTACTCAGAAAGTTCACACAACAGCCGTCTCCTTTGAAGAGGAGAACACACTTTATGGAGTCAATTCGAGATGAGCCCCTGTTCACATTGAAAGGCTCGAGAGGAAACTGGAAGTTTCCCGTCCAACACCAAAGGGGACGTGACTTCCCTGAAGCAATCACAGCGAGTTCCTGAGGTCCCTGTCGCAACTCGAGAAGCACCCCAAGCTTCCCTCCGCAACTCGATAAACACCCCAAAATTATCCCTCAATGCGAGATAAGGAAATTTTGCAATGCAGCATCTCAAGAGAAATATCACATTCCCTCTTGAAAGGCAAAAAGGTACTTGACACCCTTTATTCGACTCAGAAAGTTCCCTCACACAGCCGTCCCCTTTGGACAGGAGAACACATTTTATGGACTCAATTAGAGATGAGACCCTGTTCACATTATGGGCTCCAGAGGAAACCGGAAGTTACCCTTTTAACACCAAAGGGGACTTGACTTCCCTGACGCAACCTCAGCGAGTTGCTGAGGTCCCTGTCGCATCTCGAGATGCACCCCGAGATTCCCGCCGCAACTCGAGAAACACCCCAAAATTATCCCCTCAATGCGAGATGAGGAAATTTTGTGATGCAGCCTCTCAAGAGATATACCACATTCCCTCTTGAAAGGCAAAAAGGTACTTGACACCCTTTATTCGCCTCAGAAAGTTCCCTCAAACAGCTGTCCCCTTTGGAGAGGAGAACACATTTTATGGACTCATTTAGAGATGAGCCCCTGTTCACATTTAAGGGCTCCTGAGGATACCGAAATTTCCCCTTCCAACACCAAAGGGGACCTGACTTCCATGAAACAAACACAGCGAGTTCCTGAGGTCCCAGTCGTAACTCGAGAAGCACCCCAAAATTATCCCCTGAAATCGAGATGAGGAAATTTTGCTATGCAGTATCTCAAGAGACATGCCACATTCCCTCTTCAAAGGCAAAAGGGTACTTGACACCCTTTATTCGACTCAGAAAATTACCTAAAACAGCCGTCCCCTTTGGAGAGAAGAACACACTTTACGGACTCAATTCGAGAGGAGCCCCTGTGCACATTGAAGGGCTCGAGAGGAAACCGGAATTTCCCCTTCCAATACCAAAGTGGACCTGACTTCCCTGAAGCAACTTCAGCGAATTCCGGAGGTCCCCGTCGCAACTCGAGAAGCACCACCATCTTTCCGCCGCACTCGAGAAACACCCCAAAATTATCCCCTCAATGCGAGATGAGGAATTTCTGCAATGCTGCATCTCAAGTGAAATACCACATTCGCTCTTGAAAGGCAAAAAATTACTTGACACCCGTTATTCGACTCATAAAGTTCCCTCACACAGCCATCCCCTTTGGAGAGGAGAACAGATTTTATGGTCTCAATTCGAAATGAGCCCCTGTGCACATTTAAGGGCTCGGGAGTAAATGGGAAGTTCCCCTTCCAACACGAAAGGGGGCCTGACTTCCCTGAAGCAACACCAGCGAGTTACTGAGGTTCCCGTCGCAACTCGAGAAGCACCCCCAGCTTCCCCCGGCAACTCGAGAAACACACCAAAATTATCCCCTCAATGCGAGATGAGGAAATTTTGCGATGCAGCATCTCAAGAGAAATACCACATTCCCTCTTGAAAGGCAAAAAGGTACTTGACACCCTTTATGCGACTCAAAATGTTCCCTCACACAGCCGTCCCCATTGGATAGGAGAACACACTTAAGGACTCAATTCCAGAGGAGGCCCTATTCCCTTTTGACGGCTCTATAGTAAACCGGACGTTCCTATTCCAAAACGAAAGGGGACCTGACTTCCCTGAATAAACCCAAGCGAGTTCCTGAGGTCCCCGACGCACTTCGAGAAGTACCCCCAGCTTCTCCCCGCAACTATAGAAACACCACAATATTATAGACTCAATGCGAGATGAGGAAATTTTGTGCTGCAGAATCTCAAGTGAAATACCACATTCCCGCTTGAAAAGCAATGGGTACTTGACACCCTTTATTCGACTCAGAAATTTCACTAACATCAGTCCCCATTGGAGAGGAGAACACATTTTATGGACTCAATTCAAGATGAGCCCCTATTCCCATTAACGGCTCGAGAGTAAACCGGAGGTTCCCCTTCCAAGAAAAAAGGGGTCCTGACTTCCGTGAAGCAACCCGAGCGAGTTCCTGAAGTCCCCGACTCAACCTGAGAGGCACCCCCAGGTTCCCACCGCAAATCGAGAAACACCACAAAATTATCCCCTCAATGTGAGAGGAGGAAATTTTGCGATGCAGAATCTCAAGAGAAATGCCACATTTCCTTTTGAAAAGGCAAAATTTTATTTGACACCCTTTATTAGACTCAGAAAGTTCCCTCACACAGCCATCCCCTTTAGAGAGGAGAACACACTTTATGGACTCATTTCCAGATGAGAACCTGTTCACATTTAAGGGCTCGAGAGGAAACCGGAAGTTCCCCTTCCAACACCAAAGGGGACCTGACTTCCCTGAAGCAACCCCAGCGAGTTCCTGAGGTCCCCGTCGCAACTCTAGAAGCACCCCCAGCTTCCTGCCGCAACTCGAGAAACACCCCAAAATTATCCCCTCAATGCGAGATGAGGCAATTTTGCACTGCAGAATTCAAGAGAAATACCACATTTCCTCATAAAAGGCAAAAGGGTACTAAACACCCTTTATGCAACTCAGAAAGTTCCCTCACACATCCGTCCCCTTTGGGAGGAGAACACACTTTATGGACTCTATTCGAGAAGAGGTCCTATTCACATTAAAGGGTTCGAGAGTAATACGGAAGTTCCCCTTCCAGCACAAAATGGGACCAGACTTCCCTGAAATAACTCGAGTGTGGTCCAGAGGTACTCGTCGGAACTGCAGAAGTACCCCCAGCTTCCCAACCCAATTCGTGAAACACTAAAATATTATCCCTTCCATGCGAGATGAGGAAATTTTGCGCTGCAGAATCTCAAGAGAAATCCCACATTCCCGCTTGAAAGGCAACAGTGTACTTGACTCCCTTTAGGCGACTCAGAATGTTTCCTAACATCCGTCCTCAGTGCAGAGGAGAACACACTCTCTGGACTCAAATCGAGAAGAGGCAATGTTCCCATTTAACGGCTCGAGAGTAATCCGGAAGTTCCCCTTCCAACACAAAAGGGGACTTGACTTCGCTGAAGCAACCCGAGCGAGTTCCTGAGGTCCCCGTTGCAAGTCGAGAAGTATCCCATGCTTCCCTCTGCAACTTGAGAAATACCACAAAATTATCCCCTCAATGCGAGATGAGGTAATTTTACGCTGCAGAATCTCAAGAGAAATCCCACATTCCCGCTTGAAAAGCAAAAGGGTACTTGACACACTTTATGCCACTCACAAAGTTCCCTAACATCCGTCCCCATTGGAGAGGAGAACACAATTTATGGACTCAAATTGAGAGGAGGCCCTATTCCCATTAAAGGGCTCGAGAACAATCCGGAAGTTCCCCTTCCAGCACAAAAGGGGACCTGACTTCCCTGAAGTAATCCGAGTGTGTTCCAGAGGTCCTCTTCGCAACTGGAGAATCACGGCCAGCTTCCCAGCCCAATTCGTGTAACAGCACATAATTATCCCCTCCATGCGAGATGAGGAAATTTTGCACTGCAGAATCTCAAGAGAAATCTCACATTCCCGCTTGAAAGGCAAAAGGGTACTTGACTCCCTTTAGGCGAATCAGAATGGTCCCTAACATCCGTCCTCAGTGGAGAGGAGAACACACTTTAAGGACTCAAATCGAGAAGAGGCAATTTTCCCATTTAACGGCTCGAGAGTAATCCGGAAGTTCCCCTTCCAGCACAATCGGGGACCTGACTTCCCTGAAGTAACTCGAGTGAGTTCCTGAGGTCCCCTTCGCACCTCGAGGAATACCCCCAGCTTCCCGCCGCAATTCGAGAAACACCACAAAATTATCCCCTCAATGCGAGATGAAGAAATTTTGCGCTGCAGAATTTCAAGAGAAATCCCACATTCCCGCCTGAAAGGGAAAAGGGTATTTGACACACTTTATTCAGTTCAGTTCAGTTCAGTCGCTCAGTCGTGTCCGACTCTCCGCGACCCCATGAATCACTGTACGCTAGGCCTCCCTCTCCTATACCAACTCCCGGAGTTCACTCAAACTCATGGCCACAGAGCCGGTGATGTTATCCAGCCATCTCATTCTCTGTCGTCCCCTTCTCCTCCAGCCCCCAACCTCTCCTAGCATCAGAATCTTTTCCAGTGAGTCAACTCATCGCATGAGGTGGCCGAAGTATTGCAATTTCAGCTTTAGCATCAGTCCTTCCAATGAACACCGACGATTGATCTCCCTTAGAATGGACTGGTTGGATCTTCTTGCAGTCCAAGGGACTCTCAAGAGTCTTCTCCAATACCACAGTTCGAAAGCCTCAGTTCTTCGGCGATCAGCTTTCTTCACAGTCCAACTCTCACATCCATACATGACCACGGGAAAAACCATAGCTTTGACTAGATGGAGCTTTTTTGGCAAAGTGATGTCTCTGTTTTTTAATATACTATCAAGGTTGATCATAACTTTCTTTCCAAGGAGTAAGCGCCTTTTAATTTCATGGCTTCAATCAGCATCTGCAGTCATTTTGGAGCCCCCAAAAATAAAGTGTGACACTGTTTCCACTGTTTTCCCATCTATTTTCCGTGAAGTGTTGTGACCAGATTCCATCACCTTTGTTTTCTGAATGTTGAGCTTCAAGCCAACCTTTTCACCCTCCTCTTTCACTTTCATCAAGAGGCTTTTGAGTTCCTCCTCAATTTCTGCCCTAAAGGTGGTGTCATCTGCATATCTGAGGTTATTGACATTTCTCCCAGCAATCTTGATTCCAGTTGTTCTTCTTCCAGCCCAGCATTTCTCATGATGCACTCTGCATATAAGTTAAATAAGCAAGATTACAATATACAGCCTTGACGTACTCCTTTTCCTATTTGGAACCAGTCTGTTGTTCCATGCACAGTTCTGACTGTTGCTTCCTGACCTGCATACAGGTTTCTGAAGAGGCAGGTCATGTGGTCTCGTATTCCCATCTCTTTCAGAATCTTCCACAGTTTATTGTGATCCACACAGTCAAAGGCTTTGGCATAGTCAATGAAGCAGAAATAGATGTTTTTCTGGAACTCTCTCGCTTTCTCCATGATATAGCGGATGTTGGCAATTTGATCTCTGGTGCCTCTGCCTTTTCTAAAACCTGCTTGAACATCTGGGAGTTCACGGATCACATATTGGTGAAGCCTGGCTTGGAGAATTTTGAGCATGACCGTACTAGCGTGTGAGATGAGTGCAATTGTGCGGTAGCTTGAGCATTCTTTGGCATTGCCTTTCTTTGGGATTAGAATGAAGACTGACCTTTTCCAGTCCTGTGGCCACTGCTGAGTTTTCCAAATTTGTTGGCATATTGAGTGCAGCACTTTCACAGCATCATCTTTCAAGATTTGAAATAGCTCCACTGGAATTCCATCACTTTCACTAGCTTTGTTCGTAGTGTTGCTTTCTAAGGCACCCTTGAATTCACATTCCAAGATGTCTGGCTTTAGGCCAGTGATCACATTTTCGTGACTATCCTGGTCGTGAAGATCTTTTTTGTACAGTTCTTCTGTGTATTCTTGCCACCTCTTCTTAATATCTTCTGCTTCCGTTAGGTCCATACCATTTCTGTCCTTTATCGAGCCCATCTTTGCATGAAATGTTCCCTTGGAATCTCTAATGTTCTTGAAGAGATCTCTTGTTTTTCCTATTCTGTTGGTTTCCTCTATTTCTTTGCATTGACCACTGAGGAAGGCTTTCTTATCTCTCCTTGCTATTCTTTGGAACTCTGCATTCTAATGCTTATATCTTTCCCTTTCTCCTTTGCTTTTCGCTTCTCTTCTTTTCACAGCTATTTGTAAGGCCACCTCAGACAGCCATTTTGCTTTTTTTTGCATTTCTTTTCCATGGGGATGCTCTTGGTCCCTGTCTCCTGTACAATGTCACGAACCTCCATCCAGAGTTCATCAGGCACTCTATCTATCAGATCTAGTGCCATAAATCTATTTCTCACTTCCACTGTATAATCATAAGGGATTTGATTGAGGTCATATCTGAATGGTCTAGGGGATTTCCCTACTTTCTTATATTTAAGTCTGAATTTGGCAATAAGGAGTTCATGATCTGAGCCACAGTCAGCTCCTGGTCTTGTTTTTGCTAACTGTATACAGCTTCTCCATCTTTGGCTGCAAAGAATATAATCAATCTGATTTCGGTGTTGACCATCTGGTGATGTCCACGTGTAGAGTCTTCTCTTGTGTTGTTGGAAGAGGGAGTTTGCTATGACCAGTGCGTTCTCTTGACAAAACTCTATTAGACTTGGCCTGCTTCATTCCGTGCTCCAAGGCCAAATTTGCCTGTTACTCCAGGTGTTTCTTGACTTCCTCCTTTTGCATTCCAGTCCCCTATAATGAAAAGGACATCTTTTTGGGTGTTAGTTCTAAAAGGTCTTGTAGGTCTTCATAGAACCGTTCAACTTCGGCTTCTTCAGCGTTAGTGGTTGGGGCATAGGCCTGGATTACTGTAATGTTGAATGGTTTGCCTTGGAAACGAACAGAAATCATTCTGTCGTTTTTAAGATTGCATCCAAGTACTGCATTTCGGAGTCTCTTGTTGACCATGATGGCTACTCCATTTCTTCTAAGGGATTTCTGCCCACAGTAGTATATATATAATGGTCATCTGAGTTAAATTCACACATTCCAGTCCATTTTAATTCACTGATTCCTAGACGCGACGCGAGAGACGCCGGCCCCGGCGGCGCAGACGCGACGCGAGAGACGCCGGCCCCGGCGGCGCAGACGCGACGCGAGAGACGCCGGCCCCGGCGGCGCAGACGCGACGCGAGAGACGCCGGCCCCGGCGGCGCAGACGCGACGCGAGAGACGCCGGCCCCGGCGGCGCAGACGCGACGTGAGAGACGCCGGCCCGGGCGCAACGAACCACGCAAAGAGGCACGGCCGTAAGGAGCTACCCCACGCCTGAGGCCAGGGCCGGCGGCCGAAAGGAGCTACCCCACGTCCAACAGGCGGTGGCTGCGCAGGCGCAGGAGGGCCGAGAGGAGCTACTCCGCGTTCAAGGTCAGGAGGGGCGGCCTTGAGGAGATACCCCTCGTCCAAGGTAAGGTACAGCGGCTGCACTTTGCTGGAGCGGCTGTGAAGAGATTTTCCACGACCAAGGTAAGAGAAACCCAAATAAGACGGTAGGTATTGCTAGGGGGCACCAGAGGGCAGACAAACTGAAATCATAATCACAGGAAACTAGCTGATCTAATCACATGGACCACAGCCGAATGTGGTCCACTGGAGAAGGGAATGGCAAACCACTTCAGTATACTTGCCTTGAGAACCCCATGAACAGTAACAAAGGGCAAAATGATAGGATACTGAATGAGGAATTCCCCAGGTCAGTAGGTGCCCAGTATGCTACTGGAGATCAGTGGAGAAATAACTATAGAAGGAATAAAGGGATGGAGCAAAAGCAAAACCAATACCCAGTTGTGGATGTGACCAATGATAGAAACAAGGTCCGGTGCTGTAAAGAGCAATATTGCATAGGAACCTGGAATGTTAGGTCCATGAATCAAGGCAAATTGGAAGTGGTCAAACAGGAGATGGCAAGAGTGAACGTCGACATTCTAGGAATCAGTGAATTAAAATGGACTGGAATGGGTGAATTTAACTCGGATGACCATTATATCTACTACTGTGGGCAGGAATCCCTTAGAAGAAATGGAGTAGCCATCATGGTCAACAAAAGAGTCCGAAATGCAGTACTTGGATGCAATCTTAAAAATGACAGGATGATTTATATTCGTTTCCAAGGCAAACCATTCAATATTACAGTAATCCAGGCCTATGCCCCAACCAGTAATGCAGAAGAAGCCGAAGTTAATCGATTCTATGAAGACCTACAAGACCTTTTAGAACTAACACCCAAAAAAGATGTCCTTTTCATTCTAGGGGACTGGAATGCAAAAGTAGGAAGTCAAGAAACACCTGGAGTAACTGGCAAATTTGGCCTTGGAGCACGGAATGAAGCAGGGCAAAGGCTAATAGAGTTTTGTCAAGAGAATGCACTGGTCATAGCAAACACCCTCTTCCAACAACACAAGAGAAGACTCTACACATGGACATCACCAGATGGTCAACACCGAAATCAGATTGATTATATTATTTGCAACCAAAGATGGAGAAGCTGTATACAGTTAGCGAAAACAAGACCAGGAGCTGACTGTGGCTCAGATCATGAACTCCTTATTGCCAAATTCAGACTTAAATTGAAGAAAGTAGGGAAAACCACTAGACCATTCAGATATGACCTCAATCAAATCCCTTATGATTATGCAGTGGAAGTGAGAAATAGATTTAAGGGACTAGATCTGATTGATAGAGTGCCTGATGAACTCTGGACGGAGGTTCGTGACATTGTACAGGAGACAGGGACCAAGACCATCCCCATGGAAAAGAAATGCAAAAGAGCGAAATGGCTGTCTGAGGAGGCCTTACAAATAGCTGTAAAAAGAAGAGAGGCGAAAAGCAAAGGAGAAAAGGAAAGATATAAGCATCTGAATGCAGAGTTCCAAAGAATAGCAAGGAGAGATAAGAAAGCCTTCCTCAGTGATCAATGCAAAGAAATAGAGGAAAACAACAGAATAGGAAAAACAAGAGATCTCTTCAAGAAAATTAGAGATTCTAAGGGAACATTTCATGCAAAGATGGGCTCGATAAAGGACAGAAATGGTATGGACCTAACAGAAGCAGAAGATATTAAGAAGAGGTGGCAGGAATACACAGAAGAACTGTACAAAAAAGATCTTCACGACCAAGATAGTCACGATAATGTGATCACTGACCTAGAGCCAGACATCTTGGAATGTGAAGTCAAGTGGGCCTTAGAAAGCATCACTACGAACAAAGCTAGTGGAGGTGATGGAATTCCAGTTGAGCTATTTCAAGTCTTGAAAGATGATGCTGTGAAAGTGCTGCAGTCAATATGCCAGCAGATTTGGAAAACTCAGCAGTGGCCACAGGACTGGAAGAGGTCAGTCTTCATTCCAATCCCAAAGAAAGGCAATGCCAAAGAATGCTCAAACTACCGCACAATTGCACTCATCTCACACGCTAGTAAAGTCATGGTCAAAATTCTCCAAGCCAGGCTTCAGCAGTATGTAAACCGTGAACTCCCAGATGTTCAAGCAGGTTTTAGAAAAGGCAGAGGCACCAGAGATCAAATTGCCAACATCCGCTGGATCATGGAGAAAGCAAGAGAGTTTCAGAAAAACATCTATTTCTGCTTCATTGACTATGCCAAAGCCTTTGACTGTGTGGATCACACTAAACTGTGGAACATTCTGAAAGAGATGGGAATCCCAGACCACCTGACCTGCCTCTTGAGAAACCTGTATGCAGGTCAGGAAGCAACAGTTAGAACTGGACATGGAACAACAGACTGGTTCCAAATAGGAAAAGGTGTACGTCAAGGTTGTATATTGTCACCTTGCTTATTTAACTTATATGCAGAGTACATCATGAGGAACGCTGGGCTGGAAGAAGCACAAGCTGGAATCAAGATTGCTGGGAGAAATATCAATAACCTCAGATATGCAGATGACACTACCCTTATGGCAGAAAGTGAAGAGGAACTCAAAAGCCTCTTGATGAAAGTGAAAGAGGAGAGTGAAAAGGTTGGCTTGAAACTCAACATTCAGAAAACAAAGATCATGGCATCTGGTCCCATCACTTCATGGGAAATAGATGGAAAAACAGTGGAAACAGTGTCAGACTTTGTTTCTTTGGGCTCCAAAATCACTGCGGATGCTGATTGCAGCCATGAAATTAAAAGACGCTTACTCCTTGGAAGGAAAGTTATGACCAACCTTGATAGTATATTGAAAAGCAGAGACATTACTTTGCCGACCAAGGTCCGTCTAGTCAAGGCAATGGTTTTTCCCGTGGTCATGTATGGATGTGAGAGTTGGACTGTGAAGAAAGCTGATCGCCGAAGAATCGATGCTTTTGAACTGTGGTGTTGGAGAAGACTCTTGAGAGTCCCTTATACTGCAAGGAGATCCAACCAGTCCATTCTAAAGGAGATCAATCCTGGATGTTCATTGGAGGGACTGATGCTGAAGCTGAAACTCCAATACTTTCGCCACCTCATGAGACGAGTTGACTCACTGGAAAAGACTCTGATGCTGGGAAAGGTTGGGGGCGGGAGGAGAAGGGGACGACGGAGAATGAGATGGCTGGATGGCATCACCAACTCTGTGGACATGAGTTTGGGTGTACTCCGGGAGTTGGTGATGGACAGGGAGGCCTGGCGTGCTGTGATTCATGGGGTCGCGGAGAGTCGGACACGACTGAGCGACTGAACTGAACTGAACTGAACTAGAATGTCTATGTTCACTCTTGCCATCTCCTGTTTGACCACTTCTAATTTGCCTTGATTCCTGGAACTTACATTCCAGGTTCCTATGCAATATTGCTCTTTACAGCACCAGACCTTGCTTCTATCACCGGTCACATCCACAACTGGGTACTGGTTTTGCTTTTGCTCCATCCCTTCATTCCTTCTAGAGTTATTTCTCCACTGATCTCCAGTAGCATACTGGGCACCTACACACCTGGGGAATTCCTCATTCAGTATCCTGTCATTTTGCCCTTTGATACTGTTCATGGGGTTCTCAATGCAAATATACTGAAGTGGTTTGCCATTCCCTTCTCCAGTGGACCACATTCGGCTGTGGTCCATGTGATCAGATCGAGTAGATTCCTGGGATTATGATTTCAGTGTGTCTGCCATCTGAAGCCCCCTCGCAATACCTACCATCTGATTTGAGTTTCTCTTACCTTGGGTGTGGGATATCTCTTCACAGCTGCTCCAAGAAAGCACAGCTGCTGCACCTTACCTTGGATGAGGGGTATGTCCTCAAGGCCGTCCCTCCTGACCTTGAACGTGAGTACCTCCTCTCGGCCCTCCCCCGCACAGCCACCGCCTATTGGAGGTGGGGTACCTCCTCTCGGCCACCTGCCCTGGCCTCAGTCATGGGGTAGCTCCTCACCACTGCGCATCTCTGCATGGTCAGTTGTGCCAGGGCCGGCTTCTCTGGAGTCTGCGCGGGCGGGGCCAGCGTATCCTGCGTCTGGTGGGCGGGGCCGTGGTCTCTCCCATCAGGGCGGGCGGGGCCGGGGTCTCTCGCGTCTGCGCGGGCGGGTCAAGGATCTCTCCTATCTGCGCAGGCGGGGCCAGCTTCTCTTGCATCTGCGAGGGCGGCGCCAGCAACAATAGCGTCTGAGCGGCCGGGGCCGAGGTCTCTCGCATCTGAGCGGGCGGGCCCGGGGTCTCTCGAGTCTACGCGGGCGGGGCCGGGTTCTCTCCCGTCTGCGCGGTTGGGGAAGGCCTCTCTCGAGTCTGCGGCAGCAAGGCCCTTGTCTCTGGCGTCTCAGCCGCCTGGGCCGGCATCTCTCGTGTCTGCGCGGGTGGGGCTGGTATTTCTCCCCTTTGCACAGCCGGGTGAGACTCAAAAATTCCCTCAAACAGTCGTCCCCATTGGAGAGGAGAACACACTTTACAGACTTAACTCGAGAAGAGGCCCTATTCCCATTTAAAAGCTGAACAGTAATCCCGAAATTCCCCGTCCAACACAAAAGGGTTCCTCACTTCCCTGAAGCAGCCAGAGAGAATTCCTGAGGTCCTGTTCGCTACCTGAGAAGTTCAACCTGGTTCCCGCTGCAACTCTAGAAACACCACAAAATTATCCCCTCAATGCGAGATCAGGAAAATATTCCGCTGCACAATTCAAGAGAAATCCCACGTTCCGCTGGAAAGGCAAAACTGTATTTGACACCCTTTATGCGACTCAGAAAATTCCCTCACACAGCCATCCCCATTGGAGAGGAGAACACAGTTTATGGACTCAACTTGGGAAGAGGCCCTATTCCCATTTAAAGGCTCGAGAGTAATCCTGAAATTCCCGTTCAAGTAGAAAAGGGTGACTAACTTCCCTGAAGCAACACAAGCGAGTTCCTGAGGTCCCCGTCGCAACTCGAGAGTACTCCCAGCTTCCCGCCTCAAAAGGGGAAACACCAAAAAATTATCCGCTCAATGTGAGATGAGGAAATTTTGCACTGCACAATTAAATAGAAATCCCACATTCCCGCTTGAAAGGCAAAAGGGCACTTGACACACTTTATGTGATTCAGATAGTTTCCTAACACCCGTACTTATTGGAGCGTAGAACACACTTCATGGACTCAAATCTAGAAGAGGACCTATTTCCATTTAAGGGCTCGAGAGTAATCTGGAAGTTCCACTTCCCAAAAAAGGGGACCTGACTTCCCTGAAGCAACACGAACGAGTTCCTGAGGTCCACGCTGCAACTCGAGAAGTACCCCCAGATCCAAGCCGAAACTCGAGACACAACAAAATTATCCCCACAATGCGAGATGAGGAAATTTTGCGCTCCGAAATCTCAAGAGAAGTCCCACATACCCGCTTGAAAGGCAAAAGGTCACTTGACACACTTTATGTGACCCAGAAAGTTCGCTCACAGAGCCGTACCCATTGGAGAGGACAAAACACCTTTTGGACTCAACTCCAGACGAATCCCTATTCCCAGTGAACGGCTCGAAAGTAAACCGGAAGTTCCCGTTCCAACAAAAAAGGGGACCTGACTTCCCTGAAGCAACACGAGCCACTTCCTTAGGTCCCCGTTGCAACTCGAGAAGCACCCCCAACATCCCGCCGCAACTCGACAAACACCACAGAATTATCCTCTCAATGCGAGATGAGGAAATTGTGTGCTTCAGAATCTCAAGAGAAATACCACATTCCCGCTTGAAAGGTAAAAGGGTACTTGACACCTGTTATGCGACTCAGAAAGTACCCTCACACAGCCGTCCCCATTGGAGAGGAGAACACACTTTATGGACTCAATTCGAGATGAAGCCCTATTCCCATTTAATGGCTGGAGAGTAAACAGGAAGTGCCCTTTCCAACACAAAAGGGGACCTACCTTACCTGAAGAAACCCAAGCAAGTTCTTGAGGTCCACATGGCAACTCGAGAAGTACCCCAAGCTTCCTGCCGCAACTAGAGAAACACCACAAAATTATCCCCTCAATGCGAGAAGAGGAAATTTTGGGCTGCAGAATCGCAAGAGAAATACCACTATTCCCTCTTGAAAGGCAAAAAGTACTTGATACCGTTTATGCGACTCAGAAATTTCACAAATATCATTCCCCATAGGAGAGGAGAACACACTTTATGGACTCAATTCGAGATGAGGCTCTATTCCCATTTAACAGCTCCAGACTAAACTGGAAGTTCCCCTTCCAACACAAAAGGGGACCTGACTTTCCAGAAGCAACTCAAGCAAATTCCTGAGGTCCCCGTCGCAACATGAGAAGTAATCCAAAATTCCCGCCACAACTTGACATACACCACAAAATTATCTCCTCAATGCGAGATGAGGATATTGTGCGCTGCAGAATCTCAAGAGAAATACCACATTCCCTCTTGAAATGCAAAAGGGTACTTGACAACTTTTATGCGACTCAGAAATTTCACTAACATCAGTCCCCATTGGAGAGGTGAACGAACTTAATGTACTCAATTCAAAATGAGGCACTATTGCCAATTAACTGCTCGAGAGTAAATCGGAAGTTCGCCTTCGAACAAAAAGGGGACCTGCCTTACCTGAAGAAACCCGAGTGAGTTCCTGAGGTACGAATAGCAACTTGAGGAGTACCCCCAGCTTCCCACCGCAACTCGAGAAACACCACAAAATATCCCGTCAATGCAAGAATAGGAAATTTTGCGTTACAGAATCTCAAGAGAAATACCACATTCCCTCTTGAAAGGCAAAACGGTTCTTGAAACCCTTTATGCGACTCAGAAAGTTCCCTCACACAGCCGTCCTCATTGGACAGGAGAACACACTTTACGGACTCAAATCAAGATGAGGCCCTATTCCCAATAAACGGCTCGAGAGTAAACCGGAAGTTCCCCTTCCAACACCAAAGGGGACCTGACTTCCCTGAAGCAACCCAAGCGAGTTCCTGAGGTCCCCGTCGCAACTCGAGAAATACCCTAGCCTCCAGCCGCAACTCGAGAAACACCACAAAATTATCCCCTCAGTGCGAGATGAGGAAATTTTGCGATGCAGAATCTCAAGAGAAATACCACATTCCCTCTTGAAAGGCAAAAGGACTCTTAACACCCTTTATGCGATTCAGAAAGTTCCCTCACAGAGCAGTGCCCATTGGAGAGGAGAACACACTTTATGGACTCAATTCGAGATGAGGACCGATTCCAACTTAATGGCTCGATAGTGAACCGGAAGTTCCCCTTCAAACACAAAACGGGACGTGCATTACCTGAAGAAACCCGAGCGAGTTCCTGATGTCCCCATCGCAACTCGAGAAGTACCCCCAGCTTCCCGCCGAAATTCGGGAAACACCACAAAATTATCCCCTCAATGCGAGATGAGGAAACTTTGAGCTGCAGAATCTGAAAAGAAATCCAACATTCCCAATTGAAAGGCAAAAGCGTACTTGACTCCCTTTATGTCACTCAGAAAGATCCCTAAGATCATTCCCCATTGGAGAGGAGAACACACTTTATGGACTCAACTCCAGAAGTGGCCCTATTCCCATTAAAGGGCTCGAGACTAATCCGGAAGTTCCCCTTCCAGCACAAAAGGAAACCTGACTTCCCTGAAGAAACTCGAGTGAGCTCCTGAGGTCCCCATCTAAACTCAAGAAGTACCCCCAGCGTCCCGCCGCAATTCGAGAAACACCACAAAATATTCCCCTCACTGCGAGATGAGGAAATTTTGCGCTGAGAATCTCAAGAGAAATCCCACATTCCGGCTTGAAAGGCAAAAGGGTACTGACTCCGTTTATGCGACTCAGATTGTTACCTAACATCCTTCCTCAGTGGAGAGGAAAACACAAATTATGGACTCAAATCGATAAGAGGCATTTTTCCCATTTAACAGCTCCAGAGTAATCCGGAATTTCCCCTTCCAACACAAAAAAGGACTTGACTTCCCTGAAGCAACCCGAGCGAGTTCCTGAGGTCCCCGCTGCAACTCGAGAAGTACCCCCAGCTTCCCGCCGCAATTCGAGAAACACCACAAAATTATCCCCTCAATGGGAGATGAGGAAATTTTGCGCTGCAGAATCTCAAGAGAAATCCCACATTCCCGCTTTAAAGGCAGAAGGGTACTTGACTCCCTTTAGGCGACTCAGAATGTTCCCTAACATCCATCCTCAGTAGAGGAGAACATAATTTATGGACTTAAATGTTGAGGAGGCAATATTCCCTTTTAACGTCTGGACAGTAATCCGGAAGTTCCCCTTCCAACACAAAAGGCGACTTGACTTCCCTGAAGCAACCCGAGCGAGTTCCTGAGGTGCCCGCCATAGCTAGAGAAGTGCCCCCTGCTTCCCACCACAACTGGAGAAACACCACAAAATTATCACCTCAATGCGAGATGAGGAAATTTTGCGCTGCAGAATCTCAAAAGAAAATCCACATTACCATTGAAAGGCAAAAGCTTACTTGACACACTTTATGCCACTCAGAAAGTTCCCTAAGCTCCGTCTCCACTGGAGAGGAAATCACACTTTAGGGACTCAACTGGAGAAGAGGCCCTATTCCCATTACAAGGCTCAAAAGTATTCCGGAAGATCCCCTTCCAGCACAAATGGCACCTGATTCCCTGAAGTAACTCGGGTAAGTTTCTGAGGTATTCGCAACTCGAGAAACACCACAAAATTATCCCCACAATGTGAGATGAGGAAATTTTGCGCTGCAGAATCTCAAGTGAAATCCCACATTTTCACTTGAAAGGCAAAAGGTTACTTGACTCCCTTTAGGCGACTCAGAATGGTCCCTAACATTTGTCCTCAGTGGAGAGGAAAACACACTTTATGGACTCAACTCCAGAAGAGGCCATATTCCCATTAAAGGGCTCAAGAGTAATCCGGAAGTTCTCCTTCCAGGAAAAAAGGGGCCTGATTTCCTGAAGTAACTCGGGTAAGTTTCTGAGGTCCCCTTCGCAACTCGAGAAACACAACAAAATTATTCCCTCAATGCGAGATGAGGAAATTTTGTGCTGCAGAATCTCAAGAGAAATCCCACATTCCCGCTTGAAGGGCAAAAGGGTACCTGACTCCCTTTAGGCGACTCAGAATGTTCCCTAACAACCTTCCTCAGTGGAGAGGAAAACACACTTTATGGACTCAAATCGAGAAGAGGCATTATTCACATTCAACAGCTCGAGAGTCATCCGGAAGTTCCCCTTCCAACACAAGAGGGGACTTGACTTCCCTGAAGTAACCCTAGAAAACTCCTGAGGTCCCCGCTGGAACTAGAGAAGTACTCCCTGCTTCCTGCCACAACTCGAGAAACACCACAAAATTATCCCCTCAATGTGAGATGAGGAAATCTTGCGCTGCAGAATCTCAAAAGAAATCCCACATTCCAGCTTGAAAGGCATAAGGGTACCTGACTCCCTTTAGGCGACTCAGAATGTTCCCTAACATCCTTCCTCATTGGAGAGGAAAACACACTTCATGGACTCAAATCAAAAAGAGGCTATATTCCCATTTAAAGGCTCGAGAGTAATCAAGAAGTTCCCCTTCCAACACAAAAAAGTACTTGACTTCCCTGAAGCAACCTGAGCGAGTTCCAGGGGGTCCCGTCTCAACTCCAGAAGTATCCCCTGCTTCCGGCCCCAACTCGAGAAACGACCCAATATTATCCCCTCAGTGCGAGATGAGGTAATTTTCTGCTGTAGAATCTCAAGAGAAATCCCGCCTTCCCGCTTGAAAGCAAAAGGAACTTGACACACTTTATGCCACTCAGAATGTTCCCTAATATCCGCCCCCATTGGAGAGACATACACACTTTATGGACTCAACTCCAGAAGAGGCCCTATTCCCATTAAAGGGCTCGAGACTAATCCGGAAGTTCTCCTTCCAGCACAAAAGGGGACCTGACTTCCCTGAAGAAACTCGAGTGAGTTCCTGAGGTCGCCATCTAAACTCAAGAAGTACCCCCAGCGTCCCGCCGCAATTCGAGAAACACCACAAAATATTCCCCTCACTGCGAGATGAGGAAATTTTGCGCTGCAGAATCTCAAGAGAAATCCTACATTCCGGCTTGAAAGGCAAAAGGGTACTGACTCCGTTTATGCTACTCAGAATGTTCCCTAACATCCTTCCTCAGTGGAGAGGAAAACACACCTCATGGACTCAAATCGAAAAGAGGCAATATTCCCATTTAAAGGCTCAAGAGTAATCAAGAATTTCCCCTTCCAACACAAAAGGGAACTTGACTTCCCTGGAGCAAACCGAGAGAGTTCCTTAGGTTCCCGTTTCAACTCCAGAAGTATCCCCTACTTCCCACCACAACTCGAGAAACAACACAATATTATCCCCTCAATGCGACATGAGGTAATTTTGCGCTGCAGAATCTCAAGGGAAATCCCACATTCCCGCTTGAAAGGCAAAAGGGAACTTGGCATACTTTATGCCCCTCAGAAAGTTCCCTAAAATCCGTCCCCATTGCAGAGGCGTACTCAATTTATGGACTCAACTCCAGAAGAGCCCCTATTCCCATTAAAGGGCTTGAGAGTAATCCGGAAGGTCGCTGTCCAGCACAATGGGGGAACTGACTTCCCTGAAGTAACTCCAGTGAGTTCCTGAGGTCCCCGTTGAAACTCGAGAAATACCCCCAGCTTCCCGCCGAAATTCGGGAAACACCACAAAATTATCCCCTCAGTGCGAGAGGAGGAAACTTTGCGCTGCAGAATCTGAAGAGAAATCCCACATTCCCAATTGAAAGGCAAAAGCTTACTTGACTCCCTTTATGTCACTCAGAAAGTTCCCTAACATCCTTCCCCATTGGAGAGGAGAACACACTTTGTGGACTCAACTCCAGAAGAGGCCCTATTCCATTTAAAGGGCTCCAGAGTAATCCGGAAGCTCCCCTTCAAGAACAAAAGGGGTCCTGACTTCCCTGAAGTAACTGGAGTGAGTTCCTGAGGTCCCCGTCGCAACTCCAGAAGTACCTCCATCTTCCCGCCTCAATTCGAGAAACACCACAAAATTATCCCCTCAATGCGAGATGAGGAAAATTTGCGCTGCAGAATCTCAAGAGAAATCCCACATTCCCGCTTGAAAGGCAAAAAGGTACTTGACTCCCTTTATGCGATTCAGAATATTCCCTAACATCCATCCTCAGTGGAGAGGAGAACATATTTTATGGACTCAAATGGAGAAGAGGCAATATTCCCTTTTAATGGCTCGAGAGTATTCCGGAAGTTCCCCTTCCGACACAAAAGTGGACTTGACTTCCCTGAAGCAACCCGAGCGAGTTCCTGAGGTCCCCACCGCAACTCGAGAAGTACCCCCAGCTTCCCGCCGCAATTCGAGAAACAACACAAAATTATCCCCTCAATGAGAGATGAGGATTTTTGCGCTGCAGAATCTCAAGAGAAATCCCACATTCCCGCTTGAAAGGCAAAAGCGTACTTGACACACTTTATGCCACTCAGAAAGTTCAAAAATATCCGTCCCATTGGAGAAGATAACACACTTTAGGGACTCAACTGGAGAAGAGACCCTATTCCCATTAAAGGGCTCAAAAGTATTCCGGAAGTTCCCCTTCCAGCACAAATGGTACCTGATTCCCTGAAGTAACTCGAGTAAGTTTCTGAGGTCCCCATCGCAACTGGAGAAACACCACAAAATTTTCCCCACAATGTGAGATGAGGAAAATTTGCGCTGCAGAATCTCAGGTGAAATCCCACATTTCCGCTTGAAAGGCGAAAGGGTACTTGACTCCCTTTAGCCAACTCAGAATGGTCCCTAACATTCGTCCTCAGTGGAGAGGATAACACACTTTATGGACTCAACTCCAGAAGAGGCCCTATTCCCATTAAAGGGCTCAAGAATAATCCGGAAGTTCTCCTTCCAGAAAAAAAAGGGCCTGATTCCCTGAAGTAACTCGAGAAAGTTCCTGAGGTCCCCTTCGCAACTCGAGAAGCACAACAAAATTATCCCCTCAATGAGGAAATTTTGCGCTGCAGAGTCTCAAGTGATATCCCACATTCCCGCTTGAAAGGCATAATGGTACCTGACTCCCTTTAGGCGACTCAGAATGTTCCCTAACATCCGTCCTCAGTGGAGAGGAAAACACACTTCATGGACTCAAATCGAGAAGAGGCATTATTCACATTTAACAGCTCGAGAGTCATCCGGAAGTTCCCCTTCCAACACAAAAGGGGACTTGACTTCCCTGAAGCAACCTGAGCGAGTTCCTGAGGGTCCCCTCTCAACTCCAGAAGTACCCCCTGCTTCCCGCCCCAACTCGAGAAACGGCACAAGTGCGAGATGAGGTAATTTTCTGCTACAGAATCTCAAGAGAAATCCCGCCTTCCCGCTTGAAAGCAAAAGGGAACTTGACACACTTTATGCCACTCAGAATGTGCCCTAACATCCGTCCCCATTGGAGAGGTATACACACTTTATGGACTCAACTCCAGAAGAGGCCCTATTCCCATTAAAGGGCTCGAGACTAATTCGGAAGTTCCCCTTCCAGCACAAAGGGGACATGACTTCCCTGAACAAATTCGAGTGAGTTCCTGAGGTCTCCATCTAAACTCAAGAAGTACCCCGAGCGTACCGCCGCAATTCGAGAAACACCACAAAATATTCCCCTCAATGAGAGATGAGGTTTTTTGCGCTGCAGAATCTCAAGAGAAATCCTACATTCCGGCGTGAAAGGCAAAAGGGTACTGACTCCGTTTATGCGACTCAGAATGTTCCCTAACATCCTTCCTCAGTGGAGAGGAAAACATAAATTATGGATTCAAATCTAGAAGAGGTATTTTTCCCATTTAACAGCTCGACAGTAATCTGGAAGTTCCCCTTCCAACACAAAAAAGGACATGACTTCCCTGAAGCAAAACCAGCGAGTTCCTGAGGTCCCCGACGCACCTCGAGAAGCACCCCCAGCTTCCCCGCCGCAACTCGAGAAACACCCCAAAATTATCCCCTCCATGCGAGATGAGGAAATTTTGCAATGCAGCATCTCAAGAGAAATACCACAATCCCTCTTGAAAGGCAAAAAGGTACTTGACACCCTATATTCGACTCAGAAAGTTCCCTCACACAGCCGTCCCCTTTTAGAGGAGAACACACTTTATGGACTCAATTGCAGATGAGCCCCTGAGCTGATATTAGGGCTCAAGAGGAACGCGGAAGTTCCCCTTCCAACACCAAAGGGGACCTGACTTCCCTGAAGCAACCCCAGTGAGTTCCTGAGGTCCGCGTCCCTACTCGAGTAGCACCCCCAGCTTCCCGCGGCAACTCAAAAAACACTCCAAAATTATCCCCTCAATGCGAGATGAGGAAATTTTGCGATGCAGCATCTCAAGAGAAATACCACATTCCCTCTTGAAAGGGAAAAAGGTATTTGACACCCTTTTTTCGACTCAGAAAGTTCCCTCACACACCCGTTTCCTTTTAGAGGAGAACACACTTTACCGGACTCAATTCGAGATGAGCCCCTGTGCACATTTAAGGGCTGGAGAGGAAGCCGGAAGATCCCCTTACAACACCAAAGGGGACCTGATTTCCCTGAAGCAACCCCAGCGAGTTCCTGAGTTCCCCGTCGCAAATGGAGAATCACACCCAGCTTCCCGCCTCAACTCGAGAAACACCCCAAAATTATCCCCTCAATGCGAGATGATCAAATTTTCCAATGCAGCATCTCAAGAGAAATACCACATTCCCTCTTGAAAGGAAAAAAGGACTTGACACCCTTTATTCCACTCAGAAAGTTCCCTCACACAGCCGTCCCCTTTGGAGAGAACACAGTTTATGGACTCAATTCGAGATGAGCCCCTGTGAACATTGAAGGGCTGGAGAGGAATCCGGAAGTTCCCCTTCCAACAGCAAAGGGGAACTGACTTCCCTGAATCAACCCCAGCGAGTTCCTGAGGTCCCCGTCTCAACTCGAGAAGCACCCCCAGCTTCCCGCCGCAACTCGAAAAACACCCCAAAAGTATCCCCTCAATGCGAGATGAGGAAATTTTGCGATGCAGCATCTCAAGAAACATACCACATTCCCTCTTGACAGGCAAAAGGGTACTTGACACCCTTTATTCGACTCAAAGTTCCCTCACACAGCTGTCCCCTTTTAGAGGAGAACACACTTTATGGACTCAATTCCAGATGAGCCCCTGAGCACATTTTAGGGCTCGAGAGGAACGCGGAAGTTCCCCTTCCACCACCAAAGGGGACCTAACTTCCCTGAAGCAACCACAGAGAGTTCTTGAGGGCCCCGTCGCAACTCTTGAAGCACCCCCAGCTTCCCGACGCAACTCGAGAAACACCCCAAAATTATCCCCTCAATGCGAGATGAAGAAATGCGCGATGCAGCATCTCAAGAGAAATACCACATTCCCTCTTGAAAGGCAAAAAGGTTCTTGACACCGTTTATTCGACTCAGAAAATTCCCTCACACAGCCGTCCCCTTTGGAGAGGAGAACACACTTTATGGATTCAATTCGAGATGAGGCCCTGTGCACACTTAAGTGCTCCAGAGGAACCCGGAAGTTCCCCTTCCAATACCAAAGGGGACCTGACTTCCCTGAAGCAACCCCAGCGAATTCCTGAGGTCCCCATCGCAACTCGAGAAGCACCCCCAGCTTCCCGGCGCAACTCAAGAAACACACCACAATTATCCCCTCAATGCGAGTTGAGGATATTTTGCGATGCACCATCTCAAGAGAAATACCACATTCCCTCTTGAAAGGCAAAAAGGTACTTGACACCCTTTATTCGACTCAGAAAGTTCCCTCACACAGCTGTCCCCTTTTGGAGGAGAACACACTTTATGGACTCAAATCGAGATGAGCCCCTGTGCACATTTAAGGGCTGGAGAGGACGCCGGAAGTTCCCCTTACAACACCAAAGTGGACCTGACTTCCCTGAAGCAACCCCAGCGAGTTCCTGAGTTCCCCGTCGCAACTGGAGAAGCACTCCCAGCTTCCCGCCGCAACTGGAGAAACACCCCAAAATTATCCCCTCAATGCGAGATGATCAAATTTTGCGATGCAGCATCTCAAGACAAATACCACATTCCCTCTTGAAAGGCAAAAAGGTACTTGACACCCTTTATTCAACTCAGAAAGTTCCCTCACACAGCCCTCCCCTTTGGAGAGAACACAATTTATGGAATCAATTCGAGATGAGCCCCTGTGCACATTTCAGGGCTCGAGAGGAACCCGGAAGTTCCCCTTCCAATAGCAAAGGTTACCTGACTTCCCTGAAGCAACCCCAGCGAGTTCCTGGGGTCCCCGTCGCAACTCGAGAAGCAAACCCAGCTTGCCGCCGCAACTCGAGAAACACACCAAAATTATCCACTCAATGCGAGATGAGGAAATTTTGCAATGCAGCATCTTAAGAGAAATACCACATTCCCTCTGAAAGGCAAAAAATATTTCATACCATTTATTCGGCTCAGAAACTTCCCTCACACAACTGTGACATTTTAGAGGAGGATACCCTTCATTGACTCATTTCGAGATGAGACCCTGTGCACATTTATGGGCTCGAGAGGAACCCGGAAGTTCCCCTTCCAACACCAAAGGGGACCTGACTTCCCTGAAGCAGTCGCAACTCGAGAAGCACCCCCAGCTTCCCGCCGCAACTCGTGAAACAGCCCAAAATTATTCTCTCAATGCGAGATGAGGAAATTTTGCCATGCAGCATCTCAAGAGAAATACCACATTCCCTCTTCAAAGGCAAAAAGGTACTTGACACCCTTTATTCCACTCAAAAAGTTCCCTCACACAGCTGTACCCTTTGGAGAGGAGAACACACTTAATGGACTCAAATCCAGATCAGGCCCTGTGCATATTTAAGGGCTCAAAAGAAACCGGAAATTCCCCTTCCAACATCAAAGGGGAACTAACTTCCCTGAAGCAACTCCAGCGAGTTCCTGAGGTCCCCGTCGCAACTCGAGAAGCACCCCCAGCTTGCCGCCGCAACTCGAGAAACACCCCAAATTTAACCCTCAATGCGAGATGAGGAAATTTTGCGATGCAGCATCTCAAGAGAAATACCACATTCCCTCTTGAAAGGCAAAAAGGTACTTGACACCCTTTATTCGACTCAGAAAGTTCCCTCACACATTTATACCCTTTGGAGAGGAGAACACACTTTATGGACTCAATTTGAACGTGCCCCTGTGCACATTTAAGGGCTCGAGGGGAACCCGGGACTTGCCCCTAAAAACAAAAAAGGGGACATGTCTTCCCTGAAGCAACTACAGCGAGTTTCTGAGGTCCCCTTCGCAACTCGAGAAGCACACCCAGTTTCCCGCCGCAACACGAAAAACACCCCAAAATTATCCCCTCAATGTGAGATGAGAAAATTTTGCAATGGAGCATCTCAAGAGAAATACCACATCCCCGCTTCATAGGCAAAAAGGTACTTGACACCATTTATTCCACTCAGAAAGTTCCCTCACACAGCCGTCCCCTTTTAGAGTAGAACACACTTTATGGACTCAATTCGCGATGAGCCCCTGTGCATTTAAGGGTTGGAGAGGAACCCAGAAGTTCCCTTTCCAACACCAAAGGGGTCCTGACTTCCCTGAAGCAACTCCAGCGATTTTCTGAGGTCCCCGTCGAGACTCGAGAAGCAACCCAAGCATCCCGCCGCAATCGAGAATCACGCCAAAATTATTCCCTCAATGCGAGATGAGGAAATTTTGCAATGCAGCATCTCAAGAGAAATACAACATTCCCTCTTGAAAGGTAAACAGGTACTTGACACCCTTTATTCGACTCAGAAAGTTCCCTCACACAGCCGTCCCCTTTTAGAGGAGAACACACTTTATGGACTCAATTCGAGATGAGCCCCTGTGCACATTTAAGGGCTCGAGAGGAACCCGGAAGTTCCCCTTCCAACACCAAAGGAGATCTGACTTCCCTGAAGCAACCCCAGCGAGTTCCTGAGGTCCCCATCGCAACTCGATAAGCACCCCCAGCTTCCCGCCGCAACTCGAGATACACCCCAAAATTATACCCTCAATGCGAGATGAGGAAATTTTGCGATGCAGCATCTCAAGAGAAATACCACAATTCCTCTTGAAAGGCAAAAAGGTACTTGACACCCTTAATTCGACTAAGAAAGTTCCCTCACACAGCTGTCCCCTTTTAGAGAAGAACACACTTTATAGACTCAATTCGAGATGAGACCCTGTGTACATTTAAGGGCTCTAGAGAAACCGGGAACTTCCCCTTCCAACATCAAAGGGGACCTGACTTCCCTGAAGCAACCCCAGCGAGTTCCTGAGGTCCCCGTCGCAACTCGAGAAGCACCCCCAGCTTCCCGCCGCAACTCGTGAAACAGCCCAAAATTATTCTCTCAATGCGAGATACGAAATTTTGCGATGCAGCATCTCAAGAGAAATACCACATTCCCTCTGGAAAGGCAAAAAGGTATTTGACACCCTTTATTCGACTCAGAAAGTCCCCTCACACAGCCATCCCCTTTTAGAGGAGAACACACTTTATGGACTCAATTCGAGATGAGCCCCTGTGCACATTTAAGGGCTTGAGAGGAACCTGGAAGTTCCCCTTCCAACAGCAAAGGGGACCTGACTTCCCTGAAGCAACCCCAGCCAGTTCCTGAGGTCCCCGTCGCAACTCGAGAAGCACCCCAGCTTCCCGCCGCAACTCGAGAAACACTCCAAAATTAACCCCTCAATGCGAGATGAGGAAATTTTGCGATGCAGCATCTCAAGAGAAATACCACATTCCCTCTTGAAAGGCAAAAAGTTACTTGACACCCTTTATTCCACTCAGAAAGTTCCCTCACACAGCTGTACCCTTTGGAGAGGAGAACACACTTAATGGACTCAGATCCAGATCAGCCCCTGTGCATATTTAAGGGCTCAAAAGAAACCGGAAATTCCCCTTCCAACATCAAAGGGGAACTAACTTCCCTGAAGCAACTCCAGCGAGTTCCTGAGGTCCCCGTCGCAACTCGAGAAGCACCCCAAGCTTCCCTCCGCAAGTCGAGAAACACCCCAAATTTAACCCTCAATGCGAGATGAGGAAATTTGCGATGCAGAATCTCAAGAGAAATCCCACATTCCCTCTTGAAAGGCAAAAAGGTACTTGACACCCTTTATTCGACTCAGAAAGTTCCCTCACACAGCTATACCCTTTGGAGAGGAGAACACAGTTTATGGACTCAATTTGAACGTGCCCCTGTGCACATTTAAGGGCTCGAGAGGAACCCGGAACTTCCCCCTAAAAACAAAAAAGGGGACATGTCTTCCCTGAAGCAACTACACCGAGTTTCTGAGGTCCCCTTCGCAACTCGAGAAGCACCCCCAGTATCCCGCCGCAACTCGAAAAACACCCCAAAATTATCCCCTCAATGTGAGATGAGAAAATTTTGCAATGGAGCATCTCAAGAGAAAACCACATTCCCTGTTGAAAGGCAAAAAGTTACTTGACACCCTTTATTCGACTCAGAAAGTTCCCTCACACAGCCGTCCCCTTTGGAGAGAACACACTTTATGGACAAAATTCGAGATGAGCCCCTGTTCACATTTAAGGGCTCGAGAGGAAACCGGAACTTCCCCTTCCAACAGCAAAGGGGACCTGACTTCCCTGAAGCAACCAAAGCGAGTTCCTGAAGTCCCCGTCGCAACTCAAGAAGCACACTCAGCTTCCCGCCGCAACTTGAGAAACACCCCAAAATTATTCCCTCAATGCAAGATGAGGAAATTTTGCGATGCAGCATCTCAAGAGAAATACCACATTCCCTCTTGAAAGGCATAAAGGTACTTGACATCCTTTATTCGACTCAGAAATTTTCCTCACACAGCTGTCCCTTTTTAGAGGAGATCACACTTTATGGACTCAATTCGAGATGAGCCCCTGTTCACATTTAAGTGCTTGAGAGGAACCCGGAAGTTCCCCATCCAACGGAAAAGGGGATCTGACTTCCCTGAAGCAACCCCAACGAGTTCCTGAGGTCCCCGTCGCAATTCGAGAAGCACCCCCAGCTTCCCGACGCAACTCGAGAAACACCCCAAAATTATCCCCTCAATACGAGATGAGGAAATTTTGCGATGCAGCATCTCAAAAGAAATACCACATTCCCTCTTGAAAGGCAAAAAGGTACTTGACACCCTTTATTCGAATCAGAAAGTTCCTTCACACAGCTGTCCCCGTTTAGAGAAGAACACACTTTATGAACTCAATTCGAGATGAGCCCCTGTGCACATTTAAGGGCTCTAGAGAAACCGGGAAGTTCCCCTTCCAACAGCAAATGGGACCTGACTTCCCTGAATCAACCCCAGCGAGTTCCTGAGGTGCCCGTCGCAACTCGAGAAGTACCCCCAGCTTCACGCCGCAACTCGTGAAACAGCCCAAAATTATCCTCTCAATGCGACATACGAAATTTTGCGATGCAGCATCTCAAGAGAAATCCCACATTTCCTCTTGAAAGGCAAAAAGGTACTTGACACCCTTTATTCGACTCAGAAAGTTCCCTCACACAGCTATACCCTTTGGAGAGGAGAACACACTTTATGGACTCAATTTGAACGTGCCCCTGTGCACATTTAAGGGCTCGAGAGGAACCCGGAACTTCCCCCTAAAAACAAAAAAGGGGACATGTCTTCCCTGAAGCAACAACAGCGAGTTTCTGAGGTCCCTTTCGCAACACAAGAAGCACACCCAGCTTCCCGCCGCAACTCGAGAAACACCCTAAAATTATTCCCTCAATGCGAATGAGGAAATTTTGCGATGCAGCATCTCAAGAGAAATATCACATTCCCTCTTGAAAGGCAAAAAGGTACTTGACATCCTTTATTCGACTCAGAAATTTTCCTCACACAGCCCTCCCCTTTTAGAGGAGAACACACTTTATGAACTCAATTCGAGATGAGCCCCTGTTCA
Organism: Moschus berezovskii; assembly: GCF_049115385.1. NCBI lineage: Eukaryota > Metazoa > Chordata > Mammalia > Artiodactyla > Moschidae > Moschus > Moschus berezovskii. The sequence goes on from NC_142465.1 coordinate 1,302,635, forward strand.
CATTTAAGTGCTCGAGAGGAACCCGGGAGTTCCCCATCCAACGGAAAAGGGGATCTGACTTCCCTGAAGCAACCCCAGCGAGTTCCTGAGGTCCCCGTCGCAACTCGAGAAGCACCCCCAGTTCCCGCCGCAACACGAGAAACACCCCAAAATTATCCCCTCAATACGAGATGAGGAAATTTTGCGATGCAGCATCTCAAGAGAAATACCACATTCCCTCTTGAAAGGCAAAAAAGTACTTGACACCCTTTATTCGACTAAGAAAGTTCCCTCACACAGCTGTCCCCTTTTAGAGAAGAACACACTTAATGGACTCAATTCGAGATGAGCCCCTGTGCACATTTAAGGGCTCTAGAGAAACCGGGAAGTTCCCCTTACAACAGCAAATGGGACCTGACTTCCCTGAATCAACCCCAGCGAGTTCCTGAGGTGCCCGTCGCAACTCGAGAAGCACCCCCAGCTTCACGCCGCAACTCCTGAAACAGCCCAAAATTATCCTCTCAATGCGAGATACGAAATTTTGCGATGCAGCATCTCAAGAGAAATACCACATTCCCTCTTGAAAGGCAAAAAGGTACTTGACACCCTTTATTCGACTCAGAAAGTTCCCTCACACAGCCGTCCCCTTTGGAGAGAACTCACTTTTTGGACTCAATTCGAGATGAGCCCCTGAGCTCATTTAAGGACTCGAGAGTCACCCGGAAGTTCCCCTTCCAACAGCAAAGGGGACCTACTTCCCTGAAGCAACCAAAGCGAGTTCCTGAGGTCCCCGTCTCAACTCGAGAAGCACACCCAGCTTCCCGCCGCAACTCGAGAAACACACCAAAATTATCCCCTCAATGCGAGATGAGGAAATTTTGCGATGCAGCATCTCCAGAGAAATACCCCATTCCCTCTTGAAAGGCAAAAAGGTTCTTGACACCGTTTTATCGACTCAGAAAGTTCCCTCACACAGCCGTCCCCTTTAGAGAGGAGAACACACTTTATGGACTCAATTCGAGATGAGGCCCTGTGCACATTTAAGTGCTCCAGAGGAACCCGGAAGTTCCCCTTCCAATACCAAAGGGGACCTGACTTCCCTGAAGCAACCCCAGCGAATTCCTGAGGTCCCCGTCGCAACTCGAGAAGCAGCCCCAGCTTCCCGGCGCAACTCAAGAAACACACCACAATTATCCCCTCAATGCGAGTTGAGGATATTTTGCGATGCACCATCTCAAGAGAAATACCACATTCCCTCTTCAAAGGCAAAAAGGTACTTGACACCCTTTATTCGACTCAGTAAGTTCCCTCATACAGCTGTCCCCTTTTAGAGGAGAACACACTTTATGGACTCAAATCGAGATGAGCCCCTGTGCACATTTAAGGGCTGGAGAGGAAGCTGGAAGTTCCCCTTACAACACCAAAGGGGACCTGACTTCCCTGAAGCAACCCCAGCGAGTTCCTGCGGTCCCCGTCGCAATTGGAGAAGCACCCCCAGCTTCCCGCCGCAACTCGTGAAACACCCTAAAATTATCCCCTCAATGCGAGATGATCAAATTTTGCGATGCAGCATCTCAAGACAAATACCACATTCCCTCTTGAAAGGCAAAAAGGTACTTGACACCCTTTATTCAACTCAGAAAGTTCCCTCACACATCCCTCCCCTTTGGAGAGAACACAATTTATGGAATCAATTCGAGATGAGCCCCTGTGCACATTTCAGGGCTCGAGAGGACCCCGGAAGGTCCCCGTCCAACAGCAAAGGTTACCTGACTTCCCTGAAGCAACCCCATCGAGTTCCTGAGGTCCCCGTCGCAACTCGCGAAGCACCCCCAGCTTGCCGCGCAACTCGAGAAACACCCCAAAATTATCCCCTCAATGCGAGATGAGGAAATTTTGCAATGCAGCATCTTAAGAGAAATACCACATTCCCTCTTGAAAGGCAAAAAATGTTTCATACCATTTATTCGGCTAAGAAACTTCCCTCACCCAACTGTGACATTTTAGCGGAGGATACACTTCATTGACTCAATTGGAGATGAGCCCTTGTGAACATTTAAGGGCTCCAGAGGAACCCGGATGTTCCAATTCCAACACCAAAGGGGAGCTGACTTCCCTGAAGCAACCCCAGCGAGTTCATGAGTTCCCCGTCGCAACTGGAGAAGCACCCGCAGCTTCCCGCCGCAACTCGTGAAACACCACAAAATTATCCCCTCAATGCGAGATGATCGAATTTTGCGATGCAGCATCTCAAGAGAAATACCACATTCCCTCTTGAAAGGCAAAAAGGTACCTGACACCCTTTATTCGACTCAGAAAGTTCCCTCACACAGCCGTCCCCTTTTAGAGGAGAACACACTTTATGGACTCATTTGGAGATGAGCCCCTGTGCACATTTAAAGGCTTGAGAGGAACCCGGAAGTTCCCCTTCCAACAGCAAAGGGGATCTAACTTCCCTGAAGCAACCCCAGCGAGTTGCTGAGGTCCTCGTCGCAACTCGAGAAGCACCCCCAGCTTCCCGCCGCAACTTGAGAAACAAACCAAATGTATCCACTCAATGCGAGATGAGGAAATTATGCGATGCAGCATCTCAAGAGAAATACCACATTCCCTCTTGACAGGCAAAAGGGTACTTGACAACCTTTATTCGACTCAGAAAGTTCCCTCACACAGCCGTCCCCTCTTAGAGGAGAACACACTTTATGGACTCAATTCGAGATGAGCCCCTGTGCACATTTAAGGGTTCGAGAGGAACCCGGAAGTTCCCCTTCCAACACCAAAGGGGACCTGACTTCCCTGAAGCAACACAAGCGAGTTCCTGAGGTCCCCGTCGCAACTCGAGAAGCACCCCATGCTTCCCGCCGCAACTCGAGAAACACCCCAAAATTATCCACTCAATGCGAGATGAGGAAATTTTGCGATACAGCATCTCAAGAGAAATATCACATTCCCTCTTGAAAGGCAAAAAGGTACTTGACACCCTTTGTTCGACTCAGAAATTTCCCTCACACAGCCGTCCCCTCTGCAGAGGACAACACACTTTATGGACTCAATTCGAGATGAGACCCTGTGCACATTTAAGGGCTCGAGAGGAACCAGAAAGTTCCCCTTCCACACAAAAGGGGACCTGACTTCCCTGAAGCAACCCAAGCGAGTTCCTGAGGTCCCCGTCGCAACTCGAGAAGCACCCCCAGGTTCCCGCCGCAACTCGAGAAACACCCCAAAATTATTGCCTCCATGCGAGATGCGGAAATTTGGCGATGCAGCATCTCAAGAGAAATACCACATTCCCTCTTGAAAGGCAAAAAGGTACTTGACACCTTTATTCGAAACAGATAGTTCCCTCACACAGCCGTCCCCTTTGCAGAGGAGAACACAATTTATGTACTCAATTCGGGATGAGCCCCTGTGCACATTTAAGGGCTCGAGAGGAAACCGGAAGTTCCCTTTCCAACACCAAAGGGGACCTGACTTCCCTGAAGCAACCTCAGCGAGTTCCTGAGGTCCCAGTCGCAAGTCGAGAAGCACCCCCAGCTTCCCGTCGCTACTCGAGAAACACCCCAAAATTATCCCGTCCATGCGAGATGAGGAAATTTTGCGATGCAGCATCTCAAGAGAAATACCACATTCCCTCTGGAAAGGCAAAAAGTTACGTGACACCCTTTATTCGACTCAGAAAGTGCCCTCACACAGCCGTCCCCTTTGGAGAGGAGAACACACTTTACAGACTCAATTCTCCAGGAGCCCCTGTGCACATTGAAGGGCTCGAGAGGAAACCGGAGTTCCCCTTCCAACTCCAAAGGGGACCTGACTTCCCTGAAGCAACCCCAGCGAGTTCCTGAGGTCCCCGTCGCAACTCGAGAAGCACCCCAAAACTATCCCCTCCATGCGAGATGAGGAAATTTGGGGATGCAGCATCTCAATAAAAATACCACATTCCCTCTTGAAAGGCAAAAAGGTACTTTACAGCCTTTATTCGACTCAGAAAGTTCCCTCACACAGCCGTCCACTTTGCAGAGGAGAACACAGTTTATGAACTCAATTCGAGATAAGCGCCTCTGCACATTTAAGGGCTCGAGAGGAAACCGGAAGTTCCCCTTCCAACACCAAAGGGGACCTGACTTCCCTGAAGCTACCCAAGCGAATTCCTGAGGTCCCCGTCGCAACACGAGAAGCACCCCCAGCTTCCCGCGGAACTGGTGAAACACCCAAAATTATCCCCTCCATGCGAGATAAGGAAATTTTGCGATGTAGCATCTCAAGAGAAATACCACATTCCCTCTGAAAGACAAAAAGGTTCTTGACACCCATTATTCGACTCAGAAAGTTCCCTCACACAGCCGTCCCCTTTGCAGAGGATAACACACTTCATGGACTCAATTCGAGATGAGCCCCTGTGCACATTTAAGGGCTCGAGAGGAAACCGGAAGTTCCCCTTCCACACAAAAGGGGACCTGACTTCCCTGAAGCAACCCAAGCGAGTTCCTGAGGTCCCCGTCGCAACTCGAGAAGCACCCCCAGGTTCCCGCCGCAACTCGAGAAACACCCCAAAATTATTGCCTCCATGCGAGATGAGGAAATTTGGCGATGCAGCATCTCAAGAGAAATACCACATTCCCTCTTGAAAGGCAAAAAGGTACTTGACACCTTTATTCGAAACAGATAGTTCCCTCACACAGCCGTCCCCTTTGCAGAGGAGAACACAATTTATGGACTCAATTCGGGATGAGCCCCTGTGCACATTTAAGGGCTCGAGAGGAAACCGGAAGTTCCCCTTCCAAACCAAAGGGAACCTGATTTCCTTGAAGCAAAGCCAGCGAATTCCTGAGGTCCCCGTTGCAACTTGAGAAGCACCCCCAGCTTCCCGTCGCAAATCGAGAAACACCCCAAAATTATCCCCTCCATGCGAGATGAGAAAATTTTGCGATGCAGCATCTCAAAAGAAATACCACATTCCCTCTTGAAAGTCAATAAGTTACTTGACACCCTTTATTCGACTCAGAAAGTTCCCTCACACAGCCGTCCCCTGTGGAGAGGAGAACACACTTGATGGACTCAATTCGAGGTGAGGCCCTGTGCTCATGTAAGGGCTCGAGAGGAAACCGGTAGTTCCCCTTCCAACACCAAAGGGGACCTGACTTCGCTGAAGCAATCCCAGCGAGATGCTGAGGTCCCCGTCTCCACTCGAGAAGCACCCCGTGCTTCCCGCCGAACTCGAGAAACTCCCCAAAATTATCCCCTCGATGAGAGATGAGGAAATTTTGCGATGCAGCATCTCAGGAGAAATAACACAATCCCTCTTGAAAGGCAAAAAGGTACTTGACACCCTTTATTCGACTCAGAAAGTTTCTTCACACAGCCTTCCCCTTTGCAGAGGAGAACACACTTTAATGACTCCATTCGGGATTAGCCCCTGTGCACATTTAAGGTCTCGAGAGGAAACCGGAATTTCCCCTTCCAACACCAAAGGGAACCTGATTTCCTTGAAGCAAAGCCAGCGAATTCCTGAGGTCCCCGTTGCAACTCGAGAAGCACCCCCAGCTCCCCGCCGCAACTCGAGAAACACCCCAAAATTATCCCCTACATGCGAGATGAGAAAATTTTGCGATGCAGCATCTCAAGAGAAATACCACATTCCCTCTTGAAAGGCAATAAGTTACTTGACACCCTTTATTCGACTCAGAAAGTTCCCTCACACTGCGGTCCCCTTTTGAGAGGAGAACACACTTTATGGACTCAATTCGGGATGAGCCCCTGTGCACAGTTAAGGGCTCGGGAGGAAACGGGATGTTCCCCATCCAACACCAAGGGGACCTTAATTCCCTGAAGCAACCCCAGCGAGTTCCTGAGGTCCCCGTCGCAACTCGAGAAGCACCCATATGTTAGCGTCGCAACTAGAGAAATACCCAAAAATTATCCCCTCCATGCGAGATGAGGAAATTTGGCGATGCAGGATCTCAAGAGAAATACCACATTCCCTCTTGAAAGGCAAAAAGGTACTTGACACCCTTTATTCAACTCAGAAATTTCCCTCCCACTGCCGTCCCCTTTGGAGAAGAGAACACACTTTATGTTTTCAATTCGAGATGAGGCCCTGTGCACATTTAAGGGCTCCAGAGGAAACCGGAAGTTCCCCTTCCAACACCAAAGGGGACCTGACTTCCCTGAAGCAACCCCAGCGAGTTCCTGAGGTCCCCGTCGCAACTCAAGAATCACCCCCAGCTTCCCGCAGCAACTCGTGAAACACACCAAAATTATCCACTCCATGCGAGATGAGGAAATTTTGTGATGCAGCATCTCAATAAAAATACCACATTCCCTCTTGAAAGGCAAAAAGGTACTTTACAGCCTTTATTCGACTCAGAAAGTTCCCTCACACAGCCGTCCACTTTGCAGAGGAGAACACAGTTTATGAACTCAATTCGAGATAAGCGCCTCTGCACATTTAAGGGCTCGAGAGGAAACCGGAAGTTCCCCTTCCAACACCAAAGGGGACCTGACTTCCCTGAAGCTACCCAAGCGAATTCCTGAGGTCCCCGTCGCAACACGAGAAGCACCCCCAGCTTCCCGCGGAACTGGTGAAACACCCAAAATTATCCCCTCCATGCGAGATAAGGAAATTTTGCGATGTAGCATCTCAAGAGAAATACCACATTCCCTCTGAAAGACAAAAAGGTTCTTGACACCCATTATTCGACTCAGAAAGTTCCCTCACACAGCCGTCCCCTTTGCAGAGGATAACACACTTTATGGACTCAATTCGAGATGAGCCCCTGTGCACATTTAAGGGCTCGAGAGGAAACCGGAAGTTCCCCTTCCACACAAAAGGGGACCTGACTTCCCTGAAGCAACCCAAGCGAGTTCCTGAGGTCCCCGTCGCAACTCGAGAAGCACCCCCAGGTTCCCGCCGCAACTAGAGAAACACCCCAAAATTATTGCCTCCATGCGAGATGAGGAAATTTGGCGATGCAGCATCTCAAGAGAAATACCACATTCCCTCTTGAAAGGCAAAAAGGTACTTGACACCTTTATTCAAAACAGATAGTTCCCTCACACAGCCGTCCCCTTTGCAGAGGAGAACACACTTTACGGACTCAATTCGGGAGGAGTCCCTGTGCACATTGAAGGGCTCGAGAGGAAACCGGAAGTTCCCCTTCCAACACCAAAGGGGACCTGACTTCCCTGAAACAACCCCAGCGAGTTCCTGAGGTCCCCGTCGCAACTCGAGAAGCACACCCAGCTTCCCGCCGCAACTGGAGAAACACCCCAAAATTATCCCCTCGATGCGAGATGAGGAAATTTGGCGATGCAGCATCTCAAGAGAAATACCACATTCCCTCTGGAAAGGCAAAAAGGTACTTGACACCCTTTATTCGACTCAGAAAGTTCCCTCACACAGCCGTGCCCTTTGGAGAGGAGAACACACATTATGGACTCAAGTCGAGAGGAGCACCTAGCACATTGAAGGGCTCAAGAGGAAACCGGATGTTCCCCTTCCAACACCAAAGGGGACCTGACTTCCGTAAACCAACCCCAGCGAGTTCCTGAGGTCCCCGTCGCAACTCGAGAAGAACCCCCAGCTTCCCGCCGCAACTCGAGAAACACCCCAAAATTATCCCCTCCATGCGAGATGAGGAAATTTGGCGATGCAGCATCTCAAGAGAAATACCACATTCCCTCTGGAAAGGCCAAAAGGTACTTGACACCCTTTATTCGACTCAGAAAGTTCCCACACACAGCCGTTCCCTTTGGAGAGGAGAACACACTTTACGGACTCAATTCGAGTGGAGCCCCTGTGCACATTGAAGGGCTCAAGAGGAAACCGGAAGTTCCCCTTCCAACACCAAAGGGGACCTGACTTCCCTGAAGCAACCCCAGCGATTTCCTGAGGTACCCGTCGCAACTTGTGAAGCACCCCATCTCCCGCCCCAACTCGAGAAACACCCGAAAATTATCCCCTCCATGCGAGATAAGGAAATTTGGCGATGCAGCATGTCAAGAGAAATACCACGTTCCCTCTGGAAAGGGAAAAGGTACTTGACACCCTTTATTCGACTCAGAAAGTTCCCTCACACAGCCGTCCCCTTTGTAGAGGAGAACACACTTTACGGACTCAATTCGAGAGGAGCCCCTGTGCACATTGAAGGGCTTGAGAGGAAACCGGAATTTCCCGTTCCAACACCAAAGGTTACCTGACTTCCTTGAAGCAACACCAGCAAGTTCCTGAGGTCCCTGTCGCAACTCGAGAAGCACCCCCAGCTTCTCGCCGCAACTCGAGAATCACCCCAAAATTATCCCCTCCATGCGAGATGAGGAAATTTGGCGATGCAGCATCTCAAGATAAATACCACATTCCCTCTGGAAAGGCAAAAAGGTACTTGACACCCTTTATTCGACTCAGAAAGTTCCCTCACACAGCCGTCCCCTTTGGAGAGCAGAACACACTTTACGGACTCAATTCGAGAGGAGCCCCTGTGCACATTGAAGGGCTCGAGAGGAAACAGGAAGTTCCCCTTCCAACACCAAACGGGACCTGACTTCCCTGAAGCAACCCCAGCGAGTTCCTGAGGTCCCCGTCGCAACTCGAGAAGCACCCCCAGCTTCCCGCCAATCTCGAGAAACACCCCAAAATTATCCCCTCCATGCGAGATGAGGAAATTTGGCGATGCAGCATCTCAAGAGAAATACCACATTCCCTTTGGAAAGGCAAAAAGATACTTGACACCCTGTATTCGACTCAGAAAGTTCCCTCACACAGCCGTCCCCTTTGGAGAGGAGAATACACTTTATGGACTCAATTCGAGAGGAGCCCCTGTTCACATTGAAGGGCTCGAGAGGAAACCGGAAGTTACCCTTCAAACACCAAATGGGACCTGACTTCCCTGAAGCAACCCCAGCGAGTTCCTGAGGTCCCCGTCGCAACTCGAGAAACACCCCCAGCTTCCCGCCGCAACTCAAGAAACACTCCAAGATTATTCCCTCAATGCGAGATGAGGAAATTTTGCGCTGCAGAATCTCAAGAGAAATACCACATTTCCTCTTGAAAGTGAAAAATGTATTTGACACCCTTTATACGACTCAGAAAATTCCCTCACACAGCCGTCCCCGTTGGAGAGGAGAACACAGGTCATGGACACAATTCGATATGAGCCCCTGTGCACATATAAGGGCTCGAGAGGAAACCGGAAGTTCCCCTTCCAACACCAAAGGAGACCTGACTTCCCTGATGCAACCCCAGCGAGGTCTTGAGGTCCGCGTCGCAACTCGAGAAGCACCCCCAGCTTCCTGCCGCAACTCGAGAAACACCCCAAAATTATCCCCTCAATGCCAGATCAGGAAAATTTGCGATGCAGCATCTCAAGAGAAATACCACATTCGCTCTTGAAAGGCAAAACGGTACTTGACAGCCTTTATTCGACTCAGAAAGTTCGCTCACACAACAGTCCCTTTTGAGAGAAGTATGCACTTCATTGACTCAAATCGAGATGAGCCCCTGTGCACATTTAAGGGCTGGAGAGGAACCCTAAAGTTACCGTTCCAACACCAAAGGGGACCTGACTTCCCTGAAGCAACCACAGCGAGTTCCTGATGTCCTCGTCTCAACTCTTGAAGCACTCCCAGCTTCCCGCCCCAACTTGAGAAACACCCCAAAATTATCCCCTCAATGCGAGATGAGGAAATTTTGCGATGCAGCATCTCAAAAGACATACCACATTCCATCTTGAAAGGCAAAAAGGTACTTGACACCCTTTATTCGACTCAGAAATTTCCCTTACACAGCCGTCCCCGTTTAGAGGAGAACCCACTTTAAGGACTCAATTCGAATAGAGCCCCTGTGCATATTTAAGGGCTCGAGAGGAAACCGGAAGTTCCCCTTCCATCACCAAAGGGGACCTGACCTCCCTGTAGCAACCCCAGCGAGTTCCTGAGGTCCCCGTCGCAACTCTAGAAGCACCCCCAGCTTCCCGCCGCAACTCGAGAAACACCCCAAAAGTATCCCCTCAATGCGAGATGAGGAAATTTTGCGCTGCAGAATCTCAAGAGAAATACCACATTCCCGCTTGAAAGGCAACAGTGTACTTGACTCCCTTTAGGCGACTCAGAATGTTCCCTAACATCCGTCCTCAGTGCAGAGGAGAACACACTCACTTGACTCAAATCGAGAAGAGGCAATGTTCCCATTTAACGGCTCGAGAGTAATGTGGAAGTTCCCCTTCCAACACAAAAGGGGACTTGACTTCGCTGAAGCAACCCGAGCGAGTTCCTGAGGTCCCCGCTGCAAGTTGAGAAGTATCCCCTGCTTCCTTCTGCAACTCGAGAAATACCACAAAATTATCCCCTCAATGCGAGATGAGGAAATTTTGCGACGCAGCATCTCAAGAGAAATACCACATTCCCTCTTGAAAGGCAAAAAGGTACTTGACACCATTTATTCGACTCAGAAAATTCCCTGACCCAGCCGTCCCCTTTGGAGAGAACACACTTTATGGACTCAAATCGAGATGAGCCCCTTTGCACATTTAAGGGCTCCAGAGGAACCCGGAAGTTAGCCTTCCAACAGCAAACGGGACCTGACTTCCTTGAAGCAACCCCAACGAGTTCATGAGATATCCGTCGCAACTCTTGAAGCACCCCCAACTTCACGCCGCAACTCGAGAAACACTCCAAAATTATCCCCTCAATGCGAGATGAGGAAATTTTGCGCTGCAACATCTCAAGAGAAATACCACATTCCCTCTTGAAAGGCAAAAACGTACTTGACATCCTTTATTCGAGTCAGAAAGTTCCCTCACACAGCCGTCCCTTTTAGAGGAGAACAAACTTTATGGACTCAATTTGAGATGAGCCCCTGCGCACATTTAAGGTGTTGAGAGGAATCCAGAAGTTCCCCTTCCAACACCAAAGTGGACCTGACTTCCCTGAAGCAACCCCAGCGAGTTCCTGAAGTCCCCAGCGCAACTCGAGAAGCACCCCTAGCTTCCCGCGACAACTCGAGAAACACCAAAATTATCCCCTCAATGCGAGATGAAGAAATTTTGCGATGCAGAATCTCAAGAGAAATACCACATTCCCTCTTGAAAGACAAAAAGGTACTTGACACCCTTTATTCGAATCAGAAAGTTCCCTCACACAGCCGTCCCCTTTGGGAGGAGAACACACTTTATGGACTCAATTCCAGATGAGCCCCTGTGCACATTTAGGGCTCGAGAGGAAACCGGAAATTCCCCTTCCAACACCAAAGAGGACCTGACTTCCCTGAAGTAACCCCAGCGAGTTCCTGAGATCCCCGTCTCAACTCGAGAATCACCCCCAGCTTCCCGCCAGAACTTGAGAAACACCCCAAAATTATCCCCTCCATGTGAGATGAGGAAATTTTGCGATGCAGCACATCAAGGGAAACACCACATTCCCTCTTAAAAGGCAAAAAGGTACTTGACACCCTTTATTCGACTCATAAAGGTCCCTCACACAGCCGTCTCCTTTGGAGAGGAGAACACACTTTATGGACTCAATTCGAAATGAGCCCTTGTGCACATTTAAGGGCTCGGGAGGAAACTGGGAGTTCCCCTTCCAACAGCAAAGGGGACCTGACTTCCCTGAAGCAACCCCAGCGAGTTCCTTAGGTCCCCGTCGCAACTCGAGAAGCACCACCAGCTTCCCGCCGCAACTCGAGAATCACCCCAAAATTATCACCTATTGCGAGATGAGGAAATTTTCCGATGCAGGATCTCAAGAGAAATACCACATTCCCACTTGAGAGGCAAAAAGGTACTTTACACCCTTTTTTCGACTCAGAAAGTTCCCTCACACAGCCGTCCCCTTTGGAGAGGAGAACACATTTTATGCACTCAATTCGAAATGAGCCCCTGTGCACATTTAAGGGTTCGAGAGTAAAACGGAAGTACCCCTTCCAACAGCAAAGGGGACCTGACTTCCCTGAAGCAACACCAGTGAGTTCCTGAGTTCCCCGTCGCAACTGGAGAAGCACCACCAGCTTCACGCCGCAACTCGAGAAACACCCCAAAATTATCCCCTCCATGCGAGATGATAAAATTTTGCGATGCAGCATCTCAAGAGAAATACCACATTCCCTCTTGAAAGGCAAAAAGCTACTTGACACCCTTTCTTCGACTCAGAAAGTTCCCTCACACAGCCGTCCCCTTTTAGAGGAGAACACACTTTATGGAATCAATTCGAGATGAGTCCCTGTGCACATTTAAGGGCTCGAGAGGAACCCGGAAGTTCCCCTTTCAACACCAAAGGGGACCTGACTTTCCTGAAGCAAGCCCAGCGAGTTCCTGAGGTCCCCGTCGCAACTCGAGAAGCACCCCGAGCTTCCCGCCACAACTCGAGAAACACCCCAAAATTATCCCCTCAATGCAAGATGAGGAAATTTTGCGATGCAGCATCTCAAGAGAAATACCACATTTCCTCTTGAAAGGCAAAAAGGTACTTGACAGCCTTTATTCGACTCAGAAATTTCGCTCACACAGCCGTCCCCTTTGGACAGAACACACTTTATGGACTCAAACCGAGATGAGCCCCTGTGCACATTTAAGGGCTCGAGAGGAACCCGGAAGTTCCCCTTCCAACAGCAAAGGGGACCTGACTTCCTTGAAGCAACCCCAACGAGTTCATGAGATCCCCGTCGCAACTCTTGAAGCACCCCCAGCTTCACGCTGCAACACGAGAAACACCCCAAAATTATCCCCTCAATGCGAGATGAGGGAATTTTGCGATGCAGCATCTCAAGAGAAATACCACATTCCCTCTTGAAAGGCAAAAACGTACTTGACATCCTTTAATCGAGTCAGCAAGTTCCCTCACACAGCCGTCCCTTTTAGAGGAGAACAAACTTTATGGACTCAATTTGCGATGAGCCCCTGAGCACATTTAAGGGGTCGAGAGGAATCCAGAAGTTCCCCTTCCAACACCAAAGTGGACCTGACTTCCCTGAAGCAACCCCAGCGAGTTCCTAGAGTCCCCAGTGCAACTTGAGAAGCACCCCTAGCTTCCCGCCACAACTCGAGAAACACCAATATTATCCCCTCAATGCGAGATGAAGAAATTTTGTGATGCAGCATCTCAAGAGAAATAGCACATTCCCTCTTGAAAGACAAAAAGGTACTTGACACCCTTTATTTGAATCAGAAAGTTCCCTCACACAGCCGTCCCCTTTTAGAGGAGAACACACTTTATGGACTCAATTCGAGAAGAGACCCTGTGCATATTTAAGGGCTCCAGAGGAACCCGGAAGTTCCCCTTCCATCACCAAAGGGGACCTGAGCTCCCTGTAGCAACCCCAGCGAGTTCCTGAGGTCCCCGTCGCAACTCTAGAAGCACCCCCAGCTTCCCGCCGCAACTCGAGAAACACCCCAAAAGTATCCCCTCAATGCGAGATGAGGAAATTTTGCGCTGCAGAATCTCAAGAGAAATACCACATTTCCTCATAAAAGGCAAAAGGGTACTAAAAACCCTTTATGCAACTCAGAAAGTTCCCTCACACAGCCGTCCCCTTTGGGAGGAGAACACACTTTATGGACTCTATTCGAGAAGAGGCCCTATTCACATTAAAGGGTTCGAGAATAATACGGAAGTTCCCCTTCCAGCAGAAAATGGAACCAGACTTCCCTGAAGTAACTCGAGTGTGGTCCAGAGGTACTCCTCGGAACTGCAGAAGTACCCCCAGCTTCCCAACCCAATTCGTGAAACACCAATAAATTATCCCCTCCATGCTAGATGAGGAAATTTTGCGCTGCAGAATCTCAAGAGAAATCCCACATTCCCGCTTGAAAGGCAACAGTGTACTTGACTCCTTTTAGGCGACTCAGAATGTTCCCTAATATCCGTCCTCAGTGCAGAGGAGAACACACTCACTTGACTCAAATCGAGAAGAGGCAATGTTCCCATTTAACGGCTCGAGAGTAATGTGGAAGTTCCCCTTCCAACACAAAAGGGGACTTGACTTCGCTGAAGCAACCCGAGCGAGTTCCTGAGGTCCCCGCTGCAAGTTGAGAAGTATCCCCTGCTTCCTTCTGCAACTCGAGAAATACCACAAAATTATCCCCTCAATGCGAGATGAGGAAATTTTGCGACGCAGCATCTCAAGAGAAATACCACATTCCCTCTTGAAAGGCAAAAAGGTACTTGACACCCTTTATTCGACTCAGAAAATTCCCTGACCCAGCCGTCCCCTTTGGAGAGAACACACTTTATGGACTCAAATCGAGATGAGCCCCTTTGCACATTTAAGGGCTCCAGAGGAACCCGGAAGTTAGCCTTCCAACAGCAAACGGGACCTGACTTCCTTGAAGCAACCCCAACGAGTTCATGAGATATCCGTCGCAACTCTTGAAGCACCCCCAACTTCACGCCGCAACTCAAGAAACACCCCAAGATTATTCCCTCAAGGCGAGATGAGGAAATTTTGCGATGCAGCGTCTCAAGAGAAATACCACATTCCCTCTGGAAAGGCAAAAAGGTACTTGACACCCTTTATTCGACTCAGAAAGTTCCCTCACACAGCCGTCCACTTTTACAGGAGAACACATTTTATGGACTCAATTTGAGATGAGCCCCTGTGCACATTTAACGGCTGGAGAGGAACCCGGAAGTTCCCCTTACAACACCAAAGGGGACCTGACTTCCCTGGTGCAACCCCAGCGAGTTACTGAATCCCAGTCGCAACTCGAGAAGCACCCCCAGCTTCCCCCCGCAACTCGAGAAAAACCCCAAAATTATCCCCTCAGTGCGAGATGAGGAAATTTTGCGATGCAGCATCTCAAGAGAAATACCACATTCCCTCTTGAAAGGCAAAAACGTACTTGACATCCTTTAATGGAGTCAGAAATTTCCCTCACACGGCCGTCCCTTTTAGAGGAGAACAAACTTTATGGACTCAATTTGAGATGAGCCCCTGCGCACATTTAAGGGGTCGAGAGGAATCCAGAAGTTCCCCTTCCAACACCAAAATGGACCTGACTTCCCTGAAGCAACCCCAGCGAGTTCCTGAAGTCCCCAGCGCAACTCGAGAAGCACCCCCAGCTTTCCGCCGCTACTCAAGAAACACCCCAAAATTATCCCCTCAATGCGAGATGAGGAAATTTTGCGCTGCAGAATCTCAAGAGAAATACCACATTTCCTCATAAAAGGCAAAAGGGTACTAAACACCCTTTATTCAACTCAGTAAGTTCCCTCACACTGCTGTCCCCATTGGGAGGAGAACACACTTTATGGACTCTATTCCAGAAGAGACCCTATTCACATTAAAGGGTTCGAGAATAATACGGAAGTTCCCCTTCTAGCACAAAATGGGACCAGACTTCTCTGAAGTAACTCGAATGTGGTCCAGAGGTACTCCTCGGAACTGCAGAAGTACCCCCAGCTTCCCAGCCCAATTCGTGAAACACCAATAAGTTATCCCCTCCATGCGAGATGAGGAAATTTTGCGCTGCAGAATCTCAAGAGAAATCCCACATTCCCGCTTGAAAGGCAACAGTGTACTTGACTCCATTTAGGCGACTCAGAATGTGCCCTAACATCTGTCTCAGTGCAGAGGAGAACACACTCTCTTGATTCAAATCGAGAAGAGGTAATGTTCCCATTTAATGGCTTGAGAGTAATCTGGAAGTTCCCTTTCCGACACAAAAGGGGACTTGACTTCGCTGAAGCAACCTGAGCGAGTTCCTGAGGTCCCCGTTGCAAGTCGAGAAGTATCCCCTGCTTCCCTCTGCAACTCGAGAAATACCACAAAATTATCCCCTCAATGCGAGATGAGGTAATTTTACGCTGCAGAATCTCAAGAGAAATCCCACCTTCCCGCTTGAAAGGCAAAAGCGTACTTGACTCCCTTTAGGTGAATCAGAATGATCCCTAACATCCGTCCTCAGTGGAGAGGAGAACACACTTTAAGGACTCAAATCGAGAAGAGGCAATATTCCCATTTAATGGCTCGAGAGTAATCTGTAAGTTCCCCTTCCAGCACAATCGGGGACCTGACTTCCCTGAAGTAACTCGAGTGAGTTCCTGAGGTCCCCTTCGCACCTCGAGGAATACCCACAGCTTCCCGCCGCAATTCGAGAAACACCACAAAATTATCCCCTCAATGCGAGATGAAGAAATTTTGCGCTGCAGAATTTCAAGAGAAATCCCACATTCCCGCCTGAAAGGCAAAAGGGTATTTGACACACTTTATTCAGTTCAGGTCAGTTCAGTCGCTCAGTCGTGTCCGACTCTCCGCGACCCCGTGAATCACTGTATGCTAGGCCTCCCTGTCCTACACCAACTCCTGGAGTTCACTCAAACTCATGGCCACAGAGTCGGTGATGCTATCCAGCCATCTCATTCTCTGTCGTCCCCTTCTCCTCCAGCCCCCAACCTCTCCTAGCATCAGAATCTTTTCCAGTGAGTCAACTCATCGCATGAGGTGGCCGAAGTATTGCAATTTCAGCTTTAGCATCAGTCCTTCCAATGAACACCGACGATTGATCTCCCTTAGAATGGACTGGTTGGATCTTCTTGCAGTCCAAGGGACTCTCAAGAGTCTTCTGCAATACCACAGTTTGAAAGCATCAGTTCTTCGGCGGTCAGCTTTCTTCACAGTCCAACTCTCACTTCCATACATGACCACGGGAAAAACCATAGCTTTGACTAGATGGAGCTTTTTTGGCAAAGTGATGTCTCTGCTTTTTAATATACTATCAAGGTTGATCATGACTTTCCTTCCAAGGAGTAAGCGACTTTTAATTTCATGGCTTCAATCAGCATTTGCAGTCATCTTGGAGCCCCCCAAAAATAAAGTGTGACACTGTTTCCACTGTTTTTCCATCTATTTCCCGTGAAGTGTTGGGACCAGATTCCATCACCTTTGTTTTCTGAATGTTGAGCTTCAAGCCAACCTTTTCACTCTCCTCTTTCACTTTCATCCAGAGGCTTTTGAGTTCCTCCTCACTTTCTGCCCTAAAGGTGGTGTCATCTGCATATCTGAGGTTCTTGATATTTCTCCCAGCAATCTTGATTCCAGTTGTTCTTCTTCCAGCCCAGCATTTCTCATGATGCACTCTGCATATAAGTTAAATAAGCAAGATTACAATATACAGCCTTGACGTACTCCTTTTCCTATTTGGAACCAGTCTGTTGTTCCATGCACAGTTCTGACTGTTGCTTCCTGACCTGCATACAAGTTTCTAAAGAGGCAGGTCAGGTGGTCTCGTATTCCCATCTCTTTCAGAATCTTCCACAGTTTATTGTGATCCACACAGTCAAAGGCTTTGGCATAGTCAATGAAGCAGAAATAGATGTTTTTCTGGAACTCTCTCGCTTTCTCCATGATCCAGCAGATGTTGGCAATTTGATCTCTGGTACCTCTGCCTTTTCTAAAGCCTGCTTGAACATCTAGGAGTTCACGGATCACATATTGCTGAAGCCTGGCTTGGAGAATTTTGAGCATGACTGTACTAGCGTGTGAGATGAGTGCAATTGTGCGGTAGACTGAGCATTCTTTGGCATTGCCTTTCTTTGGGATTAGAATGAAGACTGACCTTTTCCAGTCCTGTGGCCACTGCTGAGTTTTCCAAATTTGTTGGCATATTGAGTGCAGCACTTTCACAGCATCATCTTTCAAGATTTGAAATAGCTCAACTGGAATTCCATCACTTCCACTAGCTTTGTTCGTAGTGTTGCTTTCTAAGGCACACTTGAATTCACATTCCAAGATGTCTGGATCTAGGCCAGTGATCACATTTTCGTGACTATCCTGGTCGTGAAGATCTTTTTTGTACAGTTCTTCTGTATATTCTTGCCACCTCTTCTTAATATCTTCTGCTTCCGTTAGGTCCATACCATTTCTGTCCTTTATCGAGCCCATCTTTGCATGAAATGTTCCCTTGGAAACTCTAATGTTCTTGAAGAGATCTCTTGTTTTTCCTATTCTGTTGTTTTCCTCTATTTCTTTGCATTGATCACTGAGGAAGGCTTTCTTATCTCTCCTTGCTATTCTTTGGAACTCTGCATTCTAATGCTTATATCTTTCCCTTTCTCCTTTGCTTTTCCCTTCTCTTCTTTTCACAGCTATTTGTAAGGCCACTTCAGACAGCCATTTTGCTTTTTTTTGCATTTCTTTTCCATGGGGATGCTCTTGGTCTCTGTCTCCTGTACAATGTCACGAACCTCCATCCAGAGTTCATCAGGCACTCTATCTATCAGATCTAGTGCCTTAAATCTATTTCTCGCTTCCACTGTATAATCATAAGGGATTTGATTGAGGTCATATCTGAATGGTCTAGGGGTTTTCCCTACTTTCTTCAATTTAAGTCTGAATTTGGCAATAAGGAGTTCATGATCTGAGCCACAGTCAGCTCCTGGTCTTGTTTTTGCTAACTGTATACAGCTTCTCCATCTCTGGCTGCAAAGAATATAATCAATCTGATTTCGGTGTTGACCATCTGGTGATGTCCACGTGTAGTCTTCTCTTGTATTGTTGGAAGAGGGAGTTTGCTATGACCAGTGCGTTCTCTTGACAAAACTCTATTAGACTTGGCCCTGCTTCATTCCGTGCTCCAAGGCCAAATTTGCCTGTTACTCCAGGTGTTTCTTGACTTCCTCCTTTTGCATTCCCGTCCCCTATAATGAAAAGGACATCTTTTTGGGTGTTAGTTCTAAAAGGTCTTGTAGGTCTTCTTAGAACCATTCAACTTCGGCTTCTTCATCGTTAGTGGTTGGGGCACAGGCCTGGATTACTGTAATGTTGAATGGTTTGCCTTGGAAACGAACAGAAATCATTCTGTCGTTTTTAAGAGTGCATCCAAGGACTGCATTTCGGAGTCTCTTGTTGACCATGATGGCTACTCCATTTCTTCTAAGGGATTTCTGCCCACAGTAGTATATATATAATGGTCATCTGAGTTAAATTCACACATTCCAGTCCATTTTAATTCACTGATTCCTAGAATGTCTATGTTCACTCTTGCCATCTCCTGTTTGACCACTTCTAATTTGCCTTGATTCCTGGACCTTACATTCCAGGTTCCTATGCAATATTGCTCTTTACAGCACCAGACCTTGCTTCTATCACCGGTCACATCCACAACTGGGTACTGGTTTTGCTTTTGCTCCATCCCTTCATTCCTTCTAGAGTTATTTCTCCACTGGTCTCCAGTAGCATACTGGGCACCTACAGACCTGGGGAATTCCTCATTCAGTATCCTGTCATTTTGCCCTTTGATACTGTTCATGGGGTTCTCAATGCAAATATACTGAAGTGGTTTGCCATTCCCTTCTCCAGTGGACCACATTCGGCTGTGGTCCATGTGATCAGATGGAGTAGATTCCTGTGATGATGGTTTCAGTGTGTCTGCCATCTGAAGCCCCCTCGCAATACCTACCATCTGATTTGAGTTTCTCTTACCTTGGGTGTGGGATATCTCTTCACAGCTGCTCCAAGAAAGCACAGCTGCTGCACCTTACCTTGGATGAGGGGTGTGTCCTCAAGGCAGCCCCTACTGACCTTGAATGTGAGTACCTCCTCTCGGCCCTCCCACAAAGCCTCCGCCTATTGGAGGTGGGGTGCCTCCTCTCGGCTGCCTGCCCTGGCCTCAGGCATGGGGTAGCTCCTCACTGCTGGGCATCTCTGCATGGTTGGTTGTACCAGGGCCGGCTTCTCTCGAGTCTGCGCGGGCGGGGCCTGCGTATCCCGCGTCTGGTGGGCGGGGCCGCGTTCTCTCGCATCTGGGCGGGCGGGGCCGGGGTCTCTCGCGTCTGCGCGGGCGGGGCAAGGGTCTCTCGCATCTGCGCAGGCGGGGCCGGCTTCTCTTGCATCTGTGCGGGCGGCGCCAGCAACAATAGCATCTGATTGGGCGGGGCCGAGGTCTCTCGCGTCTGAGCGGGCGGGGCCAGGGTCTCTCGAGTCTGCGCGGATGGGGCCGGGTTCTCTCCCATCTGCACGGGTGGGGAAGGCCTCTCTCGCGTCTGCGCCGGCAAGGCCCGTGTCTCTGGCATCTCAGCCGCCTGGGCTGGCATCTCTCGTGTCTGCGCGGGTGGGGCTGGTATTTCTCCCGTTTGCACAGCAGGGTGAGACTCAAAAAATTGCCTCAAACAGTCGTCCCCATTGGAGAGGTGAACACACTTTACGGACTTAAGTCGAGAAGAGGCCCTAGTCCCATTTAAAGGCTCAACAGTTATCCCGAAATTCCCCTTCCAACACAAAAGGGTTCCTGACTTCCCTGAAGCAGCCAGATAGAATTCCTGAGGTCCTGCTCGCTACCTGAGAAGTTCAACCAGGTTCCCGCGGCAACTCTAGAAACACCACAAAATTATCCCCTCAATGCGAGATCAGGAAAATATTCCGCTGCACAATTCAAGAGAAATCCCACGTTCCGCTGGAAAGGCAAAACTGTATTTGACACCCTTTATGCGACTCAGAAAATTCCCTCACACAGCCATCCCCATTGGAGAGGAGAACACAATTTATGGACTCAACTTGGGAAGAGGCCCTATTCCCATTTAACGGCTCGAGAGTAATCCCGAAATTCCCGTTCCAGTAGGAAAGGGTGACTAACTTCCCTGAAGCAACACAAGCGAGTTCCTGAGGTCCCCGTCGCAACTCGAGAAGTACCCCCAGCTTCCCGCCTCAAAAGGGGAAACACCAAAAAATTATCCGCTCAATGTGAGATGAGGAAATTTTGCACTGCACAATTAAATAGAAATCCCACATTCCCGCTGAAAGGCAAAAGGGCACTTGACACACTTTATGCGATTCAGATAGTTTCCTAACACCCGTACTTATTGGAGTGGAGAACACACTTCATGGACTCAAATCTAGAAGAGGACATGTTCCCATTTAAGGCTCGAGAGTAATCTGGAAGTTCCACTTCCAAAAAAAGGGGACCTGACTTCCCTGAAGCAACACGAACGAGTTCCTGAGGTCCACGCTGCAACTCGAGAAGTACCCCCAGATCCAAGCCGAAACTCGAGACACAACAAAATTATCCCCACAATGCGAGATGAGGAAATTTTGCGCTCCGAAATCTCAAGAGAAGTCCCACATACCCGCTTGAAAGGCAAAAGGTCACTTGACACACTTTATGTAACCCAGAAAGTTCGCTCACAGAGCCGTACCCATTGTAGAGGAAAAAACACCTTTTGGACTCAACTCCAGATGAATCCGTATTCCCAATTAATGGCTCGAAAGTAAACCGGAAGTTCCCGTTCCAACACAAAAGGGGACCTGACTTCCCTGAAGCAACCCGAGCCACTTCCTGAGGTCCCCGTTGCAACTCGAGAAGCACCCCCAGCATCCCGCCACAGCTCGAGAAACACCCCAAAATTATCCCCTCAATGCGAGATGAGGAAAATTTGCGATGCAGCATCTCAAGAGAAATACCACATTTCCTCTTGAAATGCAAAAGGGTACTTGACATCCTTTATGCGACTCAGAAATTTCACTAACATCAGTCCCCATTGGAGAGGTGAACGAACTTTATGTACTCAATTCAAAATGAGGCTCTATTGCCAATTAACTGCTCGAGAGTAAATTGGAAGTTCCCCTTCCAACAAAAAGGTGACCTGCCTTACCTGAAGAAACCCGACTGAGTTCCTGAGGTACGCATAGCAACTTGAGAAGTACCCCCATCTTCCCGCCGCAACTCGAGAAACACCACAAAATTATCCCCTCAATGCAAGAATAGGAAATTTTGCGTTACAGAATCTCAAGAGAAATACCACATTCCCTCTTGAAAGGCAAAAGGACTCTTAACACCCTTTATGCGATTCAGAAAGTTCCCTCAAAGAGCAGTGCCCATTGGAGAGGAGAACACACTTTATGGACTCAATTCGAGATGAGGACCGATTCCCACTTAACGGCTCGATAGTGAACCTGAATTTCCCCTTCAAGCACAAAACGGGACCTGCCTTACCTGAAGAAACCCGAGCGAGTTCCTGATGTCCCCATCGCAACTCGAGATGTACCCCCAGCTTCCCGCCACAACTGGACATACACCCCAAAAATATCCCCTCAATGCGAGATGAGGAAATATTGCTCTGCAGAATCTCAAGAGAAATATCACATTCCCTCTTGAAAGGCAAAAGGGTTCTTGACTCCCTTTATGCGACTCAGAATGTTCCCTAACATCCATCCTCAGTGGAGAGGAGAACACTCTTCATGTAGTCAAATCCAGAAGAGGCAATATTCCCATTTCAAAGCTCAAGAGTAATGAAGAAGTTTCCCTTCCAACACAAAAGGGGAATTGACTTCCCTGGAGCAAACTGAGAGAGTTCCTGAGGTTCCAGTTTCAACTCCAGAAGTATCCCCTACTTCCAACCACAACTCGAGAAACAACACAGTATTATCCCCGTAATGCGACATGAGGTAATTTTGCGCTGCAGAATCTGAAGAGAAATCCCACATTCCCGCTTGAAAGGCAAAAGGGAACTTGGCATCCTTTATGCTCCTCAGAAAGTTCCCTAAAGTCCATCCCCATTGCAGAGGCATACACAATTTATGGACTCAACTGCAGAAGAGCCCCTATTCCCTTAAAGGACTCGAGAGTAATCCACAAGTTCCCCGGCCAGCACTAAAGGGGACCTGACTTCCCTAAAGTAACTCCAGTGAGTTCCTGAGGTCCCCGTTGAAACTCGAGAAGCACCCCCATCTTCCCGCCGCAACTCGAGAAACACCCCAAATTATCCCCTCAACGCAAGATGAGGAAATTTTGTGATGCAGAATCCCAAGAGAAATACCACATTCCCTCTTGAAAGGCAAAAAGGTATTTGACACCCTTTATTCGACTCAGAAAGTTCCCTCACACAGCCGTCCCCTTTGGAGAGGAGAACACACTTTATGGACTCAATTCGAGATGAGCCCCTGTGCACATTGAAGGGCTCGAGAGGAACCCGGAAGTTCCCCTTCCAACAGCCATGGGGACCTGACTTCCCTGAAGCAACCCCAGCGAGTTCCTGAGGTCCGCGTCGCAACTCGAGAAGCACCCCCAGCTTCCAGCCGCAACTCGAGAAACACCGGAAAATTATTCGCTCCATGCGAGATGAGGGAATTTTGCGATGCAACATCTCAAGAGAAATACCACATTCCCTCTTGAAAGGCAAAAAGGTACTTGACACCCTGCATTAGACTCAGAAAGTTCCCTCACAAAGCCGTCCCTTTTGGAGAGGAGAACACACTTTATGGACTCAATTCGAATTGAGCTCCTGTGCACATTTAAGGGATCAAGAGGAAACCGAAAGTTCCCCTTCCAACACCAAAGGGGACCTGACTTCACTGAAGCAAACCAAGCGAGTTCCTGAGGTCCCCGTTGCAACTCGAGAAGCACCCCCAACTTCCGCCGCAACTCGTGAAACACCCCAAAATTATCCCCTCAATGCAAGATGAGGAAATTTTGCGATGCACCATCTCAAGAGGAATACCATATTCCCTATTGAAAGGCAAAAAGGTACTTGACACCCTTTATTCGACTCAGAAAGTTCCCTCACACAGCCGTCCCCTTTGGAGATGAGAAAAAACTTTATGGACTCAATTCGAGATGAGACCCTGTGCACATTTAAAAGCTCGAGAGGAAACCGGAATTTCCCCTTCCAACACCAAAGGGGAACTGACATCCCTGAAGCAACCCCGAGAGTTCCTGAGGTCCCCGTCGCAAATCGAGAAGCACCCCCAGCTTCCCGTCGCAACTTGAGAAACACCCCAAAATTATCCCCTCCATGCGAGATGAGGAAATTTTGCAATGCAACATCTCAAGACAAATACCACATTCCCTCTTGAAAGGCAAAAAGGTACTTGAAACCCTGTATTCGACTCAGAAAGTTCCCTGACACAGCCGTCCCCTTTGGAGAGGAGAACACACTATATGGACTCAATTCGAGATGAGCCCCTGTGCACATTTAAGGGATCGAGAGGAAACCTGAAGTTCCCCTTCCAACACCAAAGGGGACCTGACTTGCCTGAAGCAACCCCAGCGTGTTCCTGAGGTCCCGGTCGCAACTCGAGAAGCACACCCAGCTTCCCGCCGCACCTCGAGAAACACCCCAAAAATATTCCCTCCATGCGAGAGGAGGAAATTTTGCAATGCAGCATCTCAAGAGAAATACCACTTTCCCTCTTGAAAGGCAAAAAGGTACTTGACACCCTTTATTCGACTCAGAAAGTTCCCTCACACAGCCGTCCCCTTTGGAGAGGAGAACACACTTTATGGACTCAATTCGAGATGAGCCCCTGTGCATATTTAAGGGATCAAGAGGAAACCGGAAGTTGCCCTTCCAACACCAAAGGGGACCTGACTTCCCTGAAGCAACCCCAGCGAGTTCCTGATGTCCCCGTCTCATCTCAAGAAGCACCCCCAGCTAGCTGCCGTAACTCGAGAAACACCCCAAAATTATCCCCTAAATGCGAGACGTGGAAATTTTGCGATGCAGAATCTCAAGAGAAACACCACCTTCCCTCTTGAAAGGCAAAAAGGTACTTGACACCCTTTATCGACTCAGATAGTTCCCTCACACAGCCGTCCCCTTTTAGAGGAGAACACAATTTATGAATCAATTCGAGATGAGCCCCTGTGCACACTTAAGTGCTCGAGAGGAAACCGGAAGTTCCCCTTCCAACAGCAAAGGGGACCTGACTTCCTTGAAGTAACCCCAGCGAGTTCCTGAGGTCCCCGTCGCAACTCGAGAAGCACCACCAGCTTCCCGCCGCAACTGGAGAAACACACCAAAATTATCCCCTCAATGCGATATGAGGAAATTTTGCGATGCAGCATCTCAAGAGAAATACCACATTCCCTCTTGAAAGGCAAAAAGGTACTTGAAAACCTTTATTCGACTCAGAAAGTTCCCTCACACAGCCTCCCCTTTGGAGAGAACACATTTCATGGACTCAATTCGAGATGAGCCCCTGTGCACATTTAAGGGCTCAAGAGGAACCCGGAAGTTCCCCTTCCAACACCAAAGGGGACCTGACTTCCCTGAAGCAACCCCAGCGAGTTCCTGAGGTCCCCGTCGCAACTCGAGAAGCACCCCCAGCTTCCTGCCGTAACTCGAGAAACACCCCAAAATTAACTCATCAAAGCGAGATGAGGAAATTTTGCGATGCAGCATCTCAAGAGAAATACCACATTCCCTCTTGAAAGGCAAAATGGTATTTGACACCCTCTATTCGACTCAGAAAGTTCCCTCACACAGCCGTCCCCTTTGGAGAGAACACACTTTATGGAATGATTTCCAGATGAGCCCCTCGCACATTTAAGGGCTCGAAAGGAATCCGGAAGTTACCCTTCCAACACCAAAGGGGACCTGACTTTCCTGAAGCAACCACAGAGACTTCCTGAGGTCCCCGTCGCAACTCGAGAAGCACCCCAAAATTATTTCCTCAATGCGAGATGAGGAAATTTTTCAATGCAGCATCTCAAGGGAAATACCACATTCCCTCTTGAAAGGCAAAAAGGTACTTGACACCCTTTATTCGACTCAGACAGTTCCCTCACACAGCCGTCCCCTTTGGAGAGAACACACTTTATGGACTCAATTCGAGATGAGCCCCTGTGCACATTTAAGGGCTCGAGAGGAACCCGGAAGTTACCTTCCAACAGCAAAGGGGACCTGACTTCCCTGAAGCAACCCCAGCGAGTTCCTGAGGTCCACGTCGCAACTCGAGAAGCACCCCCAGCATCCTGCCGTAACTCGAGAAACACCCCAAAATTATCCCCTCAATGCGAGATGAGGAAATTTTTCGATGCAGCATCTCAAGAGAAACACCACATTCACTCTTGAAAAGCAAAAAGTTATTTGACACCCTTTATTTGTCTCAGAAAGTTCCCTCACACAGCCGTCCCCTTTGGAGAGAACACACTTTATGGAATCAATTCGAGATGAGCCCCTGTGCACATTTAAGGGCTACAGAGGAACCCGGAGTTCCCCTTCCAACACCAAAGGGGACCTGACTTCCCTGAAGCAACCACAGCGATTTCCTGAGGTCCCCATCGCAACTCTTGAAGCACCCCCAGCTTCCCGCTGCAACTCGAGAAATACCCCAAAATTTTTCCCTCAATGCGAGATGAGGAAATTTTGCGATGCAGCGTGTCAAGAGAAATACCACATTCCCTCTTAAAAGGGAAAAAGTTACTTGACACCCTTTATTCGACTTAGAAAGTTCCCTCACACAGCCGTCCCCATTTAGAGGTGAACACACATTATGGACTCAATTCGAGATGATCCCCAGTGCACATTTAAGGGCTCGAGAGGAACCTGGAAGTTCCACTTCCAACAGCAAAGGGGACCTGACTTCCCTTAGCAACCCCAGCAAGTTCCTGAGGTCCCCGTCGCAACTTGAGAATCACCCCCAGCTTCCTGCCGCAACTCAAGAAACACCTCAAAATTATCCCCTCAATGCGAGATGAGGAAATTTTGCGATGCAGCATCTCAAGAGAAATACCACATTCCCTCTTGAAAGGCAAAAAGGTTCTTGACACCCTTTATTCGACTCAGAAAGTTCCCTCACACAGCCGTCCTTTTTAGAGGAGAACACAATTTATGGAATCAATTCGAGATGAGCCCCTGTGCACATTTAAGGGCTCGAGAGGAAACCTGAAGTTCCCCTTCCATCAGCAAAGGGGACCTGACTTCCCTGAAGCAACCCCAGCGAGTTCCTGAGGTCCCAGTCGTAACTCGAGAAGCTCCCCAAAATTATCCCCTGAAATCGAGATGAGGAAATTTTGCTATGCAGTATCTCAAGAGACATGCCACATTCCCTCTTCAAAGGCAAAAGGGTACTTGACACCCTTTAATCGACTCAGAAAATTACCTAAAACAGCCGTCCCCTTTGGAGAGGAGAACACACTTTACGGACTCAATTCGAGAGGAGCCCCTGTGCACATTGAAGGGCTCGAGAGGAAACCGGAATTTCCCCTTCCAATACCAAAGTGGACCTGACTTCCCTGAAGCAACTTCAGCGAATTCCGGAGGTCCCCGTCTCAACTCAAGAAGCACCACCATCTTTCCGCCGCACTCGAGAAACACCCCAAAATTATCCCCTCAATGCGAGATGAGGAATTTCTGCAATGCTGCATCTCAAGTGAAATACCACATTCGCTCTTGAAAGGCAAAAAATTACTTGACACCCGTTATTCGAGTCATAAAGTTCCCTCACACAGCCATCCCCTTTGGAGAGGAGAACAGATTTTATGGTCTCAATTCGAAATGAGCCCCTGTGCACATTTAAGGGCTCAGGAGTAAACGGGAAGTTCCACTTCCAACACGAAAGGGGTCCTGACTTCCCTGAAGCAACACCAGCGAGTTCCTGAGGTTCCCGTCACAACTCGAGAAGCACCCCCAGCTTCCCCCGGCAACTCGAGAAACACCCCAAAATTATCCCCTCAATGCGAGATGAGGAAATTTTGCGATGCAGCATCTCAAGAGAAATACCACATTCCCTCTTGAAAGGCAAAAGGGTACTTGACACCCTTTATGCGACTCAAAATGTTCCCTCACACAGCCGTCCCCATTGGATAGGAGAACACACTTTAAGGACTCAATTCCAGAGGTGGCCCTATTCCCTTTTGACGGCTCCAGAGTAAACCGGACGTTCCTATTCCAAAACGAAAGGGGACCTGACTTCCCTGAATAAACCCAAGCGAGTTCCTGAGGTCCCCGACGCACTTCGAGAAGTACCCCCAGCTTCTCCCCGCAACTATAGAAACACCACAATATTATAGACTCAATGCGAGATGAGGAAATTTTGTGCTGCAGAATCTCAAGTGAAATACCACATTCCCGCTTGAAAGGCAATGGGTACTTGACACCCTTTATTCGACTCAGAAATTTCACTAACATCAGTCCCCATTGGAGAGGAGAACACATTTTATGGACTCAATTCAAGATGAGCCCCTATTCCCATTAACGGCTCGAGAGTAAACCGGAGGTTCCCCTTCCAAGAAAAAAGGGGTCCTGACTTCCGTGAAGCAACCCGAGCGAGTTCCTGAAGTCCCCGACTCAACCTGAGAAGCACCCCCAGGTTCCCACCGCAAATCGAGAAACACCACAAAATTATCCCCTCAATGCGAGAGGAGGAAATTTTGCGATGCAGAATCTCAAGAGAAATACCACATTTCCTTTTGAAAAGGCAAAATTTTATTTGACACCCTTTATTAGACTCAGAAAGTTCCCTCACACAGCCATCCCCTTTAGAGAGGAGAACACACTTTATGGACTCATTTCCAGATGAGAACCTGTTCACATTTAAGGGCTCGAGAGGAAACCGGAAGTTCCCCTTCCAACACCAAAGGGGACCTGACTTCCTTGAAGCAACCCCAGGGAGTTCCTGAGGTCCCCGTCGCAACTCTTGAAGCACCCCCAGCTTCCTGCCGCAACTCGAGAAACACCCCAAAATTATCCCCTCAATGCGAGATGAGGCAATTTTGCACTGCAGAATCTCAAGAGAAATACCACATTTCCTCATAAAAGGCAAAAGGGTACTAAATACCCTTTATGCAACTCAGAAAGTTCCCTCACACATCCGTCCCCATTGGGAGGAGAACACACTTTATGGACTCTATTCGAGAAGAGGTCCTATTCACATTAAAGGGTTCGAGAGTAATACGGAAGTTCCCCTTCCAGCACAAAAGGGGACCTGACTTCCCTGAAGTAACTCGAGTGTGGTCCAGAGGTACTCGTCGGAACTGCAGAAGTACCCCCAGCTTCCCAACCCAATTCGTGAAACACTAAAAAATTACCCCTTCCATGCGAGATGAGGAAATTTTGCACTGCAGAATCTCAAGAGAAATCCCACATTCCCGCTTGAAAGGAAACAGTGTACTTGACTCCCTTTAGGCGACTCAGAATGTTTCCTAACATCCGTCCTCAGTGCAGAGGAGAACACACTCTCTGGACTCAAATCGAGAAGAGGCAATGTTCCCATTTAACGGCTCGAGAGTAATCCGGAAGTTCCCCTTCCAACACAAAAGGGGACTTGACTTCGCTGAAGCAACCCGAGCGAGTTCCTGAGGTCCCCGTTGCAAGTCGAGAAGTATCCCCTGCTTCCCTCTACAACTTGAGAAACACCACAAAAGTATCCCCTCAATGTGAGATGAGGAAATCTTGCGCTGCAGAATCTCAAAAGAAATCCCACATTCCAGCTTGAAAGGCATAAGGGTACCTGACTCCCTTTAGGCGACTCAGAATGTTCCCTAACATCCTTCCTCATTGGAGAGGAAAACACACTTCATGGACTCAAATCGAAAAGAGGCTATATTCCCATTTAAAGGCTCGAGAGTAATCAAGAAGTTCCCCTTCCAACACAAAAAAGTACTTGACTTCCCTGAAGCAACCTGAGCGAATTCCAGAGGGTCCCGTCTCAACTCCAGAAGTATCCCCTGCTTCCGGCCCCAACTCGAGAAACGACACAATATTATCCCCTCAGTGCGAGATGAGGTAATTTTCTGCTGTAGAATCTCCAGAGAAATCCCGCCTTCCAGCTTGAAAGCAAAAGGGTACTCGACACACTTTATGCCACTCACAAAGTTCCCTAACATCCGTCCCCATTGGAAAGGAGAACACAATTTATGGACTCAAATTGAGAGGAGGCCCTATTCCCATTAAAGGGCTCGAGAACAATCCGGAAGTTCCCCTTCCAGCACAAAAGGGGACCTGACTTCCCTGAAGTAATCCGAGTGTGTTCCAGAGGTCCTCTTCGCAACTGGAGAATCACGGCCAGCTTCCCAGCCCAATTCGTGTAACAGCACATAATTATCCCCTCCATGCGAGATGAGGAAATTTTGCACTGCAGAATCTCAAGAGAAATCTCACATTCCCGCTTGAAAGGCAAAAGGGTACTTGACTCCCTTTAAGCGAATCAGAATGGTCCCTAACATCCGTCCTCAGTGGAGAGGAGAACACACTTTAAGGACTCAAATCGAGAAGAGGCAATATTCCCATTTAAGGGCTCGAGAGTAATCCGGAAGTTCCCCTTCCAGCACAATCGGGGACCTGACTTCCCTGAAGTAACTCGAGTGAGTTCCTGAGGTCCCCTTCACACCTCGAGGAGTACCCCCAGCTTCCCGCCGCAATTCGAGAAACACCACAAAATTATCCCCTCAATGCGAGATGAAGAAATTTTGCGCTGCAGAATTTCAAGAGAAATCCCACATTCCCGCCTGAAAGGGAAAAGGGTATTTGACACACTTTATTCAGTTCAGTTCAGTTCAGTCGCTCAGTCGTGTCCGACTCTCCGCGACCCCATGAATCACTGTACGCTAGGCCTCCCTGTCCTATACCAACTCCCAGAGTTCACTCAAACTCATCGCCACAGAGCCGGTGATGCTATCCAGCCATCTCATTCTCTGTCGTCCCCTTCTCCTCCAGCCGCCAACCTCTCCTAGCATCAGAATCTTTTCCAGTGAGTCAACTCATCGCATGAGGTGGCCGAAGTATTGCAATTTCAGCTTTAGCATCAGTCCTTCCAATGAACACCGACGATTGATCTCCCTTAGAATGGACTGGTTGGATCTTCTTGCAGCCCAAGGGACTCTCAAGAGTCTTCTCCAATACCACAGTTCGAAAGCATCAGTTCTTCGGCGATCAGCTTTCTTCACAGTCCAACTCTCACATCCATACATGACCACGGGAAAAACCATAGCTTTGACTAGATGGAGCTTTTTTGGCAAAGTGATGTCTCTGCTTTTTAATATACTATCAAGGTTGATCATAACTTTCCTTCCAAGGAGTAAGCGCCTTTTAATTTCATGGCTTCAATCAGCATCTGCAGTCATTTTGGAGCCCCCAAAAATAAAGTGTGACACTGTTTCCACTGTTTTTCCATCTATTTTCTGTGAAGTGTTGGGACCAGATCCCATCACCTTTGTTTTCTGAATGTTGAGCTTCAAGCCAACCTTTTCACTCTCCTCTTTCACTTTCATCAAGAGGCTTTTGAGTTCCTCCTCACTTTCTGCCCTAAAGGTGGTGTCATCTGCATATCTGAGGTTCTTGATATTTCTCCCAGCAATCTTGATTCCAGTTGTTCTTCTTCCAGCCCAGCATTTCTCATGATGCACTCTGCATATAAGTTAAATAAGCAAGATTACAATATACAGCCTTGACGTAGTCCTTTTCCTATTTGGAACCAGTCTGTTGTTCCATGCACAGTTCTGACTGCTGCTTCCTGACCTGCATACAGGTTTCTAAAGAGGCAGGTCAGGTGGTCTCGTATTCCCATCTCTTTCAGAATCTTCCACAGTTTATTGTGATCCACACAGTCAAAGGCTTTGGCATAGTCAATGAAGCAGAAATAGATGTTTTTCTGGAACTCTCTCGCTTTCTCCATGATCCAGCGGATGTTGGCAATTTGATCTCTGGTGCCTCTGCCTTTTCTAAAACCTGCTTGAACATCTGGGAGTTCACGGATCACATATTGCTGAAGCCTGGCTTGGAGAATTTTGAGCATGACTGTACTAGCGTGTGAGATGAGTGCAATTGTGCGGTAGCTTGAGCATTCTTTGGCATTGCCTTTCTTTGGGATTAGAATGAAGACTGACCTTTTCCAGTCCTGTGGCCACTGCTGAGTTTTCCAAATTTGTTGGCATATTGAGTGCAGCACTTTCACAGCATCATCTTTCAAGATTTGAAATAACTCAACTGGAATTCCATCACTTCCACTAGCTTTGTTCGTAGTGTTGCTTTCTAAGGCACACTTGAATTCACATTCCATGATATCTGGCTCTAGGCCAGTGATCACATTTTCGTGCCTATCCTGGTCGTGAAGATCTTTTTTGTACAGTTCTTCTGTGTATTCTTGCCACCTCTTCTTAATATCTTCTGCTTCCGTTAGGTCCATACCATTTCTGTCTTTTATCGAGCCCATCTTTGCATGAAATGTTCCCTTGGAAACTCTAATGTTCTTGAAGAGATCTCTTGTTTTTCCTATTCTGTTGGTTTCCTCTATTTCTTTGCATTGATCACTGAGGAAGGCTTTCTTATCTCTCTTTGCTATTCTTTGGAACTCTGCATTGTAATGCTTATATCTTTCCCTTTCTCCTTTGCTTTTCGCTTCTCTTCTTTTCACAGCTATTTGTAAGGCCACCTCAGACAGCCATTTTGCTTTTTTTTGCATTTCTTTTCCATGGGGATGCTCTTGGTCCCTGTCTCCTGTACAATGTCACGAACCTCCATCCAGAGTTCATCAGGCACTCTATCTATCAGATCTAGTGCCTTCAATCTATTTCTCACTTCCACTGTATAATCATGAGGGATTTGATTGAGGTCATATCTGAATGGTCTAGGGGATTTCCCTACTTTCTTCAATTTAAGTCTGAATTTGGCAATAAGGAGTTCATGATCTGAGCCACAGTCAGCTCCTGGTCTTGTTTTTGCTAACTGTATACAGCTTCTCCATCTTTGGCTGCAAAGAATATAATCAATCTGATTTCGGTGTTGACCATCTGGTGATGTCCACGTGTAGAGTCTTCTCTTGTGTTGTTGGAAGAGGGAGTTTGCTATGACCAGTGCGTTCTCTTGACAAAACTCTATTAGACTTGGCCCTGCTTCATTCCGTGCTCCAAGGCCAAATTTGCCTGTTACTCCAGGTGTTTCTTGACTTCCTCCTTTTGCATTCCAGTCCCCTAGAATGAAAAGGACATCTTTTTGGGTGTTAGTTCTAAAAGGTCTTGTAGGTCTTCATAGAACCGTTCAACTTCGGCTTCTTCAGCGTTAGTGGTTGGGGCATAGGCCTGGATTACTGTAATGTTGAATGGTTTGCATTGGAAACGAACAGAAATCATTCTGTCGTTTTTAAGATTGCATCCAAGTACTGCATTTCGGAGTCTCTTGTTGACCATGATGGCTACTCCATTTCTTCTAAGGGATTTCTGCCCACAGTAGTATATATATAATGGTCATCTGAGTTAAATTCACACATTCCAGTCCATTTTAATTCACTGATTCCTAGAATGTCTATGTTCACTCTTGCCATCTCCTGTTTGACCACTTCTAATTTGCCTTGATTCCTGGACCTTACATTCCAGGTTCCTATGCAATATTGCTCTTTACAGCACCAGACCTTGCTTCTATCACTGGTCACATCCACAACTGGGTACTGGTTTTGCTTTTGCTCCATCCCTTCATTCCTTCTAGAGTTATTTCTCCACTGATCTCCAGTAGCATACTGGGCACCTACACACCTGGGGAATTCCTCATTCAGTATCCTGTCATTTTGCCCTTTGATACTGTTCATGGGGTTCTCAATGCAAATATACTGAAGTGGTTTGCCATTCCCTTCTCCAGTGGACCACATTCGGCTGTGGTCCATGTGATCAGATCGAGTAGATTCCTGTGATTATGATTTCAGTGTGTCTGCCATCTGAAGCCCCCTCGCAATACCTACCATCTGATTTGAGTTTCTCTTACCTTGGGTGTGGGATATCTCTTCACATCTGCTCCAAGAAAGCACAGCTGCTGCACCTTACCTTGGATGAGGGGTATGTCCTCAAGGCCGCCCCTCCTGACCTTGAACGTGAGTACCTCCTCTCAGCCCTCCCCCGCACAGCCACCGCCTATTGGAGGTGGGGTACCTCCTCTCGGCCACCTGCCCTGGCCTCAGTCATGGGGTAGCTCCTCAGCAGTGCGCATCTCTGCATGGTCGGTTGTGCCAGGGCCGGCTTTTCTCCAGTCTGCACGGGCGGGGCCTGCGTATCCTGCGTCTGGTGGGCGGGGCCGGGGTCTCTCCCATCTGGGCGGGCGGGGACGGGGTCTCTCGCATCTGCGCAGGCGGGGCAAGGGTCTCTCGCATCTGCGCAGGCGGGGCCGGCTTTTCTTGCATCTGCGCGGGCGGCGCCAGCAACAATAGCGTCTGAGCGGCCGGGGCCGAGGTCTCTCGCGTCTGAGCGGGTGGGCCCGGGGTCTCTCGAGTCTGCGCGGGCGGGGCCGGGGTCTCTCGAGTCTTCGCGGGCGGGGCCGGG
The DNA here is from genome assembly GCF_049115385.1 of Moschus berezovskii. Taxonomy (NCBI): domain Eukaryota; kingdom Metazoa; phylum Chordata; class Mammalia; order Artiodactyla; family Moschidae; genus Moschus; species Moschus berezovskii. The sequence goes on from NC_142465.1 coordinate 1,336,555, forward strand.
TTCTCTCCCGTCTGCGCGGGTGGGGAAGGCCTCTCTCGAGTCTGCGGCAGCAAGGCCCTTGTCTCTGGCGTCTCAGCCGCCTGGGCCGGCATCTCTCGTGTCTGCGCGGGTGGGGCTGGTATTTCTCCCGTTTGCACAGCCGGGTGAGACTCAAAAATTCCCTCAAACTGTCGTCCCCATTGGAGAGGAGAACACACTTTATAGACTTAACTCGAGAAGAGGCCCTAGTCCCATTTAAAAGCTGAACAGTAATCCCGAAATTCCTCGTCCAACACAAAAGGGATGCTGACTTCCCTGAAGCAGCCAGAGAGAATTCCTGAGGTCCTGTTCGCTACCTGAGAAGTTCAACCTGGTTCCCGCTGCAACTCTAGAAACACCACAAAATTATCCCCTCAATGCGAGATCAGGAAAATATTCCGCTGCACAATTCAAGAGAAATCCCACGTTCCGCTGGAAAGGCAAAACTGTATTTGACACCCTTTATGCGACTCAGAAAATTCCCTCACACAGCCATCCCCATTGGAGAGGAGAACACAATTTATGGACTCAACTTGGGAAGAGGCCCTATTCCCATTTAAAGGCTTGAGAGTAATCCTGAAATTCCCGTTCCAGTAGAAAAGGGTGACTAACTTCCCTGAAGCAACACAAGCGAGTTCCTGAGGTCCCCGTCGCAACTCGAGAAGTACTCCCAGCTTCCCGCCTCAAAAGGGGAAACACCAAAAAATTATCCGCTCAATGTGAGATGAGGAAATTTTGCACTGCACAATTAAATAGAAATCCCACATTCCCGCTGAAAGGCAAAAGGGCACTTGACACACTTTATGCGATTCAGATAGTTTCCTAACACCCGTACATATTGGAGCGGAGAACACACTTCATGGACTCAAATCTAGAAGAGGACCTATTTCCATTTAAGGGCTCCAGAGTAATCTGGAAGTTCCACCTCCAAAAAAAGGGGACCTGACTTCCAGGAAGCAACACGAAAGAGTTCCCTAGGTCCACGCTGCAACTCGAGAAGTACCCCCAGATCCAAGCCGAAACTCGAGACACAACAAAATTATCCCCACAATGCGAGATGAGGAAATTTTGCGATGCAGCATCTCAAGAGAAATACCACATACCCTCTTGACAGGCAAAAGGGTACTTGACACCCTTTATTCGACTCAGAAAGTTCCCTCACACAGCTGTCCCCTTTTAGAGGAGAACACACTTTATGGACTCAATTCGAAATGAGCCCCTGTGCACATTTAAGGGCTCTAGAGAACCCGGAAGTTCCCCTTCCAACACCAAAGGGGACCTGACTTCCCTGAAGCAACAAAAGCGAGTTCCTGAGGACCCCGTCGCAACTCGAGAAGCACCCCATGCTTCCCGCCGCAACTCGAGAAACACCCCAAAATTATCCCCTCAATGCGAGATGAGGAAATTTTGCGATGCAGCATCTCAAGAGAAATACCACATTCCCTCTTGAAAGGCAAAAAGGTACTTGACACCCTTTATTCGACTAAGAAATTTCCCTCACACAGCTGTCCATTTTAGAGAAGAACACACTTTATGGACTCAATTCGAGATGAGACCCTGTGTACATTTAAGGGCTCTAGAGAAACCGGGAACTTCCCCTTCCAACATCAAAGGGGACCTGACTTCCCTGAAGCAACCCCAGCGAGTTCCTGAGGTTCCCGTCGCAACTCGAGAAGCACCCCCAGCTTCCCGCCGCAACTCGTGAAACAGCCTCAAATTATTCTCTCAATGCGAGATACGAAATTTTGCGATGCAGCATCTCAAGAGAAATATCACATTCCCTCTTGAAAGGCAAAAAGGTACTTGACACCATTTATTCGACTCAGAAAGTCCCCTCACACAGCCATCCCCTTTTAGAGGAGAACACACTTTATGGACTCAATTCGAGATGAGCCCCTGTGCACATTTAAGGGCTTGAGAGGAACCCGGAAGTTCCCCTTCCAACATCAAAGGGGACCTGACTTCCCTGAAGCAACCCCAGCCAGTTCCTGAGGTCCCCGTCGCAACTCGAAAAGCACCCCAGCTTCCGGCCGCAACTCGAGAAACACCCCAAAATTAACCCCTCAATGCGAGATGAGGAAATTTTGCGATGCAGCATCTCAAGAGAAATACCACATTCCCTCTTGAAAGGCAAAAAGGTACTTGACACCCTTTATTCCACTCAGAAAGTTCCCTCACACAGCTGTACCCTTTGGAGAGGAGAACACACTTAATGGACTCAAATCCAGATCAGGCCCTGTGCATATTTAAGGGCTCAAAAGAAACCGGAAATTCCCCTTCCAACATCAAAGGGGAACTAACTTCCCTGAAGCAACTCCAGCGAGTTCCTGAGGTTCCCGTCGCAACTCGAGAAGCACCCCCAGCTTCCCTCCGCAAGTCGAGAATCACCCCAAATTTAACCCTCAATGCGAGACGAGGAAATTTTGCGATGCAGCATCTCAAGAGAAATACCACATTCCCTCCTGAAAGGCAAAAAGGTACTTGACACCCTTTATTCGACTCATAAAGTTCCCTCACACAGCTATACCCTTTGGAGAGGAGAACACAGTTTATGGACTCAATTTGAACGTGCCCCTGTGCACATTTAAGGGCTCGAGAGGAACCCGGAACTTCCCCCTAAAAACAAAAACGGGGACATGTCTTCCCTGAAGCAACAACAGCGAGTTTCTGAGGTCCCCTTCGCAACTCGAGAAGCACCCCCAGTTTCCCGCCGCAACTCGAAAAACACCCCAAAATTATCCCCTCAATGTGAGATGAGAAAATTTTGCAATGGAGCATCTCAAGAAAAATACCACATTCCCTGTTGAAAGGTAAAAAGTTACTTGACACACTTTATTCGACTCAGAAAGTTCCCTCACACAGCCGTCCCTTTTGGAGAGAACACACTTTATGGACTAAATTCGAGATGAGCCCCTGTTCACATTTAAGGGCTCGAGAGGAAACCGGAAGTTCCCCTTCCAACAGCAAAGGGGACCTGACTTCACTGAAGAAACCAAAGCGAGTTCCTGAGGTCCCCGTCGCAACTCAAGAAGCACTCCCAGCTTCCCACCGCAACTCGAGAAACACCCCAAAATTATTCCCTCAATGCGAGATGAGGAAATTTTGCGATGCAGCATCTCAAGAGAAATACCACATTCCCTCTTGAAAGGCAAAAAGGTACTTGACATCCTTTATTCGACTCAGAAATTTTCCTCACACAGCTGTCCCCTTTTAGAGGAGAACACACTTTATGGACTCAATTCGAGATGAGCCCCTGTTCACATTTAAGTGCTTGAGAGGAACCCGGAAGTTCCCCATCCAACGGAAAAGGGGATCTGACTTCCCTGAAGCAACCCCAGCGAGTTCCTGAAGTCCCCGTCGCAACTCGAGAAGCACCCCCAGCTTCCCGACGCAACTCGAGAAACACACCAAAATTATTCCCTCAATACGTCATGAGGAAATTTTGCGATGCAGCATCTCAAGAGAAATACCACATTCCCTCCTGAAAGGCAGAAAGGTACTTGACACCCTTTATTCGACTAAGAAAGTTCCCTCACACAGCTGTCCCCTTTTAGAGAAGAACACACTTTATGGACTCAATTCGAGATGAGCCCCTGTGCACATTTAAGGGCTCTAGAGAAACCGGGAAGTTCCGCTTCCAACAGCAAATGGGACCTGACTTCCCTGAATCAACCCCAGCGAGTTCCTGAGGTCCCCGTCGCAACTCGAGAAGCACCCCCAGCTTCAAGCTGCAACTCGTGAAACAGCCCAAAATTATCCTCTCAATGCGAGATACGAAATTTTGCGATACAGCATCTCAAGAGAAATACATTCCCTCTTGAAAGGCAAAAAGGTACTTGACACCCTTTATTCGACTCAGAAAGTCTCCTCACACAGCCATCCCTTTTTAGAGGACAACACACTTTATGGACTCATTTCGAGATGAGCCCCTGTGCACATTTAAGGGCTCGAGAGGAACCCGGAAGTTCCCCTTCCAACACCAAAGGGGACCTGACTTCCCTGAATCAACCCCAGCGAGTTCCTGAGGTCCCCGTCACAACTGGAGAAGCACCCCCAGCTTCCCGCCGCAACTCGAGAAACACCCCAAAAGTATCCCCTCCATGCGAGATGAGGAATTTTTGCGATGCAGCATCTCAAGAGAAATACCACATTCCATTTTGAAAGGCAAAAAGGTACTTGATACCCTTTATTCGAATCAGAAAGTTCCCTCACACAGCCGTCCCCTTTGGACAGAACTCACTTTATGGACTCAATTCGAGATGAGCCCCTGAGCTCATTTAAGGGCTCGAGAGTCACCCGGAAGTTCCCCTTCCAACAGAAAAGGGGACCTACTTCCCTGAAGCAACCAAAGCGAGTTCCTCAGGTCCCCATCTCAACTCAAGAACCACACCCAGCTTCCCGCCGCAACTGGAGAAACACACCAAAATTATCCCCTCAATGCGAGATGAGGAAATTTTGCGATGCAGCATCTCCAGAGAAATACCACATTCCCTCTTGGAAGGCAAAAAGGTACTTGACACCCTTTATTCGACTCAGAAAGTTCCCGCACAGAACCGACCCATTTTAGAACAGAACACACTTAATGGACTCAATTTGAGATGAGACCCTATGCACATTTAAGGGCTCGAGAGGAAACCTGAAATTCTCCTTCCAACAGCAAAGGGGACCTGACTTCCCTGAAGCAACCCCAGCGAGTTCCTGAGGTCCCCGTCGCAAGTCGAGAAACACCCCCAGCTTCCCGCCGCAACTCGAGAAACACCCAAAAATTATCCCCTCAATGCGAGATGAGGAAATTATGTGATGCAGCATCTCAAGAGAAATACCACATCCCCTCTTCATAGGCAAAAAGGTACTTGACACCCTTTATTCGACTCAGAAAGTTCCCTCACACCCGACCCCTTTGGAGAGAACACACTTTATGGACTCAATTCGAGATGAGCCCCTGTGCACATTTAAGGGCTCGAGAGGTACCCGGACGTTCCCCTTCCAACAGCAAAGGGGACCTGACTTCCCTGAAGCAACCCCAGCGAGTTCCTGAGGTCGACGTCGCAACTCGAGAAGCACCCCCAGCTTCCCGACGCAACTCGAGAAATACCCCCAAATTATTCCCTCAATGTGAGATGAGGAAATTTTGCGATTCAGCATCTCAAGAGAAATACCACATTCCCTCTTGGAAGGCAAAAAGGTACTTGACAACCTTTATTAGACTCAGAAAGTTCCCTCACACAGCCGTCCGCTTTTAGAGGGGAACACACTTTATGGACTCAATTCGAGATGAGCCCCTGTGCATTTAAGGGCTGGAGAGGAACCCAGAAGTTCCCGTTCCAACACCAAAGGGGTCCTGACTTCCCTGAAGCAACTCCAGCGATTTTCTGAAGTCCCCGTCGAGACTCGAGAAGCAACCCAAGCATCCCGCCGCAATAGAGAATCACGCCAAAATTATTCCCTCAATGCGAGATGAGGAAATTTTGCAATGCAGCATCTCAAGAGAAATACCACATTCACTCTTGAAAGGTAAACAGGTACTTGACACCCTTTATTCGACTCAGAAAATTCCCTCACACAGCCGTACTATTTTAGAGGAGAACACACTTTACGGACTCAATTCGAGATGAGCCCCTGTGCACATTTAAGGGCTCGAGAGGAACCCGGAAGTTCCCCTTCCAACACCAAAGGAGATCTGACTTCCCTGAAGCAACCCCAGCGAGTTCCTGAGGTCCCCATCGCAACTCGATAAGCACCCCCAGCTTCCCGACGCAACTCGAGATACACCCCAAATTATCCCCTCAATGCGAGATGAGGAAATTTTGCGATGCAGCATCTCAAGAGAAATACCACATTCCCTCTTGAAAGGCAAAAAGGTACTTGACACCTTTTATTCGGCTAAGAAAGTTCCCTCACAAAGCTGTCCCCTTTTAGAGAAGAACACATTTTATGGACTCAATTCGAGATGAGACCCTGTGTACATTTAAGGGCTCTAGAGAAACCGGGAAATTCCCCTTCCAACATCAAAGGGGACCTGACTTCCCTGAAGCAACCCCAGCGAGTTCCTGAGGTCCCCGTCGCAACTCGAGAAGCACACCCAGCTTCCCGCCGCAACTCGTGAAACAGCCCAAAATTATTCTCTCAATGCGAGATACGAAATTTTGCGATGCAGCATCTCAAGAGAAATACCACATTCCCTCTTGAAAGGCAAAAAGGTACTTGATACCCTTTATTCGACTCAGAAAGTCCCCTCACACAGCCATCCCCTTTTAGAGGAGAACACACTTTATGGACTCAATTCGAGATGAGCCCCTGTGCACATTTAAGGGCTTGAGAGGAACCCGGAAGTTCCCCTTCCAACAGCAAAGGGGACCTGACTTCCCTGAAGCAACCCCAGCCAGTTCCTGAGGTCCCCGTCGCAACTCGAGTAGCACCCCAGCTTCCCGCCGCAACTCGAGAAGCACCCCTAAATTAACCCCTCAAAGCGAGATGAGGAAATTTTGCGATGCAGCATCTCAAGAGAAATACCACATTCCCTCTTGAAAGGCAAAAAGGTACTTGACACCCTTTATTCCACTCAGAAAGTTCCGTCACACAGCTGTACCCTTTGGAGAGGAGAACACACTTAATGGACTCAAATCCAGATCAGCCCCTGTGCATATTTAAGGGCTCAAAAGAAACCGGAAATTCCCCTTCCAACATCAAAGGGGAACTAACTTCCCTGAAGCAACTCCAGCGAGTTCCTGAGGTCCCCGTCGCAACTCAAGAAGCACCCCAAGCTTCCCTCCGCAAGTCGAAAAACACCCCAAATTTAACCCGCAATGCGAGATGAGGAAATTTTGCGATGCAGCATCTCAAGAGAAATACCACATTCCCTCTTGAAAGGCAAAAAGGTACTTGACACCATTTATTCGACTCAGAAAGTTCACTCACACAGCTATACCCTTTGGAGAGGAGAACACACTTTATGGACTCAATTTGAACGTGCCCCTGTGCACATTTAAGGGCTCGAGAGGAACCCGGAACTTCCCCCTAAAAACAAAAAAGGGGACATGTCTTCCCTGAAGCAACAACAGCGAGTTTCTGAGGTCCCCTTCGCAACTCGAGAAGCACCCCCAGTTTCCCGCCGCAACTCGAAAAACCCCCCAAAATTATCCCCTCAATGTGAGATGAGAAAATTTTGCAATGGAGCATCTCAAGAGAAATACCACATTCCCTGATGAAAGGCAAAAAGTTACTTGACACCCTTTATTCGACTCAGAAAGTTCCCTCACACAGCCGTCCCCTTTGGAGAGAACACACTTTATGGACTAAATTCGAGATGAGCCCCTGTTCACATTTAAGGGCTCGAGAGGAACCCGGAAGTTCCCCTTCCAACACCAAAGGGGACCTGACTTCCCTGAATCAACCCCAGCGAGTTCCTGAGGTCCCCGTCACAACTGGAGAAACACCCCCAGCTTCCTGCCGCAACTCAAGAAACACCCCAAAATATCCCCTCCATGCGAGATGAGGAAATTTTGCGATGCAGCATCTCAAGAGAAATACCACATTCCATTTTGAAAGGCAAAAAGGTACTTGACACCCTTTATTCGACTCTGAAAGTTCCCTCACACATCCGTCCCCTTTTAGAGGAGAACACACTTTATGGACTCAATTCGAGATGAGCCCCTGTGCATTTAAGGGCTGGAGAGGAACCCAGAAGATCCCGTTCCAACACCAAAGGGGACCTGACTTCCCTGAAGCAACTCCAGCGATTTTCTGAGGTCCCCGTCGAGACTCGAGAAGCAACCCAAGCATCCCGCAGCAATCGCGAAACACGCCAAAATTATTCTCTCAATGCGAGATGAGGAAATTTTGCAATGCAGCATCTCTAGAGAAATACCACATTCCCTCTTGAAAGGTAAACAGGTACTTGACAACCTTTATTCGACTCAGAAAGTTCCCTCACACAGCCATCCCCTTTGGAGAGGAGAACACACTTTATGGACTCAATTCGAGATGAGCCCCTCTGCACATTTAAGGGCTCTAGAGGAACACGGACGTTCCCCTTCCAACAGCAAAGGGGACCTGACTTCCTTGAAGTAACCACAGCGAGTTCCTGAGGTCCCTGTCTCAACTCTTTAAGCACCCACAGCTTCCAGTCGCAACTCGAGAAACACTCCAAAATTATTCCCTCAATGCGAGATGAGGAAATTTTGCGATGCAGCATCTCAAGAGAAATACCACATTCCCTCTTGAAAGGCAAAACGGTACTTGACACCCTTTGTTGGACTCAGAAAGTTCCCTCACACAGCCGTCCCATTTTAGAGGAGAACACACTTTATGGACTCAATTCGAGATGAGCCCCTGTGCACATTTAAGGGCTCTAGAGAAACCGGGAAGTTCCCCTTCCAACAGCAAAGGGGAACTGACTTCCCTGAATCAACCCGAGCGAGTTCCTGAGGTCCCCATCGCAACTCGAGAAGCACCCCCAGCTTCCCGCCGCAACTCGTGAAAGGGCCCAAAATTATCATCTCAATGCGAGATACGAAATTTTGCGATGCAGCATCTCAAGAAAAATACCACACTCCCTCTTGAAAGGCAAAAATGTACTTGACACCCTTTATTCGACTCAGAAAGTCCCCTCACACAGCCGTCCCCTTTGGAGAGGAGAAACACTTTATGGACTCAATTCGAGATGAGCCCCTCTGCACATTTAAGGGCTCTAGAGGAACACGGACGTTCCCCTTCCAACAGCAAAGGGGACCTGACTTCCTTGAAGCAACCACAGCGAGTTCCTGAGGTCCCTGTCTCAACTCTTGAAGCACCCACAGCTTCCAGTCGCAACTCGAGAAACACCCCAAAATTATCCCCTCAATGCGAGATGAGGAAATTTTGCGATGCACCATCTGAAGAGAAATACCACATTCCCTCTTGAAAGGCAAAAAGTTACTTGACACCCTTTTCGACTCAGAAATTTCCCTCACACAGCCGTCCCCTTTTAGAGGAGAACACACTTAATGGACTCAATTCGAGATGAGCCCCTGTGCATATGTAAGGGCTCGAGAGGTACTTGGAAGTTCCCCTTCCAACAGCAAAGGGGACCTGACTTCCCTAAAGCTACCCCAGCGCATTAATTAGGTCCACGTAACAACTCGAGATGCACCCCTTGCTTCCCGCTGCACTTCGGGAAACACTCCAAAATTATCCCCTCAATGTGAGATGATGAAATTGGCGATCCAGAATCGCAAGAGGAATACGACATTTCCTCTTGAAAGGCAAAAAGGTACTTGACACGCTTTATTCGACTCGAAAGTTCGCTCACATAGCCTTCCCCTTTGGAGTGGAGAACAAACTTTATGGACTCAATTCGAGATGAGCCCCTGTTCACAATTTAGTGCTCGAGAGGAAACCGGAAGTTCCCCTTCCAACAACAAAGGGGACCTGATTTCCCTGAAGAAACCCCAGCGGGATAGTGAGGTCACTGTCGCAACTCGAGAAGTACCCCCAGCGTCCTTCCGCAACTCAAGAAACACCCCCAAATTATCCCCTCAATGCGAGATGAGGAAAATTTGCCATGCAGAATCTCAAGAGAAATACCACATTCCCTCTTGAAAGGCAAAAAGGTACTTGAAACCCTTTTTTCGACTCAGAAAATTTCCTCAACAGCTGTCCCATTTGAAGAGGAGAACTCACTTTATGGACTCAATTCGAGATGAGCCCCTGTTCACATTTAAGGGCTCGAGAGGAAACAGGAAGTTCCCCTTCCAACATCAAAGGGGAATTGACTTCCCTGAAGCAACGCCAGCGAGTTCCTGAGGTCCCCGTCACAACTCGATATGCAACCGCAACTTCCCGCCGCAACTCGAGAAAAAGCACAAAATTATCCCCTCAGTGCGAGATGAGGAAATACTGCGATGCAGAATCTCAAGAGAAATACCACATTCCCTCTTGAAAGGCAAAAAGATACTTGACACTCTTTATTCTACTCAAAAAGTTCCCTCAGAGAGCCATCTCCATTGGAGAGGAGAACACACTTTACGGACTCCATTCTAGATGAGCCCCTGTTCACAATTAAGGGCTCCAGAGGAAACAGGAAGTTCCCCTTCCAACACCAAAGGGAACCTGACTTCCCTGAATAAATCCCAGCGAATTCCTGAAGTCCCCGTCGCAACTCGAGAAGCACCCACAGCTTCCCGCCGCAAATCGAGAAACACCCCAAAATTATCCCCTCAATGTGAGATGAGGAAATTTTGCGATGCAGCATCTCAAGTGAAATACCACATTCCCTCTTGAGAGGCAAAAAGGTACTTGACACCCTTTATTCGACTCAGAAAGTTCCATCACACAACCGTCCATTTTGAAGAGGAGAACACACTTTATGGACTCAATTCGAGATGAGCCCCTGTTCACATTTAAGGGCTCGAGAGGAAACCGGAATTTCCCCTTCCAACAACAAAGGGGACCCGACTTCCCTAAAGCAACCCCATCTACTTCCTGAGGTCTCCGTCGCAACTGGAGAAGCACCCCCAGCTTCCCGCCGTAAATCGAGAAACACCCGAAAATTATCCCCTCAATGCGAGAAGAGAAAATTTTGCGATGCAGAATCTCAAGAGAAATATGACATTCCGTCTTGAAAGGCAAAAAGTTACTTGACACCCTTTATTCGACTCAGAAATTTCCATCACACAGCCGTCCACTTTGAAGAGGAGAACAAACTTTATGGACACAATTCGAGATGAGCCCCTGTTCACATTTAAGGGCTCGAGTGGAAACCGGAAGTTCCCATTCCAACACCAAAGTGGAACTCACTTCCCTGAAGCAACCCCAGCGACTTCCTGAGGTCCCAGTCAACTCAAGAAGCAACCCCAGCTCCCCGCCGCAACTCGAAAAACACCTCAAAATTATCCCCTCAATGTGAGAGGAGTAAATTTTGCGATGCAGAATCTCAAGAGAAATACCACATTCCCTCTTTAAAGGCAAAAAGGTACTTGACACCCTTTATTCGACTCAGAACGTTCCCTCACACAGCCGTTCCCATTTAGGTGAGAACACACTTTATGGACTCAATTTGAGATGAGCCCCTGTGTACATTTAAGGGCTCGAGAGGAACCCGGAAGTTCCTTTTCCAACACCAAATGGGACCTGACTTCCCTGAAGCGACCCCAGCGAGTTCCTGAGGTCCCCGTCGCAACTCGAGAAGCACCCCCAGCTTCCTGCCACAACTCGAGAAACACCCCAAAATTATCCCCTCAATGCGAGATGAGGAAATTTTGCGATGCAGCATCTCAAGAGAAATACCACATTCCCTCTTGAAAGGCAAAAAGGTACTTGACACCCTTTATTCGACTCAGAATGTTCCCTCAAACCGCCGTCCCCTTTTAGAGGAGAACACACTTTATGGACTCAATTCGAGATGAGCCCCTGTGCATATTAAGGGCTCGAGATTAACCCGGAAGTTCCCCTTCCAACAACAAAGGGGATCTGACTTCCCTGAAGCAACCCCAGCGAGTACTTGATGTCCCCGTGGAAACTCAAGAAGCACCCCCAGCTTCACTCTGCAACTCGAGAAACACCCCAAGATTATCCCCTCAATGCAAGATGAGGCAATTTTGCGATGCAGCATCTCAAGAGAAATAACACATTCCCTCTTGACAGACAAAAAGGTACTTGACACCCTTTATTCGACTCAGAAACTTCCCTCACACAGCCGTCCCATTTTAGAGGAGAACACACCTTATGGACTCAATTCGAGATGAGCCCCTGTGCACATTTCAGGGCTGGAGAGGAACCCGGAAGCTCCCTTCCAACACCAAAGTGGACCTGACTTCCCTGAAGCAACCCCAGCGAGTTCCTGAGGTCCCGTTGCAACTCGAGAAGCACCCCCAGCTTCCCGCCGCAACTCGAGAAACACCCCAAAATTATCCCCTCAATGCGAGATGAGGAAATTTAGCGAAGCAGCATCTCAAGAGAAATACCACATTCCCTCTTTAAAGGCAAAAAGGTACTTGACACCTTTTATTCGACTCAGAAATTTCCCTCACACAGCAGTCCCCTTTGGAGAGAACACACTTTATGGACACAATTCGAGATGAGCCCCTTTGCACATTTAAGGGCTTGAGAGGATCCCGGAAGTTCCCCTTCCAAAGGCAAAGGGGACATGAAATCCGTGAAGCAACCACAGCTAGTTCCTGAGGTCCCCGTTCCAACTCGAGAAGCACCCCCAGCTTCCCGCTGCAACTCGAGATACACACCAAAATTATCCCCTCAATGCGAGATGAGGAAATTTTGCGATGCAGCATCTCAAGAGAAATACCACATTCCCACTTGAAAGGCAAAAAGGTACTTTAAACCCTTTATTCGACTCAGAAATTTCCCTCACACAGCCGTCCCCATTGGAGAGAACACACTTTATGGACTCAATTCGAGATGAGCGGCTGTGCACATTTAAGGGCTCGAGAGGAACCCGGAAGTTCCCCTTCCAACAACAAAGGGGACCTGACTTCCCTGAAGCAATCCCAGCGAGTTCCTGAGATCCCCGAGGTAACTCGAGAAGCACCCCCAGCTTCCCGTCGCAACTTGAGAAACACCCAAAAATTATCCATTCAAGCGAGATGAGGAAATTTTCCAATGCACCATCTCAAGAGAAATACCACATTCCCTCTTGAAAGGCCAAACGGTACTTGAAACCATTTATTCGACTCAGAAAGGTCCCTCACACAACCGTGCATTTGAGGTGAGTATACACTTCATTGACTCAATTCGAGATGAGCCCCTGTGCACATTTAAGGGCTCCATAGGAACCCAGAAGTTCCCCTTCCAACACAAAACGGGACCTGACATCCCTGAAGCAACCCCAGCGAGTTTTTGAGGTCCCCGTCTCAACTCGAGAAGCACCGCGAGCTTCCCGCGGCAACTCGATAAACATCCCAAAATTTTCCCCTCCATGCGAGATGAGGAAATTTGGCGATGCAGCATCTCAAGAGAAATACCAAATTCGCTCTTTAACGGCAAAAAGGTACTTGACACCCTTTATTCGACTCAGAAAATTCCCTCACACAGCCGTCCCCTTTTAGAGGAGAGAACACTTTATGGACTCAATTCGAGATGAGACCCTGTGCACATTTAAGGGCCCCCGAGAAGAACCCGGAAGTTCCCCTTACAACACCAAAGGGGACCTGACTTACCTGAGGCAACCCCAGCGAGTTCCTGAGGTCCGCTTCGCAACTCGAGAAGCACACCCAGCTTCCCGCCGCAACTCGAGAAACACCCCAATATTATCCCCTCAATGCGAGATGAGGAAATTTTGCGATGCAGCCTCTCAAGAGAAATACCACATTCCCTCTTGAAAGGCAAAAAGGTACTTGACACCCTTTATTCGACTCAGAAAATTTCCTCTCACAGCCGTCACCTTTGGAGAGAACACACTTTATGGACTCAATGCGAGATGAGCCCATATGAATATTTAAGTGCTCGAAGGGAACCCGGAAGTTCCCATTCCAACACCAAAGGGGACCTGACTTCCCTGAAGTAACCCCAGCGAGTTCCTGAGGTCCCCGTCGAATCTCGATAAGCACCCCCAGCTTCCCGCCGCAACTCGAGTAACACCCAAAAATTTTCCCCTCAATGCGAGATGAGGAAATTTTGCGATGCAGCATCTCAAGAGAAATACCACTTTCCCTCTTGAAAGGCTAAAAGTTACTTGACACCCTTTATTCGACTCAGAAAGTTCCCTCACTCAGCCGTCCCATTTTAGATGAGAACACACTCCGTTCCGTTCCGTTCCGTCGCTCAGTCGTGTCCGACTCTTTGCGACCCCGTGGACTGTAGCCTACCAGGCTTCTCCGTCCATGGGATTCTCCAGGCAAGAATACTGGAGTGGGTTACCGTTTCCTTCTCTAGGGGATCTTCCCGACCCAGGGATCGAACCCGGGTCTCCCGCATTGGAGGCAGATGCTTTAACCTCTGAGCCACCAGGGAAGCCCCAAGAACACACTATATGGACTCAATTCTAGATGAGCCCCTGTGCACATTTAAGGGCTCGAGAGGAATCCAGAAGTTCCACTTCCAACACGAAAGTGGACCTGACTTCCCTAAAGCAACCCCAGCAAATTCCTGAGGTCGCCATCGCAACTCTTGAAGCACCCGCTGATTCCCGCCTCAACTCGAGAAACACACCAAAATAATCCCCTCCGTGCGAGATTAGGAAATTTTGCGATGCAGCATCTCAAGAGAAATACCACATTCGCTCTTGACAGGCAAAAAGGTACTTGACACCTTTTATTCGACTCAGAAAGTTCCCTCACACTGCAGTCCCCTTTGGAGAGAACACACTTTATGGACACAATTCGAGATGAGCCCCTGTGCACATTTAAGGGCTTGAGAGGATCCCGGAAGTTCCCCTTCCAAAGGCAAAGGGGACATGAAATCCGTGAAGCAACCACAGCTAGTTCCTGAGGTCCCCGTTCCAACTCGAGAAGCACCCCCAGCTTCCCGCTGCAACTCGAGATACACACCAAAATTATCCCCTCAATGCGAGATGAGGAAATTTTGCGATGCAGCATCTCAAGAGAAATACCACATTCCCACTTGAAAGGCAAAAAGGTACTTTAAACCCTTTATTCGACTCAGAAATTTCCCTCACACAGCCGTCCCCATTGGAGAGAACACACTTTATGGACTCAATTCGAGATGAGCGGCTGTGCACATTTAAGGGCTCGAGAGGAACCCGGAAGTTCCCCTTCCAACAACAAAGGGGACCTGACTTCCCTGAAGCAATCCCAGCGAGTTCCTGAGATCCCCGAGGTACCTCGAGAAGCACCCCCAGCTTCCCGTCGCAACTTGAGAAACACCCAAAAATTATCCATTCAAGCGAGATGAGGAAATTTTCCAATGCACCATCTCAAGAGAAATACCACATTCCCTCTTGAAAGGCCAAACGGTACTTGAAACCATTTATTCGACTCAGAAAGTTCCCTCACACAACCGTGCATTTGAGGTGAGTATACACTTCATTGACTCAATTCGAGATGAGCCCCTGTGCACATTTAAGGGCTCCATAGGAACCCGGAAGTTCCCCTTCCAACACAAAACGGGACCTGACATCCCTGAAGCAACCCCAGCGAGTTTTTGAGGTCCCCGTCTCAACTCGAGAAGCACTGCGAGCTTCCCGCGGCAACTCGATAAACATCCCAAAATTTTCCCCTCCATGCGAGATGAGGAAATTTGGCGATGCAGCATCTCAAGAGAAATACCAAATTCGCTCTTTAACGGCAAAAAGGTACTTGACACCCTTTATTCGACTCAGAAAATTCCCTCACACAGCCGTCCCCTTTTAGAGGAGAGAACACTTTATGGACTCAATTCGAGATGAGACCCTGTGCACATTTAAGGGCCCCCGAGAAGAACCCGGAAGTTCCCCTTACAACACCAAAGGGGACCTGACTTACCTGAGGCAACCCCAGCGAGTTCCTGAGGTCCGCTTCGCAACTCGAGAAGCACACCCAGCTTCCCGCCGCAACTCGAGAAACACCCCAATATTATCCCCTCAATGCGAGATGAGGAAATTTTGCGATGCAGCCTCTCAAGAGAAATACCACATTCCCTCTTGAAAGGCAAAAATATACTTGACACCCTTTATTCCACTCAGAAAGTTCCCTCACACAGCCGTCCCCTTTTAGAGGAGAACACACTTTATGGACTCAATTCGAGATGAGGTTCTGTGCACATTTAAGGGCTCCAGAGCAACCCGGAAATTCCCCTTCAACACCAAAGGGGACCTGACTTCCCTGAAGTAACCCCAGCGAGTTCCTGAGGTTCCCGTCGCAACTCGAGAAGCAACCTCAGCTTCCCTCCACAACTCGAGAAACACCCCAAAATTATCCCCTCAATGCGAGATGAGGAAATTTTGCGATGCAGCATCTCAAGAGAAATACCACATTCCCTCTTGAAAGGCAAAAAGGTACTTGACACCCTTTATTCGACTCAGAAAATTTCCTCTCACAGCCGTCACCTTTGGAGAGAACACACTTTATGGACTCAATGCGAGATGAGCCCATATGAATATTTAAGTGCTCGAAGGGAACCCGGAAGTTCCCATTCCAACACCAAAGGGGACCTGACTTCCCTGAAGTAACCCCAGCGAGTTCCTGAGGTCCCCGTCGAATCTCGATAAGCACCCCCAGCTTCCCGCCGCAACTCGAGTAACACCCAAAAATTTTCCCCTCAATGCGAGATGAGGAAATTTTGCGATGCAGCATCTCAAGAGAAATACCACTTTCCCTCTTGAAAGGCTAAAAGTTACTTGACACCCTTTATTCGACTCAGAAAGTTCCCTCACTCAGCCGTCCCATTTTAGATGAGAACACACTCCGTTCCGTTCCGTTCCGTCGCTCAGTCGTGTCCGACTCTTTGCGACCCCGTGGACTGTAGCCTACCAGGCTTCTCCGTCCATGGGATTCTCCAGGCAAGAATACTGGAGTGGGTTACCGTTTCCTTCTCTAGGGGATCTTCCCGACCCAGGGATCGAACCCGGGTCTCCCGCATTGGAGGCAGATGCTTTAACCTCTGAGCCACCAGGGAAGCCCCAAGAACACACTATATGGACTCAATTCTAGATGAGCCCCTGTGCACATTTAAGGGCTCGAGAGGAATCCAGAAGTTCCACTTCCAACACGAAAGTGGACCTGACTTCCCTAAAGCAACCCCAGCAAATTCCTGAGGTCGCCATCGCAACTCTTGAAGCACCCGCTGATTCCCGCCTCAACTCGAGAAACACACCAAAATAATCCCCTCCGTGCGAGATTAGGAAATTTGCGATGCAGCATCTCAAGAGAAATACCACATTCGCTCTTGACAGGCAAAAAGGTACTTGACACCTTTTATTCGACTCAGAAAGTTCCCTCACACTGCAGTCCCCTTTGGAGAGAACACACTTTATGGACACAATTCGAGATGAGCCCCTGTGCACATTTAAGGGCTTGAGAGGATCCCGGAAGTTCCCCTTCCAAAGGCAAAGGGGACATGAAATCCGTGAAGCAACCACAGCTAGTTCCTGAGGTCCCCGTTCCAACTCGAGAAGCACCCCCAGCTTCCCGCTGCAACTCGAGATACACACCAAAATTATCCCCTCAATGCGAGATGAGGAAATTTTGCGATGCAGCATCTCAAGAGAAATACCACATTCCCACTTGAAAGGCAAAAAGGTACTTTAAACCCTTTATTCGACTCAGAAATTTCCCTCACACAGCCGTCCCCATTGGAGAGAACACACTTTATGGACTCAATTCGAGATGAGCGGCTGTGCACATTTAAGGGCTCGAGAGGAACCCGGAAGTTCCCCTTCCAACAACAAAGGGGACCTGACTTCCCTGAAGCAATCCCAGCGAGTTCCTGAGATCCCCGAGGTAACTCGAGAAGCACCCCCAGCTTCCCGTCGCAACTTGAGAAACACCCAAAAATTATCCATTCAAGCGAGATGAGGAAATTTTCCAATGCACCATCTCAAGAGAAATACCACATTCCCTCTTGAAAGGCCAAACGGTACTTGAAACCATTTATTCGACTCAGAAAGGTCCCTCACACAACCGTGCATTTGAGGTGAGTATACACTTCATTGACTCAATTCGAGATGAGCCCCTGTGCACATTTAAGGGCTCCATAGGAACCCGGAAGTTCCCCTTCCAACACAAAACGGGACCTGACATCCCTGAAGCAACCCCAGCGAGTTTTTGAGGTCCCCGTCTCAACTCGAGAAGCACCGCGAGCTTCCCGCGGCAACTCGATAAACATCCCAAAATTTTCCCCTCCATGCGAGATGAGGAAATTTGGCGATGCAGCATCTCAAGAGAAATACCAAATTCGCTCTTTAATGGCAAAAAGGTACTTGACACCCTTTATTCGACTCAGAAAATTCCCTCACACAGCCGTCCCCTTTTAGAGGAGAGAACACTTTATGGACTCAATTCGAGATGAGACCCTGTGCACATTTAAGGGCCCCCCGAGAAGAACCCGGAAGTTCCCCTTACAACACCAAAGGGGACCTGACTTACCTGAGGCAACCCCAGCGAGTTCCTGAGGTCCGCTTCGCAACTCGAGAAGCACACCCAGCTTCCCGCCGCAACTCGAGAAACACCCCAATATTATCCCCTCAATGCGAGATGAGGAAATTTTGCGATGCAGCCTCTCAAGAGAAATACCACATTCCCTCTTGAAAGGCAAAAAGGTACTTGACACCCTTTATTCGACTCAGAAAATTTCCTCTCACAGCCGTCACCTTTGGAGAGAACACACTTTATGGACTCAATGCGAGATGAGCCCATATGAATATTTAAGTGCTCGAAGGGAACCCGGAAGTTCCCATTCCAACACCAAAGGGGACCTGACTTCCCTGAAGTAACCCCAGCGAGTTCCTGAGGTCCCCGTCGAATCTCGATAAGCACCCCCAGCTTCCCGCCGCAACTCGAGTAACACCCAAAAATTTTCCCCTCAATGCGAGATGAGGAAATTTTGCGATGCAGCATCTCAAGAGAAATACCACTTTCCCTCTTGAAAGGCTAAAAGTTACTTGACACCCTTTATTCGACTCAGAAAGTTCCCTCACTCAGCCGTCCCATTTTAGATGAGAACACACTCCGTTCCGTTCCGTTCCGTCGCTCAGTCGTGTCCGACTCTTTGCGACCCCGTGGACTGTAGCCTACCAGGCTTCTCCGTCCATGGGATTCTCCAGGCAAGAATACTGGAGTGGGTTACCGTTTCCTTCTCTAGGGGATCTTCCCGACCCAGGGATCGAACCCGGGTCTCCCGCATTGGAGGCAGATGCTTTAACCTCTGAGCCACCAGGGAAGCCCCAAGAACACACTATATGGACTCAATTCTAGATGAGCCCCTGTGCACATTTAAGGGCTCGAGAGGAATCCAGAAGTTCCACTTCCAACACGAAAGTGGACCTGACTTCCCTAAAGCAACCCCAGCAAATTCCTGAGGTCGCCATCGCAACTCTTGAAGCACCCGCTGATTCCCGCCTCAACTCGAGAAACACACCAAAATAATCCCCTCCGTGCGAGATTAGGAAATTTTGCGATGCAGCATCTCAAGAGAAATACCACATTCGCTCTTGACAGGCAAAAAGGTACTTGACACCTTTTATTCGACTCAGAAAGTTCCCTCACACTGCAGTCCCCTTTGGAGAGAACACACTTTATGGACACAATTCGAGATGAGCCCCTGTGCACATTTAAGGGCTTGAGAGGATCCCGGAAGTTCCCCTTCCAAAGGCAAAGGGGACATGAAATCCGTGAAGCAACCACAGCTAGTTCCTGAGGTCCCCGTTCCAACTCGAGAAGCACCCCCAGCTTCCCGCTGCAACTCGAGATACACACCAAAATTATCCCCTCAATGCGAGATGAGGAAATTTTGCGATGCAGCATCTCAAGAGAAATACCACATTCCCACTTGAAAGGCAAAAAGGTACTTTAAACCCTTTATTCGACTCAGAAATTTCCCTCACACAGCCGTCCCCATTGGAGAGAACACACTTTATGGACTCAATTCGAGATGAGCGGCTGTGCACATTTAAGGGCTCGAGAGGAACCCGGAAGTTCCCCTTCCAACAACAAAGGGGACCTGACTTCCCTGAAGCAATCCCAGCGAGTTCCTGAGATCCCCGAGGTACCTCGAGAAGCACCCCCAGCTTCCCGTCGCAACTTGAGAAACACCCAAAAATTATCCATTCAAGCGAGATGAGGAAATTTTCCAATGCACCATCTCAAGAGAAATACCACATTCCCTCTTGAAAGGCCAAACGGTACTTGAAACCATTTATTCGACTCAGAAAGTTCCCTCACACAACCGTGCATTTGAGGTGAGTATACACTTCATTGACTCAATTCGAGATGAGCCCCTGTGCACATTTAAGGGCTCCATAGGAACCCGGAAGTTCCCCTTCCAACACAAAACGGGACCTGACATCCCTGAAGCAACCCCAGCGAGTTTTTGAGGTCCCCGTCTCAACTCGAGAAGCACTGCGAGCTTCCCGCGGCAACTCGATAAACATCCCAAAATTTTCCCCTCCATGCGAGATGAGGAAATTTGGCGATGCAGCATCTCAAGAGAAATACCAAATTCGCTCTTTAACGGCAAAAAGGTACTTGACACCCTTTATTCGACTCAGAAAATTCCCTCACACAGCCGTCCCCTTTTAGAGGAGAGAACACTTTATGGACTCAATTCGAGATGAGACCCTGTGCACATTTAAGGGCCCCCGAGAAGAACCCGGAAGTTCCCCTTACAACACCAAAGGGGACCTGACTTACCTGAGGCAACCCCAGCGAGTTCCTGAGGTCCGCTTCGCAACTCGAGAAGCACACCCAGCTTCCCGCCGCAACTCGAGAAACACCCCAATATTATCCCCTCAATGCGAGATGAGGAAATTTTGCGATGCAGCCTCTCAAGAGAAATACCACATTCCCTCTTGAAAGGCAAAAATATACTTGACACCCTTTATTCCACTCAGAAAGTTCCCTCACACAGCCGTCCCCTTTTAGAGGAGAACACACTTTATGGACTCAATTCGAGATGAGGTTCTGTGCACATTTAAGGGCTCCAGAGCAACCCGGAAATTCCCCTTCAACACCAAAGGGGACCTGACTTCCCTGAAGTAACCCCAGCGAGTTCCTGAGGTTCCCGTCGCAACTCGAGAAGCAACCTCAGCTTCCCTCCACAACTCGAGAAACACCCCAAAATTATCCCCTCAATGCGAGATGAGGAAATTTTGCGATGCAGCATCTCAAGAGAAATACCACATTCCCTCTTGAAAGGCAAAAAGGTACTTGACACCCTTTATTCGACTCAGAAAATTTCCTCTCACAGCCGTCACCTTTGGAGAGAACACACTTTATGGACTCAATGCGAGATGAGCCCATATGAATATTTAAGTGCTCGAAGGGAACCCGGAAGTTCCCATTCCAACACCAAAGGGGACCTGACTTCCCTGAAGTAACCCCAGCGAGTTCCTGAGGTCCCCGTCGAATCTCGATAAGCACCCCCAGCTTCCCGCCGCAACTCGAGTAACACCCAAAAATTTTCCCCTCAATGCGAGATGAGGAAATTTTGCGATGCAGCATCTCAAGAGAAATACCACTTTCCCTCTTGAAAGGCTAAAAGTTACTTGACACCCTTTATTCGACTCAGAAAGTTCCCTCACTCAGCCGTCCCATTTTAGATGAGAACACACTCCGTTCCGTTCCGTTCCGTCGCTCAGTCGTGTCCGACTCTTTGCGACCCCGTGGACTGTAGCCTACCAGGCTTCTCCGTCCATGGGATTCTCCAGGCAAGAATACTGGAGTGGGTTACCGTTTCCTTCTCTAGGGGATCTTCCCGACCCAGGGATCGAACCCGGGTCTCCCGCATTGGAGGCAGATGCTTTAACCTCTGAGCCACCAGGGAAGCCCCAAGAACACACTATATGGACTCAATTCTAGATGAGCCCCTGTGCACATTTAAGGGCTCGAGAGGAATCCAGAAGTTCCACTTCCAACACGAAAGTGGACCTGACTTCCCTAAAGCAACCCCAGCAAATTCCTGAGGTCGCCATCGCAACTCTTGAAGCACCCGCTGATTCCCGCCTCAACTCGAGAAACACACCAAAATAATCCCCTCCGTGCGAGATTAGGAAATTTTGCGATGCAGCATCTCAAGAGAAATACCACATTCCCTCTTGAAAGGCAAAAAGGTACTTGACAACCTTTATTGCACTCAGAATTTTCCCTCACACAGCCGTCTCCTTTTAGAAGAGAACACACTTTATGGACTCAATTTGAGATAAGCCCCTGTGAACATTTAAGGGCTCGAGAGGAACCCGGAAGTTCCCCTTCCAACACCGAAGGAGACCTGACTTCCCTGAAGCAACCACAGCGAGTTCCTGAAGTCCCCGTCGCAACTCTTGAAGCACCCCCAGCTTCCCGCCGCAACTCGAGAAACACCGAAAAGTTATCCCCTCGATGCGAGATGAGGAAATTTTGCGATGCAGCATATCCAGAGAAATACCACATTCCATCTTGACAGGCAAAAAGGTACTTGACACCCTTTTTTCGACTCAGAAAGTATCCTCACACAGCCGTCCCCTTTTAGAAGAAAACACACTGTATGGACTCAATTGGAGATGACCCCTGTGCACATTTAAGGGCACGAGAGGAACCCGGAAGTTCCCCTTCCAACAGCAAAGGGGACCTGACTTCCCTGAAGCAACCCCAGCGAGTTCCTGAGGTCCCCGTCGCAACTCGAGAAGCACCCCCAGCATCTCGCCGCACCTCGAGAAACACAACAAAATTATCCCCTCATTGCAAGATGAGGAAATTTTGCGATGCAGCATTTCAAGAGAAATACCACATTCCCTCTTGAAAGGCAAAAAGATACTTGACACCCTTTATTCCAGTCAAAAATTTCCATCACACAGCCGTCTCCTTTTAGAGGAGAACACACTTTATGGACTCAATTCGAGATGAGCCCCTTTGCACAATTAAGGGCTAGAGAGGGACCCGGAAGTTCCCCTTCCAACAACAAAGGAGACTTGACTTCCCTGAAGCAACCCCAGCGAGTTACTGAAGTCCGCTTCGCAACTCGGGAAGCACCCCTAGCTTCCCGCCGCAACTCGACAAACACACCAAAATTATCCCCTCAATGCGAGATGAGGAAATTTTGCGATGCAGCATCTCAAGAGAAATACCACATTCCCTCTTGAAAGGCAAAAAGGTACTTGACACCCTTTATTCGACTCAGAAAGTTCCCTCACACGGCCTTCCCCTTTGGAGAGAACACAATTTATGGACTCAATTCGAGATGAGGCCCTGTGCACAATTAACGGCTCGAGAGGAACCCGGAAGTTCCCTTCCAACACCAAAGGGGACCTGACTTCCCTGAAGCAACCCCAGCGAGTTCCTGAGGTCCCAGTCGAAACTCGAGAAGCACCCCCAGATTCCCGCCGCAACTCGAGAAACACCCCAAAATTATCCCCTCAATGCGAGATGAGGTAATTTTGTGATGCAGGATCTCAAGAGAAATACCACATTCCCTCTTGAAAGGCAGAAAGGTACTTGACACCCATTATTAGACTCAGATAGTTCCCTCACACAGCCGACCCCTTTTAGATAAGAACACACTTTATGGACTCAATTTGAGATGAGCCCCTGTGCACATTTAAGGGCTCGAGAGGAACCCGGAAGTTCGCCTTCCAACACCAAAGGGGACCTGACTTCCCTGAAGCGACCCCAGCGAGTTCCTGAGGTCCCCGTCGCAACTCGAGAAGCACCCCCAGCTTCCCGCCACAACTCGAGAAACACCCCAAAATTATCCCCTCAATGCGAGATGAGGAAATTTTGCGATGCAGCATTTCAAGAGAAATACCACATTCCCTCTTGAAAGGCAAAAAGGTACTTGACACCCTTTATTCGACTCAGAATGTTCCCTCAAACCGCCGTCCCCTTTTAGAGGAGAACACACTTTATGGACTCAATTCGAGATGAGCCCCTGTGCATATTAAGGGCTCGAGATTAACCCGGAAGTTCCCCTTCCAACAACAAAGGGGATCTGACTTCCCTGAAGCAACCCCAGCGAGTACTTGATGTCCCCGTGGAAACTCAAGAAGCACCCCCAGCTTCACTCTGCAACTCGAGAAACACCCCAAGATTATCCCCTCAATGCAAGATGAGGCAATTTTGCGATGCAGCATCTCAAGAGAAATAACACATTCCCTCTTGACAGACAAAAAGGTACTTGACACCCTTTATTCGACTCAGAAACTTCCCTCACACAGCCGTCCCATTTTAGAGGAGAACACACCTTATGGACTCAATTCGAGATGAGCCCCTGTGCACATTTCAGGGCTGGAGAGGAACCCGGAAGCTCCCTTCCAACACCAAAGTGGACCTGACTTCCCTGAAGCAACCCCAGCGAGTTCCTGAGGTCCCGTCGCAACTCGAGAAGCACCCCCAGCTTCCCGCCGCAACTCGAGAAACACCCCAAAATTATCCCCTCAATGCGAGATGAGGAAATTTAGCGAAGCAGCATCTCAAGAGAAATACCACATTCCCTCTTTAAAGGCAAAAAGGTACTTGACAACCTTTATTCGACTCAGAAAGTTCCCTCACACAGCAGTCCCCTTTGGAGAGAACACACTTTATGGACACAATTCGAGATGAGCCCCTTTGCACATTTAAGGGCTTGAGAGGATCCCGGAAGTTCCCCTTCCAAAGGCAAAGGGGACATGAAATCCGTGAAGCAACCACAGCTAGTTCCTGAGGTCCCCGTTCCAACTCGAGAAGCACCCCCAGCTTCCCGCTGCAACTCGAGATACACACCAAAATTATCCCCTCAATGCGAGATGAGGAAATTTTGCGATGCAGCATCTCAAGAGAAATACCACATTCCCACGTGAAAGGCAAAAAGGTACTTTAAACCCTTTATTCGACTCAGAAATTTCCCTCACACAGCCGTCCCCATTGGAGAGAACACACTTTATGGACTCAATTCGAGATGAGCGGCTGTGCACATTTAAGGGCTCGAGAGGAACCCGGAAGTTCCCCTTCCAACAACAAAGGGGACCTGACTTCCCTGAAGCAATCCCAGCGAGTTCCTGAGATCCCCGAGGTAACTCGAGAAGCACCCCCAGCTTCCCGTCGCAACTTGAGAAACACCCAAAAATTATCCATTCAAGCGAGATGAGGAAATTTTCCAATGCACCATCTCAAGAGAAATACCACATTCCCTCTTGAAAGGCCAAACGGTACTTGAAACCATTTATTCGACTCAGAAAGTTCCCTCACACAACCGTGCATTTGAGGTGAGTATACACTTCATTGACTCAATTCGAGATGAGCCCCTGTGCACATTTAAGGGCTCGATAGGAACCCGGAAGTTCCCCTTCCAACACAAAACGGGACCTGACTTCCCTGAAGCAACCCCAGCGAGTTTTTGAGGTCCCCGTCTCAACTCGAGAAGCACCGCGAGCTTCCCGCGGCAACTCGATAAACATCCCAAAATTTTCCCCTCCATGCGAGATGAGGAAATTTGGCGATGCAGCATCTCAAGAGAAATACCAAATTCGCTCTTTAACGGCAAAAAGGTACTTGACACCCTTTATTCGACTCAGAAATTTCCGTCACACAGCCGTCCCCATTGGAGAGAACACACTTTATGGACACAATTCGAGATGAGCCCTTGTGCACATTTAAGGGCTCGAGAGGAACCCGGAAGTTCCCCTTCCAACAACATAGGGGACCTGACTTCCTTAAAGCAACCCCAACGAGTTCTTGAGGTCCCCGTCGCAACTCGAGAAGCACCCCCAGCTTCCCGCCACAACTCGAGAAACACCCCTAAATTATCCCCTCAATGCGAGATGAGGAAATTTTGCGATGCAGCATCTCAAGAGAAATACCACATTCCCTCTTGAAAGGCAAAAAGGTACTTGACACCGTTTATTCGACACAGAAAGTTCCCTCACACAGCTGTCCCCTTTTAGAAGAGAACACACTTTATGGACTCAATTCGAGATGAGCCCCTGTGCACATTTCAGGGATCGAGAGGAACCCGGACGATCCCCTTCCAACAGCAAAGGGGTTTGACATCCCTGAAGGAACCCCAGCGAGTTCCTGAGGCCCCAGTCGCAACTCGAGAAGCACCCCCAGCTTCCCGCCGCAACACGAGAAACACCCCAAAATTATCCCCTCAATGCGAGATGAGGAAATTTTGCGATGCAGCATCTCAAGGGAAATACCACATTCTCTCCTGAAAGGCAAAAAGTACTTGACACCCTTAATTCCACTCAGAAAGTTCCCTCACACACCCGTCCCCTTTTGAGAGAACACCCTTTATGGACTCAATTCGAGATGAGCCCCTGTGCACAATTAAGGGCTCGAGAGGAACCCGGAAGTTCCCTTCCAACACCAAAGGGGACCTGACTTCCCTGAAGAAACCCCAGCGAGTTCCTGAGGTCCCAGTCGAAACTCGAGAAGCACCCCCAGATTCCCGCCGCAACTCGAGAAACACCCCAAAATTATCCCCTCAATGCGAGATGAGGAAATTTTGCGATGCAGGATCTCAAGAGAAATACCACATTCCCTCTTGAAAGGCAGAAAGGTACTTGACACCCATTATTAGACTCAGATAGTTCCCTCACACAGCCGAACCCTTTTAGTTAAGAACACACTTTATGGACTCAATTTGAGATGAGCCCCTGTGCACATTTAAGGGCTCGAGAGGATCCCGGAAGTTCGCCTTCCAACACCAAAGGGGACCTGACTTCCCTGAAGCAACCCCAGCGAATTCCTGAGGTCCCCGTCGCAACTCAAGAAGCACCCCCAGCTTCCCGGCGCAACTCGAGAAACACACCAAAATTATCCCCTCAATGCGAGATGAGGAAATTTTGCGATGCAGCATCTCAAGAGAAATGCCACATTCCCTCTGGAAAGGCAAAAAAGTACTTGACACCCTTTATTCGACTCAGATAGTTCCCTCACACAGCCGTCCCCTTTTAGATAAGAACACACTTTATGGACTCAATTTGAGATGAGCCCCTGTGCACATTTACGGGCACGAGAGTAACCCGGAATTTCCCCTTCCAACACCAAAGGAGACCTGACTTCCCTGAAGCAAACCCAGCAAATCCCTGAGGTCAACGTCGCAACTCTTGAAGCACCCCCAGCTTCCCGCATCAACTCGAGAAACACCCCAAAATTATCCACTCAATGCGAGAAGAGGAAATTTTGCGATGCAGCATCTCAAGAGAAATACCACATTACCTCTTGACAGGCAAAAAGGTACTTGACAACCTTTATTCGACTCAGAAAGTTCCCTCACACAGCCGTCATCTTTGGAGAGAACACACTTTATGGATTCAATTCGAGATGATCCCCTGTGCACATTTAAGGGCTGGAGAGGAACCCGGAAGTTCCCCTTCCAACAGCAAAGGGGACCTGACTTCCCTGAAGCAACCCCAGCGAGTTCCTTAGTTCCCCGTCGCAACTCGAGAAGCACCCCCAGTTTCCCGCCGCAACTCGAGAAACACCCCAAAATTATCCCCTCAATGCGAGATGAGGAAATTTTGCGATGCAGCATCTCAAGAGAAATACCACATTCCCTCTTGAAAGGCAAAAAGATACTTGACACCCTTTATTCCAGTCAAAAATTTCCATCACACAGCCATCTCTTTTTAGAGGAGAACACACTTTATGGACTCAATTCGAGATGAACCCCTTTGCACAATTAAGGGCTAGAGAGGAACCCGGAAGTTCCCCTTCCAACAACAAAGGAGACTTGACTTCCCTGAAGCAACCCCAGCGAGTTACTGAAGTCCGCTTCGCAACTCGGGAAGCACCCCTAGCTTCCCGCCGCAACTCAAGAAACACCCCAAAATTATCCCCTCAATGCGAGATGAGAAAATTTGGTGATGCAGCATCTCAAGGGTAATACCACATTCCCTTTTGAAAGGCAAAAAGGTACTTGACAACCTTTATTCCACTCAGAAATTTCCCTAACACAGCCGTCTCCTTTTAGAGGAGAACACACTTTATGGACTCAATTCGAGATGAGCCCCTGTGCACATTTAAGGGCTCGAGAGGAACCTGGAAGATCCCCTTCCAACACCAAAGGGGACCTGACTTCCCTGAAGCAACCCCAGTGAGTTCCTGAAGTCCCCGTCGCAACTCTTGAAGCACCTCCATCTTCCCGCCGCAACTCGAGAAACACCCCAAAATTATCCCCTCAATGCGAGATGAGGAAATTTAGCGAAGCAGCATCTCAAGAGAAATACCACATTCCCTCTTTAAAGGCAAAAAGGTACTTGACAACCTTTATTCGACTCAGAAAGTTCCCTCACACAGCAGTCCCCTTTGGAGAGAACACACTTTATGGACTCAATTCGAGATGAGCCCCTTTGCACATTTAAGGGCTTGAGAGGATCCCGGAAGTTTCCCTTCCAAAGGCAAAGGGGACATGAAATCCGTGAAGCAACCACAGCTAGTTCCTGAGGTCCCCGTTCCAACTCGAGAAGCACCCCCAGCTTCCCGCTGCAACTCGAGATACACACCAAAATTATCCCCTCAATGCGAGATGAGGAAATTTTGCGATGCAGCATCTCAAGAGAAATACCACATTCCCACTTGAAAGGCAAAAAGGTACTTTAAACCCTTTATTCGACTCAGAAATTTCCCTCACACAGCCGTCCCCATTGGAGAGAACACACTTTATGGACTCAATTCGAGATGATCCCCTGTGCACATTTAAGGGCTCGAGAGGAACCCGGAAGTTCCCCTTCCAACACCAAAGGGGACCTGACTTCCCTGAAGCAACCCCAGCGAGTTCCTTAGTTCCCCTTCGCAACTCGAGAAGCACCCCCAGTTTCCCGCCGCAACTCGAGAAACACCCCAAAATTATCCCCTCAATGCGAGATGAGGAAATTTTGCAAAGCAGCATATCAAGAGAAAAACCACATTCCCTCTTGAAAGGCAAAAAGGAACTTGACAACCTTTATTAGACTCAGAAAGTTCCGTCACACAGACGACTCTTTGGACAGAACACACTTTATGGACACAATTCGAGATAAGCCCCTGTGCACATTTAAGGGCTCGAGAGGAACCAGAAAATTCCCCTTCCAATAGCAAAGGGGATCTTACATCCCTGAAGCAACCCAAACGAGTTCCTGAGGTCCCCGTTGCAACTCGAGTAGCACCCCCCAGCTTCCCGCCGCAACTCGAGAAACACCCCAAAATTATCCCCTCCATGCGAGATGAGGAAATTTTGCGATGCAGCATCTCAAGAGAAATACCACATTCCCTCTTGAAAGGCAAAAAGGTACTTGACAACCTTTATTGCACTCAGAATTTTCCCTCACACAGCCGTCTCCTTTTAGAAGAGAACACACTTTATGTACTCAATTTGAGATAAGCCCCTGTGAACATTTAAGGTCTCGAGAGGAAACCGGAAGTTCCCCTTCCAACACCGAAGGAGACCTGACTTCCCTGTAGCAACCACAGCGAGTTCCTGAAGTCCCCGTCGCAACTCTTGAAGCACCCCCAGCTTCCCGCCGCAACTCGAGAAACACCGAAAAGTTATCCCCTCGATGCGAGATGAGGAAATTTTGCGATGCAGCATATCCAGAGAAATACCACATTCCATCTTGACAGGCAAAAAGGTACTTGACACCCTTTATTCGACTCAGAAAGTATCCTCACACAGCCGTCCCCTTTTAGAAGAAAACACACTGTATGGACTCAATTGGAGATGACCCCTGTGCACATTTAAGGGCACGAGAGGAACCCGGAAGTTCCCCTTCCAACAGCAAAGGGGACCTGACTTCCCTGAAGCAACCCCAGCGAGTTCCTGAGGTCCCCGTCGCAACTCGAGAAGCAAGCCCAGCTTCTCGCCGAACCTCGAGAAACACCCCAAAATTATCCCCTCATTGCGAGATGAGGAAATTTTGCGATGCAGCATCTCAAGAGAAATACCACATTCCTTCTTGAAAGGCAAAAAGATACTTGACAACCTTTATTCCAGTCAAAAATTTCCATCACACAGCCATCTCCTTTTAGAGGAGAACACACTTTATGGACTCAATTCGAGATGAACCCCTTTGCACAATTAAGGGCTAGAGAGGAACCCGGAAGTTCCCCTTCCAACAACAAAGGAGACTTGACTTCCCTGAAGCAACCCCAGCGAGTTACTGAAGTCCGCTTCGCAACTCGGGAAGCACCCCTAGCTTCCCGCCGCAACTCAAGAAACACCCCAAAATTATCCCCTCAATGCGAGATGAGAAAATTTGGTGATGCAGCATCTCAAGGGAAATACCACATTCCCTTTTGAAAGGCAAAAAGGTACTTGACAACCTTTATTCCACTCAGAAATTTCCCTAACACAGCCGTCTCCTTTTAGAGGAGAACACACTTTATGGACTCAATTCGAGATGAGCCCCTGTGCACATTTAAGGGCTCGAGAGGAATCTGGAAGATCCCCTTCCAACACCAAAGGGGACCTGACTTCCGTGAAGCAACCCCAGTGAGTTCCTGAAGTCCCCGTCGCAACTCTTGAAGCACCTCCATCTTCCCGCCGCAACTACAGAAACACCCCAAAATTATCCACTCAATGCGAGATGGGGAAATTTTGCGATGCAGCATCTCAAGAGAAACACCACATTTGCTCTTGACAGGCAAAAAGGTACTTGCCATCCTTTATTCGACTCAGAAAGTTCCCTCACACAGCCGTCCCCTATTAGAAGAGAACACACTTTATGGACTCAATTCGAGATGAGCCCCTGTGCACATTTAAGGGCTCGAGAGGAACCCGGAAGTTCCCCTTACAACATCAAAGGGGACCTGAAGTCCCTGAAGCAACCACAGCGAGTCTCTGAAGTCCCCGTCGCAAAACTTGAAGCACTCCCAGCTTCCGCCGCAACTCGAGAAACACCCCAAAATTATACCCTCAATGCGAGATGAGGAAATTTTGCGATGCAGCATCTCAAGCGAAATACCACATTCACTCTTGAAAGGCAAAAAGGTACTTGACATCCTTTATTCGATTCAGAAACGTCCCTCAAACAGCCGTCCCCTTTTAGAGGAGAACACACTTTATGAACTCAATTCGAGATGAGCCCCTGTGCACATTTAAGGGCTCGAGAGGAACCCGAAAGTTTCCCTTACAACACCAAAGGGGAACTGACTTCCCTGAACCAACCCCAGCGAGTTCCTGAGGTCCCCGTCGCAACTCGAGAAGCACTCCCAGCTTCCCGTCGCATCTCGAGAAACACACCAAAATTATCCCCTCCATGGGAGATGAGGAAATTTTGCGATGCATCATCTCAAGAGAAATACCACATTCCCTCTTGAAAGGCAAAAAGGTACTTGACCCCCTTTATTCGACTCAGAAAGTTCCCTTACACAGCCGTCCCTTTTGGAGAGAACACACTTTATGGACTCAATTCGAGATGAGGCCCTGTGCACATTTAAGGGCTCGAGAGGAACCCGGAAGTTCCCCTTCCAACACCAAAGAGGACCTGACTTTCCTGAAGCAAACCCAGCAAGTTCCTGAGGTACCCGTTGCAACTCGAGAAGCACCCCCAGCTTCCAGCCGCAACTCGAGAAACACCCCAAAATTATCCCCTCCAAGCGAGATTAGGAAATTTGGCGATGCAGCATCTCAAGAGAAATACCACATTCTCTCTGGAAAGGGAAAAAGATACTTGACACCCTTTATTCGACTCAGAAAGTTCCCTCACACAGCCGTCCCCTTTGGAGAGGAGAACACTCTTTACGGACTCAATTCGACAGGAGCCCCTGTGGACATTTAAGGGCTCGAGAGGAACCCGGAAGTTCCCCTTCCAACAGCACAGGGGACCTAACTTCACTGAAGAAACCCCAGCGAATTCCAGAGTTCCCCGTCGCAACACTTGAAGCACCCCCAGCTTCCCGCCGCAACTCGAGAAACACCCCAAAATTATCCGCTCCATGCGAGATGAGGAAATTTGGCGATGCAGCATCTCAAGAGAAATACCACATTCCCTATGGAAAGGCAAAAAGGTACTTGACACCCTGTATCCGACTCAGAAAGTTCCCTCACACAGCCGTCCCCTTTGGAGAGGAGAACACACTTTACGGACTCAATTCGAGAGGAGCCCCTGTGCACATTGAAGGGCTCGAGAGGAAACCGGAAGTTCCCCTTCCAACAGCAAAGGGGACCTGACTTCCCTGAAGCAACCCCAGCGAGTTCCTGAGGTCCCCGTCGCAACTCGAGAAGCACCCCCAGCTTCCCGCCGCAACTCGAGAAACACACCAAAATTATCCCCTCCATGGGAGACGAGGAAAATTGGCGATGCAGCATCTCAGGAGAAATACCACATTCCCTCTGGAAAGGCAAAAAGGTACTTGACACCCTTTATTCGACTCAGAAAGTTCCCTCACACAGCTGTCCCATTTGGAGAGGAAAACACACTAGGACTCAATTCGAGATGTTCCCCTTTGCACATTTAAGGGCTCGAGAGGAACCCGGAAGTTCCGCTTCCAACAGCAAAGGGGACCTGACTTCCCTGAAGCAACCCCAGCGAGTTCCTGAGGTCACCGTCGCAACTCGAGAAGCACCCCCAGCTTCCTGCCGCAACTCGAGAAACAACCCAAAATTATCCTCTCAATGCGAGAAGAGGAAATTTTGCGATGCAGCATCTCCAGAGAAATACCACAATCCCTCCTGCAAGGCAAAAAGGTACTTGAAGCCCTTTATTCGACTCAGAAAGTTCCCTCACACGGCCGTCCCTTTTGGAGAGAGCACATTTTAAGGACTCAGTTCGAGTAGAGCCCCTGTGCACATTGAAGGGCTCGAGAGGAAACCGGAAGTTCCCCTTCCAACACAAAACGGGACCTGCCTTACCTGAAGAAACCCGAGCGATGTCCTGATGTCCCCATCGCAACTCGAGAAGTACCCCCAGCTTCCCGCCGCAACCTGACATACACCACAAAATTATCACCTCAATGCGAGATGAGGAAATATTGCTCTGCAGAATCTCAAGAGAAATATCACATTCCCTCTTGAAAGGCAAAAGGGTTCTTGACTCCCTTTATGAGAATCAGAATGTTCCCTAACATCCATCCTCAGTGGAGAGGAGAACACTCTTCATGCAGTCAAATCGAGAAGAGGCAATATTCCCATTTAAAAGCTCAAGAGTAATCAAGAAGTTCCCCTCCCAACACAAAAGGGGACTTGACTTCCCTGGAGCAACCTGAGAGAGTTCCTGAGGTTCCCGTTTCAACTACAGAAGTATCCCCTACTTCAAACCACAACTCGAGAAACAACACAGTATTATCCCCGCAAGAGGTAATTTTGCACTGCAGAATCTCAAGAGAAATCCCACATTCCCGCTTGAAAGGCAAAAGGGAACTTGGCATACTTTATGCTCCTCAGAAAGTTCCCTAAAATCCATCCCCATTGCAGAGGCATACACAATTTATGGACTCAACTCCAGAAGAGCCCCTATTCCCTTAAAGGCCTCGAGAGAAATCCGGAAGTTCCCCGTCCAGCACTAAAGGGGAACTGACTTCCCTAAAGTAACTCCAGTGAGTTACTGAGATCCCCGTTGAAACTCGAGAAGTACCCCCAGCTTCCCACCGAAATTCGGGAAACACCACAAAATTATCCCCTCAATGCGAGATGAGGAAACTTTGCGCTGCAGAATCTGAAGAGAAATCCAACATTCCCAATTGAAAGGCAAAAGTGTACTTGACTCCCTTTATGTCACTCAGAAAGATCCCTAACATCCTTCCCCATTGGAGAGGAGAACACACTTTATGGACTCAACTCCAGAAGAGGCCCTATTCCCATTAAAGGGCTCGAGACTAATCCGGAAGTTCCCCTTCCAGCACAAAAGGGGACCTGACTTCCCTGAAGAAACACGAGTGAGTTCCTGAGGTCCCCATCTAAACTCAAGAAGTACCCCCAGCGTCCCGCCGCAATTCGAGAAACACCACAAAATATTCCCCTCACTGCGAGATGAGGAAATTTTGCGCTGAGAATCTCAAGAGAAATTCCACATTCCGGCTTGAAAGGCAAAAGGGTACTGACTCCGTTTATGCGACTCAGAATGTTCCCTAACATCCTTCCTCAGTGGAGAGGAAAACACACTTTATGGACTCAAATCGAGAAGAGGCATTTTTCGCATTTAACAGCTCGAGAGTAATCCGGAAGTTCCCCTTCCAACACAAAAAAGGACTTGACTTCCCTGAAGCAACCCGAGCGAGTTCCTGAGGTCCCCGCTGCAACTCGAGAAGTACCCCCAGCTTCCCGCCGCAACTCTAGAAACACCACAAAATTATCCCCTCAATGGGAGATGAGGAAATTTTGCACTGCAGAATCTCAAGAGAAATCCCACATTCCCGCTTGAAAGGCAGAAGGGTACTTGACTCCCTTTAGGCGACTCAGAATGTTCCCTAACATCCATCCTCAGTAGAGGAGAACATAATTTATGGACTTAAATGGAGAGGAGGCAATATTCCCTTTTAACGTCTTGACAGTAATCCTGAAGTTCCCCTTCCAACACAAGACTTGACTTGACTTCCCTGAAGCAACCCGAGCGAGTTCCTGAGGTGCCCGCCATAGCTAGAGAAGTGCCCCCTGCTTCCCACCACAACTGGAGAAACACCACAAAATTATCACCTCAATGCGAGATGAGGAAATTTTGCGCTGCAGAATCTCAAAAGAAAATCCACATTACCATTGAAAGGCAAAAGCTTACTTGACACACTTTATGCCACTCAGAAAGTTCCCTAAGCTCCGTCTCCACTGGAGAGGAAATCACACTTTAGGGACTCAACTGGAGAAGAGGCCCTATTCCCATTACAGGGCTCAAAAGTATTCCGGAAGATCCCCTTCCAGCACAAATGGCACCTGATTCCCTGAAGTAACTCGGGTAAGTTTCTGAGGTATTCGCAACTCGAGAAACACCACAAAATTATCCCCACAATGTGAGATGAGGAAATTTTGCGCTGCAGAATCTCAAGTGAAATCCCACATTTTCGCTTGAAAGGCAACAGGTTACTTGACTCCCTTTAGGCGACTCAGAATGGTCCCTAACATTTGTCCTCAGTGGAGAGGAAAACACACTTTATGGACTCAACTCCAGAAGAGGCCATATTCCCATTAAAGGGCTCAAGAGTAATCCGGAAGTTCTCCTTCCAGGAAAAAAGGGGCCTGATTTCCTGAAGTAACTCGGGTAAGTTTCTGAGGTCCCCTTCGCAACTCGAGAAACACAACAAAATTATTCCCTCAATGCGAGATGAGGAAATTTTGCGCTGCAGAATCTCAAGAGAAATCCCACATTCCCGCTTGAAGGGCAAAAGGGTACTTGACTCCCTTTAGGCGACTCAGAATGTTCCCTAACAACCTTCCTCAGTGGAGAGGAAAACACACTTTATGGACTCAAATCGAGAAGAGGCATTATTCACATTTAACAGCTCGAGAGTCATCCAGAAGTTCCCCTTCCAACACAAGAGGGGACTTGACTTCCCTGAAGCAACCCGAGCGAATTCCTG
Organism: Moschus berezovskii; assembly: GCF_049115385.1. Taxonomy (NCBI): domain Eukaryota; kingdom Metazoa; phylum Chordata; class Mammalia; order Artiodactyla; family Moschidae; genus Moschus; species Moschus berezovskii. The sequence goes on from NC_142465.1 coordinate 1,371,594, forward strand.
AGGTCCCCGCTGGAACTAGAGAAGTACTCCCTGCTTCATGCCACAACTCGAGAAACACCACAAAAGTATTCCCTCAATGTGAGATGAGGAAATCTTGCGCTGCAGAATCTCAAAAGAAATCCCACATTCCAGCTTGAAAGGCATAAGGGTACCTGACTCCCTTTAGGCGACTCAGAATGTTCCCTAACATCCTTCCTCATTGGAGAGGAAAACACACTTCATGGACTCAAATCGAAAAGAGGCAATATTCCCATTTAAAGGCTCGAGAGTAATCAAGAAGTTCCCCTTCCAACACAAAAAAGTACTTGACTTCCCTGAAGCAACCTGAGTGAGTTCCAGAGGGTCCCGTCTCAACTCCAGAAGTATCCCCTGCTTCCGGCCCCAACTCGAGAAACGACACAATATTATCCCCTCAGTGCGAGATGAGGTAATTTTCTGCTGTAGAATCTCAAGAGAAATCCCGCCTTCCTGCTTGAAAGCAAAAGGGAACTTGACACACTTTATGCCACTCAGAATGTTCCCTAATATCCGTCCCCATTGGAGAGACATACACAGTTTATGGACTCAACTCCAGAAGAGGCCCTATTCCCATTAAAGGGCTCGAGACTAATCCGGAAGTTCCCCTTCCAGCACAAAAGGGGACCTGACTTCCCTGAAGAAACTCGAGTGAGTTCCTGAGGTCGCCATCTAAACTCAAGAAGTACCCCCAGCATCCTGCCGCAATTCGAGAAACACCACAAAATATTCCCCTCACTGCGAGATGAGGAAATTTTGCGCTGCAGAATCTCAAGAGAAATCCTACATTCCGGCTTGAAAAGCAAAAGGGTACTGACTCCGTTTATGCGACTCAGAATGTTCCCTAACATCCTTCCTCAGTGGAGAGGAAAACACACCTCATGGACTCAAATCGAAAAGAGGCAATATTCCCATTTAAAGGCTCAAGAGTAATCAAGAAGTTCCCCTTCCAACACAAAAGGGAACTTGACTTCCCTGGAGCAAACCGAGAGAGTTCCTTAGGTTCCCGTTTCAACTCCAGAAGTATCCCCTACTTCCCACCACAACTCGAGAAACAACACAATATTATCCCCTCAATGCGACATGAGGTAATTTTGCGCTGCAGAATCTCAAGGGAAATCCCACATTCCCGCTTGAAAGGCAAAAGGGAACTTGGCATACTTTATGCCCCTCAGAAAGTTCCCTAAAATCCGTCCCCATTGCAGAGGCGTACTCAATTTATGGACTCAACTCCAGAAGAGCCCCTATTCCCATTAAAGGGCTCCAGAGTAATCCGGAAGTTCCCCGTCCAGCACAATGGGTGAACTGACTTCCCTGAAGTAACTCCAGTGAGTTCCTGAGGTCCCCGTTGAAACTCGAGAAGTACCCCCAGCTTCCCGCCGAAATTCGGGAAACACCACAAAATTATCCCCTCAATGCGAGAGGAGGAAACTTTGCGCTGCAGAATCTGAAGAGAAATCCCACATTCCCAATTGAAAGGCAAAAGCTTACTTGACTCCCTTTATGTCACTCAGAAAGTTCCCTAACATCCTTCCCCATTGGAGAGGAGAACACATTTTGTGGACTGAACTCCAGAAGAGGCCCTATTCCATTTAAAGGGCTCCAGAGTAATCCGGAAGTTCCCCTTCAAGAACAAAAGGGGTCCTAACTTCCCTGAAGTAACTGGAGTGAGTTCCTGAGGTCCCCGTCGCAACTCCAGAAGTACCCCCATCTTCCCGCCTCAATTCGAGAAATACCACAAAATTATCCCCTCAATGCGAGATGAGGAAAATTTGCGCTGCAGAATCTCAAGAGAAATCCCACATTCCCGCTTGAAAGGCAAAAGGGTACTTGACTCCCTTTATGCGATTCAGAATATTCCCTAACATCCATCCTCAGTGGAGAGGAGAACATATTTTATGGACTCAAATGGAGAAGAGGCAATATTCCCTTTTAATGGCTCGAGAGTATTCCGGAAGTTCCCCTTCCGACACAAAAGTGGACTTGACTTCCCTGAAGCAACCCGAGCAAGTTCCTGAGGTCCCCGCCGCAACTCGAGAAGTACCCCCAGCTTCCCGCCGCAATTCGAGAAACACCACAAAATTATCCCCTCAATGAGAGATGAGGTTTTTTGCGCTGCAGAATCTCAAGAGAAATCCCAGATATCCGCTTGAAAGGCAAAAGCGTAAGCGTACTTGACACACTTTATGCCACACAGAAAGTTCAATAATATCTGTCCCATTGGAGAAGATAACACATTTTAGGGACTCAACTGGAGAAGAGGCCCTATTCCCATTAAAGGGCTCAAAAGTATTCCGGAAGTTCCCCTTCCAGCACAAATGGTACCTGATTCCCTGAAGTAACTCGAGTAAGTTTCTGAGGTCCCCATCGCAACTGGAGAAACACCACAAAATTTTCCCCACAATGTGAGATGAGGAAAATTTGCGCTGCAGAATCTCAAGTGAAATCCCAGATATCCGCTTGAAAGGCAAAAGGGTACTTGACTCCCTTTAGCCGACTCAGAATGGTCCCTAACATCCATCCTCAGTGGAGAGGAAAACACACTTTATGGACTCAAATCGAGAAGAGGCATTTTTCCCATTTAACAGCTCGAGAGTAATCCGGAAGTTCCCCTTCCAACACAAAAAAGGACTTGACTTCCCTGAAGCAACCCAAGCGAGTTCCTGAGGTCCCCAACGCACCTCGAGAAGTACCCCCAGCTTCCCGCCGCAACTCGAGAAACACCACAAAATTATCCCCTCAATGGGAGATGAGGAAATTTTGCGCTGCGGAATCTCAAGAGATATCCCACATTCCCGCTTGAAAGACAAAAGGGTACTTGACACACTTTATGCCACTCAGAAAGTTCAAAAATATCCGTCCCCATTGGAGAGAATAACACACTTTATGGACTAAACTACAAAAGAGGCCCTATTCCCATTAAAGGGCTCGAGAGTAATCCGGAAGTTCCCCTTCCAGCACAAATGGGACCCGATTCCCTGAAGTAAAAGGGTATTTGACACCGTTTAGGCGACTCAGAATGGTCCCTAACATCCGTCCTCAGTGGAGAGGAGAACACACTTTATGGACTGAAATCGAGAAGAGCTAATATTCCCATTTAACGGCTCGAGAGTAATCCGGAAGTTCCCCTTGCAAAACCAAAGGGGACTTGACTTCACTGAAGCAAGTGAGTGAGTTCCTGAGGTCCCCGTCGCAACTCGAGAAGTAATCACTGCTTCCGCCGGCAACATGACCAACACCACAAAATTATCCCCTCAATGCGAGATGAGGAAATTTTGCTATGCAGAATCTCAAGAGAAACCCCACATTCCCTCGTGAAAGGCAAAAAGGTACTTGACACCCTTTAGTCGACTGAGAATGTTCACTCACACAGCCGTGCCCTTTGGAGAGGAGACACACTTTATGGACTCAATTCGAGATGAGCCCCTGTTCACATTTAAGGGCTCGAGAGGAAACCGGAAGTTCCCCTTACAACACCTAAGGGGACCTGACTTCCCTGAAGCAACCCCAGCGATTTCCTGAGGTCCCCGTCGTAACTAGAGAAGCACCCCAGCTTCCCACCACAACTCGAGAAATACGCCAAAATTATCCCCTCAATGTGAGAGGAGGAAATTTTCCGATGCAGAATCTCAAGAGAAATACCACATTCCCTCTTGAAAGGTAAAAAGGTACTTGAGACCCTTTATTAGACTCAGAAAGGTCCCTCACACAGCTGTCCACTTTGGAGAGGAGAACACACTTTATGGACTCAATTCGAGATGAGACCCTGTTCACATTTAAGGGCTCACGAGAAAACCGGAAGTTCCCCTTCCAACACCTAAGGAGACCTGACTTCCCTGAAGCAACCCCAGCGAGTTCCTGAGGTCCCCGTCGCAACGCGAGAAGCACCCCAAGCTTCCCGCCGCAACTCGAGAAACACCTCAAAATTATCCCCTCAATGCGAGATGAGGAAATTTTGCGATGCAGCATCTCAAGAGAAATACCACATTCCCTCTTGAAAGGCAAAAAGTACTTGACACCCATAATTCGACTCAGAAAGTTCCCTCACACAGCTGTCCCCTTTGGAGAGGAGATCACACTTTATGAACTCAGTTCGAGATAAGTCCCCGTTCACATTTGAGGGTTCGAGGGGAAACTGGAACTTCCCCTTCCAACACCAAAGGGGACCTGACTTCCCTGAAGCAACCCCAGCGAGTTCCTGAGGTCCCTGTCGCAACTCGAGAAGCACTCCGAGCTTCCCGTCCCAACTCGAGAAACACCCGAAAATTATCCCCTCCATGCGAGATGAGGAAATTTTGCGCTGCAGAACCTCAAGAGAAATCCCCATTCCCACTTGAAAGTCAAAAGAGTACTTGACTCCCTTTAGGCGACTCAGGATGTTCCCTAACATCCATCCTCAGTGGAGAGGAGAACATATTTTATGGACACAAATGGAGAGGAGGCAATATTCACTTTTAACATCTCGACAGTAATCCCTGAAGCAACCCGAGCGAGTTCCTGAGATCCCCGCCATAGCTAGAGAAGTGCCCCCTGCTTCCCACCACAACTGGAGAAACACCACAAAATTATCCCCTCAATGTGAGATGAGGTTATTTTGCGCTGCAGAATCTCAACAGATATCCCACATTCCCGCTTGAAAGGCAAAAGGGTACTTGACACACTTTATGCCACTCAGAAAGTTCAAAAGTATCCGTCCCCATTGGAGAGAATAACACACTTTATGGACTAAACTACAAAAGAGGCCCTATTCCTATTAAAGGGCTCGAGAGTAATCCGGAAGTTCCCCTTCCAGCACAAATGGGACCCGATTCCCTGAAGTAACTGGAGTAAGTTTCTGAGGTCTCCAACGCAACTCGAGAAACACCACATAATTAGCCCCACAATGTGAGATGAGAAATTTTGCGCTGCAGAATCTCAAGAGAAATCCCACATTCCCGCTTGAAAGGTAAAAGGGTATTTGACACCGTTTAGGCGACTCAGAATGGTCCCTAATATCCGTCCTCAGTGGAGAGGAGAACACACTTTATGGACTGAAATCGAGAAGAGCTAATATTCCCATTTAACGGCTCGAGAGTAATCCGGAAGTTCCCCTTGCAAAACCAAAGGGGACTTGACTTCACTGAAGCAAGTGAGTGAGTGCCTGAGGTCAACGGGGCAACTCGAGAGTAATCACTGCTTCCGCCGGCAACATGACCAACACCACAAAATTATCCCCTCAATGCGAGATGAGGAAATTTGGCGATGCAGCATCTCAAGAGAAATACCACATTCCCTCTTGAAAGGCAAAAAGGTACTTGACACCGTTTATTCGACACAGAAAGTTCCCTCACACAGCCGTCCCCTTTTAGAGGAGAACACACTTTATGTACTCAATACGAGATGAGCCCCTGTGCACATTTAAGGGCTCCAGAGGAACACAGAAGTTCCCCTTCCAACACCAAATGTGACCTGACATCCCTGAAGCAACCGCAGCGAGTTCCTGAGGTCCCCGTCACAACTCTTGAAGCACCCCCAGCTTCCCGCCGCAACTAGAGAAACAACAGAAAATTATTCCCTCAATGCGGGATGAGGAAATTTTGCGATGCAGCATCTCAAGAGAAATACCACATTCCCTCGTGAAAGGCAAAAACTTACTTGATACCCTTTATTCCTCTCAGAAACTTCCCTAACACAGCCGTCCCCTTTTAGAGGAGAACACAGTTTATGGACTCAATTCGAGATGAGCCTTTCTGCACATTTAAGGGCTCGAGAGGAACCCGGAAGTTCCCCTTCCAACACCAAAGGGAACTTGACTTCCCTGAAACAAACCCAGCCAGTCCCCCAGGTCCCCGTCGCAAATCGCAAATCCAGAAGAACCCCCAGCTTCCCTCCGCAACTCCAGAAACACCCCTAATTATCATCTCAATAGGAGATGAGGAAATTTTGCGATGCAGCATCTCAAGAGAAATACCACATTCCCTCTTGAAAGGCAAAAAGGTACTTGACACCCTTTATTCGACTTAGAAATTTCCCTCACACAGCCATCCCATTTTAGAGGAGAACACACTTTATGGACTCAATTCGAGATGAGCCCCTCTGCACATTTAAGGGCTCGAGAGGAACCCGTAAGTTCCCCTTCCAACACCAAAGGGGACCTGACTTTCCTGAAGCAACCCCAGCGAGATCCTCAGGTCCCCGTCGCAACTCTTGAAGCACCACCAGCTTTGTGCCGAAACTCGAGAAACACCCCCAAATTATTCCCTCAATGCGAGAGGAAGAAATTTTGCGATGCAGCATCTCAAGAGAATTACCACATTCTCTCTTGAAACGCAAAAAGTTACTTGACACCCTTTATTCGACTCAGAAAGTTCCCTCACACAGCTGTCCCCTTTGGAGAGGAGAACACACTTTATGGACTCAATTCGAGATGACACCCTGTGCACATTTAAGGGTTCCAGAGGAACCCGGAAGTTCCCCTTCCAACACCAAAGGCGACCTGATTTCCCTGAAGTAACCCCAGCGAGTTCCGGAGGTAACCATAGCAACTCTTGAAGCACCCCCAGCTTCCCGCCGCAACTCGAGAAACACCACAAAATTATCCCCTCAATGCGAGAGGAGGAAATATTGCGATGCAGCATCTCAAGAGAAATACCACATTCCCTCTTGAAAGGCAAAAAGGTACTTGACACCTTTTATTCTACTCAGAAAGTTCCCTCACACAGCCGTCCCATTTTAGAGGAGAACACACTTTATGGACTCAATTCGAGATGAGCCCCTATGCACATTTAAGGGCTAGAGAGGAACCCGGAAGTTCCCCTTCCAACACCAAAGGGGAACTGATTTCCCTGAAGCAACCCCAGCGAGTTCCTGAGGTCCCCGTCACAACTCGAGAAGCACCCCAAGCATCCCGCCGCAACTCGAAAAACACCCCGAAATTATCCCCTCAATGCGAGAGGAGGAAATTTTGCGATGCAGCATCTCAAGAGAAATACCACATTCCCTCTTGAAAGGCAAAAAGGTACTTGACACCCTTTTTTCAACTCAGAAAGTTAGCCCACACAGCCGTCCTCTTTGTAGAGAACACACTTTATGGACTCAATTCGAGATGAGCCCCTGTGCACATTTAAGGGCTCGAGAGGAAGCCGGAAGTTCCCCTGCCAACAGCAACGGGGACCTGACTTAACTGAAGCAACCACAGCGAGTTCCTGAGGTCCCCGTGGCAACTCTTGAAGCACCCCCAGCTTACCGCTGCAACTCTTGAAGCACCCCAAAATTATCCCCACAATGCGAGAGGAAGAAATTTTGCGATGCAGCATCTCAAGAGAAATAACACATTCCCTCTTGAAAGGCAAAAAGGTACTTGACACCCTTTATTCGACTCAGAATGTTCCCTCAGACAGCCGACCCCTTTTAGAGGAGAACACACTTTATGGACTAAATTCGAGATGAGCCCCTCTGCACATTGAAGGGCTCGAGAGGAACCCGGAAGTTCCCCTTCCAACGCCAAAGGGGACCTGATTTCCCTGAAGCAACCCCAGCGAGATCCTCAGGTCCCCGTCGCAACTCTTGAAGCACCACCAGCTTTGTGCCGAATCTCGAGAAACACCCCAAAATTATTCCCTCAATGCGAGAGGAAGAAATTTTGCGATGCAGCATCTCAAGAGAATTACCACATTCTCTCTTGAAAGGCAAAATGGTACTTGACACCCTTTATTCGACTCAGAAAGTTCCCTCACACAGCTGTCCCGTTTGGAGAGGAGAACACACTTTATGGACTCAATTGGAGATGAGACCCTGTGCACATTTAACGGTTCAGAGGAACCTGGAAGTTCCCCTTCCAACACCAAAGGCAACCTTATTTCCCTGAAGCAACCCCAGCGAGTTGCTGAGGTCACCGTGGCAACTCTTGAAGCACCTCCAGCTTCCTGCCACAACTCCAGAAACACACCAAAATTATCCCCTCAATGCGAGAGGAGAAAATTTTGCGATGCAGCATCTCAAGAGAAATACCACATTCCCTCTTGAAAGGCAAAAAGGTACTTGACACCCTTTTTTCAACTCAGAAAGTTCGCCCACACAGCCGTCCCCTTTTAGAGGAGAACACACTTTATGGACTCAATTCGAGAGGAGCCCCTGTGCACATTGAAGGGCTCGAGAGGAAACCGGAAGTTCCCCTTCCAACACCAAAGGGGACCTGACTTTCCTGAAGCAACCCCAGCGAGTTCCTGAGGTCCCCATCGCAACTCGAGAAGCACCCCCACCTTCCCGCCGCAACTCGAGAAACACCCCAAAATTATCCCCTCCATGCGAAATGAGGAAATTTGCGATGCAGCATCTCAAGAGAAATACCACATTCCCTCTTGAAAGGCAAAAAGGTACTTGACACGTTTTATTCGACTCAGAAAGTTTCTTCACACAGCCTTCCCCTTTGCAGAGAACACACTTTAATGACTCAATTCGGGATGAGGTCTGTGCACATTTAAGGGCTCGAACGGTAACCGGAAGTTCTCCTTCCAACACCAAAGGGGACCTGACTTCCCTGAAGCAACCCCAGCGAGTTTCTGAGGTCCCCGTCGCAACTCGAGAAGCACCCCCAATTCAGCGTCGCAACTCGAGAAACACCCCAAAATTATCCCCTCCATGCGAGATGAGGAAATTTTGCGATGCAGCATCTCAAGAGAAATACCACATTCCCTCTTGAAAGGCAAAAAGCTACTTGACACCCTTTATTCGACTCAGAAAGTTCCCTCACACAGCCGTCCCCTTTGGAGAGGAGAACACACGTCATGGACTCAATTCGAGATGAGCTCCTGTGCACATTTAATGTCTCGAGAGGAAACCTGAAGTTCCCCTTCCAACAACAAAGGGGACCTGACGTCCCTGAAGTAACCCCAGCGAGCTACTTAACTCCCCGTTGCAACTCGAGAAGCACCCCCAGCTTCCCGCCTCAACTCGAGAAACACACCAAAATTATCCCCTCAATCCGAGATGAGGAAATTTGCGATGCAGCATCTCAAGAGAAATACCACATTCCCTCTTGAAAGGCAAAAAGGTACTTGACACCCTTTATTAGATTCAGAAAGTTCCCTCACACAGCCGTCCCCTTTGGAGAGGAGAACACACTTGATTCACTCAATTCGAGATGAGTCCCTGTGCACATTTGAGGGCTCGAGAGAAAACCGGAAGTTTCCCTTCCAACACCAAAGGGGACCTTACTTCCCTGAAGTAACCCCAGCGATTTCCTGAGGTCCCCGTCACAACTCGAAAAACACCCCCAGCTTCCCGCCGCAACTCGAGAAACACCCCAAAATTATCCCCTCCATGCGAGTTGAGGAAATTTGGCGATGCAACATCTCAAGAGAAATACCACATTCCTCTTGAAAGGCAAAAAGGTACTTGACACCCTTTATTCGACTCAGAACGTTCCCTCACACAGCCGTCCCCTTAGGAGAGGAGAACACATTTGATGGACTCAATTCGAGATGAGGCCCTGTGCTCATTTAAGGGCTCGAGAGGAAATCGGAAGTTCCCCTTCCAACAGAAAAGGGGACCTGACTTCCCTGAAGCAACGTCAGCGAGTTCCTGACGTCCCCGTCGCCACTAGAGAAGCACCGCCAGCTTCCCGCCACAACTCGAGAAACACCCCAAAATTATCCCCTATTTCCAAATGAGGAAAGTTTGCGATGCAGCATCTCAAGAGAAATACCACATTCCCTCTTGAAAGGCAAAAAGGTACTTGACACACTTTATTCGACTCAGAAAGTTCGCTCACACAGCCGTCCCCTTTGGAGAGGAGAACACACTTTATGGACTCAATTCGGGATGAGCCCCTGTGCACATTTAAGGGCTCGAGAGGAAACCGGAAGTTCCCCTTCCAACACCAAAGGGGACCTGACTTCCCTGAAGCAACCCCAGCGAGTTCCTGAGGTCCCCGTCGCAACTCGAGAAGCACCCCCATCTTAGCTTCGCAACTAGAGAAACACTCCAAAATTATCCCCTCCATGCGAGATGAGGAAATTTTGCGATGCAGCATCTCAAGAGAAATACCACATTCCCTCTTGTAAGGCAAAAACGTACTTGAAACCCTTTATTCGACTCAGAAAGTTCCCTCAAACAGCCGTCACCTTTGGAGAGGAGAAGACACGTCATGGACTCAATTCGAAATGAGCCTCTGTGCACATTTAAGGGATCCAGAGGAAACCGGAAGTTCCCCTTCGAACACAAAAGGGGACCTGACTTCCCTGATGCAACCCCAGCGAGATTCTTAGGTCCCCGTGTCAACTCGAGAAGCACCCCCAGCTTCCCGCTGAACTCGAAAAACATCCCAAAATTATCCCCTCCATGCGAGATGAGGAAATTTTGCGATCCAGCATCTCCAGAGAAATACCACATTCCCTCTTGAAAGACAAAATGGTACTTGACACGTTTTATTCGACTCAGAAAGTTTCTTCACACAGCCTTCCCCTTTACAGAGAACACACGTTAATGACTCAATTCGATATGAGCCCTGTGCACATTTAAGGGCTCGAAAGGTAACCGGAGGTTCTCCTTCCAACACCAAAGGGGACCTGACTTCCCTGAAGCAACCCCAGCGAGTTTCTGAGGTCCCCGTCGCAACTCGAGATGCACCCCAATTCAGCGTCGCAACTCGAGAAACACCCCAAAATTATCCCCTCCATGCGAGATGAGGAAATTTTGCGATGCAGCATGTCAAGAGAAATACCACATTCCCTCTTGAAAGGCAAAAAGCTACTTGACACCCTTTATTCGACTCAGAAAGTTCCCTCACACAGCCGTCCCCTTTGGAGAGGAGAACACACGTCATGGACTCAATTCGAGATGAGCCCCTGTGCACATTTAAGGGCTCTAGAGGAAACCTGAAGTTCCCCTTCCAACAACAAAGGGGACCTGACTTCCCTGAAGTAACCCCAGAGAGCTACTTAACTCCCCGTCGCAACTCGAGAAGCACCCGCAGCTTCCCGCCTCAACTCGAGAAACACCCCAAAATTATCCCCTCAATGCGAGATGAGGAAATTTTGCGATGCAGCATCTCAAGAGAAATACCACATTCCCTCTTGAAAGGCAAAAAGGTACTTAACACCCTTTATTCGACTCAGAAAGTTCGCCCACACAGCCGTCCCCTTTTAGAGGAGAACACACTTTATGGACTCAATTCGAGAGGAGCCCCTGTGCACATTGAAGGGCTCGAGAGGAAACCGGAAGTTCCCCTTCCAACACCAAAGGTGACCTGACTTCCCTGAAGCAACCCCAGCGAGTTTCTGAGGTCCCTGTCGCAACTCGAGAAGCACCCCCATGTCAGCGTCGCAACTCGAGAAACACACCAAAATTATCCCCTCCATGCGAGATGAGGAAATTTTGCGATGCAGCATCTCAAGAGAAATACCACATTCCCTCTTGAAAGGCAAAAAGCTACTTGACACCCTTTATTCGACTCAGAAAGTTCCCTCATACAGCCGTCCCCTTTGGAGAGGAGAACACACGTCATGGACTCAATTCGAGATGAGCCCCTGTGCACATTTAAGCTCTCGAGAGGAAACCTGAAGTTCCCCTTCCAACAACAAAGGGGACCTGACTTCCCTGAAGTAACCACAGCGAGCTACTTAACTCCCCGTCGCAACGAGAGAAGCACCCCCAGCTTCCGGCCTCAACTCGAGAAACACACCAAAATTATACCCTCAATGCGAGATGAGGAAATTTTACGATGCAGCATCTCAAGAGAAATACCACATTCCCTCTTGAAAGGCAAAAAGGTACTTGACACCCTTTATTAGACTCAGAAATTTCCCTCACACAGCCGTCCCCTTTGGAGAGGAGAACACACTTGATGGACTCAATTCGAGATGAGGCCCTGTGCTCATTTAAGGACTCGAGAGGAAACCGGAAGTTCCCCTTCCAACACCAAAGGGGACCTGACTTCCCTGAAGCAACCCCAGCGAGTTCCTGAGGTCCCCGTCGCAACTCGAGAAGCACCCCCAGCTTCCCGCCGCAACTCGAGAAACACTCCAAAATTATCCACTCCATGCGAGATGAGGAAATTTTGCGATGCAGCATCTCAAGAGAAATACCACATTCCCTCTTGTAAGGCAAAAAGGTACTTGAAACCCTTTATTCGACTCAGAAAGTTCCCTCAAACAGCCGTCACCTTTGGAGATGAGAAGACACGTCATGGACTCAATTCGAAATGAGCCTCTGTGCACATTTAAGGGCTCGAGAGGAAACCGGAAGTTCCCCTTCCAACACCAAAGGGGAACTGACTTCCCTGAAGCAACCCCAGAGAGTTCGTGAGGTCCCCGTCGCAACTCGAGAAGCACTCCCAGCTTCCCGCCGCAACTCGAGAAACACCCCAAAATTATCCCCTCCATGCGAGATGAGGAAATTTGACGATGCAGCATTTCAAGAGAAATACCACATTCCCTCTGGAAAGGCAAAAAGGTACTTGACAACCTTTATTCGACTCAGGAAGTTCCCTCACTCAGCCGTCCCCTGTGGAGAGGAGAACACACTTTAAGGACTCAATTCGAGAGGAGCCCCTGTGCACACTGAAGGGCTCCAGAGGAAACCGGAAGTTCCCCTTCCAACAGCAAAGGGGCCCTGAGTTCCCTGAAGCAACCCCAGCGAGTTCCTTAGGTCCCCGACGCAAATTGAGAAGCAGCCCTACCTTCCCGCCGCAACTTGAGAAACACCCCAAAATTATCCCCTCCATGCGAGATGAGGAAATTTTCCGATGCAGAATCTCAAGAGAAATACCACATTCCCTCTTGAAAGGCAAAAAGGTACTTGACACCCTTTATTCGACCCAGGAAGTTCCCTCATACAGCCGTCCCTTAGGAATGGAGAACACACTTTATGGACTTAATTCGAGTTGAGCCACTGTGCACATTTAAGGGCTCGACCGGAACCCGGAAGTTCCCCTTCCAACAGCATAGGGGACCTGATTTCATTGAAGCAAACCCAGCGAGTTCCTGGGATCCCCGTTGCAACTCGAGAAGCACCCCCAGCTTCCTTCCGCAACTCGAGAAGCACACCAAAATTATCCCCTCCATGCGAGATGAGGAAATTTTGCGATGCAGCATCTCAAAAGAAATACCACATTCCCTCTTGAAATGCAAAAAGCTACTTGACACCCTTTATTCGACTCAGAAAGTTCCCTCATACAGCCCTCCCCTTTGGAGAAGAGAACACACGTCATGGACTCAATTCGAGATGAGCCCCTGTGCACATTTAAGGGCTCGAGAGAACACCTGAAGTTCCCCTTCCAACAACAAAGGGGACCTGACTTCCCTGAAGTAACCACAGCGAGCTACTTAACTCCCCGTTGCAACTCGAGAAGCACCCCCAGCTTCCCGCCTCAACTCGAGAAACACACCAAAATTATCCCCTCAATCCGAGATGAGGAAATTTTGCGATGCAGCATCTCAAGAGAAATACCACATTCCCTCTTGAAAGGCAAAAAGGTACTTGACACCCTTTATTAGACTCAGAAAGTTCCCTCACACAGCCGTCCCCTTTGGAGAGGAGAACACACTTGATGCACTCAATTCGAGATGAGTCCCTGTGCACATTTGAGGGCTCGAGAGAAAACCGGAAGTTTCCCTTCCAACACCAAAGGGGACCTTACTTCCCTGAAATAACCCCAGCGAGTTCCTGAGGTCCCCGTCACAACTCGAAAAACACCCCCAGCTTCCCGCCGCAACTCGAGAAACACCCCAAAATTATCCCCTCCATGCGAGTTGAGGAAATTTGGCGATGCAGCATCTCAAGAGAAATACCACATTCCTCTTGAAAGGCAAAAAGGTACTTGACACCCTTTATTCGACTCAGAACGTTCCCTCACACAGCCGTCCCCGTTGGAGAGGAGAACACATTTGATGGACTCAATTCGAGATGAGGCCCTGTGCTCATTTAAGGGCTCGAGAGGAAATCGGAAGTTCCCCTTCCAACAGAAAAGGGGACCTGACTGCCCTGAAGCAACGCCAGCGAGTTCCTGACGTCCCCGTCGCCACTAGAGAAGCACCGCCAGCTTCCCGCCGCAACTCGAGAAACACCCCAAAATTATCCCCTATTTCCAAATGAGGAAAGTTTGCGATGCAGCATCTCAAGAGAAATACCACATTCCCTCTTGAAAGGCAAAAAGGTACTTGACACACTTTATTCGACTCAGAAAGTTCGCTCACACAGCCGTCCCCTTTGGAGAGGAGAACACACTTTATGGACTCAATTCGGGATGAGCCCCTGTGCACATTTAAGGGCTCGAGAGGAAACCGGAAGTTCCCCTTCCAACACCAAAGGGGACCTGACTTCCCTGAAGCAACCCCAGCGAGTTCCTGAGGTCCCCGTCGCAACTCGAGAAGCACTCCCATCTTAGCTTCGCAACTAGAGAAAACTCCAAATTTATCCCCTCCATGCGAGATGAGGAAATTTTGCGATGCAGCATCTCAAGAGCAATACCACATTCCCTCTTGTAAGGCAAAAACGAACTTGAAACCCTTTATTCGACTCAGAAAGTTCCCTCAAACAGCCGTCACCTTTGGAGAGGAGAAGACACGTCATGGAATCAATTCGAAATGAGCCTCTGTGCACATTTAAGGGATCCAGAGGAAACCGGAAGTTCCCCTTCGAACACAAAAGGGGACCTGACTTCCCTGATGCAACCCCAGCGAGATTCTTAGGTCCCCGTGTCAACTCGAGAAGCACCCCCAGCTTCCCGCCGAACTCAAAAAACATCCCAAAATTATCCCCTCCATGCGAGATGAGGAAATTTTGCGATCCAGCATCTCCAGAGAAATACCACATTCCCTTTTGAAAGACAAAAAGGTACTTGACACTTTTTATTCGACTCAGAAAGTTTCTTCACACAGCCTTCCACTTTGCAGAGAACACACTTTAATGACTCAATTCGATATGAGCCCTGTGCACATTTATGGGTTCCAGAGGAAACCGGAAGTTCCCCTTTCAACACCAAAGGGGACCTGACTTCCCTGAAGCAACCCCAGCGAGTTTCTGAGGTCCCCGTCGCAACTCGAGTTGCACCCCCAATTCACTGTCGCAACTCGAGAAACACCCCAAAATTATCCCCTCCATGCGAGATGAGGAAATTTTGCGATGCAGCATGTCAAGAGAAATACCACATTCCCGCTTGAAAGGCAAAAAGCTACTTGACACCCTTTATTCGACTCAGAAAGTTCCCTCACACAGCCGTCCCCTTTGGAGAGGAGAACACACGTCATGGACTCAATTCGAGATGAGCCCCTGTGCACATTTAAGGGCTCTAGAGGAAACCTGAAGTTCCCCTTCCAACAACAAAGGGGACCTGACTTCCCTGAAGTAACCCCAGCGAGCTACTTAACTCCCCGTCGCAACTCGAGAAGCACCCCCAGCTTCCCGCCTCAACTCGAGAAACACCCCAAAATTATCCCTTCAATGCGAGATGAGGAAATTTTGCGATGCAGCATCTCAAGAGAAATACCACATTCCCTCTTGAAAGGCAAAAAGGTACTTAACACCCTTTATTCGACTCAGAAAATTCCCTCACATAGCCGTCCCCTTTGGAGAGGAAAACACACGTCATGCACTCAATTCGAGATGAGACCCTGTGCACATTTATGGGTTCCAGAGGAAACCGGAAGTTCCCCTTCCAACACCAAAGGTGACCTGACTTCACTGAAGCAACCCCAGCGAGTTTCTGAGGTCCCTGTCGCAACTCGAGAAGCACCCCCATGTCAGCGTCGCAACTCGAGAAACACCCCAAAATTATCCACTTCATGCGAGATGAGGAAATTTTGCGATGCAGCATCTCAAGAGAAATACCACATTCCCTCTTGAAAGGCAAAAAGCTACTTGACACCCTTTATTCGACTCAGAAAGTTCCCTCATACAGCCGTCCCCTTTGGAGAGGAGAACACACGTCATGGACTCAATTCGAGATGAGTCCCTGTGCACATTTAAGCTCTCGAGAGGAAACCTGAAGTTCCCCTTCCAACACCAAAGGGGAACTGACTTCCCTGAAGCAACCAAAGCGAGATCCTGAGGTCCCCGTCGGAATTCGAGAAGCAGCCCCTGATTCCCGCCGCAACTCAAGAAACACTCCAAAATTATTCCCTCCATGCGAGATGAGGAAATTTTCCGATGCAGCATGTCAAGGGAAATACCACATTCCCTCTTGAAAGGCAAAAAGGTACTTGACACCCTTTATTCGACTCAGAAAGTTCCCTCACACACCCGTCCCCTTTGGAGAGGAGAACACACTTTATGGACTCAATTCGAGATGAACCCTGTGCATATTTAAAGGCTCGAAGGAAATCGGAACTTCCGCTTCCAAACCCAAAGGGGACCTGACTTCCCTGAAGCAACCCCAGCGAGTTCCTGAGGCCCCAGTCGCAACTCGAGAAGCACCCCCAGCTTCCCGCCGCAACACGAGAAACACCCCAAAATTATCCCCTCAATGCGAGATGAGGAAATTTTGCGATGCAGCATCTCAAGGGAAATACCACATTCTCTCCTGAAAGGCAAAAAGTACTTGACACCCTTAATTCCACTCAGAAAGTTCCCTCACACACCCGTCCCCTTTTGAGAGAACACCCTTTATGGACTCAATTCGAGATGAGCCCCTGTGCACAATTAAGGGCTCGAGAGGAACCCGGAAGTTCCCTTCCAACACCAAAGGGGACCTGACTTCCCTGAAGCAACCCCAGCGAGTTCCTGAGGTCTCAGTCGAAACTCGAGAAGCACCCCCAGATTCCTGCCGCAACTCGAGAAACACCCCAAAATTATCCCCTCAATGCGAGATGAGGAAATTTTGCGATGCAGGATCTCAAGAGAAATACCACATTCCCTCTTGAAAGGCAGAAAGGTACTTGACACCCATTATTAGACTCAGATAGTTCCCTCACACAGCCGACCCCTTTTAGTTAAGAACACACTTTATGGACTCAATTTGAGATGAGCCCCTGTGCACATTTATGGGCTCGAGAGGAACCCGGAAGTTCGCCTTCCAACACCAAAGGGGACCTGACTTCCCTGAAGCAACCCCAGCGAATTCCTGAGGTCCCCTTCGCAACTCGAAAAGCACCCCCAGCTTCCCGGCGCAACTCGAGAAACACACCAAAATTATCCCCTCAATGCGAGATGAGGAAATTTTGCGATGCAGCATCTCAAGAGAAATACCACATTCCCTCTGGAAAGGCAAAAAGGTACTTGACACCCTTTATTCGACTCAGATAGTTCCCTCACACAGCCGTCCCCTTTTAGATAAGAACACACTTTATGGACTCAATTTGAGATGAGCCCCTGTGCACATTTACGGGCACGAGAGTAACCCGGAATTTCCCCTTCCAACACCAAAGGAGACCTGACTTCCCTGAAGCAAACCCAGCAAATCCCTGAGGTCAACGTCGCAACTCTTGAAGCACCCCCAGATTCCCGCATCAACTCGAGAAACACCCCAAAATTATCCACTCAATGCGAGAAGAGGAAATTTTGCGATGCAGCATCTCAAGAGAAATACCACATTACCTCTTGACAGGCAAAAAGGTACTTGACAACCTTTATTCGACTCAGAAAGTTCCCTCACACAGCCGTCATCTTTGGAGAGAACACACTTTATGGATTCAATTCGAGATGATCCCCTGTGCACATTTAAGGGCTGGAGAGGAACCCGGAAGTTCCCCTTCCAACAGCAAAGGGGACCTGACTTCCCTGAAGCAACCCCAGCGAGTTCCTTAGTTCCCCGTCGCAACTCGAGAAGCACCCCCAGTTTCCCGCCGCAACTCGAGAAACACCCCAAAATTATCCCCTCAATGCGAGATGAGGAAATTTTGCGATGCAGCATCTCAAGAGAAATACCACATTCCCTCTTGAAAGGCAAAAAGATACTTGACACCCTTTATTCCAGTCAAAAATTTCCATCACACAGCCATCTCCTTTTAGAGGAGAACACACTTTATGGACTCAATTCGAGATGAACCCCTTTGCACAATTAAGGGCTAGAGAGGAACCCGGAAGTTCCCCTTCCAACAACAAAGGAGACTTGACTTCCCTGAAGCAACCCCAGCGAGTTACTGAAGTCCGCTTCGCAACTCGGGAAGCACCCCTAGCTTCCCACCGCAACTCAAGAAACACCCCAAAATTATCCCCTCAATGCGAGATGAGAAAATTTGGTGATGCAGCATCTCAAGGGTAATACCACATTCCCTTTTGAAAGGCAAAAAGGTACTTGACAACCTTTATTCCACTCAGAAATTTCCCTAACACAGCCGTCTCCTTTTAGAGGAGAACACACTTTATGGACTCAATTCGAGATGAGCCCCTGTGCACATTTAAGGGCTCGAGAGGAACCTGGAAGATCCCCTTCCAACACCAAAGGGGACCTGACTTCCCTGAAGCAACCCCAGTGAGTTCCTGAAGTCCCCGTCGCAACTCTTGAAGCACCTCCATCTTCCCGCCGCAACTCGAGAAACACCCCAAAATTATCCCCTCAATGCGAGATGAGGAAATTTAGCGAAGCAGCATCTCAAGAGAAATACCACATTCCCTCTTTAAAGGCAAAAAGGTACTTGACAACCTTTATTCGACTCAGAAAGTTCCCTCACACAGCAGTCCCCTTTGGAGAGAACACACTTTATGGACTCAATTCGAGATGAGCCCCTTTGCACATTTAAGGGCTTGAGAGGATCCCGGAAGTTTCCCTTCCAAAGGCAAAGGGGACATGAAATCCGTGAAGCAACCACAGCTAGTTCCTGAGGTCCCCGTTCCAACTCGAGAAGCACCCCCAGCTTCCCGCTGCAACTCGAGATACACACCAAAATTATCCCCTCAATGCGAGATGAGGAAATTTTGCGATGCAGCATCTCAAGAGAAATACCACATTCCCACTTGAAATTCAAAAAGGTACTTTAAAAACTTTATTTGACTCAGAAATTTCCCTCACACAGCCGTCCCCATTGGAGAGAACACACTTTATGGACTCAATTCGAGATGATCCCCTGTGCACATTTAAGGGCTGGAGAGGAACCCGGAAGTTCCCCTTCCAACACCAAAGGGGACCTGACTTCCCTGAAGCAACCCCAGCGAGTTCCTTAGTTCCCCTTCGCAACTCGAGAAGCACCCCCAGTTTCCCGCCGCAACTCGAGAAACACCCCAAAATTATCCCCTCAATGCGAGATGAGGAAATTTTGCAAAGCAGCATATCAAGAGAAAAACCACATTCCCTCTTGAAAGGCAAAAAGGAACTTGACAACCTTTATTAGACTCAGAAAGTTCCGTCACACAGACGACTCTTTGGACAGAACACACTTTATGGACACAATTCGAGATAAGCCCCTGTGCACATTTAAGGGCTCGAGAGGAACCCGGAAATTCCCCTTCCAATAGCAAAGGGGATCTTACATCCCTGAAGCAACCCAAACGAGTTCCTGAGGTCCCCGTTGCAACTCGAGTAGCACCACCAGCTTCCCGCCACAACTCGAGAAACACCCCTAAATTATCAACTCAATGCGATATGAGGAAATTTTGCGATGCAGCATCTCAAGAGAAATACCACATTCCCTCTTGAAAGGCAAAAAGGTACTTGACAACCTTTATTGCACTCAGAATTTTCCCTCACACAGCCGTCTCCTTTTAGAAGAGAACACACTTTATGTACTCAATTTGAGATAAGCCCCTGTGAACATTTAAGGTCTCGAGAGGAACCCGGAAGTTCCCCTTCCAACACCGAAGGAGACCTGACTTCCCTGTAGCAACCACAGCGAGTTCCTGAAGTCCCCGTCGCAACTCTTGAAGCACCCCCAGCTTCCCGCCGCAACTCGAGAAACACCGAAAAGTTATCCCCTCGATGCGAGATGAGGAAATTTTGCGATGTAGCATATCCAGAGAAATACCACATTCCATCTTGACAGGCAAAAAGGTACTTGACACCCTTTATTCGACTCAGAAAGTATCCTCACACAGCCGTCCCCTTTTAAAAGAAAACACACTGTATGGACTCAATTGGAGATGACCCCTGTGCACATTTAAGGGCACGAGAGGAACCCGGAAGTTCCCCTTCCAACAGCAAAGGGGACCTGACTTCCCTGAAGCAACCCCAGCGAGTTCCTGAGGTCCCCGTCGCAACTCGAGAAGCAAGCCCAGCTTCTCGCCGAACCTCGAGAAACACCCCAAAATTATCCCCTCATTGCGAGATGAGGAAATTTTGCGATGCAGCATCTCAAGAGAAATACCACATTCCCTCTTGAAAGGCAAAAAGATACTTGACAACCTTTATTCCAGTCAAAAATTTCCATCACACAGCCATCTCCTTTTAGAGGAGAACACACTTTATGGAATCAATTCGAGATGAACCCCTTTGCACAATTAAGGGCTAGAGAGGAACCCGGAAGTTCCCCTTCCAACAACAAAGGAGACTTGACTTCCCTGAAGCAACCCCAGCGAGTTACTGAAGTCCGCTTCGCAACTCGGGAAGCACCCCTAGCTTCCCGCCGCAACTCAAGAAACACCCCAAAATTATCCCCTCAATGCGAGATGAGAAAATTTGGTGATGCAGCATCTCAAGGGAAATACCACATTCCCTTTTGAAAGGCAAAAAGGTACTTGACAACCTTTATTCCACTCAGAAATTTCCCTAACACAGCCGTCTCCTTTTAGAGGAGAACACACTTTATGGACTCAATTCGAGATGAGCCCCTGTGCACATTTAAGGGCTCGAGAGGAATCTGGAAGATCCCCTTCCAACACCAAAGGGGACCTGACTTCCGTGAAGCAACCCCAGTGAGTTCCTGAAGTCCCCGTCGCAACTCTTGAAGCACCTCCATCTTCCCGCCGCAACTACAGAAACACCCCAAAATTATCCACTCAATGCGAGATGGGGAAATTTTGCGATGCAGCATCTCAAGAGAAACACCACATTTGCTCTTGACAGGCAAAAAGGTACTTGCCATCCTTTATTCGACTCAGAAAGTTCCCTCACACAGCCGACCCCTATTAGAAGAGAACACACTTTATGGACTCAATTCGAGATGAGCCCCTGTGCACATTTAAGGGCTCGAGAGGAACCCGGAAGTTCCCCTTACAACATCAAAGGGGACCTGAAGTCCCTGAAGCAACCACAGCGAGTTTCTGAAGTCCCCGTCGCAAAACTTGAAGCACTCCCAGCTTCCGCCGCAACTCGAGAAACACCCCAAAATTATACCCTCAATGCGAGATGAGGAAATTTTGCGATGCAGCATCTCAAGCGAAATACCACATTCACTCTTGAAAGGCAAAAAGGTACTTGACATCCTTTATTCGATTCAGAAACGTCCCTCAAACAGCCGTCCCCTTTTAGAGGAGAACACACTTTATGAACTCAATTCGAGATGAGCCCCTGTGCACATTTAAGGGCTCGAGAGGAACCTGAAAGTTTCCCTTACAACACCAAAGGGGACCTGAATTCCCTGAACCAACCCCAGCGAGTTCCTGAGGTCCCCGTCGCAACTCGAGAAGCACTCCCAGCTTCCCGTCGCATCTCGAGAAACACACCAAAATTATCCCCTCCATGGGAGATGAGGAAATTTTGCGATGCATCATCTCAAGAGAAATACCACATTCCCTCTTGAAAGGCAAAAAGGTACTTGACACCCTTTATTCGACTCAGAAAGTTCCCTTACACAGCCGGCCCTTTTGGAGAGAACACACTTTATGGACTCAATTCGAGATGAGGCCCTGTGCACATTTAAGGGCTCGAGAGGAACCCGGATGTTCCCCTTCCAACACCAAAGAGGACCTGACTTTCCTGAAGCAAACCCAGCAAGTTCCTGAGGTACCCGTTGCAACTCGAGAAGCACCCCCAGCTCCAGCCGCAACTCGAGAAACACCCCAAAATTATCCCCTCCATGCGAGATGAGGAAATTTGGCGATGCAGCATCTCAAGAGAAATACCACATTCTCTCTGGAAAGGGAAAAAGATACTTGACACCCTTTATTCGACTCAGAAAGTTCCCTCACACAGCCGTCCCCTTTGGAGAGGAGAACACTCTTTAAGGACTCAATTCGACAGGAGCCCCTGTGGACATTTAAGGGCTCGAGAGGAACCCGGAAGTTCCCCTTCCAACAGCACAGGGGACCTAACTTCACTGAAGAAACCCCAGCGAATTCCAGAGTTCCCCGTCGCAACACTTGAAGCACCCCCAGCTTCCCGCCGCAACTCGAGAAACACCCCAAAATTATCCGCTCCATGCGAGATGAGGAAATTTGGCGATGCAGCATCTCAAGATAAATACCACATTCCCTATGGAAAGGCAAAAAGGTACTTGACACCCTGTATCCGACTCAGAAAGTTCCCTCACACAGCCGTCCCCTTTGGAGAGGAGAACACACTTTACGGACTCAATTCGAGAGGAGCCCCTGTGCACATTGAAGGGCTCGAGAGGAAACCGGAAGTTCCCCTTCCAACAGCAAAGGGGACCTGACTTCCCTGAAGCAACCCCAGCGAGTTCCTGAGGTCCCCGTCGCAACTCGAGAAGCACCCCCAGCTTCCCGCCGCAACTCGAGAAACACACCAAAATTATCCCCTCCATGGGAGACGAGGAAAATTGGCGATGCAGCATCTCAGGAGAAATACCACATTCCCTCTGGAAAGGCAAAAAGGTACTTGACACCCTTTATTCGACTCAGAAAGTTCCCTCACACAGCTGTCCCATTTGGAGAGGAAAACACACTAGGACTCAATTCGAGATGTTCCCCTTTGCACATTTAAGGGCTCGAGAGGAACCCGGAAGTTCCGCTTCCAACAGCAAAGGGGACCTGACTTCCCTGAAGCAACCCCAGCGAGTTCCTGAGGTCACCGTCGCAACTCGAGAAGCACCCCCAGCTTCCTGCCGCAACTCGAGAAACAACCCAAAATTATCCTCTCAATGCGAGAAGAGGAAATTTTGCGATGCAGCATCTCCAGAGAAATACCACAATCCCTCCTGCAAGGCAAAAAGGTACTTGAAGCCCTTTATTCGACTCAGAAAGTTCCCTCACACGGCCGTCCCTTTTGGAGAGAGCACATTTTAAGGACTCAGTTCGAGTAGAGCCCCTGTGCACATTGAAGGGCTCGAGAGGAAACCGGAAGTTCCCCTTCCAACAGCAAAGGGGACCTGACTTCCCTGAAGCAACACCAGCGAGTTCCTGAGGTCCCCGTCGCAACTTGAGAAGCACCCCCTACTTCCCGCCGCAACTCGAGAAACACCCCAAAATTATCCCCTCCATACGAGATAAGGAAATTTTGCGATGCAGCATCTCAAGAGAAATACCACATTCCCTCTTGAAAGGCAAAAAGGTACTTGACACACGTTATTCGACTCAGAAAGTTCCCTCACACAGCCGTCCCCTTTTAGAGGAGAACACACTTTATGGACTCAATTCGAGATGAGCCCGTGTGCACAGTTATGAGCTCGAGAGGAACCCGGAAGTTCCCCTTCCAACACCAAAGGGGATCTGACTTCCCTGAAGCAACCCCAGTGAGTTCCTGAGGTCCCCGTCGCAACTCGAGACGCACCACCAGCTTCCCGCCGCAACACGAGAAACACCCCAAAATTATCCCCTCAATGCGAGATGAGGAAATTTTGCGATGCAGCATCTCAAGAGAAATACCACATTCCCTCTTGAAAGGCAAAAAGTTACTTGACACCCTTTATTCGACTCAGAAAGTTCCCTCACACAACCGTGCCATTTGAGAGGAGTATACAATTCATTGACTCAATTCGAGATGAGCCCCTGTGCACATTTAACGGTTCGAGAGAAACCCGGAAGTTCCCCTTCCAACAGCAAAGGGGACCTGACTTCCCTAAGCAACCCCAGCGAGTTCCTGAGGTCACCGTCGCAATTCGAGAAGCACCCCCAGCTTCCCCCCCCCAACACGAGAAACACACCAAAATTATCCTCTCAATGCGAGAAGAGGAAATTTTGCGATGCAGCATCTCCAGAGAAATACCACAATCCCTCTTGAAAGGCAAAAATGTACTTGAAGCCCTTTATTCCACTCAGAAAGTTCCCTCACACGACCTTCCCCTTTGGAGAGAACACATTTTATGGACTCAATTCGAGTGGAGCCCCTGTGCACATTTATGGGCTCGAGAGGAACCCGGAAATTCCCTCCGAACAACAAAGGGGACCTGACTTCCCTGAAGCAACCCCAGCGAGTTCCTGAGGTCCCCGTCGCAACTTGAGAAGCACCCCCTACTTCCCGCCGCAACTCGAGAAACACCCCAAAATTATCCCCTCCATGCGAGATAAGGAAATTTTGCGATGCAGCATCTCAAGAGAAATACCACATTCCCTCTTGAAAGGCAAAAAGGTACTTGACACCCTTTTTTCGACTCAGAAAGTTCCCTCACACAGCCGTCCGCTTTTAGAGGAGAACACACTTTATGGACACAATTCGAGATGAGCCCCTGTGCACACTTAAGGGCTCGAGAGGAACACTGAAGTTCGCCTTCCAACACCAAAGGGGACATGACTTGCCTGAAGCAGCCCCAGCGAGTTCCTGACGTCCCTGTCGCAACTCGAGAAGCACCCCCAGCTTCCCGCCACAACTCGAGAAACCCCCCAAAATTATCCCCTCAATGCGAGATGAGGAAATTTTGCGATGCAGCATCTCAAGAGAAATACCACATTCCCTCTTGAAAGGCAAAAAGGTACTTGACACCCTTTATCCACTCAGAAAGTTCCCTCACACATCTGTCCCCTTTTCGAGGAGAACAAACTTCATGGACTCAATTCGAGATGAGCCCCTGTGCACATTAAAGAGCTCGAGAGGAACCGGGAATTTCCCCTTCCAACTCCAAAGGGGACCTGACTTCCCTGAAGCAACCCCAGCGAGTTCCTGAGGTCCGCGTCACAACTCGAGAAGCACCCCCAGCTTCCCGCCGTAACTCCAGAAACACACCAAAATTATCCCCTCAATGCGACATGAGGATATTTTGCGATGCAGCATCTCAAGAGAAATATCACATTCCCTCTTGAAAGGCAAAAAGGTACTTGACACACGTTATTTGACTCAGAAAGTTCCCTCACACAGCCGTCGCTTCTGGAGAGAACACACTTTATGGACTCATTTCGAGATGAGCCCCTGTGCACATTTAAGAGCTCGAGAGGAACCCGGAAGTTCCCCTTCCAACACCAAAGGGGACCTGACTTCCCTGAAGCAATCCCAGCGAGTTCCTTAGGTGCCTGTCGCAACTCTTGAAGCAACCCCAGCTTCCCGCCGCAACTCGAGAAACACCCCAAAATTATCCCCTCAATGCGAGATGAGGAAATTCTGCGATGCAGCATCTCAATAGAAATACCACATTCCCTCTTGAAAGGCAAAAAGGTACTTGACACCCTTTATTCGACTCAGAAAGTTCCCTCACACAGCAGTCCCCTTTTAGAGGATAACACACTTTATGGACTCAATTCGAAAGGAGCCCCTGTGCAAATTTAAGGGCTCGAGAGGAACCTGGAAGTTCCCCTTCCAACACCAAAGGGGCCCTTACTTCCCTGAAGAAACCCCAGCGAGTTCTTGAGGTCCCCGTCAAACTCTTGAAGCACACACAGCTTCCCGCCGCAACTCGAGAAATATCCCAAAATTATCCCCTCAATGCGAGATGAGGAAATTTCGCGCTGCAGAATCTCAAGAGAAATACCACATTCCCTCTTGAAAGTCAAAAAGGTACTTGACAACCTTTATTCGACTCAGAAAGTTCCCACATATAGCCGTCCCCTTTGGAGAGGAGAACACACTTTATGGACTCAATTCGAGATGAGCCCCTGTTCACATTGAAGGGCTCGAGGGGAAACCGGAAGTTCCGCTTCCAACACCAAAGGGGACCTGATTTCCCTGAAGCAACCCCAGCGAGCTCCTGAGGTCCCCATCGCAACTCGAGAGGAGCCCCAGCTTCCCGCCTCAACTCGAGAAACACACCAAAATTATACTCTCATTGCGAGATGAGGAAATTTTGCGATGCAGAATTTCAAGAGAAATACCTCATTTCTTCTTCAAAGGCGAAAAGGTACTTGACACACTTTATTCGACTCAGAAAGTGCCCTCACTGCCATCCACATTGGAGAGGAGAACACACTTTATGGACTCCATTCGAGATGAGCCCTTGTTCATATTTGAGGCCTCTAGAGCAAACCGGAAGTTCCCCTTCCAACATCAAAGAGGACGTGACTTACATGAAGCAACCCCAGCGATTTGCTGAAGTCCTCGTCTCAACTGGAGAAGCACCCCCAGGTTCCCGCCGCAACTCGAGAAACACCCCAAAATTATCCACTCCATGGGAGATAGGGAAATTTGGCGATGCAGAATCTCACGAGAAATACCACATTCCCTCTGGAAAGGCAAAAAGGTTTTTTACACCCTTTATTCTACTCAGAAAGTTCCCTCACACAGCCGTCCCTTTGGAGAGTAGAAGTCAGTTTATGGACTCATTTCGAGATGAGCCCCTGTTCACATTTAAGGGCTCGAAAGGAAACCGGAAGTTCCCCTTCCAACACAAAACGGGACCTGCCTTACCTGAAGAAACCCGAGCGATGTCCTGATGTCCCCATCGCAACTCGAGAAGTACCCCCAGCTTCCCGCCGCAACCTGACATACACCACAAAATTATCACCTCAATGCGAGATGAGGAAATATTGCTCTGCAGAATCTCAAGAGAAATATCACATTCCCTCTTGAAAGGCAAAAGGGTTCTTGACTCCCTTTATGAGAATCAGAATGTTCCCTAACATCCATCCTCAGTGGAGAGGAGAACACTCTTCATGCAGTCAAATCGAGAAGAGGCAATATTCCCATTTAAAAGCTCAAGAGTAATCAAGAAGTTCCCCTCCCAACACAAAAGGGGACTTGACTTCCCTGGAGCAACCTGAGAGAGTTCCTGAGGTTCCCGTTTCAACTACAGAAGTATCCCCTACTTCAAACCACAACTCGAGAAACAACACAGTATTATCCCCGCAAGAGGTAATTTTGCACTGCAGAATCTCAAGAGAAATCCCACATTCCCGCTTGAAAGGCAAAAGGGAACTTGGCATACTTTATGCTCCTCAGAAAGTTCCCTAAAATCCATCCCCATTGCAGAGGCATACACAATTTATGGACTCAACTCCAGAAGAGCCCCTATTCCCTTAAAGGCCTCGAGAGAAATCCGGAAGTTCCCCGTCCAGCACTAAAGGGGAACTGACTTCCCTAAAGTAACTCCAGTGAGTTACTGAGATCCCCGTTGAAACTCGAGAAGTACCCCCAGCTTCCCACCGAAATTCGGGAAACACCACAAAATTATCCCCTCAATGCGAGATGAGGAAACTTTGCGCTGCAGAATCTGAAGAGAAATCCAACATTCCCAATTGAAAGGCAAAAGTGTACTTGACTCCCTTTATGTCACTCAGAAAGATCCCTAACATCCTTCCCCATTGGAGAGGAGAACACACTTTATGGACTCAACTCCAGAAGAGGCCCTATTCCCATTAAAGGGCTCGAGACTAATCCGGAAGTTCCCCTTCCAGCACAAAAGGGGACCTGACTTCCCTGAAGAAACACGAGTGAGTTCCTGAGGTCCCCATCTAAACTCAAGAAGTACCCCCAGCGTCCCGCCGCAATTCGAGAAACACCACAAAATATTCCCCTCACTGCGAGATGAGGAAATTTTGCGCTGAGAATCTCAAGAGAAATTCCACATTCCGGCTTGAAAGGCAAAAGGGTACTGACTCCGTTTATGCGACTCAGAATGTTCCCTAACATCCTTCCTCAGTGGAGAGGAAAACACACTTTATGGACTCAAATCGAGAAGAGGCATTTTTCGCATTTAACAGCTCGAGAGTAATCCGGAAGTTCCCCTTCCAACACAAAAAAGGACTTGACTTCCCTGAAGCAACCCGAGCGAGTTCCTGAGGTCCCCGCTGCAACTCGAGAAGTACCCCCAGCTTCCCGCCGCAACTCTAGAAACACCACAAAATTATCCCCTCAATGGGAGATGAGGAAATTTTGCACTGCAGAATCTCAAGAGAAATCCCACATTCCCGCTTGAAAGGCAGAAGGGTACTTGACTCCCTTTAGGCGACTCAGAATGTTCCCTAACATCCATCCTCAGTAGAGGAGAACATAATTTATGGACTTAAATGGAGAGGAGGCAATATTCCCTTTTAACGTCTTGACAGTAATCCTGAAGTTCCCCTTCCAACACAAGACTTGACTTGACTTCCCTGAAGCAACCCGAGCGAGTTCCTGAGGTGCCCGCCATAGCTAGAGAAGTGCCCCCTGCTTCCCACCACAACTGGAGAAACACCACAAAATTATCACCTCAATGCGAGATGAGGAAATTTTGCGCTGCAGAATCTCAAAAGAAAATCCACATTACCATTGAAAGGCAAAAGCTTACTTGACACACTTTATGCCACTCAGAAAGTTCCCTAAGCTCCGTCTCCACTGGAGAGGAAATCACACTTTAGGGACTCAACTGGAGAAGAGGCCCTATTCCCATTACAGGGCTCAAAAGTATTCCGGAAGATCCCCTTCCAGCACAAATGGCACCTGATTCCCTGAAGTAACTCGGGTAAGTTTCTGAGGTATTCGCAACTCGAGAAACACCACAAAATTATCCCCACAATGTGAGATGAGGAAATTTTGCGCTGCAGAATCTCAAGTGAAATCCCACATTTTCGCTTGAAAGGCAACAGGTTACTTGACTCCCTTTAGGCGACTCAGAATGGTCCCTAACATTTGTCCTCAGTGGAGAGGAAAACACACTTTATGGACTCAACTCCAGAAGAGGCCATATTCCCATTAAAGGGCTCAAGAGTAATCCGGAAGTTCTCCTTCCAGGAAAAAAGGGGCCTGATTTCCTGAAGTAACTCGGGTAAGTTTCTGAGGTCCCCTTCGCAACTCGAGAAACACAACAAAATTATTCCCTCAATGCGAGATGAGGAAATTTTGCGCTGCAGAATCTCAAGAGAAATCCCACATTCCCGCTTGAAGGGCAAAAGGGTACTTGACTCCCTTTAGGCGACTCAGAATGTTCCCTAACAACCTTCCTCAGTGGAGAGGAAAACACACTTTATGGACTCAAATCGAGAAGAGGCATTATTCACATTTAACAGCTCGAGAGTCATCCAGAAGTTCCCCTTCCAACACAAGAGGGGACTTGACTTCCCTGAAGCAACCCGAGCGAATTCCTGAGGTCCCCGCTGGAACTAGAGAAGTACTCCCTGCTTCATGCCACAACTCGAGAAACACCACAAAAGTATTCCCTCAATGTGAGATGAGGAAATCTTGCGCTGCAGAATCTCAAAAGAAATCCCACATTCCAGCTTGAAAGGCATAAGGGTACCTGACTCCCTTTAGGCGACTCAGAATGTTCCCTAACATCCTTCCTCATTGGAGAGGAAAACACACTTCATGGACTCAAATCGAAAAGAGGCAATATTCCCATTTAAAGGCTCGAGAGTAATCAAGAAGTTCCCCTTCCAACACAAAAAAGTACTTGACTTCCCTGAAGCAACCTGAGTGAGTTCCAGAGGGTCCCGTCTCAACTCCAGAAGTATCCCCTGCTTCCGGCCCCAACTCGAGAAACGACACAATATTATCCCCTCAGTGCGAGATGAGGTAATTTTCTGCTGTAGAATCTCAAGAGAAATCCCGCCTTCCTGCTTGAAAGCAAAAGGGAACTTGACACACTTTATGCCACTCAGAATGTTCCCTAATATCCGTCCCCATTGGAGAGACATACACAGTTTATGGACTCAACTCCAGAAGAGGCCCTATTCCCATTAAAGGGCTCGAGACTAATCCGGAAGTTCCCCTTCCAGCACAAAAGGGGACCTGACTTCCCTGAAGAAACTCGAGTGAGTTCCTGAGGTCGCCATCTAAACTCAAGAAGTACCCCCAGCATCCTGCCGCAATTCGAGAAACACCACAAAATATTCCCCTCACTGCGAGATGAGGAAATTTTGCGCTGCAGAATCTCAAGAGAAATCCTACATTCCGGCTTGAAAAGCAAAAGGGTACTGACTCCGTTTATGCGACTCAGAATGTTCCCTAACATCCTTCCTCAGTGGAGAGGAAAACACACCTCATGGACTCAAATCGAAAAGAGGCAATATTCCCATTTAAAGGCTCAAGAGTAATCAAGAAGTTCCCCTTCCAACACAAAAGGGAACTTGACTTCCCTGGAGCAAACCGAGAGAGTTCCTTAGGTTCCCGTTTCAACTCCAGAAGTATCCCCTACTTCCCACCACAACTCGAGAAACAACACAATATTATCCCCTCAATGCGACATGAGGTAATTTTGCGCTGCAGAATCTCAAGGGAAATCCCACATTCCCGCTTGAAAGGCAAAAGGGAACTTGGCATACTTTATGCCCCTCAGAAAGTTCCCTAAAATCCGTCCCCATTGCAGAGGCGTACTCAATTTATGGACTCAACTCCAGAAGAGCCCCTATTCCCATTAAAGGGCTCCAGAGTAATCCGGAAGTTCCCCGTCCAGCACAATGGGTGAACTGACTTCCCTGAAGTAACTCCAGTGAGTTCCTGAGGTCCCCGTTGAAACTCGCGAAGTACCCCCAGCTTCCCGCCGAAATTCGGGAAACACCACAAAATTATCCCCTCAATGCGAGAGGAGGAAACTTTGCGCTGCAGAATCTGAAGAGAAATCCCACATTCCCAATTGAAAGGCAAAAGCTTACTTGACTCCCTTTATGTCACTCAGAAAGTTCCCTAACATCCTTCCCCATTGGAGAGGAGAACACATTTTGTGGACTGAACTCCAGAAGAGGCCCTATTCCATTTAAAGGGCTCCAGAGTAATCCGGAAGTTCCCCTTCAAGAACAAAAGGGGTCCTAACTTCCCTGAAGTAACTGGAGTGAGTTCCTGAGGTCCCCGTCGCAACTCCAGAAGTACCCCCATCTTCCCGCCTCAATTCGAGAAATACCACAAAATTATCCCCTCAATGCGAGATGAGGAAAATTTGCGCTGCAGAATCTCAAGAGAAATCCCACATTCCCGCTTGAAAGGCAAAAGGGTACTTGACTCCCTTTATGCGATTCAGAATATTCCCTAACATCCATCCTCAGTGGAGAGGAGAACATATTTTATGGACTCAAATGGAGAAGAGGCAATATTCCCTTTTAATGGCTCGAGAGTATTCCGGAAGTTCCCCTTCCGACACAAAAGTGGACTTGACTTCCCTGAAGCAACCCGAGCAAGTTCCTGAGGTCCCCGCCGCAACTCGAGAAGTACCCCCAGCTTCCCGCCGCAATTCGAGAAACACCACAAAATTATCCCCTCAATGAGAGATGAGGTTTTTTGCGCTGCAGAATCTCAAGAGAAATCCCAGATATCCGCTTGAAAGGCAAAAGCGTAAGCGTACTTGACACACTTTATGCCACACAGAAAGTTCAATAATATCTGTCCCATTGGAGAAGATAACACATTTTAGGGACTCAACTGGAGAAGAGGCCCTATTCCCATTAAAGGGCTCAAAAGTATTCCGGAAGTTCCCCTTCCAGCACAAATGGTACCTGATTCCCTGAAGTAACTCGAGTAAGTTTCTGAGGTCCCCATCGCAACTGGAGAAACACCACAAAATTTTCCCCACAATGTGAGATGAGGAAAATTTGCGCTGCAGAATCTCAAGTGAAATCCCAGATATCCGCTTGAAAGGCAAAAGGGTACTTGACTCCCTTTAGCCGACTCAGAATGGTCCCTAACATCCATCCTCAGTGGAGAGGAAAACACACTTTATGGACTCAAATCGAGAAGAGGCATTTTTCCCATTTAACAGCTCGAGAGTAATCCGGAAGTTCCCCTTCCAACACAAAAAAGGACTTGACTTCCCTGAAGCAACCCAAGCGAGTTCCTGAGGTCCCCAACGCACCTCGAGAAGTACCCCCAGCTTCCCGCCGCAACTCGAGAAACACCACAAAATTATCCCCTCAATGGGAGATGAGGAAATTTTGCGCTGCGGAATCTCAAGAGATATCCCACATTCCCGCTTGAAAGACAAAAGGGTACTTGACACACTTTATGCCACTCAGAAAGTTCAAAAATATCCGTCCCCATTGGAGAGAATAACACACTTTATGGACTAAACTACAAAAGAGGCCCTATTCCCATTAAAGGGCTCGAGAGTAATCCGGAAGTTCCCCTTCCAGCACAAATGGGACCCGATTCCCTGAAGTAAAAGGGTATTTGACACCGTTTAGGCGACTCAGAATGGTCCCTAACATCCGTCCTCAGTGGAGAGGAGAACACACTTTATGGACTGAAATCGAGAAGAGCTAATATTCCCATTTAACGGCTCGAGAGTAATCCGGAAGTTCCCCTTGCAAAACCAAAGGGGACTTGACTTCACTGAAGCAAGTGAGTGAGTTCCTGAGGTCCCCGTCGCAACTCGAGAAGTAATCACTGCTTCCGCCGGCAACATGACCAACACCACAAAATTATCCCCTCAATGCGAGATGAGGAAATTTTGCTATGCAGAATCTCAAGAGAAACCCCACATTCCCTCGTGAAAGGCAAAAAGGTACTTGACACCCTTTAGTCGACTGAGAATGTTCACTCACACAGCCGTGCCCTTTGGAGAGGAGACACACTTTATGGACTCAATTCGAGATGAGCCCCTGTTCACATTTAAGGGCTCGAGAGGAAACCGGAAGTTCCCCTTACAACACCTAAGGGGACCTGACTTCCCTGAAGCAACCCCAGCGATTTCCTGAGGTCCCCGTCGTAACTAGAGAAGCACCCCAGCTTCCCACCACAACTCGAGAAATACGCCAAAATTATCCCCTCAATGTGAGAGGAGGAAATTTTCCGATGCAGAATCTCAAGAGAAATACCACATTCCCTCTTGAAAGGTAAAAAGGTACTTGAGACCCTTTATTAGACTCAGAAAGGTCCCTCACACAGCTGTCCACTTTGGAGAGGAGAACACACTTTATGGACTCAATTCGAGATGAGACCCTGTTCACATTTAAGGGCTCACGAGAAAACCGGAAGTTCCCCTTCCAACACCTAAGGAGACCTGACTTCCCTGAAGCAACCCCAGCGAGTTCCTGAGGTCACCGTCGCAACGCGAGAAGCACCCCAAGCTTCCCGCCGCAACTCGAGAAACACCTCAAAATTATCCCCTCAATGCGAGATGAGGAAATTTTGCGATGCAGCATCTCAAGAGAAATACCACATTCCCTCTTGAAAGGCAAAAAGTACTTGACACCCATAATTCGACTCAGAAAGTTCCCTCACACAGCTGTCCCCTTTGGAGAGGAGATCACACTTTATGAACTCAGTTCGAGATAAGTCCCCGTTCACATTTGAGGGTTCGAGGGGAAACTGGAACTTCCCCTTCCAACACCAAAGGGGACCTGACTTCCCTGAAGCAACCCCAGCGAGTTCCTGAGGTCCCTGTCGCAACTCGAGAAGCACTCCGAGCTTCCCGTCCCAACTCGAGAAACACCCGAAAATTATCCCCTCCATGCGAGATGAGGAAATTTTGCGCTGCAGAACCTCAAGAGAAATCCCCATTCCCACTTGAAAGTCAAAAGAGTACTTGACTCCCTTTAGGCGACTCAGGATGTTCCCTAACATCCATCCTCAGTGGAGAGGAGAACATATTTTATGGACACAAATGGAGAGGAGGCAATATTCACTTTTAACATCTCGACAGTAATCCCTGAAGCAACCCGAGCGAGTTCCTGAGATCCCCGCCATAGCTAGAGAAGTGCCCCCTGCTTCCCACCACAACTGGAGAAACACCACAAAATTATCCCCTCAATGTGAGATGAGGTTATTTTGCGCTGCAGAATCTCAACAGATATCCCACATTCCCGCTTGAAAGGCAAAAGGGTACTTGACACACTTTATGCCACTCAGAAAGTTCAAAAGTATCCGTCCCCATTGGAGAGAATAACACACTTTATGGACTAAACTACAAAAGAGGCCCTATTCCTATTAAAGGGCTCGAGAGTAATCCGGAAGTTCCCCTTCCAGCACAAATGGGACCCGATTCCCTGAAGTAACTGGAGTAAGTTTCTGAGGTCTCCAACGCAACTCGAGAAACACCACATAATTAGCCCCACAATGTGAGATGAGAAATTTTGCGCTGCAGAATCTCAAGAGAAATCCCACATTCCCGCTTGAAAGGTAAAAGGGTATTTGACACCGTTTAGGCGACTCAGAATGGTCCCTAATATCCGTCCTCAGTGGAGAGGAGAACACACTTTATGGACTGAAATCGAGAAGAGCTAATATTCCCATTTAACGGCTCGAGAGTAATCCGGAAGTTCCCCTTGCAAAACCAAAGGGGACTTGACTTCACTGAAGCAAGTGAGTGAGTGCCTGAGGTCAACGGGGCAACTCGAGAGTAATCACTGCTTCCGCCGGCAACATGACCAACACCACAAAATTATCCCCTCAATGCGAGATGAGGAAATTTGGCGATGCAGCATCTCAAGAGAAATACCACATTCCCTCTTGAAAGGCAAAAAGGTACTTGACACCGTTTATTCGACACAGAAAGTTCCCTCACACAGCCGTCCCCTTTTAGAGGAGAACACACTTTATGTACTCAATACGAGATGAGCCCCTGTGCACATTTAAGGGCTCCAGAGGAACACAGAAGTTCCCCTTCCAACACCAAATGTGACCTGACATCCCTGAAGCAACCGCAGCGAGTTCCTGAGGTCCCCGTCACAACTCTTGAAGCACCCCCAGCTTCCCGCCGCAACTAGAGAAACAACAGAAAATTATTCCCTCAATGCGGGATGAGGAAATTTTGCGATGCAGCATCTCAAGAGAAATACCACATTCCCTCGTGAAAGGCAAAAACTTACTTGATACCCTTTATTCCTCTCAGAAACTTCCCTAACACAGCCGTCCCCTTTTAGAGGAGAACACAGTTTATGGACTCAATTCGAGATGAGCCTTTCTGCACATTTAAGGGCTCGAGAGGAACCCGGAAGTTCCCCTTCCAACACCAAAGGGAACTTGACTTCCCTGAAACAAACCCAGCCAGTCCCCCAGGTCCCCGTCGCAAATCGCAAATCCAGAAGAACCCCCAGCTTCCCTCCGCAACTCCAGAAACACCCCTAATTATCATCTCAATAGGAGATGAGGAAATTTTGCGATGCAGCATCTCAAGAGAAATACCACATTCCCTCTTGAAAGGCAAAAAGGTACTTGACACCCTTTATTCGACTTAGAAATTTCCCTCACACAGCCATCCCATTTTAGAGGAGAACACACTTTATGGACTCAATTCGAGATGAGCCCCTCTGCACATTTAAGGGCTCGAGAGGAACCCGTAAGTTCCCCTTCCAACACCAAAGGGGACCTGACTTTCCTGAAGCAACCCCAGCGAGATCCTCAGGTCCCCGTCGCAACTCTTGAAGCACCACCAGCTTTGTGCCGAAACTCGAGAAACACCCCCAAATTATTCCCTCAATGCGAGAGGAAGAAATTTTGCGATGCAGCATCTCAAGAGAATTACCACATTCTCTCTTGAAACGCAAAAAGTTACTTGACACCCTTTATTCGACTCAGAAAGTTCCCTCACACAGCTGTCCCCTTTGGAGAGGAGAACACACTTTATGGACTCAATTCGAGATGACACCCTGTGCACATTTAAGGGTTCCAGAGGAACCCGGAAGTTCCCCTTCCAACACCAAAGGCGACCTGATTTCCCTGAAGTAACCCCAGCGAGTTCCGGAGGTAACCATAGCAACTCTTGAAGCACCCCCAGCTTCCCGCCGCAACTCGAGAAACACCACAAAATTATCCCCTCAATGCGAGAGGAGGAAATATTGCGATGCAGCATCTCAAGAGAAATACCACATTCCCTCTTGAAAGGCAAAAAGGTACTTGACACCTTTTATTCTACTCAGAAAGTTCCCTCACACAGCCGTCCCATTTTAGAGGAGAACACACTTTATGGACTCAATTCGAGATGAGCCCCTATGCACATTTAAGGGCTAGAGAGGAACCCGGAAGTTCCCCTTCCAACACCAAAGGGGAACTGATTTCCCTGAAGCAACCCCAGCGAGTTCCTGAGGTCCCCGTCACAACTCGAGAAGCACCCCAAGCATCCCGCCGCAACTCGAAAAACACCCCGAAATTATCCCCTCAATGCGAGAGGAGGAAATTTTGCGATGCAGCATCTCAAGAGAAATACCACATTCCCTCTTGAAAGGCAAAAAGGTACTTGACACCCTTTTTTCAACTCAGAAAGTTAGCCCACACAGCCGTCCTCTTTGTAGAGAACACACTTTATGGACTCAATTCGAGATGAGCCCCTGTGCACATTTAAGGGCTCGAGAGGAAGCCGGAAGTTCCCCTGCCAACAGCAACGGGGACCTGACTTAACTGAAGCAACCACAGCGAGTTCCTGAGGTCCCCGTGGCAACTCTTGAAGCACCCCCAGCTTACCGCTGCAACTCTTGAAGCACCCCAAAATTATCCCCTCAATGCGAGAGGAAGAAATTTTGCGATGCAGCATCTCAAGAGAAATAACACATTCCCTCTTGAAAGGCAAAAAGGTACTTGACACCCTTTATTCGACTCAGAATGTTCCCTCAGACAGCCGACCCCTTTTAGAGGAGAACACACTTTATGGACTAAATTCGAGATGAGCCCCTCTGCACATTGAAGGGCTCGAGAGGAACCCGGAAGTTCCCCTTCCAACGCCAAAGGGGACCTGATTTCCCTGAAGCAACCCCAGCGAGATCCTCAGGTCCCCGTCGCAACTCTTGAAGCACCACCAGCTTTGTGCCGAAACTCGAGAAACACCCCAAAATTATTCCCTCAATGCGAGAGGAAGAAATTTTGCGATGCAGCATCTCAAGAGAATTACCACATTCTCTCTTGAAAGGCAAAAAGGTACTTGACACCCTTTATTCGACTCAGAAAGTTCCCTCACACAGCTGTCCCGTTTGGAGAGGAGAACACACTTTATGGACTCAATTGGAGATGAGACCCTGTGCACATTTAAGGGTTCAGAGGAACCTGGAAGTTCCCCTTCCAACACCAAAGGCAACCTTATTTCCCTGAAGCAACCCCAGCGAGTTGCTGAGGTCACCGTGGCAACTCTTGAAGCACCTCCAGCTTCCTGCCACAACTCCAGAAACACACCAAAATTATCCCCTCAATGCGAGATGAGGAAATTTTGCGATGCAGCATCTCAAGAGAAATACCACATTCCCTCTTGAAAGGCAAAAAGGTACTTGACACCCTTTTTTCAACTCAGAAAGTTCGCCCACACAGCCGTCCCCTTTTAGAGGAGAACACACTTTATGGACTCAATTCGAGAGGAGCCCCTGTGCACATTGAAGGGCTCGAGAGGAAACCGGAAGTTCCCCTTCCAACACCAAAGGGGACCTGACTTCCCTGAAGCAACCCCAGCGAGTTCCTGAGGTCCCCATCGCAACTCGAGAAGCACCCCCACCTTCCCGCCGCAACTCGAGAAACACCCCAAAATTATCCCCTCCATGCGAAATGAGGAAATTTGCGATGCAGCATCTCAAGAGAAATACCACATTCCCTCTTGAAAGGCAAAAAGGTACTTGACACGTTTTATTCGACTCAGAAAGTTTCTTCACACAGCCTTCCCCTTTGCAGAGAACACACTTTAATGACTCAATTCGGGATGAGGTCTGTGCACATTTAAGGGCTCGAACGGTAACCGGAAGTTCTCCTTCCAACACCAAAGGGGACCTGACTTCCCTGAAGCAACCCCAGCGAGTTTCTGAGGTCCCCGTCGCAACTCGAGAAGCACCCCCAATTCAGCGTCGCAACTCGAGAAACACCCCAAAATTATCCCCTCCATGCGAGATGAGGAAATTTTGCGATGCAGCATCTCAAGAGAAATACCACATTCCCTCTTGAAAGGCAAAAAGCTACTTGACACCCTTTATTCGACTCAGAAAGTTCCCTCACACAGCCGTCCCCTTTGGAGAGGAGAACACACGTCATGGACTCAATTCGAGATGAGCTCCTGTGCACATTTAATGTCTCGAGAGGAAACCTGAAGTTCCCCTTCCAACAACAAAGGGGACCTGACGTCCCTGAAGTAACCCCAGCGAGCTACTTAACTCCCCGTTGCAACTCGAGAAGCACCCCCAGCTTCCCGCCTCAACTCGAGAAACACCCCAAAATTATCCCCTCAATCCGAGATGAGGAAATTTGCGATGCAGCATCTCAAGAGAAATACCACATTCCCTCTTGAAAGGCAAAAAGGTACTTGACACCCTTTATTAGACTCAGAAAGTTCCCTCACACAGCCGTCCCCTTTGGAGAGGAGAACACACTTGATTCACTCAATTCGAGATGAGTCCCTGTGCACATTTGAGGGCTCGAGAGAAAACCGGAAGTTTCCCTTCCAACACCAAAGGGGACCTTACTTCCCTGAAGTAACCCCAGCGATTTCCTGAGGTCCCCGTCACAACTCGAAAAACACCCCCAGCTTCCCGCCGCAACTCGAGAAACACCCCAAAATTATCCCCTCCATGCGAGTTGAGGAAATTTGGCGATGCAACATCTCAAGAGAAATACCACATTCCTCTTGAAAGGCAAAAAGGTACTTGACACCCTTTATTCGACTCAGAACGTTCCCTCACACAGCCGTCCCCTTTGGAGAGGAGAACACATTTGATGGACTCAATTCGAGATGAGGCCCTGTGCTCATTTAAGGGCTCGAGAGGAAATCGGAAGTTCCCCTTCCAACAGAAAAGGGGACCTGACTGCCCTGAGGCAACGCCAGCGAGTTCCTGACGTCCCCGTCGCCACTAGAGAAGCACCGCCAGCTTCCCGCCGCAACTCGAGAAACACCCCAAAATTATCCCCTATTTCCAAATGAGGAAAGTTTGCGATGCAGCATCTCAAGAGAAATACCACATTCTCTCTTGAAAGGCAAAAAGGTACTTGACACACTTTATTCGACTCAGAAAGTTCGCTCACACAGCCGTCCCCTTTGGAGAGGAGAACACACTTTATGGACTCAATTCGGGATGAGCCCCTGTGCACATTTAAGGGCTCGAGAGGAAACCGGAAGTTCCCCTTCCAACACCAAAGGGGACCTGACTTCCCTGAAGCAACCCCAGCGAGTTCCTGAGGTCCCCGTCGCAACTCGAGAAGCACCCCCATCTTAGCTTCGCAACTAGAGAAACACTCCAAAATTATCCCCTCCATGCGAGATGAGGAAATTTTGCGATGCAGCATCTCAAGAGAAATACCACATTCCCTCTTGTAAGGCAAAAACGTACTTGAAACCCTTTATTCGACTCAGAAAGTTCCCTCAAACAGCCGTCACCTTTGGAGAGGAGAAGACACGTCATGGACTCAATTCGAAATGAGCCTCTGTGCACATTTAAGGGATCCAGAGGAAACCGGAAGTTCCCCTTCGAACACAAAAGGGGACCTGACTTCCCTGATGCAACCCCAGCGAGATTCTTAGGTCCCCGTGTCAACTCGAGAAGCACCCCCAGCTTCCCGCCGAACTCGAAAAACA
This sequence comes from Moschus berezovskii, assembly GCF_049115385.1. NCBI lineage: Eukaryota > Metazoa > Chordata > Mammalia > Artiodactyla > Moschidae > Moschus > Moschus berezovskii. Next base: position 1,411,091 of record NC_142465.1, read on the forward strand.
TCCCAAAATTATCCCCTCCATGCGAGATGAGGAAATTTTGCGATCCAGCATCTCCAGAGAAATACCACATTCCCTCTTGAAAGACAAAATGGTACTTGACACGTTTTATTCGACTCAGAAAGTTTCTTCACACAGCCTTCCCCTTTACAGAGAACACACTTTAATGACTCAATTCGATATGAGCCCTGTGCACATTTAAGGGCTCGAAAGGTAACCGGAGGTTCTCCTTCCAACACCAAAGGGGACCTGACTTCCCTGAAGCAACCCCAGCGAGTTTCTGAGGTCCCCGTCGCAACTCGAGGTGCACCCCAATTCAGCGTCGCAACTCGAGAAACACCCCAAAATTATCCCCTCCATGCGAGATGAGGAAATTTTGCGATGCAGCATGTCAAGAGAAATACCACATTCCCTCTTGAAAGGCAAAAAGCTACTTGACACCCTTTATTCGACTCAGAAAGTTCCCTCACACAGCCGTCCCCTTTGGAGAGGAGAACACACGTCATGGACTCAATTCGAGATGAGCCCCTGTGCACATTTAAGGGCTCTAGAGGAAACCTGAAGTTCCCCTTCCAACAACAAAGGGGACCTGACTTCCCTGAAGTAACCCCAGAGAGCTACTTAACTCCCCATCGCAACTCGAGAAGCACCCGCAGCTTCCCGCCTCAACTCGAGAAACACCCCAAAATTATCCCCTCAATGCGAGATGAGGAAATTTTGCGATGCAGCATCTCAAGAGAAATACCACATTCCCTCTTGAAAGGCAAAAAGGTACTTGACACCCTTTTTTCAACTCAGAAAGTTCGCCCACACAGCCGTCCCCTTTTAGAGGAGAACACACTTTATGGACTCAATTCGAGAGGAGCCCCTGTGCACATTGAAGGGCTCGAGAGGAAACCGGAAGTTCCCCTTCCAACACCAAAGGGGACCTGACTTCCCTGAAGCAACCCCAGCGAGTCCCTGAGGTCCCCATCGCAACTCGAGAAGCACCCCCACCTTCCCGCCGCAACTCGAGAAACACCCCAAAATTATCCCCTCCATGCGAAATGAGGAAATTTGCGATGCAGCATCTCAAGAGAAATACCACATTCCCTCTTGAAAGGCAAAAAGGTACTTGACACGTTTTATTCGACTCAGAAAGTTTCTTCACACAGCCTTCCCCTTTGCAGAGAACACACTTTAATGACTCAATTCGGGATGAGGTCTGTGCACATTTAAGGGCTCGAACGGTAACCGGAAGTTCTCCTTCCAACACCAAAGGGGACCTGACTTCCCTGAAGCAACCCCAGCGAGTTTCTGAGGTCCCCGTCGCAACTCGAGAAGCATCCCCAATTCAGCGTCGCAACTCGAGAAACACCCCAAAATTATCCCCTCCATGCGAGATGAGGAAATTTTGCGATGCAGCATCTCAAGAGAAATACCACATTCCCTCTTGAAAGGCAAAAGGGTACTTGACACCCTTTATGCGACTCAAAATGTTCCCTCACACAGCCGTCCCCTTTGGAGAGGAGAACACACGTCATGGACTCAATTCGAGATGAGCTCCTGTGCACATTTAATGTCTCGAGAGGAAACCTGAAGTTCCCCTTCCAACAACAAAGGGGACCTGACGTCCCTGAAGTAACCCCAGCGAGCTACTTAACTCCCCGTTGCAACTCGAGAAGCACCCCCAGCTTCCCGCCTCAACTCGAGAAACACACCAAAATTATCCCCTCAATCCGAGATGAGGAAATTTGCGATGCAGCATCTCAAGAGAAATACCACATTCCCTCTTGAAAGGCAAAAAGGTACTTGACACCCTTTATTAGACTCAGAAAGTTCCCTCACACAGCCGTCCCCTTTGGAGAGGAGAACACACTTGATTCACTCAATTCGAGATGAGTCCCTGTGCACATTTGAGGGCTCGAGAGAAAACCGGAAGTTTCCCTTCCAACACCAAAGGGGACCTTACTTCCCTGAAGTAACCCCAGCGATTTCCTGAGGTCCCCGTCACAACTCGAAAAACACCCCCAGCTTCCCGCCGCAACTCGAGAAACACCCCAAAATTATCCCCTCCATGCGAGTTGAGGAAATTTGGCGATGCAACATCTCAAGAGAAATACCACATTCCTCTTGAAAGGCAAAAAGGTACTTGACACCCTTTATTCGACTCAGAACGTTCCCTCACACAGCCGTCCCCTTTGGAGAGGAGAACACATTTGATGGACTCAATTCGAGATGAGGCCCTGTGCTCATTTAAGGGCTCGAGAGGAAATCGGAAGTTCCCCTTCCAACAGAAAAGGGGACCTGACTGCCCTGAGGCAACGCCAGCGAGTTCCTGACGTCCCCGTCGCCACTAGAGAAGCACCGCCAGCTTCCCGCCGCAACTCGAGAAACACCCCAAAATTATCCCCTATTTCCAAATGAGGAAAGTTTGCGATGCAGCATCTCAAGAGAAATACCACATTCCCTCTTGAAAGGCAAAAAGGTACTTGACACACTTTATTCGACTCAGAAAGTTCGCTCACACAGCCGTCCCCTTTGGAGAGGAGAACACACTTTATGGACTCAATTCGGGATGAGCCCCTGTGCACATTTAAGGGCTCGAGAGGAAACCGGAAGTTCCCCTTCCAACACCAAAGGGGACCTGACTTCCCTGAAGCAACCCCAGCGAGTTCCTGAGGTCCCCGTCGCAACTCGAGAAGCACCCCCATCTTAGCTTCGCAACTAGAGAAACACTCCAAAATTATCCCCTCCATGCGAGATGAGGAAATTTTGCGATGCAGCATCTCAAGAGAAATACCACATTCCCTCTTGTAAGGCAAAAACGTACTTGAAACCCTTTATTCGACTCAGAAAGTTCCCTCAAACAGCCGTCACCTTTGGAGAGGAGAAGACACGTCATGGACTCAATTCGAAATGAGCCTCTGTGCACATTTAAGGGATCCAGAGGAAACCGGAAGTTCCCCTTCGAACACAAAAGGGGACCTGACTTCCCTGATGCAACCCCAGCGAGATTCTTAGGTCCCCGTGTCAACTCGAGAAGCACCCCCAGATTCCCGCCGAACTCGAAAAACATCCCAAAATTATCCCCTCCATGCGAGATGAGGAAATTTTGCGATCCAGCATCTCCAGAGAAATACCACATTCCCTCTTGAAAGACAAAATGGTACTTGACACGTTTTATTCGACTCAGAAAGTTTCTTCACACAGCCTTCCCCTTTACAGAGAACACACTTTAATGACTCAATTCGATATGAGCCCTGTGCACATTTAAGGGCTCGAAAGGTAACCGGAGGTTCTCCTTCCAACACCAAAGGGGACCTGACTTCCCTGAAGCAACCCCAGCGAGTTTCTGAGGTCCCCGTCGCAACTCGAGATGCACCCCAATTCAGCGTCGCAACTCGAGAAACACCCCAAAATTATCCCCTCCATGCGAGATGAGGAAATTTTGCGATGCAGCATGTCAAGAGAAATACCACATTCCCTCTTGAAAGGCAAAAAGGTACTTAACACCCTTTATTCGACTCAGAAAATTCCCTCACATAGCCGTCCCCTTTGGAGAGGAAAACACACGTCATGCACTCAATTCGAGATGAGACCCTGTGCACATTTATGGGTTCCAGAGGAAACCGGAAGTTCCCCTTCCAACACCAAAGGTGACCTGACTTCCCTGAAGCAACCCCAGCGAGTTTCTGAGGTCCCTGTCGCAACTCGAGAAGCACCTTCATGTCAGCGTCGCAACTCGAGAAACACACCAAAATTATCCCCTCCATGCGAGATGAGGAAATTTTGCGATGCAGCATCTCAAGAGAAATACCACATTCCCTCTTGAAAGGCAAAAAGCTACTTGACACCCTTTATTCGACTCAGAAAGTTCCCTCATACAGCCGTCCCCTTTGGAGAGGAGAACACACGTCATGGACTCAATTCGAGATGAGCCCCTGTGCACATTTAAGCTCTCGAGAGGAAACCTGAAGTTCCCCTTCCAACAACAAAGGGGACCTGACTTCCCTGAAGTAACCACAGCGAGCTACTTAACTCCCCGTCGCAACGAGAGAAGCACCCCCAGCTTCCGGCCTCAACTCGAGAAACACACCAAAATTATACCCTCAATGCGAGATGAGGAAATTTTACGATGCAGCATCTCAAGAGAAATACCACATTCCCTCTTGAAAGGCAAAAAGGTACTTGACACCCTTTATTAGACTCAGAAATTTCCCTCACACAGCCGTCCCCTTTGGAGAGGAGAACACACTTGATGGACTCAATTCGAGATGAGGCCCTGTGCTCATTTAAGGACTCGAGAGGAAACCGGAAGTTCCCCTTCCAACACCAAAGGGGACCTGACTTCCCTGAAGCAACCCCAGCGAGTTCCTGAGGTCCCCGTCGCAACTCGAGAAGCACCCCCAGCTTCCCGCCGCAACTCGAGAAACACTCCAAAATTATCCACTCCATGCGAGATGAGGAAATTTTGCGATGCAGCATCTCAAGAGAAATACCACATTCCCTCTTGTAAGGCAAAAAGGTACTTGAAACCCTTTATTCGACTCAGAAAGTTCCCTCAAACAGCCGTCACTTTGGAGATGAGAAGACACGTCATGGACTCAATTCGAAATGAGCCTCTGTGCACATTTAAGGGCTCGAGAGGAAACCGGAAGTTCCCCTTCCAACACCAAAGGGGAACTGACTTCCCTGAAGCAACCCCAGCGAGTTCGTGAGGTCCCCGTCGCAACTCGAGAAGCACTCCCAGCTTCCCGCCGCAACTCGAGAAACACCCCAAAATTATCCCCTCCATGCGAGATGAGGAAATTTGACGATGCAGCATTTCAAGAGAAATACCACATTCCCTCTGGAAAGGCAAAAAGGTACTTGACAACCTTTATTCGACTCAGGAAGTTCCCTCACTCAGCCGTCCCCTGTGGAGAGGAGAACACACTTTAAGGACTCAATTCGAGAGGAGCCCCTGTGCACACTGAAGGGCTCCAGAGGAAACCGGAAGTTCCCCTTCCAACAGCAAAGGGGCCCTGAGTTCCCTGAAGCAACCCCAGCGAGTTCCTTAGGTCCCCGACGCAAATTGAGAAGCAGCCCTACCTTCCCGCCGCAACTTGAGAAACACCCCAAAATTATCCCCTCCATGCGAGATGAGGAAATTTTCCGATGCAGAATCTCAAGAGAAATACCACATTCCCTCTTGAAAGGCAAAAAGGTACTTGACACCCTTTATTCGACCCAGGAAGTTCCCTCATACAGCCGTCCCTTAGGAATGGAGAACACACTTTATGGACTTAATTCGAGTTGAGCCACTGTGCACATTTAAGGGCTCGACCGGAACCCGGAAGTTCCCCTTCCAACAGCATAGGGGACCTGATTTCATTGAAGCAAACCCAGCGAGTTCCTGGGATCCCCGTTGCAACTCGAGAAGCACCCCCAGCTTCCTTCCGCAACTCGAGAAACACACCAAAATTATCCCCTCCATGCGAGATGAGGAAATTTTGCGATGCAGCATCTCAAAAGAAATACCACATTCCCTCTTGAAATGCAAAAAGCTACTTGACACCCTTTATTCGACTCAGAAAGTTCCCTCATACAGCCCTCCCCTTTGGAGAGGAGAACACACGTCATGGACTCAATTCGAGATGAGCCCCTGTGCACATTTAAGGGCTCGAGAGAAAACCTGAAGTTCCCCTTCCAACAACAAAGGGGACCTGACTTCCCTGAAGTAACCACAGCGAGCTACTTAACTCCCCGTTGCAACTCGAGAAGCACCCCCAGCTTCCCGCCTCAACTCGAGAAACACACCAAAATTATCCCCTCAATCCGAGATGAGGAAATTTTGCGATGCAGCATCTCAAGAGAAATACCACATTCCCTCTTGAAAGGCAAAAAGGTACTTGACACCCTTTATTAGACTCAGAAAGTTCCCTCACACAGCCGTCCCCTTTGGAGAGGAGAACACACTTGATGCACTCAATTCGAGATGAGTCCCTGTGCACATTTGAGGGCTCGAGAGAAAACCGGAAGTTTCCCTTCCAACACCAAAGGGGACCTTACTTCCCTGAAATAACCCCAGCGAGTTCCTGAGGTCCCCGTCACAACTCGAAAAACACCCCCAGCTTCCCGCCGCAACTCGAGAAACACCCCAAAATTATCCCCTCCATGCGAGTTGAGGAAATTTGGCGATGCAGCATCTCAAGAGAAATACCACATTCCTCTTGAAAGGCAAAAAGGTACTTGACACCCTTTATTCGACTCAGAACGTTCCCTCACACAGCCGTCCCCGTTGGAGAGGAGAACACATTTGATGGACTCAATTCGAGATGAGGCCCTGTGCTCATTTAAGGGCTCGAGAGGAAATCGGAAGTTCCCCTTCCAACAGAAAAGGGGACCTGACTGCCCTGAAGCAACGCCAGCGAGTTCCTGACGTCCCCGTCGCCACTAGAGAAGCACCGCCAGCTTCCCGCCGCAACTCGAGAAACACCCCAAAATTATCCCCTATTTCCAAATGAGGAAAGTTTGCGATGCAGCATCTCAAGAGAAATACCACATTCCCTCTTGAAAGGCAAAAAGGTATTTGACACACTTTATTCGACTCAGAAAGTTCGCTCACACAGCCGTCCCCTTTGGAGAGGAGAACACACTTTATGGACTCAATTCGGGATGAGCCCCTGTGCACATTTAAGGGCTCGAGAGGAAACCGGAAGTTCCCCTTCCAACACCAAAGGGGACCTGACTTCCCTGAAGCAACCCCAGCGAGTTCCTGAGGTCCCCGTCGCAACTCGAGAAGCACTCCCATCTTAGCTTCGCAACTAGAGAAAACTCCAAATTTATCCCCTCCATGCGAGATGAGGAAATTTTGCGATGCAGCATCTCAAGAGCAATACCACATTCCCTCTTGTAAGGCAAAAACGAACTTGAAACCCTTTATTCGACTCAGAAAGTTCCCTCAAACAGCCGTCACCTTTGGAGAGGAGAAGACACGTCATGGACTCAATTCGAAATGAGCCTCTGTGCACATTTAAGGGATCCAGAGGAAACCGGAAGTTCCCCTTCGAACACAAAAGGGGACCTGACTTCCCTGATGCAACCCCAGCGAGATTCTTAGGTCCCCGTGTCAACTCGAGAAGCACCCCCAGCTTCCCGCCGAACTCAAAAAACATCCCAAAATTATCCCCTCCATGCGAGATGAGGAAATTTTGCGATCCAGCATCTCCAGAGAAATACCACATTCCCTTTTGAAAGACAAAAAGGTACTTGACACGTTTTATTCGACTCAGAAAGTTTCTTCACACAGCCTTCCCCTTTGCAGAGAACACACTTTAATGACTCAATTCGATATGAGCCCTGTGCACATTTATGGGTTCCAGAGGAAACCGGAAGTTCCCCTTTCAACACCAAAGGGGACCTGACTTCCCTGAAGCAACCCCAGCGAGTTTCTGAGGTCCCCGTCGCAACTCGAGTTGCACCCCCAATTCACTGTCGCAACTCGAGAAACACCCCAAAATTATCCCCTCCATGCGAGATGAGGAAATTTTGCAATGCAGCATGTCAAGAGAAATACCACATTCCCTCTTGAAAGGCAAAAAGCTACTTGACACCCTTTATTCGACTCAGAAAGTTCCCTCACACAGCCGTCCCCTTTGGAGAGGAGAACACACGTCATGGACTCAATTCGAGATGAGGCCCTGTGCTCATTTAAGGGCTCGAGAGGAAACCGGAAGTTCCCTTTCCAACACCAAAGTGGACCTGACTTCCCTGAAGCAACCCCAGCGAGTTCCTGAGGTCCCCGTCGCAACTCTAGAAGCACCCCCAGCTTCCCACCGCAACTCGAGAAACACTCCAAAATTATCCACTCCATATGAGATGAGGAAATTTTGCGATGCAGCATCTCAAGAGAAATACCACATTCCCTCTTGTAAGGCAAAAAGGTACTTGAAACCCTTTATTCGACTCAGAAAGTTCCCTCAAACTGCCGTCACCTTTGGAGATGAGAAGACACGTCATGGACTCAATTCGAAATGAGCCTCTGTGCACATTTAAGTGCTCGAGAGGAAACCGGAAGTTCCCCTTCCAACACAAAAGGGGACCTGACTTCCCTGATGCAACCCCAGAGAGATCCTGAGGTGCCCGTCGCAACTCGAGAAACACACCCAGCTTCCCGTCGCAACTCGAGAAACACCCCAAAATTATCCCCTCCATGCGAGATGAGGAAATATTGCGATGCAGCATCTCAAGAGAAACACCACATTCCCTCTTGAAAGGCAAAAAGGTACTTGACACCCTTTATTCGACTCAGAAAGTTCCCTCACACAGCCGTCCCCTTTGCAGAGGAGAACTCACTTTATGGACTCAATTCGGAATGAGTCCCTGTGCACATTTAAGGGCTCGAGAGGTAATAGGAAGTTCACCTTCCAACACCACAGGGGACCTGACTTCCCTGAAGCAAACCCAGCGAGTTCCTGAGGTCCCCATCGCAACTCGAGAAGCACCCCCAGCTTCCCGCCGCAACTCAGAAACTCGCCAATATTATCCCCTCCATGCCAGATGAGGAAATTTTGCGATGCAGCATCTCAAGAAAAATACCACATTCCCTCTGGAAAGGTCAAAAAGTACTTGACACCCTTTATTCGACTCAGAAACTTCCCTCACACAGCCGTCCCCTTTGGAGAGGAGAACACACTTTACGGACTCAATTCGAGAGGAGCCCCTGTGCACATTGAAGGGCTCGAGAGGAAACCGGAAGTTCCCCTTCCAACACCAAGGGGACCTGACTTCCCTGAAGCAATCCCAGCGAGTTCCTGAGATCCTCATCGCAACTCGAGAAGCACACCCAGCTTCCGCCGCAACTCGAGAAACACCCTAAAATTATCCCCTCCATGCGAGATGAGGAAATTTGGGGATGCAGCATCTCAAGAGAAATACCACATTCCCTCTTGAAAGGTAAAAAGGTACTTGACACCCTTTACTCGACTCAGAAAGTTCCCTCACACAGCCGTCCCCTTTGGAGAGGAGAACACAGGTTACAGACTCAATTCGAGAGGAGCCCCTGTGCACATTGAAGGGCTCGAAAGGAAACTGGAAGTTCCCCTTCCAACACAAGAGGGGACCTGACTTCCCGGAACCAACGCCAGCCAGTCCCTGAGGTCCCCGTCGCAACTCGAGATGCACCCCCAGCTTCCCGCCGCAACTCGAGAAACACAACAAACTTATCCACTCCATGCGAGATGAGGAAATTTTGCGATACAGCATCTCAAGCAAATACCACATTCCCTCTGGAAAGTCAAAAAGGTACTTGACACCCTTTATTCGATTCAGAAAGTTCCCTCACACAGCCGTCCCCTTTGGAGAGGATAACACACTTAACGGACTCAATTCGAGAGGAGCCCCTGTGCACATTGAAGGGCTCGAGAGGAATCCGGAAGTTCCCCTTCCAACAGCAAAGGGGACCTGACTTCCCCGAAGCAACCCCAGCGAGTTCCTTAGGTCCCCGTCGCAACTCGAGAAGCACCCCCAGCTTCCCGCCGCAACTCGAGAAACACCCAAAAATTATCCCCTCCAAGCGAGATGAGGAAATTTGGCGATGAAGCATCTCCCAAAAATACCACATTCCCTCTGGAAAGGCAAACAGGTACTTGACACCCTTTATTCGACTCAGAAAGTTCCCTCACACAGCCGTCCCGTTTGGAGAGGAGAACACACTTTCCCGACTCAATACCGAATGAGCCCCTGTGCACATTTAAGGGCTCGAGAGGAAACAGGAAGTTCCCCTTCCAACACAAAAGGGAACCTGACTTCCCTGAAGCAACCCCAGCGAGTTCCTGAGGTCCCCGTCCCAACTCGAGAAGCACCAGCAGCTTCCCGCCGCAACTCGAGAAACACTGCAAAATATTCCCCTCCATGCGAGATGAGGAAATTTTCCGATGCAGAATCTCAAGAGAAATACCACATTCCCTCTTGAAAGGCAAAAAGGTACTTGACACCCTTTATTCGACTCAGGAAGTTCCCTCATACAGCCGTCCCTTTGGAATGGAGAACACACTTTATGGACTTAATTCGAGTTGAGCCCCTGTGCACATTTAAGGGCTCGACCGGAACCCGGAAGTTCCCCTTCCAGCAGCAAAGGGGACCTGATTTCATTGAAGCAAACCCAGCGAGTTCCTGGGATCCCCGTTGCAACTCGAGAAGCACCCCCAGCTTCCCGCCGCACCTCGAGAAACACACCAAAATTATCCCCTCCATGCGAGATGAGGAAATTTCGCGATGCAGCATCTCAAGAGAAATACCAGATTCCCTCTTGAAAGGCAAAAAGGTACTTGACACCCTTTATTCGACTCAGAAAGTTCCCTCACACAGCCGTCCCCTTTGGAGAGGAGGACACAATTTATGGACTCAATTCGAGATGAGCCCCTGTGCACATTTAAGTTCTCGAGAGGAACCCGGAAGTTCCCCTTCCAACAGCAAAGGGGACCGGACTTTCCTGAAGCAACCCCATCGAGTTCCTGAGCTCCCCGTCTCATCTCGTGAAGTACCCCAAGCTTCCCACCGCAACTCGAAAAACACACCAAAATTATCCCCTCCATGCGAGATCAGGAAATTTTGCGATGCAGCATCTCAAGAGAAATACCACATTCCCTCTTGAAAGGCAAAATTGTACTTGACACCCTTTATTTGACTCAGAAAGTTCCCTCACACAGCTGTCCCCTTCGGAGAGGAGAACACACGTCATGGATTTAATTGGAGATGAGCCCCTGTGCACATTTAAGGGCTCGAGAGGAAACCGGAAGTTCCCGTTCCAACACCAAAGGGGACCTGAGTTCCCTGAGCTACCCCATCGAATTCCTGAGGTCCCCGTCGCAACTCGAGAAGCACCCCCAGCTTCCCGCCGCAACTGGAAAAACGCCCGAAAATTATCCACTCAATGCGAGATGAGGAAATTTTGCGATACAGCATCTCAAGAGAAATATCACATTCCCTCTTGAAAGGCAAAAAGGTATTTGACACCCTTTGTTCGACTGAGAAAGTTCCCGCACACAGCCATCCCCTCTGCAGAGGACAACACACTTTATGGACTCATTTCGAGATGAGACCCTGTGCACATTTAAGGGCTCGAGAGGAACCCGAAAGTTTCCCTTCCAACACCAAAGGGGACCTGACTTCCCTGAAGCAACCCCAGCGAGTTCCTGACGTCACCGTCGCAACTCGAGAAGCAACCCCAGCATCCCGACGCAACTCGAGAAACACCCAAAATTATCCCCTCCACGCGAGATAAGGAAATTATGCGATGTAGCATCTCAAGAGAAATACCACATTCCCTCTTGAAAGGCAAAAAGTTTCTTGACACCCATTATTCGACTCAGAAAGTTCCCTCACACAGCCGTCCCGTTTGGAGAGGAGAACAAACGACATGGACTCAATTCGAGATGAGCCCCTGTGCACATTTAAGGGCTCGAGAGGATACAGGATGTTCCCCTTCCAACAGCAAATGGAACCTGACTTCCCTGAAGCAACCCCAGCGAGTTCCTGAGGTCCCCGTCGCAACTCAAGAAGCACCCCCGGCTTCCCGCCGCAACTCGAAAAACACCGAAAAATTATCCCTTCCTTGCGAGATGAGAAAATTTGGCGATGCAGCATCTCAAGAGAAATACCACATTCCCTCTTGAAAGGCGTAAAGGTATTGGACACGCTTTATTCGACTCAGAAAGTTCCCTTGTACAGCCGTCCCCTTTGGAGAGGAGAAAACACGTTATGGACTCAATTCGAGATGAGACCCTGTGCACATTTAAGGGCTCGAGAGGAAACCGGAAGTTCCCTTTGCAACACCAAAGGGGACTTCACTTCCCTGAAGCAACCCCAGCGAGTTCCTGAGGTCCCCGTCCCAACTCGATAAGCACCCCCAGCTTCCCGCCGCAACTCGAGATACACACCAAAATTATCCCCTCCATGCGAGATGAAGAAATTTTGCGATGCAGCATCTCAAGAGAAATACCACATTCCATCTTGAAAGGCAAAAAGGTAGTTGACACCCTTTATTCGACTCAGAAAGTTCCCTCACAAAGCCGTCCACTTTGGAGAGGAGAACACACTTGATGGACTCAATTCGAGATGAGCCCCTGTGCACATTGAAGGGCTGGAGAGGAAACGAGAAGTTCCCCTTCCAACACCAAAGGGGACCTGACTGCCATGACAACCCCAGCGAGTTCATGAGGTCCCCGTAGCAACTCGAGAAGCACTCCCAGCATCCCGCCGCAACTCAAGAAACACCCCAAAATTATCCCCTCCAGGCGAGTGAGGAAATTTTGCGATACAGCATCTCAAGAGAAATACCACATTCCCTCTTGAAAGGCAAAAAGTTACTTGACACCCTTTATTCGACTCAGAAAGTTGCTTCACACAGCCGTCCCCTTTGGAGAGGAGAACACACTTGATGGACTAAATTCGAATGAGCCCCTGTGCACATTTAAGGGCTCGAGAGGAACCCGGAGTTCCCCTTCCAACAGCAAATGGGACCTGACTTCCCTGAAGCAATGCCAGCGAGTTCCTGAGGTCACCGTCACAACTCGAGAAGCACCCGCAGCTTCCCGCCGCAACTCGAAAAACAGACAAAAATTATCCCCTCCATGCGAGATGAGGAAATTTGGCGATGCAGCATCTCAAGAGAAATACCACATTCCCTCTTGAAAGGCGTAAAGGTACTTGACACCCTTTATTCGACTCAGAAAGTTCCTTTATACAGCCGTCACCTTTGGAGAGGAGAACACACGTTATGGACTCAATTCGAGATGAGACCCTGTGAACATTTAAGGGTTCGAGAGGAGACCGGAAGTTCCCCTTCCAACACCAAAGGGGACCGGACTTCCCTGAAGCAACCCCAGCGAGTTCCTGAAGTCACCGTCGCAACTCGAGAAGCACTCCCAGCTTCCCGCCGCAACACGAGAAACACCCAAAATTATCCCCTCCACGCGAGATAAGGAAATTATGCGATGTAGCATCTCAAGAGAAATACCACATTACCTCTTGAAAGGCAAAAAGTTTCTTGACACCCATTATTCGACTCAGAAAGTTCCCTCACACAGCCGTCCCGTTTGGAGAGGAGAACAAACGACATGGACTCAATTCGAGATGAGCCCCTGTGCACATTTAAGGGCTCGAGAGGATACAGGATGTTCCCCTTCCAACAGCAAATGGAACCTGACTTCCCTGAAGCAACCCCAGCGAGTTCCTGAGGTCCCCGTCGCAACTCAAGAAGCACCCCCGGCTTCCCGCCGCAACTCGAAAAACACCGAAAAATTATCCCTTCCTTGCGAGATGAGAAAATTTGGCGATGCAGCATCTCAAGAGAAATACCACATTCCCTCTTGAAAGGCGTAAAGGTATTGGACACGCTTTATTCGACTCAGAAAGTTCCCTTGTACAGCCGTCCCCTTTGGAGAGGAGAAAACACGTTATGGACTCAATTCGAGATGAGACCCTGTGCACATTTAAGGGCTCGAGAGGAAACCGGAAGTTCCCTTTGCAACACCAAAGGGGACTTCACTTCCCTGAAGCAACCCCAGCGAGTTCCTGAGGTCCCCGTCCCAACTCGATAAGCACCCCCAGCTTCCCGCCGCAACTCGAGATACACACCAAAATTATCCCCTCCATGCGAGATGAAGAAATTTTGCGATGCAGCATCTCAAGAGAAATACCACATTCCATCTTGAAAGGCAAAAAGGTAGTTGACACCCTTTATTCGACTCAGAAAGTTCCCTCACAAAGCCGTCCACTTTGGAGAGGAGAACACACTTGATGGACTCAATTCGAGATGAGCCCCTGTGCACATTGAAGGGCTGGAGAGGAAACGAGAAGTTCCCCTTCCAACACCAAAGGGGACCTGACTGCCATGACAACCCCAGCGAGTTCATGAGGTCCCCGTAGCAACTCGAGAAGCACTCCCAGCATCCCGCCGCAACTCAAGAAACACCCCAAAATTATCCCCTCCAGGCGAGTGAGGAAATTTTGCGATACAGCATCTCAAGAGAAATACCACATTCCCTCTTGAAAGGCAAAAAGTTACTTGACACCCTTTATTCGACTCAGAAAGTTGCTTCACACAGCCGTCCCCTTTGGAGAGGAGAACACACTTGATGGACTAAATTCGAATGAGCCCCTGTGCACATTTAAGGGCTCGAGAGGAACCCGGAGTTCCCCTTCCAACAGCAAATGGGACCTGACTTCCCTGAAGCAATGCCAGCGAGTTCCTGAGGTCACCGTCACAACTCGAGAAGCACCCGCAGCTTCCCGCCGCAACTCGAAAAACAGACAAAAATTATCCCCTCCATGCGAGATGAGGAAATTTGGCGATGCAGCATCTCAAGAGAAATACCACATTCCCTCTTGAAAGGCGTAAAGGTACTTGACACCCTTTATTCGACTCAGAAAGTTCCTTTATACAGCCGTCACCTTTGGAGAGGAGAACACACGTTATGGACTCAATTCGAGATGAGACCCTGTGAACATTTAAGGGTTCGAGAGGAGACCGGAAGTTCCCCTTCCAACACCAAAGGGGACCGGACTTCCCTGAAGCAACCCCAGCGAGTTCCTGAAGTCACCGTCGCAACTCGAGAAGCACTCCCAGCTTCCCGCCGCAACACGAGAAACACACCAAAATTATCCCCTCCATGCCAGATGAGGAAATTTGGCGATGCAGCATCTCAAGAGAAATACCACATTCCCTCTGGAAAGGCAAAAAGGTACTTGACACCCTTTATTTGACTCAGAAAGTTCCCTCACACAGCCGTCCCCTTTGGAGAGGAGAACACACTTTACGGACTCAATTCGAGAGGATCCCCTGTGCACATTGAAGGCTCGAGAGGAAACCGGAAGTTCCCCTTCCAACACCAAAGGGGACTTGACTTCCCTGAAGCAACCCCAGCGAGTTCCTGAGGTCCCCGTCGCAACTCGAGAAGCACCCCCTGCTTCCCGCCGCAACTCGAGAAACACCCCAAAATTATCCCCTCCATGCGAGATGAGGAAATTTGGCGATGCAGCATCTCAAGAGAAATACCACATTCCCTCTGGAAAGGCAAAAAGGTACTTGACACCCTTTATTCTACTCAGAAAGTTCCCTCACACAGCCCTCCCCTATTAGAGGAGAACACACTTTATGGACTCAATTCGAGATGAGCCCCCGTGCACTTTTAAGGGCTCGAGAGGAACCTGGAAGTTCCCCTCAACAGTAAAGGGGACCTGACTTCCCTGAAGCAACCCCAGCGAGTTCCTGAGGTCCCCTTCGCAACTCGAGAAGCACACGCAGCTTCCCGCAGGGACTCGAAAAAAAACCCAAAAGTATTCCCGGAATGCAAGATGAGGAAATTTGGCGATGCAGCATCTCAAGAGAAATAACACATTCCCTCTGGAAAGGCAAAAAGGTACTTGACACCCTTTATTCTACTCAGAAAGTTCCCTCACACAGCCGTCCCCTATTAGAGGAGAACACACTTTATGGACTCAATTCGAGATGAGCCCCCGTGCACTTTTAAGGGCTCGAGAGGAACCTGGAAGTTCCCCTCAACAGCAAAGGGGACCTGACTTCCCTGAAGCAACCCCAGCGAGTTCCTGAGGTCCCCTTCGCAACTCGAGAAGCACACGCAGCTTCCCGCCGCGACTCGAAAAAAAACCCAAAAGTATTCCCTGAATGCGAGATGAGGAAATTTGGCAATGCACCATCTCAAGAGAAACACCACATTCCCTCAGGAAAGGCAAAAAGGTACTTGATACCCTTTATTCCACTCAGAAAGTTCCCTCACACAGCCGTCCCCTTTGGAGAGGAGAACACACTTTACGGACGCAATTCGAGAGGAGCCCCAGTGCACATTGAAGGGCTTGAGAGGAAACCGGAAGTTCCCGTTGCAACACCAAAGGAGACCTGACTTCCCTGAAGCAACCCCAGCGAGTTCCTGAGGTCCCCGTCGCAACTCAACAAGCACCCCCAGCTCCCCGGCGCAACTCGAGAAACACCCCAAAATTATCCGCTCAATGCGAGATGAGGAAATTTGGCGATGCAGCATCTCAAGAGAAATACCACATTCCCTCTGGAAAGGCAAAAAGGTACTTGACACCCTTTATTCGACTCAGAAAGTTCCCTCACACAGCCGTCCCCTTTGGAGAGGAGAACACACTTTACGGACTCAATTCGAGAGGAGCCCCTGTGCACATTGAAGGGCTCGAGAGGAAACCGGAAGTTCCCCTTCCAACACCAAAGGGGACTTGACTTCCCTGAAGCAACCCCAGCGAGTTCCTGAGGTCCCCGTCGCAACTCGAGAAGCACCCCCTGCTTCCCGCCGCAACTCGGGAAACACCCCAAAATTATCCCCTCCATGCGAGATGAGGAAATTTGGCGATGCAGCATCTCAAGAGAAATACCACATTCCCTCTGGAAAGGCAAAAAGGTACTTGACACCCTTTATTCTACTCAGAAAGTTCCCTCACACAGCCCTCCCCTATTAGAGGAGAACACACTTTATGGACTCAATACGAGATGAGCCCCCGTGCACTTTTAAGGGCTCGAGAGGAACCTGGAAGTTCCCCTCAACAGCAAAGGGGACCTGACTTCCCT
The DNA here is from genome assembly GCF_049115385.1 of Moschus berezovskii. Classification (NCBI taxonomy): domain Eukaryota; kingdom Metazoa; phylum Chordata; class Mammalia; order Artiodactyla; family Moschidae; genus Moschus; species Moschus berezovskii. Next base: position 1,427,661 of record NC_142465.1, read on the forward strand.
GAAGCAACCCCAGCGAGTTCCTGAGGTCCCCTTCGCAACTCGAGAAGCACACGCAGCTTCCCGCAGGGACACGAAAAAAAACCCAAAAGTATTCCTGGAATGCAAGATGAGAAAACTTGGCGATGCAGCATCTCAAGAGAAATACCACATTCCTTCTGGAAAGGCAAAAAAGTACTTGACACCCTTTATTCGACTCAGAAACTTCCCTCACACAGCCGTCACCTTTGGAGAGGAGAACACACTTTAAGGACTCAATTTGAGAGGAGCACCTGTGCACATTGAAGGGCTCGAGAGGATACCGGAAGTTCCCCTTCCAACACCAAAGGGGACCTGACTTCCCTGAAGCAACCCCAGCGAGTTCCTGAGGTCCGCGTCGCAACTCGAGACGCACCCCAAGCTTCCCGCCGCAACTCGAGAAACACCCCAAAATTATCCCCTCCACGCCAGATGAGGAAATTTGTCGATGCAGCATTGAAGAGAAATACCACATTCCCTCTGGAAAGGCAAAAAGTACTCGACAACCTTTGTTCGACTCAGAAAGTTCCCTCACACAGCCGTCCCGTTTGGAGAGGAGAACACATTTTACGGACTCAATCGAGAGGAGCCCCTGTGCACATTGAAGGGCTCGAGAGGAAACCGGAAGTTCCCCTTCCAACATCAAGGGTACCTGACTTCCCTGAAGCAACCCCAGCGAGTTCCTGAGGTCCCCGTCACAACTCGAGAAGCACCCCCAGCTTTCCGCCGCAACTCGAGAAACACCCCAAAATTATCCCCTCCATGCGAGATGATAAATTTGGCGATGCAGCATCTCAAGAGAAATACCACATTCCCTCTGGAAAGGCAAAAAGGTACTTGACACCCTTTATTCGACTAAGAAAGTTCCCTCACACAGCAGTCCCCTTTGGAGAGGAGAACACACTTTACGGACTCAATCGAGAGGAGCCCCTGTGCACATTGAAGGGCTCGAGAGGAAACGGAAAGTTCCCCTTCCAACACCAAGGGGACCTGACTTCCCTGAATCAACCACAGCGAGTTCCTGAGGTCCCCGTCGCAACTTGAGAAGCACCCCCAGCTTCCCGCCTCAACTCGAGAAACACCCCAAAATTATCCCCTCCATGCGTGATGATAAATTTGGCGATGCAGCATCTCAAGAGAAATACCACATTCCCTCTGGAAAGGCAAAAAAGTACTTGACACCCTTTATTCGACTCAGAAAGTTCCCTCACACAGCCGTCCCCTATTAGAGGAGAACACACTTTATGGACTCAATTCGAGATGAGCCCCTGTGCACTTTTAAGGGCTCGAGAGGAACCTGGAAGTTCCCCTCAACAGCAAAGGGGACCTGACTTCCCTGAAGCAACCCCAGCGAGTTCCTGAGGTCCCCTTCGCAATTCGAGAAGCACACGCAGCTTCCCGCCGCGACTCGAAAAAAAACCCAAAAGTATTCCCTGAATGCGAGATGAGGAAATTTGGCAATGCACCATCTCAAGAGAAACACCACATTCCCTCAGGAAAGGCAAAAAGGTACTTGATACCCTTTATTCCACTCAGAAAGTTCCCTCACACAGCCGTCCCCTTTGGAGAGGAGAACACACTTTACGGACGCAATTCGAGAGGAGCCCCAGTGCACATTGAAGGGCTTGAGAGGAAACCGGAAGTTCCCGTTGCAACACCAAAGGAGACCTGACTTCCCTGAAGCAACCCCAGCGAGTTCCTGAGGTCCCCGTCGCAACTCAACAAGCACCCCCAGCTCCCCGGCGCAACTCGAGAAACACCCCAAAATTATCCGCTCAATGCGAGATGAGGAAATTTGGCGATGCAGCATCTCAAGAGAAATACCACATTCCCTCCGGAAAGGCAAAAAGGTACTTGACACCCTTTATTTGACTCAGAAAGTTCCCTCACACAGCCGTCCCCTTTGGAGAGGAGAACAGACTTTACGGACTGAATTCGAGAGGAGCCCCTGTGCACATTGAAGGGCTCGAGAGGAAACCGGAAGTTCCCCTTCCAACACCAAAGGGGACCTGACTTCCCTGAAGCAACCCCAGCGAGTTCCTGAGGTCCCCGTCGCAACTCGAGAAGCACCCCCAGCTTCCCGCCGCAACTCGAGAAACACCCCAAAATTATCCCCTCCATGCGAGATGAGGAAATTTGGCGAATCAGCATCTCAAGAGAAATACCACATTCCCTCTGGAAAGGCAAAATAGTACTTGACACCCTTTATTCGACTCAGAAAGTTCCCTCACACAGCCGTCCCCTTTGGAGAGGAGAACACACTTTACGAACTCAATTCGAGAGGAGCCCCTGTGCACATTGAAGGGCTCGAGAGGAAACCGGAAGTTCCCCTTCCAACACCAAAGGGGACTTGACTTCCCTGAAGCAAACCCAGCAAGTTCCTGAGGTCCCCGTCGCAACTCGAGAAGAACCCCCTGCTTCCCGCCGCAACTCGAGAAACACCCCAAAATTATCCCCTCCATGCGAGATGAGGAAATTTGCTGATGCAGCATCTCAAGAGAAATACCACATTCCCTCTGGAAAGGCAAAAAAGTACTTGACACTTTTTATTCGACTCAGAAACTTCCCTCACACAGCCATCACCTTTGGAGAGGAGAACACACTTTAAGGACCCAATTCGAGAGGAGCACCTGTGCACATTGAAGGGCTCGAGAGGAAACCGGAAGTTCCCCTTCCAACAACAAAGGGGACCTGACTTCCCTGAAGCAACCCCAGCGAGTTCCTGAGGTCCCCGTCGCAACTCGAGACGCACCCCAAGCTTCCCGCCGCAACTCGAGAAACACCCCAAAATTATCCCCTCCATGCCAGATGAGGAAATTAGTCGATGCAGCATCTGAAGAGAAATACCACATTCCCTCTGGAAAGGCAAAAAGGTACTCCACACCCTTTGTTCGACTCAGAAAGTTCCCTCACACAGCCGTCCCCTTTGGAGAGGAGAACACACTTTACGGACTCAATCGAGAGGAGCCCCTGTGCACATTGAAGGGCTCGAGAGGAAACCGGAAGTTCCCCTTCCAACACCAAGGGGACCTGACTTCCCTGAAGCAAACCCAGCGAGTTCCTGAGGTCCCCGTCGCAACTCGAGAAGCACCCCCAGCTTCCCGCCGCAACTCGAGAAACACCCTAAAATTATCCCCTCCATGCGAGATGATAAATTTGGCGATGCTGCATAACAAGAGAAATACCACATTCCCTCTGGACAGGCAAAAAGGTACTTGACACCCTTCATTCGACTCAGAAAGTTCCCTCACACAGCCGTCCCCTATCAGAGGAGAACACACTTTATGGACTCAATTCGAGATGAGCCCCTGTGCACTTTTAAGGGCTCGAGAGGAACCTGGAAGTTCCCCTCAACAGCAAAGGGGACCTGACTTCCCTGAAGCAACCCCAGCGAGTTCCTGAGGTCCCCGTCGCAACTCGAGAAGCACCCCCAGCTTCCCGCCGCAACTCGAGAAACACCCCAAAATTATCCCCTCCATGCGAGATGAGGAAATTTGGCGATGCAGCATCTCAAGAGGAATACCACATTCTTTCTGGAAAGGCAAAAAAGTACTTGACACCCTTTATTCGACTCAGAAACTTCCCTCACACTGCCATCACCTTAGGAGAGGAGAACACACTTTAAGGACTCAATTCGAGAGGACACCTGTGCACATTGAAGGGCTCGAGAGGAAACCGGAAGTTCCCCTTCCAACACCAAAGTGGACCTGACTTCCCAGAAGCAACCCCAGCGAGTTCCTGAGGTCCCCGTCGCAACTCGAGACGCACCCCAAGCTTCCCGCCGAAACTCGAGAAACACCCCAAAATTATCCCCTCCATGCCAGATGAGGAAATTTGTCGATGCAGCATCTGAAGAGAAATACCACATTCCCTCTGGAAAGGCAAAATGTACTCGAAACCCTTTGTTCGACTCAGAAAGTTCCCTCACACAGCCGTCCCCTTTGGAGAGGAGAAAACACTTTACGGACTCAATCGAGAGGAGCCCCTGTGCACACTGAAGGGCTCGAGAGGAAACCGGAAGTTCCCCTTCCAACACCAAGGGGACCTGACTTCGCTGAAGCAACCCCAGCGAGTTCCTGAGGTCCCCATCGCAACTCGAGAAGCACCCCCAGCTTCCCGCCGCAACTCGAGAAACACCCCAAAATTATCCCCTCCATGCGAGATGATAAATTTGGCGATGCAGCATCTCAAGAGAGATACCACATTCCCTCTGGACAGGCAAAAAGGTACTTGACAACCTTTATTCGACCCAGAAAGTTCCCTCACACAGCCGTCCCCTTTGGAGAGGAGAACACACTTTACGGATTCAATTCGAGAGGAGCCCCTGTGCACATTGAAGGGCTCGAGAGGAAACCGGAAGTTCCCCTTCCAACACCAAAGGGGACCTGACTTCCCTGAAGCAACCCCAGCGAGTTCCTGAGGTCCCCGTCGCAACTCGAGAAGCACCCCCAGCTTCCCGCCGAAAATCGAGAAACACCCCAAAATTATCCCCTCCATGCGAGATGAGGAAATTTGGCGATGCAGCATCTCAAGAGAAATACCACATTCCCTCTGGACAGGCAAAAAGGTACTTGACACCCTTCATTCGACACAGAAAGTTCCCTCACACAGCCGTCCCCTATCAGAGGAGAACACACTTTATGGACTCAATTCGAGATGAGCCCCTGTGCACTTTTAAGGGCTCGAGAGGAACCTGGAAGTTCCCCTCAACAGCAAAGGGGACCTGACTTCCCTGAAGCAACCCCAGCGAGTTCCTGAGGTCCCCTTCGCAATTCGAGAAGCACACGCAGCTTCCCGCAACGACTCGAAAAATCCAAAAGTATTCCCTGAATGCGAGATGAGGAAATTTGGCGATGCAGCATCTCAAGAGAAACACCACATTCCCTCAGGAAAGGCAAAAAGGTACTTGACACCCTTTATTCGACTCAGAATGTTCCCTCACACAGCCGTCCCCTTTGGAGAGGAGAACACACTTTACGGACGCAGTTCGAGAGGAGCCCCAGTGCACACTGAAGGGCTCGAGAGGAAACCGGAATTTCCCCTTCCAACACCAAAGGGAACCTGACTTCCGTGAAGCAACCCCAGCGAGTTCCTGAGGTCCCCGTCGCAACTCGAGAAGCACCCCCAGCTTCCCGCCGCAACTCGAGAAACACACCAAAATTATCCCCTCCATGCAAGATGAGTGAATTTGGCGATGCAGCATCTCAAGAGAAATACCACATTCCCTCTGGAAAGTCAAAAAGGTAGTTGACACCCTTTATTTGACTCAGAAAGTTCCATCACACATCCGTCCCCTTTGGAGAGGAGAACAGACTTTACGGAGTCAATTCGAGAGTTGCCCCTGTGCACATTGAAGGGCTCGAGAGGAAACCGGAAGTTCCCCTTCCAACACCAAAGGGGACCTGACTTCCCAGAAGCAACCTCAGCGAGTTCCTGAGGTCCGCGTCGCAACTCGAGACGCACCCCAAGCTTCCCGCCGCAACTCGAGAAACACCCCAAAATTATCCCCTCCATGCCAGATGAGGAAATTTGTCGATGCAGCATCTGAAGAGAAATACCACATTCCCTCTGGAAAGGCAAAAAGTACTCGACACCCTTTGTTCGACTCAGAAAGTTCCCTCACACAGCCGTCCCCTTTGGAGAGGAGAACACACTTTACGGACTCAATCGAGAGGAGCCCCTGTGCACTTTTAAGGGCTCGAGAGGAACCTGGAAGTTCCCCTCAACAGCAAAGGGGACCTGACTTCCCTGAAGCAACCCCAGCGAGTTCCTGAGGTCCCCTTCGCAATTCGAGAAGCACACGCAGCTTCCCGCCGCGACTCGAAAAATCCAAAAGTATTCCCTGAATGCGAGATGAGGAAATTTGGCGATGCACCATCTCAAGAGAAACACCACATTCCCTCAGGAAAGGCAAAAAGGTACTTGATACCCTTTATTCCACTCAGAAAGTTCCCTCACACAGCCGACCCCTTTGGAGAGGAGAACACACTTTACGGACGCAATTCGAGAGGAGCCCCAGTGCACATTGAAGGGCTTGAGAGGAAACCGGAAGTTCCCGTTGCAACACAAAAGGAGACCTGACTTCCCTGAAGCAACCCCAGCGAGTTCCTGAGGTCCCCGTCGCAACTCAACAAGCACCCCCAGCTCCCCGGCGCAACTCGAGAAACACCCCAAAATTATCCGCTCCATGCGAGATGAGGAAATTTGGCGATGCAGCATCTCAAGAGAAATACCACATTCCCTCCGGAAAGGCAAAAAGGTACTTGACACCCTTTATTTGACTCAGAAAGTTCCCTCACACAGCCGTCCCCTTTGGAGAGGAGAACACACTTTACGAACTCAATTCGAGAGGAGCCCCTGTGCACATTGAAGGGCTCGAGAGGAAACCGGAAGTTCCCCTTCCAACACCAAAGGGGACCTGACTTCCCTGAAGCAACCCCAGCGAGTTCCTGAGGTCCCCGTCGCAACTCGAGAAGCACCCCCAGCTTCCCGCCGCAACTCGAGAAACACCCCAAAATTATCCCCTCCATGCGAGATGAGGAAATTTGGCGAATCATCATCTCAAGAGAAATACCACATTCCCTCTGGAAAGGCAAAATAGTACTTGACACCCTTTATTCGACTCAGAAAGTTCCCTCACACAGCCGTCCCCTTTGGAGAGGAGAACACACTTTACGAACTCAATTCGAGAGGAGCCCCTGTGCACATTGAAGGGCTCGAGAGGAAACCGGAAGTTCCCCTTCCAACACCAAAGGGGACTTGACTTCCCTGAAGCAACCCCAGCGAGTTCCTGAGGTCCCCGTCGCAACTCGAGAAGAACCCCCTGCTTCCCGCCGCAACTCGAGAAACACCCCAAAATTATCCCCTCCATGCGAGATGAGGAAATTTGCTGATGCAGCATCTCAAGAGAAATACCACATTCCCTCTGGAAAGGCAAAAAAGTACTTGACACTTTTTATTCGACTCAGAAACTTCCCTCACACAGCCATCACCTTTGGAGAGGAGAACACACTTTAAGGACCCAATTCGAGAGGAGCACCTGTGCACATTGAAGGGCTCGAGAGGAAACCGGAAGTTCCCCTTCCAACAACAAAGGGGACCTGACTTCCCTGAAGCAACCCCAGCGAGTTCCTGAGGTCCCCGTCGTAACTCGAGACGCACCCCAAGCTTCCCGCCGCAACTCGAGAAACACCCCAAAATTATCCCCTCCATGCCAGATGAGGAAATTTGTCGATGCAGCATCTGAAGAGAAATACCACATTCCCTCTGGAAAGGCAAAAAATACTTGACACCCTTTATTCGACTCAGAAAGTTCCCTCACACAGCCGTCCCCTATTAGAGGAGAACACACTTTATGGACTCAATTCGAGATGAGCCTCTGTGCACTTTTAAGGGCTCGAGAGGAACCTGGACGATCCCCTCAACAGCAAAGGGGACCTGACTTTCCTGAAGGAACCCCAGCGAGTTCCTGAGGTCCCCTTCGCAATTCGAGAAGCACACGCAGCTTTCCGCCGCGACTTGAAAAAAAACCCAAAAGTATTCCCTGAATGCGAGTTGAGGAAATTTGGCGATGCAGCATCTCAAGAGAAATACCACATTCCCTCAGGAAAGGCAAAAAAGTACTTGACACCCTTTATTCGACTCAGAAAGTTCCCTCACACAGCCGTCCCCTTTGGAGAGGAGAACACACTTTACGGACGCAATTCGAGAGGAGCCCCAGTGCACACTGAAGGGCTCCAGAGGAAACCGGAAGTTCCCCTTCCAACACCAAAGGGAATCTGACTTCCGTGAAGCAATCCCAGCGAGTTCCTGAGGTCCCCGTCGCAACTCGAGAAGCACCCCCAGCTTCCCGCCGCAACTCGAGAAACACCCCAAAATTATCCCCTCCATGCGAGATGAGGAAATTTGGCGATGCAGCATCTCAAGAGAAATACCACATTCCCTCTGGAAAGGCAAAAAAGTACTTGACACTATTTATTCGACTCAGAAACTTCCCTCACACAGCCATCACCTTTGGAGAGGAGAACACACTTTAAGGACCCAATTCGAGAGGAGCACCTGTGCACATTGAAGGGCTGGAGAGGAAACCGGAAGTTCCCCTTCCAACACCAAAGGGGACCTGACTTCCCTGAAGCAACCCCAGCGAGTTCCTGACGTCCCCGTCGCAACTCGAGACGCACCCCTAGCTTCCCGCCGCAACTCGAGAAACACCCCAAAATTATCCCCTCCATGCCAGATGAGGAAATTTGTCGATGCAGCATCTGAAGAGAAATACCACATTCCCTCTGGAAAGGCAAAAAGGTACTCCACACCCTTTGTTCGACTCAGAAAGTTCCCTCACACAGCCGTCCCCTTTGGAGAGGAGAACACACTTTACGGACTCAATCGAGAGGAGCCCCTGTGCACATTGAAGGGCTCGAGAGGAAACCGGAAGTTCCCCTTCCAACACCAAGGGGACCTGACTTCCCTGAAGCAAACCCAGCGAGTTCCTGAGGTCCCCGTCGCAACTCGAGAAGCACCCCCAGCTTCCCGCCGCAACTCGAGAAACACCCCAAAATTATCCCCTCCATGCGAGATGATAAATTTGGCGATGCTGCATCTCAAGAGAAATACCACATTCCCTCTGGACAGGCAAAAAGGTACTTGACACCCTTCATTCGACTCATAAAGTTCCCTCACACTGCCATCACCTTTGGAGAGGAGAACACACTTTAAGGACTCAATTCGAGAGGACACCTGTGCACATTGAAGGGCTCGAGAGGAAACCGGAAGTTCCCCTTCCAACACCAAAGGGGACCTGACTTCCCAGAAGCAACCCCAGCGAGTTCCTGAGGTCCCCGTCGCAACTCGAGACGCACCCCAAGCTTCCCGCCGAAACTCGAGAAACACCCCAAAATTATCCCCTCCATGCCAGATGAGGAAATTTGTCGATGCAGCATCTGAAGAGAAATACCACATTCCCTCTGGAAAGGCAAAAAGTACTCGACACCCTTTGTTCGACTCAGAAAGTTCCCTCACACAGCCGTCCCCTTTGGAGAGGAGAACACACTTTACGGACTCAATCGAGAGGAGCCCCTGTGCACACTGAAGGGCTCGAGAGGAAACCGGAAGTTCCCCTTCCAACACCAAGGGGACCTGACTTCGCTGAAGCAACCCCAGCGAGTTCCTGAGGTCCCCGTCGCAACTCGAGAAGCACCCCCAGCTTCCCGCCGCAACTCGAGAAACACCCCAAAATTATCCCCTCCATGCGAGATGATAAATTTGGCGATGCAGCATCTCAAGAGAAATACCACATTCCCTCTGGACAGGCAAAAAGGTACTTGACAACCTTTATTCGACCCAGAAAGTTCCCTCACACAGCCGTCCCCTTTGGAGAGGAGAACACACTTTACGGATTCAATTCGAGAGGAGCCCCTGTGCACATTGAAGGCTCGAGAGGAAACCGGAAGTTCCCCTTCCAACACCAAAGGGGACCTGACTTCCCTGAAGCAACCCCAGCGAGTTCCTGACGTCCCCGTCGCAACTCGAGAAGCACCCCCAGCTTCCCGCCGAAACTCGAGAAACACCCCAAAATTATCCCCTCCATGCGAGATGAGGAAATTTGGCGATGCAGCATCTCAAGAGAAATACCACATTCCCTCTGGACAGGCAAAAAGGTACTTGACACCCTTCATTCGACACAGAAAGTTCCCTCACACAGCCGTCCCCTATCAGAGGAGAACACACTTTATGGACTTAATTCAAGATGAGCCCCTGTGCACTTTTAAGGGCTCGAGAGGAACCTGGAAGTTCCCCTCAACAGCAAAGGGGACCTGACTTCCCTGAAGCAACCCCAGCGAGTTCCTGAGGTCCCCTTCGCAATTCGAGAAGCACACGCAGCTTTCCGCCGCGACTCGAAAAAAAACCCAAAAGTATTCCCTGAATGCGAGTTGAGGAAATTTGGCGATGCAGCATCTCAAGAGAAATACCACATTCCATCAGGAAAGGCAAAAAAGTACTTGACACCCTTTATTCGACTCAGAAAGTTCCCTCACACAGCCGTCCCCTTTGGAGAGGAGAACACACTTTACGGACGCAATTCGAGAGGAGCCCCAGTGCACACTGAAGGGCTCGAGAGGAAACCTGAAGTTCCCCTTCCAACACCAAAGGGAATCTGACTTCCGTGAAGCAATCCCAGCGAGTTCCTGAGGTCCCCGTCGCAACTCGAGAAGCACCCCCAGCTTCCCGCCGCAACTCGAGAAACACCCCAAAATTATCCCCTCCATGCGAGATGAGGAAATTTGGCGATGCAGCATCTCAAGAGAAATACCACATTCCCTCTGGAAAGTCTAAAAGGTACTTGACACCCTTTATTCGACTCAGAAAGTTCCCTCACACAGCCGTACCCTTGGAGAGGAGAACACACTTTAGGGACTCCTTTCGAGAGGAGCCCCTGTGCACATTGAAGGGCTCGAGAGGAAACCGGAAGTTCCCCTTCCAACACCAAAGGGGACTGACTTACTTGAAGCAACCCCAGCGAGTTCCTGAGGTCCCCATCGCAACTCGAGAAGCACACCCTGCTTCCCGCCGCAACTCGAGAAACACCCCAAAATTATCCCCTCCATGCGAGATGAGGAAATTTGGCGATGCAGCATCTCAAGAGAAATACCACATTCCCTCTGGAAAGGCAAAAAGGTACTTGACACCCTTTATTCCACTCAGAAAGTTCCCTCACACAGCCGTCCCCTTTGGAGAGGAGAACACACTTTACGGACTCAATTCGAGAGGAGCCCCTGTGCACATTGAAGGGCTCGAGAGGAAACCGGAAGTTCCCCTTCCAACACCAAAGGGGACCTGACTTCCCTGAAGCAACCCCAGCGAGTTCCTGAGGTCCCCTTCGCAACTCGAGAAGCACCCCCAGCTTCCCGCCGCAACTCGAGAAACACCCCAAAATTATCCCCTCCATGCGAGATGAGGAAATTTGGCGATGCACCATCTCAAGAGAAATACCACATTCCCTCTGGAAAGGCAAAAAGGTACTTGACACCCTTTATTCCACTCAGAAAGTTCCCTCACACAGCCGTCCCCTTTGGAGAGGAGAACACACTTTACGGACTCAATTCGAGAGGAGCCCCTGTGCACACTGAAGGGCTCGAGAGGAAACCGGAAATTCCCCTTCCAACACCAAAGGGGACCTGACTTCCCTGAAGCAACCCCAGCGAGTTCCTGAGGTCCCCGTCGCAACTCAAGAAGCACCCCCAGCTTCCGGCCGCAACTCGAGAAACAACCCAAAATTATCCCCTCCATGCGAGATCAGGAAATTTAGCGATGCCGCATCTCAAGAGAAATACCACATTCCCTCTGGAAAGGCAAAAAGGTACTTGACACCCTTTACTCACCTCAGAAAGTTCCCTAAAACAGCCTTCCCCTTTGGAGAGGAGAACAAATTTTATGGACTCACTTGGAGATGAGCCCCTGTTCACAGTTAAGGGCTCCTGAGGAAACCGGAATTTCCCCTTCCAACACCAAAGGGGACCTGACTTCCCTGAAACAACAACATCGAGTTCCTGAGGTCTCCGTTGCAACTCGAGAAGCACCCCCAGCTATCCGCCGCTTCTCGAGAAACACCCCAAAATTATCCCCTCCATGCGCGATGAGGTAATTTTGCGATGCAGCAACTCAAAAGAAATACCACATTCCCTCTTGAAAGCCAAAATGGTACTTGACACCCATTATTCGACTCAGAAAGTACCCTCACACATCCGTCCCCTTTGGAGAGGAGAACACACTTTATGGACTCAATTCGAAATGAGTCCCTGTGCACATTGAAGGGATCGAGAGGAACAGGGAAGTTATCATTCCAACACCAAAGGTGACCTGACTTCCCTGAAGCATCCCCAGCGAGTTCCTGAGGTCCCCGTCGCAACTCGAGAAGCACCCCAAAATTATCCCCTCAATGCGAGATGAGGAAATTTTTCAATGCAGAATCTCAAGAGAAATACCACATTCCCTCTTGAAAGGAATAAAGGTTCTTGAAACTGTTTATTCTACTCAGAAATTTCACACAATAGCCGTCCCATTGGTTATGAGAACACACTTTAAGGACTCAATTCCAGATGACACCCTTTTCACAATTAAGGGGTCGAGAGGAAACTGGAAGTTCCCCTTCCAACACTAAAGGGGACCTGACTTCCCTGAAGCAACCGGAGAGAGGTCCTGAGGTGTCCGTCGCAACGCGAGAAGCACCCGCAGCTTCCCGCCGCAACTCGAGAAACACCCCAAAATTATCCAATCAATGCGAGATGAGGAAATTTTGCGATGCAGAATCTCAAGAGAAATACCACATTCCCACTTGAAAGGCAAAATGGTACTTTACACCGTTTATTCGAATCAGAAAGTTCCCTCAAACAGCCATCCCCTTTGGAGAGGAGAACACACTTTATGGACTCAATTCGAGATGAGCCCCTTTTCATAAGAAAGGGCTGGAGAAAAAATCGGAAGTTCCCCTTCCAACACCAAAGGAGACCTGACTTCCTTGAAGCAAACCCAGCGAGTTCCTGACGTCCCCGTCGCAACTCGAGAAGCACCCCCAGCTTCCAGCCGCAAGTCCAGAAACACCCCAAAATTATCCCCTCAATGCGAGATGAGGAAATTTTGTGATGCAGCATCTCAAGAGAAATACCACATTCCCTCTTGAAAGGCAAAAAGGTACTTGACACCCTTTATTCCCCTCAGAAAGTTCCCTCAAACAGCTGTCCCCTTTGGAGAGGAGAACACATTTTATGGACTCATTTAGAGATGAGCCCCTGTTCACATTTAAGGGCTCCTGAGGAACCAGGAATTTCCCCTTCCAACACCAAAGGGGACCTGACTTCCCTGAAACAAACACAGCGAGTTCCTGAGGTCCCAGTCGTAACTCGAGATGCACCCAAAAATTATCCCCTGAAATCGAGATGAGGAAATTTTGCTATGCAGTATCTCAAGAGACATGCCACATTCCCTCTTCAAAGGCAAAAGGGGACTTGACACCCTTTATTCGACTCAGAAAATTACCTAAAACAGCCGTCCCCTTTGGAGAGGAGAACACACTTTACGGACTCAATTCGAGAGGAGCCCCTGTCCACATTGAAGGGCTCGAGAGGAAACCGGAATTTCCCCTTCCAATACCAAAGTGGACCTGACTTCCCTGAAACAACTTCAGCGAATTCCGGAGGTCCCCGTCGCAACTCGAGAAGCACCACCATCTTTCCGCCGCACTCGAGAAACACCCCAAAATTATCCCCTCAATGCGAGATGAGGAATTTCTGCAATGCTGCATCTCAAGTGAAATACCACATTCGCTCTTGAAAGGCAAAAAATTACTTGACACCCGTTATTCGACTCATAAAGTTCCCTCACACAGCCATCCCCTTTGGAGAGGAGAACAGATTTTATGGTCTCAATTCGAAATGAGCCCCTGTGCACATTTAAGGGCTCGGGAGTAAACGGGAAGTTCCCCTTCCAACACGAAAGGGAACCTGACTTCCCTGAAGCAACACCAGTGAGTTCCTGAGGTTCCCGTCGCAACACGAGAAGCACCCCCAGCTTCCCCCGGCAACTCGAGAAACACCCCAAAATTATCCCCTCAATGCGAGATGAGGAAATTTTGCGATGCAGCATCTCAAGAGAAATACCACATTCCCTCTTGAAAGGCAAAAGGGTACTTGACACCCTTTATGCGACTCAAAATGTTCCCTCACACAGCCGTCCCCATTGGATAGGAGAACACACTTTAAGAACTCAATTCCAGAGGAGGCCCTATTCCCTTTTGACGGCTCCAGAGTAAACCGGACGTTCCTATTCCAAAACGAAAGGGGACCTGACTTCCCTGAATAAACCCAAGCGAGTTCCTGAGGTCCCCGACGCACTTCGAGAAGTACCTCCAGCTTCTCCCCGCAACTATAGAAACACCACAATATTATAGACTCAATGCGAGATGAGGAAATTTTGTGCTGCAGAATCTCAAGTGAAATACCACATTCCCGCTTGAAAGGCAATGGGTACTTGACACCCTTTATTCGACTCAGAAATTTCACTAACATCAGTCCCCATTGGAGAGGAGAACACATTTTATGGACTCAATTCAAGATGAGCCCCTATTCCCATTAACGGCTCGAGAGTAAACCGGAGGTTCCCCTTCCAAGAAAAAAGGGGTCCTGACTTCCGTGAAGCAACCCGAGCGAGTTCCTGAAGTCCCCGACTCAACCTGAGAAGCACCCCCAGGTTCCCGCCGCAAATCGAGAAACACCACAAAATTATCCCCTCAATGTGAGAGGAGGAAATTTTGCGATGCAGAATCTCAAGAGAAATACCACATTTCCTTTTGAAAAGGCAAAATTTTATTTGACACCCTTTATTAGACTCAGAAAGTTCCCTCACACAGCCATCCCCTTTAGAGAGGAGAACACACTTTATGGACTCATTTGGAGATGAGAACCTGTTCACATTTAAGGGCTCGAGAGGAAACCGGAAGTTCCCCTTCCAACACCAAAGGGGACCTGACTTCCCTGAAGCAACCCCAGCGAGTTCCTGAGGTCCCCGTCCCAACTCTTGAAGCACCCCAGATTCCTGCCGCAACTCGAGAAACACCCCAAAATTATCCCCTCAATGCGAGATGAGGCAATTTTGCACTGCAGAATCTCAAGAGAAATACCACATTTCCTCATAAAAGGCAAAAGGGTACTAAACACCCTTTATGCAACTCAGAAAGTTCCCTCACACATCCGTCCCCATTGGGAGGAGAACACACTTTATGGACTCTATTCGAGAAGAGGTCCTATTCACATTAAAGGGTTCGAGAGTAATACGGAAGTTCCCCTTCCAGCACAAAATGGGACCAGACTTCCCTGAAGTAACTCGAGTGTGGTCCAGAGGTACTCGTCGGAACTGCAGAAGTACCCCCAGCTTCCCAACCCAATTCGTGAAACACTAAAAAATTATCCCTTCCATGCGAGATGAGGAAATTTTGCGCTGCAGAATCTCAAGAGAAATCCCACATTCCCGCTTGAAAGGCAACAGTGTACTTGACTCCCTTTAGGCGACTCAGAATGTTTCCTAACATCCGTCCTCAGTGCAGAGGAGAACACACTCTCTGGACTCAAATCGAGAAGAGGCAATGTTCCCATTTAAGGGCTCGAGAGTAATCCGGAAGTTCCCCTTCCAACACAAAAGGGGACTTGACTTCGCTGAAGCAACCCCAGCGAGTTCCTGAGGTCCCCGTTGCAAGTCGAGAAGTATCCCCTGCTTCCCTCTGCAACTTGAGAAATACCACAAAATTATCCCCTCAATGCGAGATGAGGTAATTTTACGCTGCAGAATCTCAAGAGAAATCCCACATTCCCGCTTGAAAAGCAAAAGGGTACTTGACACACTTTATGCCACTCAGAAAGTTCCCTAACATCCGTCCCCATTGGAGAGGAGAACACAATTTATGGACTCAAATCGAGAGGAGGCCCTATTCCCATTAAAGGGCTTGAGAACAATCCGGAAGTTCCCCTTCCAGCACAAAAGGGGACCTGACTTCCCTGAAGTAATCCGAGTGTGTTCCAGAGGTCCTCTTCGCAACTGGAGAATCACGGCCAGCTTCCCAGCCCAATTCGTGTAACAGCACATAATTATCCCCTCCATGCGAGATGAGGAAATTTTGCACTGCAGAATCTCAAGAGAAATCCCACATTCCCGCTTGAAAGGCAAAAGGGTACTTGACTCCCTTTAGGCGAATCAGAATGGTCCCTAACATCCGTCCTCAGTGGAGAGGAGAACACACTTTAAGGACTCAAATCGAGAAGAGGCAATTTTCCCATTTAACGGCTCGAGAGTAATCCGGAAGTTCCCCTTCCAGCACAATCGGGGACCTGACTTCCCTGAAGTAACTCGAGTGAGTTCCTGAGGTCCCCTTCGCACCTCGAGGAATACCCCCAGCTTCCCGCCGCAATTCGAGAAACACCACAGAATTATCCTCTCAATGCGAGATGAAGAAATTTTGCGCTGCAGAATTTCAAGAGAAATCCCACATTCCCGCCTGAAAGGGAAAAGGGTATTTGACACACTTTATTCAGTTCAGTTCAGTTCAGTCGCTCAGTCGTGTCCGACTCTCCGCGACCCCATGAATCACTGTACGCTAGGCCTCCCTGTCCTATACCAACTCCCGGAGTTCACTCAAACTCATGGCCACAGAGCCGGTGATGCTATCCAGCCATCTCATTCTCTGTCGTCCCCTTCTCCTCCAGCCCCCAACCTCTCCTAGCATCAGAATCTTTTCCAGTGAGTCAACTCATCGCATGAGGTGGCCGAAGTATTGCAATTTCAGCTTTAGCATCAGTCCTTCCAATGAACACCGACGATTGATCTCCCTTAGAATGGACTGGTTGGATCTTCTTGCAGTCCAAGGGACTCTCAAGAGTCTTCTCCAATACCACAGTTCGAAAGCATCAGTTCTTCGGCGATCAGCTTTCTTCACAGTCCAACTCTCACATCCATACATGACCACGGGAAAAACCATAGCTTTGACTAGATGGAGCTTTTTTGGCAAAGTGATGTCTCTGTTTTTTAATATACTATCAAGCTTGATCATAACTTTCCTGCCAAGGAGTAAGCGCCTTTTAATTTCATGGCTTCAATCAGCATCTGCAGTCATTTTGGAGCCCCCCAAAATAAAGTGTGACACTGTTTCCACTGTTTTCCCATCTATTTTCCGTGAAGTGTTGGGACCAGATTCCATCACCTTTGTTTTCTGAATGTTGAGCTTCAAGCCAACCTTTTCACTCTCCTCTTTCACTTTCATCAAGAGGCTTTTGAGTTCCTCCTCAATTTCTGCCCTAAAGGTGGTGTCATCTGCATATCTGAGGTTATTGATATTTCTCCCAGCAATCTTGATTCCAGTTGTTCTTCTTCCAGCCCAGCATTTCTCATGATGCACTCTGCATATAAGTTAAATAAGCAAGATTACAATATACAGCCTTGACGTACTCCTTTTCCTATTTGGAACCAGTCTGTTGTTCCATGCACAGTTCTGACTGTTGCTTCCTGACCTGCATACAGGTTTCTAAAGAGGTAGGTCAGGTGGTCTCGTATTCCCATCTCTTTCAGAATCTTCCACAGTTTATTGTGATCCACACAGTCAAAGGCTTTGGCATAGTCAATGAAGCAGAAATAGATGTTTTTCTGGAACTCTCTCGCTTTCTCCATGATCCAGCGGATGTTGGCAATTTGATCTCTGGTGCCTCTGCCTTTTCTAAAACCTGCTTGAACATCTGGGAGTTCAGGGATCACATATTGGTGAAGCCTGGCTTGGAGAATTTTGAGCATGACCGTACTAGCGTGTGAGATGAGTGCAATTGTGCGGTAGCTTGAGCATTCTTTGGCATTGCCTTTCTTTGGGATTAGAATGAAGACTGACCTTTTCCAGTCCTGTGGCCACTGCTGAGTTTTCCAAATTTGTTGGCATATTGAGTGCCGCACTTTCACAGCATCATCTTTCAAGATTTGAAATAGCTCAACTGGAATTCCATCACTTCCACTAGCTTTGTTCGTAGTGTTGCTTTCTAAGGCACACTTGAATTCACATTCCAAGATGTCTGGCTTTAGGCCAGTGATCACATTTTCGTGACTATCCTGGTCGTGAAGATCTTTTTTGTACAGTTCTTCTGTGTATTCTTGCCACCTCTTCTTAATATCTTCTGCTTCCGTTCGGTCCATACCATTTCTGTCCTTTATCGAGCCCATCTTTGCATGAAATGTTCCCTTGGAATCTCTAATGTTCTTGAAGAGATCTCTTGTTTTTCCTATTCTGTTGGTTTCCTCTATTTCTTTGCATTGATCACTGAGGAAGGCTTTCTTATCTCTCCTTGCTATTCTTTGGAACTCTGCATTCTAATGCTTATATCTTTCCCTTTCTCCTTTGCTTTTCGCTTCTCTTCTTTTCACAGCTATTTGTAAGGCCACCTCAGACAGCCATTTTGCTTTTTTTTGCATTTCTTTTCCATGGGGATGCTCTTGGTCCCTGTCTCCTGTACAATGTCACGAACCTCCATCCAGAGTTCATCAGGCACTCTATCTATCAGATCTAGTGCCATAAATCTATTTCTCACTTCCACTGTATAATCATAAGGGATTTGATTGAGGTCATATCTGAATGGTCTAGGGGATTTCCCTACTTTCTTCAATTTAAGTCTGAATTTGGCAATAAGGAGTTCATGATCTGAGCCACAGTCAGTTCCTGGTCTTGTTTTTGCTAACTGTATACAGCTTCTCCATCTTTGGCTGCAAATAATATAATCAATCTGATTTCGGTGTTGACCATCTGGTGATGTCCACGTGTAGAGTCTTCTCTTGTGTTGTTGGAAGAGGGAGTTTGCTATGACCAGTGCGTTCTCTTGACAAAACTCTATTAGACTTGGCCCTGCTTCATTCCGTGCTCCAAGGCCAAATTTGCCTGTTACTCCAGGTGTTTCTTGACTTCCTCCTTTTGCATTCCAGTCCCCTAGAATGAAAAGGACATCTTTTTGGGTGTTAGTTCTAAAAGGTCTTGTAGGTCTTCATAGAACCGTTCAACTTTGGCTTCTTCAGCATTAGTGGTTGGGGCATAGGCCTGGATTACTGTAATGTTGAATGGTTTGCCTTGGAAACGAACAGAAATCATTCTGTCGTTTTTAAGATTGCATCCAAGGACTGCATTTCGGAGTCTCTTGTTGACCATGATGGCTACTCCATTTCTTCTAAGGGATTTCTGCCCACAGTAGTATATATATAATGGTCATCTGAGTTAAATTCACACATTCCAGTCCATTTTAATTCACTGATTCCTAGAATGTCTATGTTCACTCTTGTCATCTCCTGTTTGACCACTTCTAATTTGCCTTGATTCCTGGACCTTACATTCCAGGTTCCTATGCAATATCGCTCTTTAAAGCACCAGACCTTGCTTCTATCACCGGTCACATCCATAACTGAGTACCGGTTTTGCTTTTGCTCCATCCCTTCATTCCTTCTAGAGTTATTTCTCCACTGATCTCCAGTAGCATACTGGGCACCTACAGACCTGGGGAATTCCTCATTCAGTATCCTGTCATTTTGCCCTTTGATACTGTTCATGGGGTTCTCAATGCAAATATACTGAAGTGGTTTGCCATTCCCTTCTCCAGTGGACCACATTCGGCTGTGGTCCATGTGATCAGATCGAGTAGATTCCTGGGATTATGATTTCAGTGTGTCTGCCATCTGAAGCCCCCTCGCAATCTGATTTGAGTTTCTCTTACCTTGGGTGTGGGATATCTCTTCACAGCTGCTCCAAGAAAGCACAGCTGCTGCATCTTACCTTGGATGAGGGGTATGTCCTCAAGGCCGCCCCTCTGACCTTGAACATGAGTACCTCCTCTCGGCCCTCCCCCGCACAGCCACCGCATATTGGAGGTGGGGTACCTCCTCTCGGCCGCCTGCCCTGGCCTCAGTCATGGGGTAGCTCCTCACCGCTGCGCATATATGCATGGTCGGCTGTGCCAGGGCCGGCTTCTCTGGAGTCTGCGCGGGCGGGGCCTGCGTATCCCGCGTCTGGTGGGCGGGGCCGCGGTCTCTCCCATCTGGGCGGGCGGGGCAAGGGTCTCTCGCATCTGAGCAGGCGGGGCCGGCTTCTGTTGCATCTGCCCGGGCAGCTCCAGCAACAATAGCGTCTGAGCGGGCGGTGCCGAGGTCTCTCGCGTCTGAGCGGGCGGGGTCGGGTTCTCTCCCGTCTGCGCCGGTGGGGAAGGCCTCTCTCGCGTCTGCGCCGGCAAGGCCCGTGTCTCTGGCGTCTTAGCCGCCTGGGCCGGCATCTCTCGTGTCTGCGCGGGTGGGGCTGGTATTTCTCCCGTTTGCACAGCCGGGTGAGACTCAAAAATTCCCTCAAACAGTCGTCCCCATTGGAGAGGAGAACACACTTTACGGACTTAACTCGAGAAGAGGCCCTAGTCCCATTTAAAGGCTCAACAGTTATCCCGAAATTCCCCTTCCAACACAAAAGGGTTCCTGACTTCCCTGAAGCAGCCAGAGAGAAATCCTGAGGTCCTGTTCGTTACCTGAGAAGTTCAGCCAGGTTCCCGCTGCAACTCTAGAAACACCACAAAATTATCCCCTCAATGCGAGATCAGGAAAATATTCCGCTGCACAATTCAAGAGAAATCCCACGTTCCGCTGGAAAGGCAAAACTGTATTTGACACCCTTTATGCGACTCAGAAAATTCCCTCACACAGCCATCCCCATTGGAGAGGAGAAAACAA
Organism: Moschus berezovskii; assembly: GCF_049115385.1. Lineage (NCBI taxonomy): Eukaryota > Metazoa > Chordata > Mammalia > Artiodactyla > Moschidae > Moschus > Moschus berezovskii. The sequence continues at coordinate 1,447,947 of NC_142465.1, forward strand.
TTTATGGACTCAACTTGGGAAGAGGCCCTATTCCCATTTAAAGGCTCGAGAGTAATCCTGAAATTCCCGTTCCAGTAGAAAAGGGTGACTAACTTCCCTGAAGCAACACAAGCGAGTTCCTGAGGTCCCCGTCGCAACTCGAGAAGTACCCCCAGCTTCCCGCCTCAAAAGGGGAAACACCAAAAAATTATCCGCTCAATGTGAGATGAGGAAATTTTGCACTGCACAATTAAATAGAAATCCCACATTCTCGCTTGAAAGGCAAAAGGGCACTTGACACACTTTATGCGATTCAGATAGTTTCCTAACACCCGTACTTATTGGAGCGGAGAACACAGTTCATGGACTCAAATCTAGAAGAGGACCTGTTCCCATTTAAGGGCTCGAGAGTAATCTTGAAGTTCCACTTCCAAAAAAAGGGGACCTGACTTCCCTGAAGCAACACGAACGAGTTCCTGAGGTCCACGCTGCAACTCGAGAAGTACCCCCAGATCCAAGCCGAAACTCGAGACACAACAAAATTATCCCCACAATGCGAGATGAGGAAATTTTGCGCTCCGAAATCTCAAGAGAAGTCCCACATACCCGCTTGAAAGGCAAAAGGTCACTTGACACACTTTATGTGACCCAGAAAGTTCGCTCACAGAGCCGTACCCATTGGAGAGGACAAAACACCTTTTGGACTCAACTCCAGATGAATCCCTATTCCCAGTGAACGGCTCGAAAGTAAACCGGAAGTTCCCGTTCCAACAAAAAAGGGGACCTGACTTCCCTGAAGCAACCCGAGCCACTTCCTGAGGTCCCCGTTGCAACTCGAGAAGCACCCCCAGCATCCCACCGCAACTCGACAAACACAACAGAATTATCCCCTCAATGCGAGATGAGGAAATTGTGCGCTGCAGAATCTCAAGAGAAATACCACATTCCCGCTTGAAAGGCAAAAGGGTACTTGACACCCTTTATGCGACTCAGAAAGTACCCTCACAGAGCCGTCCCCATTGGAGAGGAGAACACACTTTATGGACTCAATTCGAGATGAAGCCCTATTCCCATTTAATGGCCTGAGAGTAAACAGGAAGTGCCCTTTCCAACACAAAAGGGGACCTGCCTTACCTGAAGAAACCCAAGCAAGTTCTTGAGGTCCACATGGCAACTCGAGAAGTACCCCAAGCTTCCTGCCGCAACTAGAGAAACACCACAAAATTATCCCCTCAATGCGAGAAGAGGAAATTTTGGGCTGCAGAATCTCAAGAGAAATACCACATTCCCTCTTGAAATGCAAAAGGGTACTTGACATCCTTGATGCGACTCAGAAATTTCACTAACATCAGTCCCCATTGGAGAGATGAACGAACTTTATGTACTCAATTCAAAATGAGGCACTATTGCCAATTAACTGCTCGAGAGTAAATCGGAAGTTCCCCTTCCAACAAAAAGGGGACCTGCCTTACCTGAAGAAACCCGAGTGAGTTCCTGAGGTACGAATAGCAACTTGAGAAGTACCCCCAGCTTCCCGCCGCAACTCGAGAAACACCACAAAATATCCCGTCAATGCAAGAATAGGAAATTTTGCGTTACAAAATCTCAAGAGAAATACCACATTCCCTCTTGAAAGGCAAAACGGTTCTTGAAACCCTTTATGCGACTCAGAAAGTTCCCTCACACAGCCGTCCTCATTGGACAGGAGAACAAACTTTACGGACTCAAATCAAGATGAGGCCCTATTACCAATAAACGGCTCGAGAGTAAACCGGAAGTTCCCCTTCCAACACCAAAGGGGACCTGACTTCCCTGAAGCAACCCAAGCGAGTTCCTGAGGTCCCCGTCGCAACTCGAGAAATACCCTAGCCTCCAGCCGCAACTAGAGAAACACCACAAAATTATCCCCTCAGTGCGAGATGAGGAAATTTTGCGATGCAGAATCTCAAGAGAAATACCACATTCCCTTTTGAAAGGCAAAAGGACTCTTAACACCCTTTATGCGATTCAGAAAGTTCCCTCACAGAGCAGTGCCCATTGGAGAGGAGAACACACTTTATGGACTCAATTCGAAATGAGGACCGATTCCCACTTAACGGCTCGATAGTGAACTGGAAGTTCCCCTTCAAACACAAAACGGGACCTGCCTTACCTGAAGAAACCCGAGCGAGTTCCTGATGTCCCCATCGCAACTCGAGAAGTACCCCCAGCGTCCCGCCGCAACTGGACATACACCACAAAATTATCACCTCAATGCGAGATGAAGAAATATTGCTCTGCAGAATCTCAAGAGAAATATCACATTCCCTCTTGAAAGGCTAAAGGGTTTTTGACTCCCTTTATGAGAATCAGAATGTTCCCTAACATCCATCCTCAGTGGAGAGGAGAACACTCTTCATGCAGTCAAATCGAGAAGAGGCAATATTCCCACTTAAAAGCTCAAGAGTAATCAAGAAGTTCCCCTTCCAACACAAAAGGGGACTTGACTTCCCTGGAGCAACCTGAGAGAGTTCATGAGGTTCCCGTTTCAACTCCAGAAGTATCCCCTACTTCCCACCACAACTCGAGAAACAACACAGTATTATCCCCGCAATACGACATGAGGCAATTTTTCGCTGCAGAATCTCAAGAGAAATCCCACATTCCCGCTTGAAAGGCAAAAGGGAACTTGGCATACTTTATGCTCCTCAGAAAGTTCCCTAAAATCCATCCCCATTGCAGAGGCATACACAATTTATGGACTCAACTCCAGAAGAGCCCCTATTCCCTTAAAGGCCTCGAGAGTAATCCGGAAGTTCTCCGTCCAGCACTAAAGGGGAACTGACTTCCCTAAAGCAACTCCAGTGAGTTACTGAGGTCCCCGCTGAAACTCGAGAAGTACCCCCAGCTTCCCGCCGAAATTCGGGAAACACCACAAAATTATCCCCTCAATGCGAGATGAGGAAACTTTGCGCTGCAGAATCTGAAGAGAAATCCAACATTCCCAATTGAAAGGCAAAAGCGTACTTGACTCCCTTTATGTCACTCAGAAAGATCCCTAAGATCCTTCCCCATTGGAGAGGAGAACACACTTTATGGACTCAATTCCAGAAGAGGCCCTATTCCCATTAAAGGGCTCGAGACTAATCCGGAAGTTCCCCTTCCAGCACAAAAGGGGACCTGACTTCCCTGAAGAAACTCGAGTGAGTTCCTGAGGTCCCCATCTAAACTCAAGAAGTACCCCCAGCGTCCCGCCACAATTCGAGAACACCACAAAATATTCCCCTCACTGCGAGATGAGGAAATTTTGCGCTGAGAATCTCAAGAGAAATCCCACATTCCGGCTTGAAAGGCAAAAGGGTACTGACTCCGTTTATGCGACTCAGATTGTTCCCTAACATCCTTCCTCAGTGGAGAGGAAAACACACTTTATGGACTCAAATCGAGAAGAGGCATTTTTCCCATTTAACAGCTCGAGACTAATCCGGAAGTTCCCCTTCCAACACAAAAAAGGACTTGACTTCCCTGAAGCAACCCGAGCGAGTTCCTGAGGTCCCCGCTGCAACTCGAGAAGTATCCCCAGCTTCCCGCGGCAACTCCAGAAACATCACAAAATTATCCCCTCAATGGGAGATGAGGAAATTTTGCGCTGCAGAATCTCAAGAGAAATCCCACATTCCCGCTTGAAAGGCAGAAGGGTACTTGACTCCCTTTAGGCGACTCAGAATGTTCCCTAATATCCATCCTCAGTAGAGGAGAACATATTTTATGGACTTAAATGGAGAGGAGGCAATATTCCCTTTTAACGTCTGGACAGTAATCCGGAAGTTGCCCTTCCAACACAAAAGGCGACTTGACTTCCCTGAAGCAACCCGAGCGAGTTCCTGAGGTGCTCGCCATAGCTAGAGAAGTGCCCCCTGCTTCCCACCACAACTGGAGAAACACCACAAAATTATCACCTCAATGCGAGATGAGGAAATTTTGCGCTGCAGAATCTCAAAAGAAAATCCACATTACCATTGAAAGGCAAAAGCTTACTTGACTCACTTTATGCCACTCAGAAAGTTCCCTAAGCTCCGTCTCCACTGGAGAGGAAATCACACTTTAGGGACTCAACTGGAGAAGAGGCCCTATTCCCATTACAGGGCTCAAAAGTATTCCGGAAGATCCCCTTCCAGCACAAATGGCACCTGATTCCCTGAAGTAACTCGGGTAAGTTTCTGAGGTATTCGCAACTCGAGAAACACCACAAAATTATCCCCACAATGTGAGATGAGGAAATTTTGCGCTGCAGAATCTCAAGTGAAATCCCACATTTTCGCTTGAAAGGCAACAGGTTACTTGACTCCCTTTAGGCGACTCAGAATGGTCCCTAACATTTGTCCTCAGTGGAGAGGAAAACACACTTTATGGACTCAACTCCAGAAGAGGCCATATTCCCATTAAAGGGCTCAAGAGTAATCCGGAAGTTCTCCTTCCAGGAAAAAAGGGGCCTGATTTCCTGAAGTAACTCGGGTAAGTTTCTGAGGTCCCCTTCGCAACTCGAGAAACACAACAAAATTATTCCCTCAATGCGAGATGAGGAAATTTTGTGCTGCAGAATCTCAAGAGAAATCCCACATTCCCGCTTGAAGGGCAAAAGGGTACCTGACTCCCTTTAGGCGACTCAGAATGTTCCCTAACAACCTTCCTCAGTGGAGAGGAAAACACACTTTATGGACTCAAATCGAGAAGAGGCATTATTCACATTCAACAGCTCGAGAGTCATCCGGAAGTTCCCCTTCCAACACAAAAGGGGACTTGACTTCCCTGAAGCAACCCGAGCGAATTCCTGAGGTCCCCGCTGGAACTAGAGAAGCACTCCCTGCTTCCTGCCACAACTCGAGAAACACCACAAAAGTATCCCCTCAATGTGAGATGAGGAAATCTTGCGCTGCAGAATCTCAAAAGAAATCCCACATTCCAGCTTGAAAGGCATAAGGGTACCTGACTCCCTTTAGGCGACTCAGAATGTTCCCTAACATCCTTCCTCATTGGAGAGGAAAACACACTTCATGGACTCAAATCGAAAAGAGGCTATATTCCCATTTAAAGGCTCGAGAGTAATCAAGAAGTTCCCCTTCCAACACAAAAAAGTACTTGACTTCCCTGCAGCAACCTGAGCGAGTTCCAAAGGGTCCCGTCTCAACTCCAGAAGTATCCCCTGCTTCCGGCCCCAACTCGAGAAAGGACACAATATTATCCCCTCAGTGCGAGATGAGGTAATTTTCTGCTGTAGAATCTCAAGAGAAATCCCGCCTTCCTGCTTGAAAGCAAAAGGGAACTTGACACACTTTATGCCACTCAGAAATTTCCCTATTATCCGTCCCCATTGGAGAGACATACACACTTTATGGACTCAACTCCAGAAGAGGCCCTATTCCCATTAAAGGGCTCGAGAACAATCCGGAAGTTCCCCTTCCAGCACAGAAGGGGACCTGACTTCCCTGAAGAAACTCGAGTGAGTTCCTGAGGTCGCCATCTAAACTCAAGAAGTACCCCCAGGGTCCCGCCGCAATTCGAGAAACACCACAAAATATTCCCCTCACTGCAAGATGAGGAAATTTTGCGCTGCAGAATCTCAAGAGAAATCCTACATTCCGGCTTGAAAGGCAAAAGGGTACTGACTCCGTTTATGCGACTCAGAATGTTCCCTAACATCCATCCTCAGTGGAGAGGAAAACACACCTCATGGACTCAAATCAAAAAGAGGCAATATTCCCATTTAAAGGCTCAAGAGTAATCAAGAAGTTCCCCTTCCAACACAAAAGGGAACTTGACTTCCCTGGAGCAAACCGAGAGAGTTCCTTAGGTTCCCGTTTCAACTCCAGTAGTATCCCCTACTTCCCACCACAACTCGAGAAACAACACAATATTATCCCCTCAATACTACATGAGGTAATTTTGCGCTGCAGAATCTCAAGGGAATTCCCACATTCCCGCTTGAAAGGCAAAAGGGAACTTGGCATACTTTATGCTCCTCAGAAAGTTCTCTAAAATCCATCCCCATTGCAGAGGCATACACAATTTATGGACTCAACTCCAGAAGAGTCCCTATTCCCTTAAGGGCCTCGAGAGTAATCCAGAAGTTCCCCGTCCAGCACTAAAGGGTAACTGACTTCCCTGAAGTAACTCCAGTGAGTTCCTGAGGTCCCCGTTGAAACTCGAGAAGTACCCCCAGCTTCCCGCCGAAATTCGGGAAACACCACAAAATTATCCCCTCAATGCGAGATGAGGAAACTTTGCGCTGCAGAATCTGAAGAGAAATCCAACATTCCCAATTGAAAGGCAAAAGCGTACTTGACTCCCTTTATGTCACTCAGAAAGATCCCTAAGATCCTTCCCCATTGGAGAGGAGAACACACTTTATGGACTCAACTCCAGAAGAGGCCCTATTCCCATTAAAGGGCTCGAGACTAATCCGGAAGTTCCCCTTCCAGCACAAAAGGGGACCTGACTTCCCTGAAGAAACTCGAGTGAGTTCCTGAGGTCCCCATCTAAACTCAAGAAGTACCCCCAGCATCCCTCCTCAATGCGAGAAACACAACAAAATATTCCCCTCACTGCGAGATGAGGAAATTTTGCGCTGAGAATCTCAAGAGAAATCCCACATTCCGGCTTGAAAGGCAAAAGGGTACTGACTCCGTTTATGCGACTCAGATTGTTCCCTAACATCCTTCCTCAGTGGAGAGGAAAACACAAATTATGGACTCAAATCGAGAAGAGGCATTTTTCCCATTTAACAGCTCGAGAGTAATCTGGAAGTTCCCCTTCCAACACAAAAAAGGACTTGACTTCCCTGAAGCAACCCAAGCGAGTTCCTGAGGTCCCAGCTGCAACTTGAGAAGTACCTCCAGCTTCCTGCCGCAATGCAATTCGAGAAACACCACAAAATTATTCCCTCAATGAGAGATGAGTTTTTTTGCGCTGCAGAATCTCAAGAGAAATCCCACATTCCCGCTTGAAAGGCAAAAGCGTACTTGACACACTTTATGCCACTCAGAAAGTTCAATAATATCCGTCCCATTGGAGAAGATAACACACTTTAGGGACTCAACTGGAGAAGAGGCCCTATGCCCATTAAAGGGCTCAAAAGTATTCCGGAAGTTCCCCTTCCAGCACAAATGGTACCTGATTCCCTGAAGTAACTCGAGTAAGTTTCTGAGGTCCCCATCGCAACTGGAGAAACACCACAAAATTTTCCCCACAATGTGAGATGAGGAAAATTTGCGCTGCAGAATCTCAAGTGAAATCCCAGATATCCGCTTGAAAGGCAAAAGGGTACTTGACTCCCTTTAGCCAACTCAGAATGGTCCCTAACATTCGTCCTCAGTGGAGAGGATAACATTCTTTATGGACTCAACTCCAGAAGAGGCCCTATTCCCATTAAAGGGCTCAAGAGTAATCCGGAAGTTCTCCTTCCAGGAAAAAAAGGGCCTGATTCCCTGAAGTAACTCGAGAAAGTTCCTGAGGTCCCCTTCGCAACTCGAGAAGCACAACAAAATTATCCCCTCAAAGAGGAAATTTAGCGCTGCAGAGTCTCAAGTGATATCCCACATTCCCGCTTGAAAGGCATAATGGTACCTGACTCCCTTTAGGCGACTCAGAATGTTCCCTAACATCCGTCCTCAGTGGAGAGGAAAACACACTTCATGGACTCAAATCGAAAAGAGGCTCTATTCCCATTTAAAGGCTCGAGAGTAATCAAGAAGTTCCGCTTCAAATACAAAAAAGTACTTGACTTCCCAGAAACAACCTGAGCGAGTTCCTGAGGGTCCCGTCTCAACTCCAGAAGTACCCCCTGCTTCCCGCCCCAACTCGAGAAACGACACAAGTGCGAGATGAGGTAATTTTCTGCTGCAGAATCTCAAGAGAAATCCCGCCTTCCCGCTTGAAAGCAAAAGGGAACTTGACACACTTTATGCCACTCAGAATGTTCCCTAATATCCGTCCCCATTGGAGAGGTATACACACTTTATGGACTCAACTCCAGAAGAGGCCCTATTCCCATTAAAGGGCTCGAGACTAATCCGGAAGTTCCCCTTCCAGCACAAAAGGGGACCTGACTTCCCTGAACAAACTCGAGTGAGTTCCTGAGGTCGCCATCTAAACTCAAGAAGTACCCCCAGCGTCCCGCCGCAATTCGAGAAACACCACAAAATATTCCCCTCAATGAGAGATGAGGTTTTTTGCGCTGCAGAATCTCAAGAGAAATCCTACACTCCAGCTTGAAAGGCAAAAGGGTACTGACTCAGTTTATGCTACTCAGAATGTTCCCTAACATCCTTCCTCAGTGGAGAGGAAAACACACTTTATGGACTCAAATCGAGAAGAGGTATTTTTCCCATTTAACAGCTCGAGAGTAATCCGGAATTTCCCCTTCAACACAAAAAAGGACTTGACTTCCCTGAAGCAACCCGAGCGAGTTCCTGAGGTCCCCGACGCACCTCGAGATGTACCCCCAGCTTCCCGCCGCAATTCGAGAAACACCACAAAATTATCCCCTCAATGGGAGATGAGGAAATTTTGCGCTGCAGAATCTCAAGAGAAATCCCAAATTCCCACTTGAAAGTCAAAAGAGTACTTGACTCTCTTTAGGCGACTCAGAATGTTCCCTAACATCCATCCTCAGTGGAGAGGAGAACATATTTTATGGACTCAAATGGAGAGGAGGCAATATACCCTTTTAACATCTCGACAGTAATCCGGAAGTTCCCCTTCCAAAACAAAAGGCAACTTGACTTCCCTGAAGCAACCCGAGCGAGTTCCTGAGGTCCGCGCCAAGCTAGAGAAGTGACCCCTGCTTCCCACCACAACTGGAGAAACACCACAAAATTATCCCCTCAATGTGAGATGAGGTTATTTTGCGCTGCGGAATCTCAAGAGATAACATACATTCCCGCTTGAAAGGCAAAAGGGTACTTGACACACTTTATGCCACTCAGAAGGTTCAAAAATATCCGTCCCCATTGGAGAGAATAACACACTTTATGGACTAAACTACAAAAGAGGCCCTATTCCCATTAAAGGGCTCGAGAGTAATCCGGAAGTTCCCCTTCCAGCACAAATGGGACCCGATTCCCTGAAGTAACTCGAGTAAGTTTCTGACGTCCCCATCCCAACTTGACAAACACCACATAATTATCCCCACAATGTGAGATGAGGAAATTTCGCGCTGCAGAATCTCAAGGGAAATCCCACATTCCCGCTTGAAAGGTAAAAGGGTATTTGACACAGTTTAGGCGACTCAGAATGGTCCCTAACATCCGTCCTCAGTGGAGAGGAGAACACACTTTATGAACTCAATTCGAGATAAGCCCCTGTTCACATTTGAGGGCTCTAGAGGAAACCGGAAGTTCCCCTTCCAACACCAAAGGGGACCTGACTTCCCTGAAGCAACCCCAGCGAGTTCCTGGGTCCGCGTCGCAACTCGAGAAACACCCCCAGCTTCGCGCCGCAACTGAGAATCACGCCAAAATTATCCCCTCAATGCAAGATGAGGAAATTTTGCCATGCAGCATCTCAAGAGAAATACCACATTCCCTCTTAAAAGGCAAAAAGGTACTTGACACCCTTTATTCTACTCGGAAAGTTCCCTCACACAGCCGTCCCCTTTGGAGAGGAGAACACACTTTATGGACTCAATTCGAGATGAGCCCCAGTGCATGTTTAAGGGCTCGAGAGGAACCCGGAAGTTCCCATTTAAACACCAAAGGGGACCTGACATCCTGAAACAAACACAGCGAGTTCCTGTGGTCCGCGTTGCAATTCGAGAAGCACCCCCAGCTTCGCGCCGCAACTCGAGAAACACCCCAAATTATCCTCTCAATGCGACATGAGGAAATTTTGCCATGCAGCATCTCAAGAGAAATAACACATTCCCTCTTGAAAGACAAAAAGTTACTTGACACCCTTTATTCGACTTAGAAAGTTCCCTCACACAGCCGACCCTTTTAGAGGAGAACACACTTTATGGACTCAATTCGAGATGAGCCCCTATGCACATTGAAAGGCTAAAGAGAAAACCGGAAGTTCCCCTTCCATAACCAAAGGGGACCTGACTTCCCTGAAGCAACCCCAGCGAGTTCCTGAGGTCCCCGTCGCAACTCGAGAAGCACCCCCAGCTTCCTACCGCAACTCGAGAAACACGCCAAAATTAATACCTCCATGCGAGATGAGGAAATTTTGCAATGCAGCATCTCAAGAGAAATACCACATTCCCTCTTGAAACGCAAAAAGGTACTTGACACCCTTTATTCGACTCAGAAAGTTCCTTAACACAGCCGTCCCCTGTGGAGAGGTGATCACACTTTATGGACTCAATTCGAGATGAGACCCTGTTCAAATTTAAGGGCTCGAGAGGAAACCGGAAGTTCCCCTTCCAACACCAAGGGGGACCTGAGTTCCCTAAAGCAACCCCTGCGAGTTCCTCAGGTCCCTGTCGCAACTCGAGAATCACCCCCAGCTTCCCGCCGCAACTCGAGAAACACCCCAAAATTATTCCCTCAATGCGAAATGAGGAAATATTGAGATGCAGCATCTCAAGAGAAATACCACATTCCCTCTTGAAACGCAAAAAGGTACTTGACACCCTTTATTCATCTCAGAAAGTTCCCTCACACAGCCATCCCCTTGGAGAGGAGAACACACTTTATGGACTCAATTGGAGATTAGACCCTGTGCACACTTAAGGGCTCGAGATGAAACCGGAAGTTCTCCTTCCCACACCAAAGGGGACCTGACTTCCCTGATGCAACCCCAGCGAGTTCCTGAGGTCCCCGTCGCAACTCGAGAAGCACCCCCAGCTTCCCGCCGCGACTCGAGAAACAACCCAAAATTATCCCCTCAATGCGAGAAGAGGAAATTTTGCCATGCAGCATCTCAGGAAAAATACCACATTCCTTCTTGAAAGGCAAAAAGATACTTGACACCCTATATTCAATTCGGAAAGTTCCCTGACACAGCCGTCCCCTTTGGAGAGGAGAACACACTTTATGGACTCAATTCGAGATGAGCTCCAGTGCACTTTTAATGGCTCGAGAGGATCCCAGAAGTTCCCCTTTCAATACCAAAGGGGACCTGACACCCTGAAACAACCCCAGCGAGCTCCTGAGGTCCACGTCTCAAGTAGAGAAGCACCCCCAGCTTCGGGCCGCAACTCAAGAAACACCACAAATTATCCTCTCAATGCGAGATGAGGAAATTTTGCCATGCAGCATCTCAAGAGAAATACCACATTCCCTCTTGAAAGAAAAAAAGTACTTGACACCCTTTATTCGACTCAGAAAGTACCCTCACACAGCCGTCCCCTTTTAGAGGAGAACACAGTTTATGGACTCAATACTGGATGAGCCCCTGTGCACATTGAAGAGCTCGAGAGAAAACCGGAAGATCCCCTTCCAACACCAAAGGGGACCTGACTTTCCTGAAGCAAACCTAGCAAGTTCCTGAAGTTCCCGTTGCAACTCGAGAAGGACCTCCAGCTTCCCGCCGCAACTCGAGAAACACCACAAAATTATTCCCTCAATGCGAGATGAAGAAATTTTGCGCTGGAGAATTTCAAGAGAAATACTATATTCCTTCTTGCAAGGCAAAATGGTACAGGACACCCTTTTTGCGACTCAGAAAGTTCACTCACACAGCCGTCCCCTTTGGAGAGGAGAACACACTTTATGGACTCAATATGAGATGAGCCCCTATTCCCATTTAATGGCTCGAGAGAAAACCGGAAGTTCCGCTTCCAACTCCATTGAGGACCTGACTGCCCTGAAGCAACCAGAGCGACTTCCTGGGGTCCCCGTCGCAACTCGAGCAGTTATCCCAGCTTCCCGCCGCAACCAGAGAAAAACCACAAAATTTTCCCCGCATGCGAGGTGGAAATTTTGTGCTGCATCTCAAGGGAAATATCACATTCTCTCTTGAAAGGCAAAAGGGTACTTGACACCCTTTATGCGACTCAAAAATTTCCCTCACACAGCTGTCCCCATTGGAGAGGAGAACACACTTTAAGGACTCAATTCCAGAGGAGGCCCTATTCCTTTTAACGGCTCCAGAGTAAACCGGACGTTCCTATTCCAAAAAGAAAAAGGACCTGACTTCCCTGAATCAACCCGAGCGAGTTCCTGAGGTCCCCGACGCACTTCAAGAAGTACCCCCAGCTTCTCTCCGCAACTATACAAACACCACAATATTATAGACTCAATGCGAGATGAGGAAATTTTGCGCTGCAGAATCTCAAGTCAAATACCACATTCCCCCTTGAAAGGCAATGGGTACTTGACACCCTTTATTCGACTCAGAAATTTCACTAACATCAGTCCCCTTTGGAGAGGAGAACACATATTATGGACTCAATTCAAGATGAGCCCCTATTCCCATTAAAGGCTCGAGAGTAAACCGGAGGTTCCCCTTCCAAAAAAAAAGGGGTCCTGACTGCTGTGAAGCAACCCGAGCGAGTTCCTGAAGTCCCCGTCTCAACCTGATAAGCACCCCCAGCTTCCCGCCGCAAATCGAGAAACACCACAAAATTATCCCCTCAATGTGAGAGGAGGAAATTTTGCGATGCAGAATCTCAAGAGAAATACCACATTCCCTTTGGAAAAGGCAAAATTTTATTTGAAACCCTTTATTCGACTCAGAAAGTTCCCTCAAACAGCTGTCCCCTTTGGAGAGGAGAACACACTTTATGGACTCAATTCGAGATGAGCCCCTGTTCACATTTAAGGGCTGGAGTGTAAACCGGAAGTTCCCCTTCCAACACCAAAGGGGAGCTGACTTCCCTGAAGCAACCCCAGCGAGTTCCTGAGTTCCCTGTCGCAACTCGAGAAGCACCCCCAGCTTCCCGCCCCAACTCGAGAAACACCACAAAATTATCCCTGAAATGCGAGATGAGGAAATTTTGCGATGCAGAATCTCAAGAGAAATACCACATTCCCTCTTTAAGGCAAAAAGGTACTTGACACCCTTTATTCGACTCAGAAAGTTCCCTCACACAGCCGTCCCCTTTAGAGAGGAGAACACACTTTATGGACTCATTTGTAGATGAGTCCCTGTTCACATTTAAGGGCTCGAAAGGAAACCGGAAGTTCCCCTTCCAACATCAAAGGGGACCTGACTTCCCTGAAGCAACCCCAGCGAGTTCCTGAGGTCCTCGTCGCAACTCGAGAAGCACCCCCAGCTTCCCGCCGCAACTCGAGAAACACCCCAAAATTATCCCCTCAATGCGAGATGAGGAAATTTTGCGCTGCAGAATCTCAAGAGAAATACCACATTTCCTCATAAAAGGCAAAAGGGTACTGAACTCCCCTTATGCAACTCAGAAAGTTCCCGCACACAGCCGTCCCCATTGCGAGGAGAACACAATTTATGGCCTCTATTCGAGAAGAGGCCCTATTCACATTAAAGGGTTCGAGAGTAATACGGAAGTTCCCTTCCAGCACAAAATGGGACCAGACTTCCCTGAAGTAACTCGAGTGTGGTCCAGAGGTACTCGTCGGAACTGCAGAAGTACCCCCAGCTTCCCAACCCAATTCGTGAAACACCAAAAAATTATCCCTTCCATGCGAGATGAGGAAATTTTGCGCTGCAGAATCTCAAGAGAAATCCCACATTCCCGGTTGAAAGGCAACAGTGTACATGACTCCCTTTAGGCGACTCAGAATGTTCCCTAACATCCGTCCTCAGTGCAGAGGAGAACACACTCTCTGGACTCAAATCGAGAAGAGGCAATGTTCCCATTTAACGGCTCGAGAGTAATCCGGAAGTTCCCCTTCCAACACAAAAGGGGACTTGACTTTGCTGAAGCAACCCGAGCGAGTTCCTGAGGTCCCCGTTGCAAGTCGAGAAGTATCCCCTGCCTCCCTCTTCAACTCGAGAAATACCACAAAATTATCCCCTCAATGCGAGATGAGGTAATTTTACGCTGCAGAATCTCAAGAGAAATCCCACATTCCCGCTTGAAAGGCAAAAGGGTACTCGACACACTTTATGCCACTCAGAAAGTTCCCTAACATCCGTCCCCATTGGAAAGGAGAACACAATTTATGGACTCAAATCGAGAGGAGGCCCTATTTTAATTAAAGGGCTCGAGAACAATCCGGAAGTTCCCCTTCCAGCACAAAAGGGGACCTGACTTCCCTGAAGTAATCCGAGTGTGTTCCAGAGGTCCTCTTCCCAACTGGAGAATCACGGCCAGCTTCCCAGCCCAATTCGTGTAACAGCACATAATTATCCCCTCCATGCGAGATGAGGAAATTTTGCACTGCAGAATCTCAAGAGAAATCCCACATTCCTGCCTGAAAGGCAAAAGGGTACTTGACTCCCTTTAGGCGAATCAGAATGGTCCCTAACATCCGTCCTCAGTGGAGAGGAGAACACACTTTAAGGACTCAAATCGAGAAGAGGCAATATTCCCATTTAAGGGCTCGAGAGTAATCCGGAAGTTCCCCTTCCAGCACAATCGGGGACCTGACTTCCCTGAAGTAACTCGAGTGAGTTCCTGAGGACCCCTTCGCACCTCGAGGAATACCCCCAGCTTCCCGCCGCAATTCGAGAAACACCACAGAATTATCCCCTCAATGCGAGATGAAGAAATTTTGCGCTGCAGAATTTCAAGAGAAATCCCACATTCCCGCCTGAAAGGGAAAAGGGTATTTGACACACTTTATTCAGTTCAGTTCAGTTCAGTCGCTCAGTCGTGTCCGACTCTCTGCGATCCCATGAATCACTGTACGCTAGGCCTCCCTGTCCTATACCAACTCCCGGAGTTCACTCAAACTCATCACCACAGGGCCAGTGATGCTATCCAGCCATCTCATTCTCTGTAGTCCCCTTCTCCTCCAGCCCCCAACCTCTCCTAGCATCAGAATCTTTTCCAGTGAGTCAACTCATCGCATGAGGTGGCCGAAGTATTGCAATTTCAGCTTTGGCATCAGTCCTTCCAATGAACACCGACGATTGATCTCCCTTAGAATGGACTGGTTGGATCTTCTTGCAGCCCAAGGGACTCTCAAGAGTCTTCTCCAATACCACAGTTCGAAAGCATCAGTTCTTCGGCGATCAGCTTTCTTCACAGTCCAACTCTCACATCCATACATGACCACGGGAAAAACCATAGCTTTGACTAGATGGAGCTTTTTTGGCAAAGTGATGTCTCTGCTTTTTAATATACTATCAAGGTTGATCATAATTTTCCTTCCGAGGAGTAAGCGCCTTTTAATTTCATGGCTTCAATCAGCATCTGCAGTCATTTTGGAGCCCCCAAAAATAAAGTGTGACACTGTTTCCACTGTTTTCCCATCTATTTTCCGTGAAGTGTTGGGACCAGATCCCATCACCTTTGTTTTCTGAATGTTGAGCTTCAAGCCAACCTTTTCACTCTCCTCTTTCACTTTCATCAAGAGGCTTTTGAGTTCCTCCTCACTTTCTGCCCTAAAGGTGGTGTCATCTGCATATCTGAGGTTATTGATATTTCTCCCAGCAATCTTGATTCCAGTTGTTCTTCTTCCAGCCCAGCATTTCTCATGCACTCTGCATATAAGTTAAATAAGCAAGATTACAATATACAGCCTTGACGTACTCCTTTTCCTATTTGGAACCAGTCTGTTGTTCCATGCACAGTTCTGACTGCTGCTTCCTAACCTGCATACAGGTTTCTAAAGAGGCCGGTCAGGTGGTCTCGTATTCCCATCTCTTTCAGAATCTTCCACAGTTTATTGTGATCCACACAGTCAAAGGCTTTGGCATAGTCAATGAAGCAGAAATAGATGTTTTTCTGGAACTCTCTCGCTTTCTCCATGATCCAGCGGATGTTGGCAATTTGATCTCTGGTGCCTCTGACTTTTCTAAAACCTGCTTGAACATCTGGGAGTTCACGGATCACATATTGCTGAAGCCTGGCTTGGAGAATTTTGAGCATGACTGTACTAGCGTGTGAGATGAGTGCAATTGTGCGGTAGCTTGAGCATTCTTTGGCATTGCCTTTCTTTGGGATTAGAATGAAGACTGACCTCTTCCAGTCCTGTGGCCACTGCTGAGTTTTCCAAATTTGCTGGCATATTGAGTGCAGCACTTTCACAGCATCATCTTTCAAGATTTGAAATAGCTCAACTGGAATTCCATCACTTCCACTAGCTTTGTTCGTAGTGTTGCTTTCTAAGGCACACTTGAATTCACATTCCATGATATCTGGCTCTAGGCCAGTGATCACATTTTCGTGACTATCCTGGTGGTGAAGATCTTTTTTGTACAGTTCTTCTGTGTATTCTTGCCACCTCTTCTTAATATCTTCTGCTTCCGTTAGGTCCATACCATTTCTGTCTTTTATCGAGCCCATCTTTGCATGAAATGTTCCCTTGGAATCTCTAATGTTCTTGAAGAGATCTCTTGTTTTTCCTATTCTGTTGGTTTCCTCTATTTCTTTGCATTGATCACTGAGGAAGGCTTTCTTATCTCTCCTTGCTATTCTTTGGAACTCTGCATTCTAATGCTTATATCTTTCCCTTTCTCCTTTGCTTTTCGCTTCTCTTCTTTTCACAGCTATTTGTAAGGCCACCTCAGACAGCCATTTTGCTTTTTTTTGCATTTCTTTTCCATGGGGATGCTCTTGGTCCCTGTCTCCTGTACAATGTCACGAACCTCCATCCAGAGTTCATCAGGCACTCTATCTATCAGATCTAGTGCCATAAATCTATTTCTCACTTCCACTGTATAATCATAAGGGATTTGATTGAGGTCATATCTGAATGGTCTAGGGGATTTCCCTACTTTCTTCAATTTAAGTCTGAATTTGGCAATAAGGAGTTCATGATCTGAGCCACAGTCAGCTCCTGGTCTTGTTTTTGCTAACTGTATACAGCTTCTCCATCTTTGGCTGCAAATAATATAATCAATCTGATTTCGGTGTTGACCATCTGGTGATGTCCACGTGTAGAGTCTTCTCTTGTGTTGTTGGAAGAGGGAGTTTGCTGTGACCAGTGCGTTCTCTTGACAAAACTCTATTAGACTTGGCCCTGCTTCATTCCGTGCTCCAAGGCCAAATTTGCCTGTTACTCCAGGTGTTTCTTGACTTCCTCCTTTTGCATTCCAGTCCCCTATAATGAAAAGGACATCTTTTTGGGTGTTAGTTCTAAAAGGTCTTGTAGGTCTTCATAGAACCGTTCAACTTCGGCTTCTTCAGCGTTAGTGGTTGGGGCATAGGCCTGGATTACTGTAATGTTGAATGGTTTGCCTTGGAAACGAACAGAAATCATTCTGTCGTTTTTAATATTGCATCCAAGGACTGCATTTCGGAGTCTCTTGTTGACCATGATGGCTACTCCATTTCTTCTAAGGGATTTCTGCCCACAGTAGTATATATATAATGGTCATCTGAGTTAAATTCACACATTCCAGTCCATTTTAATTCACTGATTCCTAGAATGTCTATGTTCACTCTTGCCATCTCCTGTTTGACCACTTCTAATTTGCCTTGATTCCTGGAACTTACATTCCAAGTTCCTATGCAATATCGCTCTTTAAAGCACCAGACCTTGCTTCTATCACTGGTCACATCCACAACTGAGTACCGGTTTTGCTTTTGCTCCATCCCTTCATTCCTTCTAGAGTTATTTCTCCACTGATCTCCAGTAGCATACTGGGCACCTACAGACCTGGGGAATTCCTCATTCAGTATCCTGTCATTTTGCCCTTTGATACTGTTCATGGGGTTCTCAATGCAAATATACTGAAGTGGTTTGCCATTCCCTTCTCCAGTGGACCACATTCGGCTGTGGTCCATGTGATCAGATCGAGTAGATTCCTGGGATTATGATTTCAGTGTGTCTGCCATCTGAAGCCCCCTCGCAATACCTACCATCTGATTTGAGTTTCTCTTACCTTGGGTGTGGGATATCTCTTCACAGCTGCTCCAAGAAAGCACAGCTGCTGCACCTTACCTTGGATGAGGGGTATGTCCTCAAGGCCGCCCCTCCTGACCTTGAACGTGAGTACCTCCTCTCGGCCCTCCCCCGCACAGCCACCGCCTATTGGAGGTGGGGTACCTCCTCTCGGCCACCTGCCCTGGCCTCAGTCATGGGGTAGCTCCTCACCACTGCGCATCTCTGCATGGTCAGTTGTGCCAGGGCCGGCTTCTCTGGAGTCTGTGCGGGCGGGGCCAGCATATCCCGCGTCTGGTGGGCGGGGCCGGGGTCTCTCCCATCTGCGCGGGCGGGGCAAGGGTCTCTCGCATCTGCGCAGGCGGGGCCAGCTTCTCTTGCATCTGCGAGGGCGGCGCCAGCAATAATAGCGTCTGAGCGGCCGGGGCCGAGGTCTCTCGCGTCTGCGCGGGCGGGGCCGGGGTCTCTCGCGTCTGCGCGGGCGGGGCAAGGGTCTCTCGCATCTGCGCAGGCGGGGCCGGCTTCTCTTGCATCTGTGCGGGCGGCGCCAGCAACAATAGCATCTGATTGGGCGGGGCCGAGGTCTCTCGCGTCTGAGCGGGCGGGGCCAGGGTCTCTCGAGTCTGCGCGGATGGGGCCGGGTTCTCTCCCATCTGCACGGGTGGGGAAGGCCTCTCTCGCGTCTGCGCCGGCAAGGCCCGTGTCTCTGGCATCTCAGCCGCCTGGGCTGGCATCTCTCGTGTCTGCGCGGGTGGGGCTGGTATTTCTCCCGTTTGCACAGCAGGGTGAGACTCAAAAAATTGCCTCAAACAATCGTCCCCATTGGAGAGGTGAACACACTTTACGGACTTAACTCGAGAAGAGGCCCTATTCCCATTTAAAGGCTCAACAGTAATCCCGAAATTCCCCTTCCAACACAAAAGGGTTCCTGACTTCCCTGAAGCAGCCAGATAGAATTCCTGAGGTCCTGCTCGCTACCTGAGAAGTTCAACCAGGTTCCCGCGGCAACTCTAGAAACACCACAAAATTATCCCCTCAATGCGAGATCAGGAAAATATTCCGCTGCACAATTCAAGAGAAATCCCACGTTCCGCTGGAAAGGCAAAACTGTATTTGACACCCTTTATGCGACTCAGAAAATTCCCTCACACAGCCATCCCCATTGGAGAGGAGAACACAATTTATGGACTCAACTTGGGAAGAGGCCCTATTCCCATTTAACGGCTCGAGAGTAATCCCGAAATTCCCGTTCCAGTAGGAAAGGGTGACTAACTTCCCTGAAGCAACACAAGCGAGTTCCTGAGGTCCCCGTCGCAACTCGAGAAGTACCCCCAGCTTCCCGCCTCAAAAGGGGAAACACCAAAAAATTATCCGCTCAATGTGAGATGAGGAAATTTTGCACTGCACAATTAAATAGAAATCCCACATTCCCGCTGAAAGGCAAAAGGGCACTTGACACACTTTATGCGATTCAGATAGTTTCCTAACACCCGTACTTATTGGAGTGGAGAACACACTTCATGGACTCAAATCTAGAAGAGGACATGTTCCCATTTAAGGCTCGAGAGTAATCTGGAAGTTCCACTTCCAAAAAAAGGGGACCTGACTTCCCTGAAGCAACACGAACGAGTTCCTGAGGTCCACGCTGCAACTCGAGAAGTACCCCCAGATCCAAGCCGAAACTCGAGACACAACAAAATTATCCCCACAATGCGAGATGAGGAAATTTTGCGCTCCGAAATCTCAAGAGAAGTCCCACATACCCGCTTGAAAGGCAAAAGGTCACTTGACACACTTTATGTAACCCAGAAAGTTCGCTCACAGAGCCGTACCCATTGTAGAGGAAAAAACACCTTTTGGACTCAACTCCAGATGAATCCGTATTCCCAATTAATGGCTCGAAAGTAAACCGGAAGTTCCCGTTCCAACACAAAAGGGGACCTGACTTCCCTGAAGCAACCCGAGCCACTTCCTGAGGTCCCCGTTGCAACTCGAGAAGCACCCCCAGCATCCCGCCACAGCTCGAGAAACACCCCAAAATTATCCCCTCAATGCGAGATGAGGAAAATTTGCGATGCAGCATCTCAAGAGAAATACCACATTTCCTCTTGAAATGCAAAAGGGTACTTGACATCCTTTATGCGACTCAGAAATTTCACTAACATCAGTCCCCATTGGAGAGGTGAACGAACTTTATGTACTCAATTCAAAATGAGGCTCTATTGCCAATTAACTGCTCGAGAGTAAATTGGAAGTTCCCCTTCCAACAAAAAGGTGACCTGCCTTACCTGAAGAAACCCGACTGAGTTCCTGAGGTACGCATAGCAACTTGAGAAGTACCCCCATCTTCCCGCCGCAACTCGAGAAACACCACAAAATTATCCCCTCAATGCAAGAATAGGAAATTTTGCGTTACAGAATCTCAAGAGAAATACCACATTCCCTCTTGAAAGGCAAAAGGACTCTTAACACCCTTTATGCGATTCAGAAAGTTCCCTCAAAGAGCAGTGCCCATTGGAGAGGAGAACACACTTTATGGACTCAATTCGAGATGAGGACCGATTCCCACTTAACGGCTCGATAGTGAACCTGAATTTCCCCTTCAAGCACAAAACGGGACCTGCCTTACCTGAAGAAACCCGAGCGAGTTCCTGATGTCCCCATCGCAACTCGAGATGTACCCCCAGCTTCCCGCCACAACTGGACATACACCCCAAAAATATCCCCTCAATGCGAGATGAGGAAATATTGCTCTGCAGAATCTCAAGAGAAATATCACATTCCCTCTTGAAAGGCAAAAGGGTTCTTGACTCCCTTTATGCGACTCAGAATGTTCCCTAACATCCATCCTCAGTGGAGAGGAGAACACTCTTCATGTAGTCAAATCCAGAAGAGGCAATATTCCCATTTCAAAGCTCAAGAGTAATGAAGAAGTTTCCCTTCCAACACAAAAGGGGAATTGACTTCCCTGGAGCAAACTGAGAGAGTTCCTGAGGTTCCAGTTTCAACTCCAGAAGTATCCCCTACTTCCAACCACAACTCGAGAAACAACACAGTATTATCCCCGTAATGCGACATGAGGTAATTTTGCGCTGCAGAATCTGAAGAGAAATCCCACATTCCCGCTTGAAAGGCAAAAGGGAACTTGGCATCCTTTATGCTCCTCAGAAAGTTCCCTAAAGTCCATCCCCATTGCAGAGGCATACACAATTTATGGACTCAACTGCAGAAGAGCCCCTATTCCCTTAAAGGACTCGAGAGTAATCCACAAGTTCCCCGGCCAGCACTAAAGGGGACCTGACTTCCCTAAAGTAACTCCAGTGAGTTCCTGAGGTCCCCGTTGAAACTCGAGAAGCACCCCCATCTTCCCGCCGCAACTCGAGAAACACCCCAAATTATCCCCTCAACGCAAGATGAGGAAATTTTGTGATGCAGAATCCCAAGAGAAATACCACATTCCCTCTTGAAAGGCAAAAAGGTATTTGACACCCTTTATTCGACTCAGAAAGTTCCCTCACACAGCCGTCCCCTTTGGAGAGGAGAACACACTTTATGGACTCAATTCGAGATGAGCCCCTGTGCACATTGAAGGGCTCGAGAGGAACCCGGAAGTTCCCCTTCCAACAGCCATGGGGACCTGACTTCCCTGAAGCAACCCCAGCGAGTTCCTGAGGTCCGCGTCGCAACTCGAGAAGCACCCCCAGCTTCCAGCCGCAACTCGAGAAACACCGGAAAATTATTCGCTCCATGCGAGATGAGGGAATTTTGCGATGCAACATCTCAAGAGAAATACCACATTCCCTCTTGAAAGGCAAAAAGGTACTTGACACCCTGTATTAGACTCAGAAAGTTCCCTCAAAAAGCCGTCCCTTTTGGAGAGGAGAACACACTTTATGGACTCAATTCGAATTGAGCTCCTGTGCACATTTAAGGGATCAAGAGGAAACCGAAAGTTCCCCTTCCAACACCAAAGGGGACCTGACTTCACTGAAGCAAACCAAGCGAGTTCCTGAGGTCCCCGTTGCAACTCGAGAAGCACCCCCAACTTCCGCCGCAACTCGTGAAACACCCCAAAATTATCCCCTCAATGCAAGATGAGGAAATTTTGCGATGCACCATCTCAAGAGGAATACCATATTCCCTATTGAAAGGCAAAAAGGTACTTGACACCCTTTATTCGACTCAGAAAGTTCCCTCACACAGCCGTCCCCTTTGGAGATGAGAAAAAACTTTATGGACTCAATTCGAGATGAGACCCTGTGCACATTTAAAAGCTCGAGAGGAAACCGGAATTTCCCCTTCCAACACCAAAGGGGAACTGACATCCCTGAAGCAACCCCGAGAGTTCCTGAGGTCCCCGTCGCAAATCGAGAAGCACCCCCAGCTTCCCGCCGCAACTTGAGAAACACCCCAAAATTATCCCCTCCATGCGAGATGAGGAAATTTTGCAATGCAACATCTCAAGACAAATACCACATTCCCTCTTGAAAGGCAAAAAGGTACTTGAAACCCTGTATTCGACTCAGAAAGTTCCCTGACACAGCCGTCCCCTTTGGAGAGGAGAACACACTATATGGACTCAATTCGAGATGAGGCCCTGTGCACATTTAAGGGATCGAGAGGAAACCTGAAGTTCCCCTTCCAACACCAAAGGGGACCTGACTTGCCTGAAGCAACCCCAGCGTGTTCCTGAGGTCCCGGTCGCAACTCGAGAAGCACACCCAGCTTCCCGCCGCACCTCGAGAAACACCCCAAAAATATTCCCTCCATGCGAGAGGAGGAAATTTTGCAATGCAGCATCTCAAGAGAAATACCACTTTCCCTCTTGAAAGGCAAAAAGGTACTTGACACCCTTTATTCGACTCAGAAAGTTCCCTCACACAGCCGTCCCCTTTGGAGAGGAGAACACACTTTATGGACTCAATTCGAGATGAGCCCCTGTGCATATTTAAGGGATCAAGAGGAAACCGGAAGTTGCCCTTCCAACACCAAAGGGGACCTGACTTCCCTGAAGCAACCCCAGCGAGTTCCTGATGTCCCCGTCTCATCTCAAGAAGCACCCCCAGCTAGCTGCCGTAACTCGAGAAACACCCCAAAATTATCCCCTAAAAGCGAGACGTGGAAATTTTGCAATGCAGAATCTCAAGAGAAACACCACATTCCCTCTTGAAAGGCAAAAAGGTACTTGACACCCTTTATCGACTCAGATAGTTCCCTCACACAGCCGTCCCCTTTTAGAGGAGAACACAATTTATGAATCAATTCGAGATGAGCCCCTGTGCACACTTAAGTGCTCGAGAGGAAACCGGAAGTTCCCCTTCCAACAGCAAAGGGGACCTGACTTCCTTGAAGTAACCCCAGCGAGTTCCTGAGGTCCCCGTCGCAACTCGAGAAGCACCACCAGCTTCCCGCCGCAACTGGAGAAACACACCAAAATTATCCCCTCAATGCGATATGAGGAAATTTTGCGATGCAGCATCTCAAGAGAAATACCACATTCCCTCTTGAAAGGCAAAAAGGTACTTGAAAACCTTTATTCGACTCAGAAAGTTCCCTCACACAGCCTCCCCTTTGGAGAGAACACATTTCATGGACTCAATTCGAGATGAGCCCCTGTGCACATTTAAGGGCTCAAGGGGAACCCGGAAGTTCCCCTTCCAACACCAAAGGGGACCTGACTTCCCTGAAGCAACCCCAGCGAGTTCCTGAGGTCCCCGTCGCAACTCGAGAAGCACCCCCAGCTTCCTGCCGTAACTCGAGAAACACCCCAAAATTAACTCATCAAAGCGAGATGAGGAAATTTTGCGATGCAGCTTCTCAAGAGAAATACCACATTCCCTCTTGAAAGGCAAAATGGTATTTGACACCCTCTATTCGACTCAGAAAGTTCCCTCACACAGCCGTCCCCTTTGGAGAGAACACACTTTATGGAATGATTTCCAGATGAGCCCCTCTGCACATTTAAGGGCTCGAAAGGAATCCGGAAGTTACCCTTCCAACACCAAAGGGTACCTGACTTTCCTGAAGCAACCACAGAGACTTCCTGAGGTCCCCGTCGCAACTCGAGAAGCACCCCAAAATTATTTCCTCAATGCGAGATGAGGAAATTTTTCAATGCAGCATCTCAAGGGAAATACCACATTCCCTCTTGAAAGGCAAAAAGGTACTTGACACCCTTTATTCGACTCAGACAGTTCCCTCACACAGCCGTCCCCTTTGGAGAGAACACACTTTATGGACTCAATTCGAGATGAGCCCCTGTGGACATTTAAGGGCTCGAGAGGAACCCGGAAGTTACCTTCCAACAGCAAAGGGGACCTGACTTCCCTGAAGCAACCCCAGCGAGTTCCTGAGGTCCACGTCGCAACTCGAGAAGCACCCCCAGCATCCTGCCGTAACTCGAGAAACACCCCAAAATTATCCCCTCAATGCGAGATGAGGAAATTTTTCGATGCAGCATCTCAAGAGAAACACCACATTCACTCTTGAAAAGCAAAAAGTTATTTGACACCCTTTATTTGTCTCAGAAAGTTCCCTCACACAGCCGTCCCCTTTGGAGAGAACACACTTTATGGAATCAATTCGAGATGAGCCCCTGTGCACATTTAAGGGCTACAGAGGAACCCGGAGTTCCCCTTCCAACACCAAAGGGGACCTGACTTCCCTGAAGCAACCACAGCGATTTCCTGAGGTCCCCATCGCAACTCTTGAAGCACCCCCAGCTTCCCGCTGCAACTCGAGAAATACCCCAAAATTTTTCCCTCAATGCGAGATGAGGAAATTTTGCGATGCAGCGTGTCAAGAGAAATACCACATTCCCTCTTAAAAGGGAAAAAGTTACGTGACACCCTTTATTCGACTTAGAAAGTTCCCTCACACAGCCGTCCCCATTTAGAGGTGAACACACATTATGGACTCAATTCGAGATGATCCCCAGTGCACATTTAAGGGCTCGAGAGGAACCTGGAAGTTCCACTTCCAACAGCAAAGGGGACCTGACTTCCCTTAGCAACCCCAGCAAGTTCCTGAGGTCCCCGTCGCAACTTGAGAATCACCCCCAGCTTCCTGCCGCAACTCAAGAAACACCTCAAAATTATCCCCTCAATGCGAGATGAGGAAATTTTGCGATGCAGCATCTCAAGAGAAATACCACATTCCCTCTTGAAAGGCAAAAAGGTTCTTGACACCCTTTATTCGACTCAGAAAGTTCCCTCACACAGCCGTCCTTTTTAGAGGGGAACACAATTTATGGAATCAATTCGAGATGAGCCCCTGTGCACATTTAAGGGCTCGAGAGGAAACCTGAAGTTCCCCTTCCATCAGCAAAGGGGACCTGACTTCCCTGAAGCAACCCCAGCGAGTTCCTGAGGTCCCAGTCGTAACTCGAGAAGCTCCCCAAAATTATCCCCTGAAATCGAGATGAGGAAATTTTGCTATGCAGTATCTCAAGAGACATGCCACATTCCCTCTTCAAAGGCAAAAGGGTACTTGACACCCTTTAATCGACTCAGAAAATTACCTAAAACAGCCGTCCCCTTTGGAGAGGAGAACACACTTTACGGACTCAATTCGAGAGGAGCCCCTGTGCACATTGAAGGGCTCGAGAGGAAACCGGAATTTCCCCTTCCAATACCAAAGTGGACCTGACTTCCCTGAAGCAACTTCAGCGAATTCCGGAGGTCCCCGTCTCAACTCGAGAAGCACCACCATCTTTCCGCCGCACTCGAGAAACACCCCAAAATTATCCCCTCAATGCGAGATGAGGAATTTCTGCAATGCTGCATCTCAAGTGAAATACCACATTCGCTCTTGAAAGGCAAAAAATTACTTGACACCCGTTATTCGACTCATAAAGTTCCCTCACACAGCCATCCCCTTTGGAGAGGAGAACAGATTTTATGGTCTCAATTCGAAATGAGCCCCTGTGCACATTTAAGGGCTCAGGAGTAAACGGGAAGTTCCACTTCCAACACGAAAGGGGTCCTGACTTCCCTGAAGCAACACCAGCGAGTTCCTGAGGTTCCCGTCACAACTCGAGAAGCACCCCCAGCTTCCCCCGGCAACTCGAGAAACACCCCAAAATTATCCCCTCAATGCGAGATGAGGAAATTTTGCGATGCAGCATCTCAAGAGAAATACCACATTCCCTCTTGAAAGGCAAAAGGGTACTTGACACCCTTTATGAGACTCAAAATGTTCCCTCACACAGCCGTCCCCATTGGATAGGAGAACACACTTTAAGGACTCAATTCCAGAGGTGGCCCTATTCCCTTTTGACGGCTCCAGAGTAAACCGGACGTTCCTATTCCAAAACGAAAGGGGACCTGACTTCCCTGAATAAACCCAAGCGAGTTCCTGAGGTCCCCGACGCACTTCGAGAAGTACCCCCAGCTTCTCCCCGCAACTATAGAAACACCACAATATTATAGACTCAATGCGAGATGAGGAAATTTTGTGCTGCAGAATCTCAAGTGAAATACCACATTCCCGCTTGAAAGGCAATGGGTACTTGACACCCTTTATTCGACTCAGAAATTTCACTAACATCAGTCCCCATTGGAGAGGAGAACACATTTTATGGACTCAATTCAAGATGAGCCCCTATTCCCATTAACGGCTCGAGAGTAAACCGGAGGTTCCCCTTCCAAGAAAAAAGGGGTCCTGACTTCCGTGAAGCAACCCGAGCGAGTTCCTGAAGTCCCCGACTCAACCTGAGAAGCACCCCCAGGTTCCCACCGCAAATCGAGAAACACCACAAAATTATCCCCTCAATGCGAGAGGAGGAAATTTTGCGATGCAGAATCTCAAGAGAAATACCACATTTCCTTTTGAAAAGGCAAAATTTTATTTGACACCCTTTATTAGACTCAGAAAGTTCCCTCACACAGCCATCCCCTTTAGAGAGGAGAACACACTTTATGGACTCATTTCCAGATGAGAACCTGTTCACATTTAAGGGCTCGAGAGGAAACCGGAAGTTCCCCTTCCAACACCAAAGGGGACCTGACTTCCCTGAAGCAACCCCAGGGAGTTCCTGAGGTCCCCGTCGCAACTCTTGAAGCACCCCCAGCTTCCTGCCGCAACTCGAGAAACACCCCAAAATTATCCCCTCAATGCGAGATGAGGCAATTTTGCACTGCAGAATCTCAAGAGAAATACCACATTTCCTCATAAAAGGCAAAAGGGTACTAAATACCCTTTATGCAACTCAGAAAGTTCCCTCACACATCCGTCCCCATTGGGAGGAGAACACACTTTATGGACTCTATTCGAGAAGAGGTCCTATTCACATTAAAGGGTTCGAGAGTAATACGGAAGTTCCCCTTCCAGCACAAAATGGGACCAGACTTCCCTGAAGTAACTCGAGTGTGGTCCAGAGGTACTCGTCGGAACTGCAGAAGTACCCCCAGCTTCCCAACCCAATTCGTGAAACACTAAAAAATTACCCCTTCCATGCGAGATGAGGAAATTTTGCACTGCAGAATCTCAAGAGAAATCCCACATTCCCGCTTGAAAGGAAACAGTGTACTTGACTCCCTTTAGGCGACTCAGAATGTTTCCTAACATCCGTCCTCAGTGCAGAGGAGAACACACTCTCTGGACTCAAATCGAGAAGAGGCAATGTTCCCATTTAACGGCTCGAGAGTAATCCGGAAGTTCCCCTTCCAACACAAAAGGGGACTTGACTTCGCTGAAGCAACCCGAGCGAGTTCCTGAGGTCCCCGTTGCAAGTCGAGAAGTATCCCCTGCTTCCCTCTACAACTTGAGAAACACCACAAAAGTATCCCCTCAATGTGAGATGAGGAAATCTTGCGCTGCAGAATCTCAAAAGAAATCCCACATTCCAGCTTGAAAGGCATAAGGGTACCTGACTCCCTTTAGGCGACTCAGAATGTTCCCTAACATCCTTCCTCATTGGAGAGGAAAACACACTTCATGGACTCAAATCGAAAAGAGGCTATATTCCCATTTAAAGGCTCGAGAGTAATCAAGAAGTTCCCCTTCCAACACAAAAAAGTACTTGACTTCCCTGAAGCAACCTGAGCGAATTCCAGAGGGTCCCGTCTCAACTCCAGAAGTATCCCCTGCTTCCGGCCCCAACTCGAGAAACAACACAATATTATCCCCTCAGTGCGAGATGAGGTAATTTTCTGCTGTAGAATCTCCAGAGAAATCCCGCCTTCCAGCTTGAAAGCAAAAGGGTACTCGACACACTTTATGCCACTCAGAAAGTTCCCTAACATCCGTCCCCATTGGAAAGGAGAACACAATTTATGGACTCAAATTGAGAGGAGGCCCTATTCCCATTAAAGGGCTCGAGAACAATCCGGAAGTTCCCCTTCCAGCACAAAAGGGGACCTGACTTCCCTGAAGTAATCCGAGTGTGTTCCAGAGGTCCTCTTCGCAACTGGAGAATCACGGCCAGCTTCCCAGCCCAATTCGTGTAACAGCACATAATTATCCCCTCCATGCGAGATGAGGAAATTTTGCACTGCAGAATCTCAAGAGAAATCTCACATTCCCGCTTGAAAGGCAAAAGGGTACTTGACTCCCTTTAAGCGAATCAGAATGGTCCCTAACATCCGTCCTCAGTGGAGAGGAGAACACACTTTAAGGACTCAAATCGAGAAGAGGCAATATTCCCATTTAAGGGCTCGAGAGTAATCCGGAAGTTCCCCTTCCAGCACAAAAGGGGACCTGACTTCCCTGAAGTAACTCGAGTGAGTTCCTGAGGTCCCCTTCGCACCTCGAGGAATACCCCCAGCTTCCCGCCGCAATTCGAGAAACACCACAAAATTATCCCCTCAATGCGAGATGAAGAAATTTTGCGCTGCAGAATTTCAAGAGAAATCCCACATTCCCGCCTGAAAGGGAAAAGGGTATTTGACACACTTTATTCAGTTCAGTTCAGTTCAGTCGCTCAGTCGTGTCCGACTCTCCGCGACCCCATGAATCACTGTACGCTAGGCCTCCCTGTCCTATACCAACTCCCAGAGTTCACTCAAACTCATCGCCACAGAGCCGGTGATGCTATCCAGCCATCTCATTCTCTGTCGTCCCCTTCTCCTCCAGCCGCCAACCTCTCCTAGCATCAGAATATTTTCCAGTGAGTCAACTCATCGCATGAGGTGGCCGAAGTATTGCAATTTCAGCTTTAGCATCAGTCCTTCCAATGAACACCGACGATTGATCTCCCTTAGAATGGACTGGTTGGATCTTCTTGCAGCCCAAGGGACTCTCAAGAGTCTTCTCCAATACCACAGTTCGAAAGCATCAGTTCTTCGGCGATCAGCTTTCTTCACAGTCCAACTCTCACATCCATACATGACCACGGGAAAAACCATAGCTTTGACTAGATGGAGCTTTTTTGGCAAAGTGATGTCTCTGCTTTTTAATATACTATCAAGGTTGATCATAACTTTCCTTCCAAGGAGTAAGCGCCTTTTAATTTCATGGCTTCAATCAGCATCTGCAGTCATTTTGGAGCCCCCAAAAATAAAGTGTGACACTGTTTCCACTGTTTTTCCATCTATTTTCTGTGAAGTGTTGGGACCAGATCCCATCACCTTTGTTTTCTGAATGTTGAGCTTCAAGCCAACCTTTTCACTCTCCTCTTTCACTTTCATCAAGAGGCTTTTGAGTTCCTCCTCACTTTCTGCCCTAAAGGTGGTGTCATCTGCATATCTGAGGTTCTTGATATTTCTCCCAGCAATCTTGATTCCAGTTGTTCTTCTTCCAGCCCAGCATTTCTCATGATGCACTCTGCATATAAGTTAAATAAGCAAGATTACAATATACAGCCTTGACGTAGTCCTTTTCCTATTTGGAACCAGTCTGTTGTTCCATGCACAGTTCTGACTGCTGCTTCCTGACCTGCATACAGGTTTCTAAAGAGGCAGGTCAGGTGGTCTCGTATTCCCATCTCTTTCAGAATCTTCCACAGTTTATTGTGATCCACACAGTCAAAGGCTTTGGCATAGTCAATGAAGCAGAAATAGATGTTTTTCTGGAACTCTCTCGCTTTCTCCATGATCCAGCGGATGTTGGCAATTAGATCTCTGGTGCCTCTGCCTTTTCTAAAACCTGCTTGAACATCTGGGAGTTCACGGATCACATATTGCTGAAGCCTGGCTTGGAGAATTTTGAGCATGACTGTACTAGCGTGTGAGATGAGTGCAATTGTGCGGTAGCTTGAGCATTCTTTGGCATTGCCTTTCTTTGGGATTAGAATGAAGACTGACCTTTTCCAGTCCTGTGGCCACTGCTGAGTTTTCCAAATTTGTTGGCATATTGAGTGAAGCACTTTCACAGCATCATCTTTCAAGATTTGAAATAACTCAACTGGAATTCCATCACTTCCACTAGCTTTGTTCGTAGTGTTGCTTTCTAAGGCACACTTGAATTCACATTCCATGATATCTGGCTCTAGGCCAGTGATCACATTTTCGTGCCTATCCTGGTCGTGAAGATCTTTTTTGTACAGTTCTTCTGTGTATTCTTGCCACCTCTTCTTAATATCTTCTGCTTCCGTTAGGTCCATACCATTTCTGTCTTTTATCGAGCCCATCTTTGCATGAAATGTTCCCTTGGAAACTCTAATGTTCTTGAAGAGATCTCTTGTTTTTCCTATTCTGTTGGTTTCCTCTATTTCTTTGCATTGATCACTGAGGAAGGCTTTCTTATCTCTCTTTGCTATTCTTTGGAACTCTGCATTGTAATGCTTATATCTTTCCCTTTCTCCTTTGCTTTTCGCTTCTCTTCTTTTCACAGCTATTTGTAAGGCCACCTCAGACAGCCATTTTGCTTTTTTTTGCATTTCTTTTCCATGGGGATGCTCTTGGTCCCTGTCTCCTGTACAATGTCACGAACCTCCATCCAGAGTTCATCAGGCACTCTATCTATCAGATCTAGTGCCTTAAATCTATTTCTCACTTCCACTGTATAATCATGAGGGATTTGATTGAGGTCATATCTGAATGGTCTAGGGGATTTCCCTACTTTCTTCAATTTAAGTCTGGATTTGGCAATAAGGAGTTCATGATCTGAGCCACAGTCAGCTCCTGGTCTTGTTTTTGCTAACTGTATACAGCTTCTCCATCTTTGGCTGCAAAGAATATAATCAATCTGATTTCGGTGTTGACCATCTGGTGATGTCCACGTGTAGAGTCTTCTCTTGTGTTGTTGGAAGAGGGAGTTTGCTATGACCAGTGCGTTCTCTTGACAAAACTCTATTAGACTTGGCCCTGCTTCATTCCGTGCTCCAAGGCCAAATTTGCCTGTTACTCCAGGTGTTTCTTGACTTCCTCCTTTTGCATTCCAGTCCCCTAGAATGAAAAGGACATCTTTTTGGGTGTTAGTTCTAAAAGGTCTTGTAGGTCTTCATAGAACCGTTCAACTTCGGCTTCTTCAGCGTTAGTGGTTGGGGCATAGGCCTGGATTACTGTAATGTTGAATGGTTTGCATTGGAAACGAACAGAAATCATTCTGTCGTTTTTAAGATTGCATCCAAGTACTGCATTTCGGAGTCTCTTGTTGACCATGATGGCTACTCCATTTCTTCTAAGGGATTTCTGCCCACAGTAGTATATATATAATGGTCATCTGAGTTAAATTCACACATTCCAGTCCATTTTAATTCACTGATTCCTAGAATGTCTATGTTCACTCTTGCCATCTCCTGTTTGACCACTTCTAATTTGCCTTGATTCCTGGAACTTACATTCCAGGTTCCTATGCAATATTGCTCTT
This sequence comes from Moschus berezovskii, assembly GCF_049115385.1. NCBI lineage: Eukaryota > Metazoa > Chordata > Mammalia > Artiodactyla > Moschidae > Moschus > Moschus berezovskii. The sequence continues at coordinate 1,479,566 of NC_142465.1, forward strand.
TACAGCACCAGACCTTGCTTCTATCACCGGTCACATCCACAACTGGGTACTGGTTTTGCTTTTGCTCCATCCCTTCATTCCTTCTAGAGTTATTTCTCCACTGATCTCCAGTAGCATACTGGGCACCTACACACCTGGGGAATTCCTCATTCAGTATCCTGTCATTTTGCCCTTTGATACTGTTCATGGGGTTCTCAATGCAAATATACTGAAGTGGTTTGCCATTCCCTTCTCCAGTGGACCACATTCGGCTGTGGTCCATGTGATCAGATGGAGTAGATTCCTGTGATTATGATTTCAGTGTGTCTGCCATCTGAAGCCCCCTCGCAATACCTACCATCTGATTTGAGTTTCTCTTACCTTGGGTGTGGGATATCTCTTCACAGCTGCTCCAAGAAAGCACAGCTGCTGCACCTTACCTTGGATGAGGGGTATGTCCTCAAGGCCGCCCCTCCTGACCTTGAACGTGAGTACCTCCTCTCAGCCCTCCCCCGCACAGCCACCGCCTATTGGAGGTGGGGTACCTCCTCTCGGCCACCTGCCCTGGCCTCAGTCATGGGGTAGCTCCTCAGCAGTGCGCATCTCTGCATGGTCGGTTGTGCCAGGGCCGGCTTTTCTCCAGTCTGCACGGGCGGGGCCTGCGTATCCTGCGTCTGGTGGGCGGGGCCGGGGTCTCTCCCATCTGGGCGGGCGGGGACGGGGTCTCTCGCATCTGCGCAGGCGGGGCAAGGGTCTCTCGCATCTGCGCAGGCGGGGCCGGCTTTTCTTGCATCTGCGCGGGCGGCGCCAGCAACAATAGCGTCTGAGCGGCCGGGGCCGAGGTCTCTCGCGTCTGAGCGGGTGGGCCCGGGGTCTCTCGAGTCTGCGCGGGCGGGGCCGGGGTCTCTCGAGTCTTCGCGGGCGGGGCCGGGTTCTCTCCCGTCTGCGCGGGTGGGGAAGGCCTCTCTCGAGTCTGCGGCAGCAAGGCCCTTGTCTCTGGCGTCTCAGCCGCCTGGGCCGGCATCTCTCGTGTCTGCGCGGGTGGGGCTGGTATTTCTCCCGTTTGCACAGCCGGGTGAGACTCAAAAATTCCCTCAAACTGTCGTCCCCATTGGAGAGGAGAACACACTTTATAGACTTAACTCGAGAAGAGGCCCTAGTCCCATTTAAAAGCTGAACAGTAATCCCGAAATTCCTCGTCCAACACAAAAGGGTTGCTGACTTCCCTGAAGCAGCCAGAGAGAATTCCTGAGGTCCTGTTCGCTACCTGAGAAGTTCAACCTGGTTCCCGCTGCAACTCTAGAAACACCACAAAATTATCCCCTCAATGCGAGATCAGGAAAATATTCCGCTGCACAATTCAAGAGAAATCCCACGTTCCGCTGGAAAGGCAAAACTGTATTTGACACCCTTTATGCGACTCAGAAAATTCCCTCACACAGCCATCCCCATTGGAGAGGAGAACACAATTTATGGACTCAACTTGGGAAGAGGCCCTATTCCCATTTAAAGGCTTGAGAGTAATCCTGAAATTCCCGTTCCAGTAGAAAAGGGTGACTAACTTCCCTGAAGCAACACAAGCGAGTTCCTGAGGTCCCCGTCGCAACTCGAGAAGTACTCCCAGCTTCCCGCCTCAAAAGGGGAAACACCAAAAAATTATCCGCTCAATGTGAGATGAGGAAATTTTGCACTGCACAATTAAATAGAAATCCCACATTCCCGCTGAAAGGCAAAAGGGCACTTGACACACTTTATGCGATTCAGATAGTTTCCTAACACCCGTACATATTGGAGCGGAGAACACACTTCATGGACTCAAATCTAGAAGAGGACCTATTTCCATTTAAGGGCTCCAGAGTAATCTGGAAGTTCCACCTCCAAAAAAAGGGGACCTGACTTCCAGGAAGCAACACGAAAGAGTTCCCTAGGTCCACGCTGCAACTCGAGAAGTACCCCCAGATCCAAGCCGAAACTCGAGACACAACAAAATTATCCCCACAATGCGAGATGAGGAAATTTTGCGATGCAGCATCTCAAGAGAAATACCACATACCATCTTGACAGGCAAAAGGGTACTTGACACCCTTTATTCGACTCAGAAAGTTCCCTCACACAGCTGTCCCCTTTTAGAGGAGAACACACTTTATGGACTCAATTCGAAATGAGCCCCTGTGCACATTTAAGGGCTCTAGAGAACCCGGAAGTTCCCCTTCCAACACCAAAGGGGACCTGACTTCCCTGAAGCAACAAAAGCGAGTTCCTGAGGACCCCGTCGCAACTCGAGAAGCACCCCATGCTTCCCGCCGCAACTCGAGAAACACCCCAAAATTATCCCCTCAATGCGAGATGAGGAAATTTTGCGATGCAGCATCTCAAGAGAAATACCACATTCCCTCTGGAAAGGCAAAAAGGTACTTGACACCCTTTATTCGACTAAGAAATTTCCCTCACACAGCTGTCCATTTTAGAGAAGAACACACTTTATGGACTCAATTCGAGATGAGACCCTGTGTACATTTAAGGGCTCTAGAGAAACCGGGAACTTCCCCTTCCAACATCAAAGGGGACCTGACTTCCCTGAAGCAACCCCAGCGAGTTCCTGAGGTTCCCGTCGCAACTCGAGAAGCACCCCCAGCTTCCCGCCGCAACTCGTGAAACAGCCTCAAATTATTCTCTCAATGCGAGATACGAAATTTTGCGATGCAGCATCTCAAGAGAAATATCACATTCCCTCTTGAAAGGCAAAAAGGTACTTGACACCATTTATTCGACTCAGAAAGTCCCCTCACACAGCCATCCCCTTTTAGAGGAGAACACACTTTATGGACTCAATTCGAGATGAGCCCCTGTGCACATTTAAGGGCTTGAGAGGAACCCGGAAGTTCCCCTTCCAACATCAAAGGGGACCTGACTTCCCTGAAGCAACCCCAGCCAGTTCCTGAGGTCCCCGTCGTAACTCGAAAAGCACCCCAGCTTCCGGCCGCAACTCGAGAAACACCCCAAAATTAACCCCTCAATGCGAGATGAGGAAATTTTGCGATGCAGCATCTCAAGAGAAATACCACATTCCCTCTTGAAAGGCAAAAAGGTACTTGACACCCTTTATTCCACTCAGAAAGTTCCCTCACACAGCTGTACCCTTTGGAGAGGAGAACACACTTAATGGACTCAAATCCAGATCAGGCCCTGTGCATATTTAAGGGCTCAAAAGAAACCGGAAATTCCCCTTCCAACATCAAAGGGGAACTAACTTCCCTGAAGCAACTCCAGCGAGTTCCTGAGGTTCCTGTCGCAACTCGAGAAGCACCCCCAGCTTCCCTCCGCAAGTCGAGAATCACCCCAAATTTAACCCTCAATGCGAGATGAGGAAATTTTGCGATGCAGCATCTCAAGAGAAATACCACATTCCCTCCTGAAAGGCAAAAAGGTACTTGACACCCTTTATTCGACTCATAAAGTTCCCTCACACAGCTATACCCTTTGGAGAGGAGAACACAGTTTATGGACTCAATTTGAACGTGCCCCTGTGCACATTTAAGGGCTCGAGAGGAACCCGGAACTTCCCCCTAAAAACAAAAACGGGGACATGTCTTCCCTGAAGCAACAACAGCGAGTTTCTGAGGTCCCCTTCGCAACTCGAGAAGCACCCCCAGTTTCCCGCCGCAACTCGAAAAACACCCCAAAATTATCCCCTCAATGTGAGATGAGAAAATTTTGCAATGGAGCATCTCAAGAAAAATACCACATTCCCTGTTGAAAGGTAAAAAGTTACTTGACACACTTTATTCGACTCAGAAAGTTCCCTCACACAGCCGTCCCTTTTGGAGAGAACACACTTTATGGACTAAATTCGAGATGAGCCCCTGTTCACATTTAAGGGCTCGAGAGGAAACCGGAAGTTCCCCTTCCAACAGCAAAGGGGACCTGACTTCCCTGAAGAAACCAAAGCGAGTTCCTGAGGTCCCCGTCGCAACTCAAGAAGCACTCCCAGCTTCCCACCGCAACTCGAGAAACACCCCAAAATTATTCCCTCAATGCGAGATGAGGAAATTTTGCGATGCAGCATCTCAAGAGAAATACCACATTCCCTCTTGAAAGGCAAAAAGGTACTTGACATCCTTTATTCGACTCAGAAATTTTCCTCACACAGCTGTCCCCTTTTAGAGGAGAACACACTTTATGGACTCAATTCGAGATGAGCCCCTGTTCACATTTAAGTGCTTGAGAGGAACCCGGAAGTTCCCCATCCAACGGAAAAGGGGATCTGACTTCCCTGAAGCAACCCCAGCGAGTTCCTGAGGTCCCCGTCGCAACTCGAGAAGCACCCCCAGCTCCCCGACGCAACTCGAGAAACACACCAAAATTATTCCCTCAATACGTCATGAGGAAATTTTGCGATGCAGCATCTCAAGAGAAATACCACATTCCCTCCTGAAAGGCAGAAAGGTACTTGACACCCTTTATTCGACTAAGAAAGTTCCCTCACACAGCTGTCCCCTTTTAGAGAAGAACACACTTTATGGACTCAATTCGAGATGAGCCCCTGTGCACATTTAAGGGCTCTAGAGAAACCGGGAAGTTCCGCTTCCAACAGCAAATGGGACCTGACTTCCCTGAATCAACCCCAGCGAGTTCCTGAGGTCCCCGTCGCAACTCGAGAAGCACCCCCAGCTTCAAGCTGCAACTCGTGAAACAGCCCAAAATTATCCTCTCAATGCGAGATACGAAATTTTGCGATACAGCATCTCAAGAGAAATACATTCCCTCTTGAAAGGCAAAAAGGTACTTGACACCCTTTATTCGACTCAGAAAGTCTCCTCACACAGCCATCCCTTTTTAGAGGACAACACACTTTATGGACTCATTTCGAGATGAGCCCCTGTGCACATTTAAGGGCTCGAGAGGAACCCGGAAGTTCCCCTTCCAACACCAAAGGGGACCTGACTTCCCTGAATCAACCCCAGCGAGTTCCTGAGGTCCCCGTCACAACTGGAGAAGCACCCCCAGCTTCCCGCCGCAACTCGAGAAACACCCCAAAAGTATCCCCTCCATGCGAGATGAGGAATTTTTGCGATGCAGCATCTCAAGAGAAATACCACATTCCATTTTGAAAGGCAAAAAGGTACTTGATACCCTTTATTCGAATCGGAAAGTTCCCTCACACAGCCGTCCCCTTTGGACAGAACTCACTTTATGGACTCAATTCGAGATGAGCCCCTGAGCTCATTTAAGGGCTCGAGAGTCACCCGGAAGTTCCCCTTCCAACAGAAAAGGGGACCTACTTCCCTGAAGCAACCAAAGCGAGTTCCTCAGGTCCCCATCTCAACTCAAGAACCACACCCAGCTTCCCGCCGCAACTGGAGAAACACACCAAAATTATCCCCTCAATGCGAGATGAGGAAATTTTGCGATGCAGCATCTCCAGAGAAATACCACATTCCCTCTTGGAAGGCAAAAAGGTACTTGACACCCTTTATTCGACTCAGAAAGTTCCCGCACAGAGCCGACCCATTTTAGAACAGAACACACTTAATGGACTCAATTTGAGATGAGACCCTATGCACATTTAAGGGCTCGAGAGGAAACCTGAAATTCTCCTTCCAACAGCAAAGGGGACCTGACTTCCCTGAAGCAACCCCAGCGAGTTCCTGAGGTCCCCGTCGCAAGTCGAGAAACACCCCCAGCTTCCCGCCGCAACTCGAGAAACACCCAAAAATTATCCCCTCAATGCGAGATGAGGAAATTATGTGATGCAGCATCTCAAGAGAAATACCACATCCCCTCTTCATAGGCAAAAAGGTACTTGACACCCTTTATTCGACTCAGAAAGTTCCCTCACACCCGACCCCTTTGGAGAGAACACACTTTATGGACTCAATTCGAGATGAGCCCCTGTGCACATTTAAGGGCTCGAGAGGTACCCGGACGTTCCCCTTCCAACAGCAAAGGGGACCTGACTTCCCTGAAGCAACCCCAGCGAGTTCCTGAGGTCGACGTCGCAACTCGAGAAGCACCCCCAGCTTCCCGACGCAACTCGAGAAATACCCCCAAATTATTCCCTCAATGTGAGATGAGGAAATTTTGCGATTCAGCATCTCAAGAGAAATACCACATTCCCTCTTGGAAGGCAAAAAGGTACTTGACAACCTTTATTAGACTCAGAAAGTTCCCTCACACAGCCGTCCGCTTTTAGAGGGGAACACACTTTATGGACTCAATTCGAGATGAGCCCCTGTGCATTTAAGGGCTGGAGAGGAACCCAGAAGTTCCCGTTCCAACACCAAAGGGGTCCTGACTTCCCTGAAGCAACTCCAGCGATTTTCTGAAGTCCCCGTCGAGACTCGAGAAGCAACCCAAGCATCCCGCCGCAATAGAGAATCACGCCAAAATTATTCCCTCAATGCGAGATGAGGAAATTTTGCAATGCAGCATCTCAAGAGAAATACCACATTCACTCTTGAAAGGTAAACAGGTACTTGACACCCTTTATTCGACTCAGAAAATTCCCTCACACAGCCGTACTATTTTAGAGGAGAACACACTTTATGGACTCAATTCGAGATGAGCCCCTGTGCACATTTAAGGGCTCGAGAGGAACCCGGAAGTTCCCCTTCCAACACCAAAGGAGATCTGACTTCCCTGAAGCAACCCCAGCGAGTTCCTGAGGTCCCCATCGCAACTCGATAAGCACCCCCAGCTTCCCGACGCAACTCGAGATACACCCCAAATTATCCCCTCAATGCGAGATGAGGAAATTTTGCGATGCAGCATCTCAAGAGAAATACCACATTCCCTCTTGAAAGGCAAAAAGGTACTTGACACCTTTTATTCGGCTAAGAAAGTTCCCTCACAAAGCTGTCCCCTTTTAGAGAAGAACACATTTTATGGACTCAATTCGAGATGAGACCCTGTGTACATTTAAGGGCTCTAGAGAAACCGGGAACTTCCCCTTCCAACATCAAAGGGGACCTGACTTCCCTGAAGCAACCCCAGCGAGTTCCTGAGGTCCCCGTCGCAACTCGAGAAGCACACCCAGCTTCCCGCCGCAACTCGTGAAACAGCCCAAAATTATTCTCTCAATGCGAGATACGAAATTTTGCGATGCAGCATCTCAAGAGAAATACCACATTCCCTCTTGAAAGGCAAAAAGGTACTTGACACCCTTTATTCGACTCAGAAAGTCCCCTCACACAGCCATCCCCTTTTAGAGGAGAACACACTTTATGGACTCAATTCGAGATGAGCCCCTGTGCACATTTAAGGGCTTGAGAGGAACCCGGAAGTTCCCCTTCCAACAGCAAAGGGGACCTGACTTCCCTGAAGCAACCCCAGCCAGTTCCTGAGGTCCCCGTCGCAACTCGAGTAGCACCCCAGCTTCCCGCCGCAACTCGAGAAGCACCCCTAAATTAACCCCTCAAAGCGAGATGAGGAAATTTTGCGATGCAGCATCTCAAGAGAAATACCACATTCCCTCTTGAAAGGCAAAAAGGTACTTGACACCCTTTATTCCACTCAGAAAGTTCCGTCACACAGCTGTACCCTTTGGAGAGGAGAACACACTTAATGGACTCAAATCCAGATCAGCCCCTGTGCATATTTAAGGGCTCAAAAGAAACCGGAAATTCCCCTTCCAACATCAAAGGGGAACTAACTTCCCTGAAGCAACTCCAGCGAGTTCCTGAGGTCCCCGTCGCAACTCAAGAAGCACCCCAAGCTTCCCTCCGCAAGTCGAAAAACACCCCAAATTTAACCCGCAATGCGAGATGAGGAAATTTTGCGATGCAGCATCTCAAGAGAAATACCACATTCCCTCTTGAAAGGCAAAAAGGTACGTGACACCATTTATTCGACTCAGAAAGTTCACTCACACAGCTATACCCTTTGGAGAGGAGAACACACTTTATGGACTCAATTTGAACGTGCCCCTGTGCACATTTAAGGGCTCGAGAGGAACCCGGAACTTCCCCCTAAAAACAAAAAAGGGGACATGTCTTCCCTGAAGCAACAACAGCGAGTTTCTGAGGTCCCCTTTGCAACTCGAGAAGCACCCCCAGTTTCCCGCCGCAACTCGAAAAACCCCCCAAAATTATCCCCTCAATGTGAGATGAGAAAATTTTGCAATGGAGCATCTCAAGAGAAATACCGCATTCCCTGTTGAAAGGCAAAAAGTTACTTGACACCCTTTATTCGACTCAGAAAGTTCCCTCACACAGCCGTCCCCTTTGGAGAGAACACACTTTATGGACTAAATTCGAGATGAGCCCCTGTTCACATTTAAGGGCTCGAGAGGAACCCGGAAGTTCCCCTTCCAACACCAAAGGGGACCTGACTTCCCTGAATCAACCCCAGCGAGTTCCTGAGGTCCCCGTCACAACTGGAGAAACACCCCCAGCTTCCTGCCGCAACTCAAGAAACACCCCAAAATATCCCCTCCATGCGAGATGAGGAAATTTTGCGATGCAGCATCTCAAGAGAAATATCACATTCCATTTTGAAAGGCAAAAAGGTACTTGACACCCTTTATTCGACTCTGAAAGTTCCCTCACACAGCCGTCCCCTTTTAGAGGAGAACACACTTTATGTACTCAATTCGAGATGAGCCCCTGTGCATTTAAGGGCTGGAGAGGAACCCAGAAGATCCCGTTCCAACACCAAAGGGGACCTGATTTCCCTGAAGCAACTCCAGCGATTTTCAGAGGTCCCCGTCGAGACTCGAGAAGCAACCCAAGCATCCCGCAGCAATCGCGAAACACGCCAAAATTATTCTCTCAATGCGAGATGAGGAAATTTTGCAATGCAGCATCTCTAGAGAAATACCACATTCCCTCTTGAAAGGTAAACAGGTACTTGACAACCTTTATTCGACTCAGAAAGTTCCCTCACACAGCCATCCCCTTTGGAGAGGAGAACACACTTTATGGACTCAATTCGAGATGAGCCCCTCTGCACATTTAAGGGCTCTAGAGGAACACGGACGTTCCCCTTCCAACAGCAAAGGGGACCTGACTTCCTTGAAGTAACCACAGCGAGTTCCTGAGGTCCCTGTCTCAACTCTTTAAGCACCCACAGCTTCCAGTCGCAACTCGAGAAACACTCCAAAATTATTCCCTCAATGCGAGATGAGGAAATTTTGCGATGCAGCATCTCAAGAGAAATACCACATTCCCTCTTGAAAGGCAAAACGGTACTTGACACCCTTTGTTGGACTCAGAAAGTTCCCTCACACAGCCGTCCCATTTTAGAGGAGAACACACTTTATGGACTCAATTCGAGATGAGCCCCTGTGCACATTTAAGGGCTCTAGAGAAACCGGGAAGTTCCCCTTCCAACAGCAAAGGGGAACTGACTTCCCTGAATCAACCCGAGCGAGTTCCTGAGGTCCCCATCGCAACTCGAGAAGCACCCCCAGCTTCCCGCCGCAACTCGTGAAAGGGCCCAAAATTATCATCTCAATGCGAGATACGAAATTTTGCGATGCAGCATCTCAAGAAAAATACCACATTCCCTCTTGAAAGGCAAAAATGTACTTGACACCCTTTATTCGACTCAGAAAGTCCCCTCACACAGCCGTCCCCTTTGGAGAGGAGAACACACTTTATGGACTCAATTCGAGATGAGCCCCTCTGCACATTTAAGGGCTCTAGAGGAACACGGATGTTCCCCTTCCAACAGCAAAGGGGACCTGACTTCCTTGAAGCAACCACAGCGAGTTCCTGAGGTCCCTGTCTCAACTCTTGAAGCACCCACAGCTTCCAGTCGCAACTCGAGAAACACCCCAAAATTATCCCCTCAATGCGAGATGAGGAAATTTTGCGATGCACCATCTGAAGAGAAATACCACATTCCCTCTTGAAAGGCAAAAAGTTACTTGACACCCTTTTCGACTCAGAAATTTCCCTCACACAGCCGTCCCCTTTTAGAGGAGAACACACTTAATGGACTCAATTCGAGATGAGCCCCTGTGCATATGTAAGGGCTCGAGAGGTACTTGGAAGTTCCCCTTCCAACAGCAAAGGGGACCTGACTTCCCTAAAGCTACCCCAGCGCATTAATTAGGTCCACGTAACAACTCGAGATGCACCCCTTGCTTCCCACTGCACTTCGGGAAACACTCCAAAATTATCCCCTCAATGTGAGATGATGAAATTGGCGATCCAGAATCGCAAGAGGAATACGACATTTCCTCTTGAAAGGCAAAAAGGTACTTGACACGCTTTATTCGACTCGAAAGTTCGCTCACATAGCCTTCCCCTTTGGAGCGGAGAACAAACTTTATGGACTCAATTCGAGATGAGCCCCTGTTCACAATTTAGTGCTCGAGAGGAAACCGGAAGTTCCCCTTCCAACAACAAAGGGGACCTGATTTCCCTGAAGAAACCCCAGCGGGATAGTGAGGTCACTGTCGCAACTCGAGAAGTACCCCCAGCGTCCTTCCGCAACTCGAGAAACACCCCCAAATTATCCCCTCAATGCGAGATGAGGAAAATTTGCCATGCAGAATCTCAAGAGAAATACCACATTCCCTCTTGAAAGGCAAAAAGGTACTTGAAACCCTTTTTTCGACTCAGAAAATTTCCTCAACAGCTGTCCCATTTGAAGAGGAGAACTCACTTTATGGACTCAATTCGAGATGAGCCCCTGTTCACATTTAAGGGCTCGAGAGGAAACAGGAAGTTCCCCTTCCAACATCAAAGGGGAATTGACTTCCCTGAAGCAACGCCAGCGAGTTCCTGAGGTCCCCGTCACAACTCGATATGCAACCGCAACTTCCCGCCGCAACTCGAGAAAAAGCACAAAATTATCCCCTCAGTGCGAGATGAGGAAATATTGCGATGCAGAATCTCAAGAGAAATACCACATTCCCTTTTGAAAGGCAAAAAGATACTTGACACTCTTTATTCTACTCAAAAAGTTCCCTCAGAGAGCCATCTCCATTGGAGAGGAGAACACACTTTACGGACTCCATTCTAGATGAGCCCCTGTTCACAATTAAGGGCTCCAGAGGAAACAGGAAGTTCCCCTTCCAACACCAAAGGGAACCTGACTTCCCTGAATAAATCCCAGCGAATTCCTGAAGTCCCCGTCGCAACTCGAGAAGCACCCACAGCTTCCCGCCGCAAATCGAGAAACACCGCAAAATTATCCCCTCAATGTGAGATGAGGAAATTTTGCGATGCAGCATCTCAAGTGAAATACCACATTCCCTCTTGAGAGGCAAAAAGGTACTTGACACCCTTTATTCGACTCAGAAAGTTCCATCACACAACCGTCCATTTTGAAGAGGAGAACACACTTTATGGACTCAATTCGAGATGAGCCCCTGTTCACATTTAAGGGCTCGAGAGGAAACCGGAATTTCCCCTTCCAACAACAAAGGGGACCCGACTTCCCTAAAGCAACCCCATCTACTTCCTGAGGTCTCCGTCGCAACTGGAGAAGCACCCCCAGCTTCCCGCCGTAAATCGAGAAACACCCGAAAATTATCCCCTCAATGCGAGAAGAGAAAATTTTGCGATGCAGAATCTCAAGAGAAATATGACATTCCGTCTTGAAAGGCAAAAAGTTACTTGACACCCTTTATTCGACTCAGAAATTTCCATCACACAGCCGTCCACTTTGAAGAGGAGAACAAACTTTATGGACACAATTCGAGATGAGCCCCTGTTCACATTTAAGGGCTCGAGTGGAAACCGGAAGTTCCCATTCCAACACCAAAGTGGAACTCACTTCCCTGAAGCAACCCCAGCGACTTCCTGAGGTCCCAGTCAACTCAAGAAGCAACCCCAGCTCCCCGCCGCAACTCGAAAAACACCTCAAAATTATCCCCTCAATGTGAGAGGAGTAAATTTTGCGATGCAGAATCTCAAGAGAAATACCACATTCCCTCTTTAAAGGCAAAAAGGTACTTGACACCCTTTATTCGACTCAGAACGTTCCCTCACACAGCCGTTCCCATTTAGGTGAGAACACACTTTATGGACTCAATTTGAGATGAGCCCCTGTGTACATTTAAGGGCTCGAGAGGAACCCGGAAGTTCCTTTTCCAACACCAAATGGGACCTGACTTCCGTGAAGCGACCCCAGCGAGTTCCTGAGGTCCCCGTCGCAACTCGAGAAGCACCCCCAGCTTCCCGCCACAACTCGAGAAACACCCCAAAATTATCCCCTCAATGCGAGATGAGGAAATTTTGCGATGCAGCATCTCAAGAGAAATACCACATTCCCTCTTGAAAGGCAAAAAGGTACTTGACACCCTTTATTCGACTCAGAATGTTCCCTCAAACCGCCGTCCCCTTTTAGAGGAGAACACACTTTATGGACTCAATTCGAGATGAGCCCCTGTGCATATTAAGGGCTCGAGATTAACCCGGAAGTTCCCCTTCCAACAACAAAGGGGATCTGACTTCCCTGAAGCAACCCCAGCGAGTACTTGATGTCCCCGTGGAAACTCAAGAAGCACCCCCAGCTTCACTCTGCAACTCGAGAAACACCCCAAGATTATCCCCTCAATGCAAGATGAGGCAATTTTGCGATGCAGCATCTCAAGAGAAATAACACATTCCCTCTTGACAGGCAAAAAGGTACTTGACACCCTTTATTCGACTCAGAAACTTCCCTCACACAGCCGTCCCATTTTAGAGGAGAACACACCTTATGGACTCAATTCGAGATGAGCCCCTGTGCACATTTCAGGGCTGGAGAGGAACCCGGAAGCTCCCTTCCAACACCAAAGTGGACCTGACTTCCCTGAAGCAACCCCAGCGAGTTCCTGAGGTCCCGTCGCAACTCGAGAAGCACCCCCAGCTTCTCGCCGCAACTCGAGAAACACCCCAAAATTATCCCCTCAATGCGAGATGAGGAAATTTAGCGAAGCAGCATCTCAAGAGAAATACCACATTCCCTCTTTAAAGGCAAAAAGGTACTTGACAACCTTTATTCGACTCAGAAATTTCCCTCACACAGCAGTCCCCTTTGGAGAGAACACACTTTATGGACACAATTCGAGATGAGCCCCTTTGCACATTTAAGGGCTTGAGAGGATCCCGGAAGTTCCCCTTCCAAAGGCAAAGGGGACATGAAATCCGTGAAGCAACCACAGCTAGTTCCTGAGGTCCCCGTTCCAACTCGAGAAGCACCCCCAGCTTCCCGCTGCAACTCGAGATACACACCAAAATTATCCCCTCAATGCGAGATGAGGAAATTTTGCGATGCAGCATCTCAAGAGAAATACCACATTCCCACTTGAAAGGCAAAAAGGTACTTTAAACCCTTTATTCGACTCAGAAATTTCCCTCACACAGCCGTCCCCATTGGAGAGAACACACTTTATGGACTCAATTCGAGATGAGCGGCTGTGCACATTTAAGGGCTCGAGAGGAACCCGGAAGTTCCCCTTCCAACAACAAAGGGGACCTGACTTCCCTGAAGCAATCCCAGCGAGTTCCTGAGATCCCCGAGGTAACTCGAGAAGCACCCCCAGCTTCCCGTCGCAACTTGAGAAACACCCAAAAATTATCCATTCAAGCGAGATGAGGAAATTTTCCAATGCACCATCTCAAGAGAAATACCACATTCCCTCTTGAAAGGCCAAACGGTACTTGAAACCATTTATTCGACTCAGAAAGTTCCCTCACACAACCGTGCATTTGAGGTGAGTATACACTTCATTGACTCAATTCGAGATGAGCCCCTGTGCACATTTAAGGGCTCCATAGGAACCCGGAAGTTCCCCTTCCAACACAAAACGGGACCTGACATCCCTGAAGCAACCCCAGCGAGTTTTTGAGGTCCCCGTCTCAACTCGAGAAGCACCGCGAGCTTCCCGCGGCAACTCGATAAACATCCCAAAATTTTCCCCTCCATGCGAGATGAGGAAATTTGGCGATGCAGCATCTCAAGAGAAATACCAAATTCGCTCTTTAACGGCAAAAAAGGTACTTGACACCCTTTATTTGACTCAGAAAATTCCCTCACACAGCCGTCCCCTTTTAGAGGAGAGAACACTTTATGGACTCAATTCGAGATGAGACCCTGTGCACATTTAAGGGCCCCCGAGAAGAACCCGGAAGTTCCCCTTACAACACCAAAGGGGACCTGACTTACCTGAGGCAACCCCAGCGAGTTCCTGAGGTCCGCTTCGCAACTCGAGAAGCACACCCAGCTTCCCGCCGCAACTCGAGAAACACCCCAATATTATCCCCTCAATGCGAGATGAGGAAATTTTGCGATGCAGCCTCTCAAGAGAAATACCACATTCCCTCTTGAAAGGCAAAAATGTACTTGACACCCTTTATTCCACTCAGAAAGTTCCCTCACACAGCCATCCCCTTTTAGAGGAGAACACACTTTATGGACTCAATTCGAGATGAGGTTCTGTGCACATTTAAGGGCTCCAGAGCAACCCGGAAATTCCCCTTCAACACCAAAGGGGACCTGACTTCCCTGAAGTAACCCCAGCGAGTTCCTGAGGTTCCCGTCGCAACTCGAGAAGCAACCTCAGCTTCCCTCCACAACTCGAGAAACACCCCAAAATTATCCCCTCAATGCGAGATGAGGAAATTTTGCGATGCAGCATCTCAAGAGAAATACCACATTCCCTCTTGAAAGGCAAAAAGGTACTTGACACCCCTTATTCGACTCAGAAAATTTCCTCTCACAGCCGTCACCTTTGGAGAGAACACACTTTATGGACTCAATGCGAGATGAGCCCATATGAATATTTAAGTGCTCGAAGGGAACCCGGAAGTTCCCATTCCAACACCAAAGGGGACCTGACTTCCCTGAAGTAACCCCAGCGAGTTCCTGAGGTCCCCGTCGAATCTCGATAAGCACCCCCAGCTTCCCGCCGCAACTCGAGTAACACCCAAAAATTTTCCCCTCAATGCGAGATGAGGAAATTTTGCGATGCAGCATCTCAAGAGAAATACCACTTTCCCTCTTGAAAGGCTAAAAGTTACTTGACACCCTTTATTCGACTCAGAAAGTTCCCTCACTCAGCCGTCCCATTTTAGATGAGAACACACTCCGTTCCGTTCCGTTCCGTCGCTCAGTCGTGTCCGACTCTTTGTGACTCCGTGGACTGTAGCCTACCAGGCTTCTCCGTCCATGGGATTCTCCAGGCAAGAATACTGGAGTGGGTTACCGTTTCCTTCTCTAGGGGATCTTCCCGACCCAGGGATCGAACCCGGGTCTCCCGCATTGGAGGCAGATGCTTTAACCTCTGAGCCACCAGGGAAGCCCCAAGAACACACTATATGGACTCAATTCTAGATGAGCCCCTGTGCACATTTAAGGGCTCGAGAGGAATCCAGAAGTTCCACTTCCAACACGAAAGTGGACCTGACTTCCCTAAAGCAACCCCAGCAAATTCCTGAGGTCGCCATCGCAACTCTTGAAGCACCCGCTGATTCCCGCCTCAACTCGAGAAACACACCAAAATAATCCCCTCCGTGCGAGATTAGGAAATTTTGCGATGCAGCATCTCAAGAGAAATACCACATTCGCTCTTGACAGGCAAAAAGGTACTTGACACCTTTTATTCGACTCAGAAAGTTCCCTCACACTGCAGTCCCCTTTGGAGAGAACACACTTTATGGACACAATTCGAGATGAGCCCCTGTGCACATTTAAGGGCTTGAGAGGATCCCGGAAGTTCCCCTTCCAAAGGCAAAGGGGACATGAAATCCGTGAAGCAACCACAGCTAGTTCCTGAGGTCCCCGTTCCAACTCGAGAAGCACCCCCCGCTTCCCGCTGCAACTCGAGATACACACCAAAATTATCCCCTCAATGCGAGATGAGGAAATTTTGCGATGCAGCATCTCAAGAGAAATACCACATTCCCACTTGAAAGGCAAAAAGGTACTTTAAACCCTTTATTCGACTCAGAAATTTCCCTCACACAGCCGTCCCCATTGGAGAGAACACACTTTATGGACTCAATTCGAGATGAGCGGCTGTGCACATTTAAGGGCTCGAGAGGAACCCGGAAGTTCCCCTTCCAACAACAAAGGGGACCTGACTTCCCTGAAGCAATCCCAGCGAGTTCCTGAGATCCCCGAGGTAACTCGAGAAGCACCCCCAGCTTCCCGTCGCAAATTGAGAAACACCCAAAAATTATCCAATCAAGCGAGATGAGGAAATTTTCCAATGCACCATCTCAAGAGAAATACCACATTCCCTCTTGAAAGGCCAAACGGTACTTGAAACCATTTATTCGACTCAGAAAGTTCCCTCACACAACCGTGCATTTGAGGTGAGTATACACTTCATTGACTCAATTCGAGATGAGCCCCTGTGCACATTTAAGGGCTCCATAGGAACCCGGAAGTTCCCCTTCCAACACCAAACGGGACCTGACATCCCTGAAGCAACCCCAGCGAGTTTTTGAGGTCCCCGTCTCAACTCGAGAAGCACCGCGAGCTTCCCGCGGCAACTCGATAAACATCCCAAAATTTTCCCCTCCATGCGAGATGAGGAAATTTGGCGATGCAGCATCTCAAGAGAAATACCAAATTCGCTCTTTAACGGCAAAAAGGTACTTGACACCCTTTATTCGACTCAGAAAATTCCCTCACACAGCCGTCCCCTTTTAGAGGAGAGAACACTTTATGGACTCAATTCGAGATGAGACCCTGTGCACATTTAAGGGCCCCCGAGAAGAACCCGGAAGTTCCCCTTACAACACCAAAGGGGACCTGACTTACCTGAGGCAACCCCAGCGAGTTCCTGAGGTCCGCTTCGCAACTCGAGAAGCACACCCAGCTTCCCGCCGCAACTCGAGAAACACCCCAATATTATCCCCTCAATGCGAGATGAGGAAATTTTGCGATGCAGCCTCTCAAGAGAAATACCACATTCCCTCTTGAAAGGCAAAAATGTACTTGACACCCTTTATTCCACTCAGAAAGTTCCCTCACACAGCCATCCCCTTTTAGAGGAGAACACACTTTATGGACTCAATTCGAGATGAGGTTCTGTGCACATTTAAGGGCTCCAGAGCAACCCGGAAATTCCCCTTCAACACCAAAGGGGACCTGACTTCCCTGAAGTAACCCCAGCGAGTTCCTGAGGTTCCCGTCGCAACTCGAGAAGCAACCTCAGCTTCCCTCCACAACTCGAGAAACACCCCAAAATTATCCCCTCAATGCGAGATGAGGAAATTTTGCGATGCAGCATCTCAAGAGAAATACCACATTCCCTCTTGAAAGGCAAAAAGGTACTTGACACCCTTTATTCGACTCAGAAAATTTCCTCTCACAGCCGTCACCTTTGGAGAGAACACACTTTATGGACTCAATGCGAGATGAGCCCATATGAATATTTAAGTGCTGGAAGGGAACCCGGAAGTTCCCATTCCAACACCAAAGGGGACCTGACTTCCCTGAAGTAACCCCAGCGAGTTCCTGAGGTCCCCGTCGAATCTCGATAAGCACCCCCAGCTTCCCGCCGCAACTCGAGTAACACCCAAAAATTTTCCCCTCAATGCGAGATGAGGAAATTTTGCGATGCAGCATCTCAAGAGAAATACCACTTTCCCTCTTGAAAGGCTAAAAGTTACTTGACACCCTTTATTCGACTCAGAAAGTTCCCTCACTCAGCCGTCCCATTTTAGATGAGAACACACTCCGTTCCGTTCCGTTCCGTCTCTCAGTCGTGTCGGACTCTTTGCGACCCCGTGGACTGTAGCCTACCAGGCTTCTCCGTCCATGGGATTCTCCAGGCAAGAATACTGGAGTGGGTTACCGTTTCCTTCTCCAGGGGATCTTCCCGACCCAGGGATCGAACCCGGGTCTCCCGCATTGGAGGCAGATGCTTTAACCTCTGAGCCACCAGGGAAGCCCCAAGAACACACTATATGGACTCAATTCTAGATGAGCCCCTGTGCACATTTAAGGGCTCGAGAGGAATCCAGAAGTTCCACTTCCAACACGAAAGTGGACCTGACTTCCCTAAAGCAACCCCAGCAAATTCCTGAGGTCGCCATCGCAACTCTTGAAGCACCCGCTGATTCCCGCCTCAACTCGAGAAACACACCAAAATAATCCCCTCCGTGCGAGATTAGGAAATTTTGCGATGCAGCATCTCAAGAGAAATACCACATTCCCTCTTGAAAGGCAAAAAGGTACTTGACAACCTTTATTGCACTCAGAATTTTCCCTCACACAGCCGTCTCCTTTTAGAAGAGAACACACTTTATGGACTCAATTTGAGATAAGCCCCTGTGAACATTTAAGGGCTCGAGAGGAACCCGGAAGTTCCCCTTCCAACACCGAAGGAGACCTGACTTCCCTGAAGCAACCACAGCGAGTTCCTGAAGTCCCCGTCGCAACTCTTGAAGCACCCCCAGCTTCCCGCCGCAACTCGAGAAACACCGAAAAGTTATCCCCTCGATGCGAGATGAGGAAATTTTGCGATGCAGCATATCCAGAGAAATACCACATTCCATCTTGACAGGCAAAAAGGTACTTGACACCCTTTTTTCGACTCAGAAAGTATCCTCACACAGCCGTCCCCTTTTAGAAGAAAACACACTGTATGGACTCAATTGGAGATGACCCCTGTGCACATTTAAGGGCACGAGAGGAACCCGGAAGTTCCCCTTCCAACAGCAAAGGGGACCTGACTTCCCTGAAGCAACCCCAGCGAGTTCCTGAGGTCCCCGTCGCAACTCGAGAAGCACCCCCAGCATCTCGCCGCACCTCGAGAAACACAACAAAATTATCCCCTCATTGCGAGATGAGGAAATTTTGCGATGCAGCATTTCAAGAGAAATACCACATTCCCTCTTGAAAGGCAAAAAGGTACTTGACACCCTTTATTCGACTCAGAATGTTCCCTCAAACCGCCGTCCCCTTTTAGAGGAGAACACACTTTATGGACTCAATTCGAGATGAGCCCCTGTGCATATTAAGGGCTCGAGATTAACCCGGAAGTTCCCCTTCCAACAACAAAGGGGATCTACTTCCCTGAAGCAACCCCAGCGAGTACTTGATGTCCCCGTGGAAACTCAAGAAGCACCCCCAGCTTCACTCTGCAACTCGAGAAACACCCCAAGATTATCCCCTCAATGCAAGATGAGGCAATTTTGCGATGCAGCATCTCAAGAGAAATAACACATTCCCTCTTGACAGACAAAAAGGTACTTGACACCCTTTATTCGACTCAGAAACTTCCCTCAAACAGCCGTCCCATTTTAGAGGAGAACACACCTTATGGACTCAATTCGAGATGAGCCCCTGTGCACATTTCAGGGCTGGAGAGGAACCCGGAAGCTCCCTTCCAACACCAAAGTGGACC
Source organism: Moschus berezovskii (assembly GCF_049115385.1). Lineage (NCBI taxonomy): Eukaryota > Metazoa > Chordata > Mammalia > Artiodactyla > Moschidae > Moschus > Moschus berezovskii. The sequence continues at coordinate 1,498,842 of NC_142465.1, forward strand.
TGACTTCCCTGAAGCAACCCCAGCGAGTTCCTGAGGTCCCGTCGCAACTCGAGAAGCACCCCCAGCTTCCCGCCGCAACTCGAGAAACACCCCAAAATTATCCCCTCAATGCGAGATGAGGAAATTTAGCGAAGCAGCATCTCAAGAGAAATACCACATTCCCTCTTTAAAGGCAAAAAGGTACTTGACAACCTTTATTCGACTCAGAAATTTCCCTCACACAGCAGTCCCCTTTGGAGAGAACACACTTTATGGACACAATTCGAGATGAGCCCCTTTGCACATTTAAGGGCTTGAGAGGATCCCGGAAGTTCCCCTTCCAAAGGCAAAGGGGACATGAAATCCGTGAAGCAACCACAGCTAGTTCCTGAGGTCCCCGTTCCAACTCGAGAAGCACCCCCAGCTTCCCGCTGCAACTCGAGATACACACCAAAATTATCCCCTCAATGCGAGATGAGGAAATTTTGCGATGCAGCATCTCAAGAGAAATACCACATTCCCACGTGAAAGGCAAAAAGGTACTTTAAACCCTTTATTCGACTCAGAAATTTCCCTCACACAGCCGTCCCCATTGGAGAGAACACACTTTATGGACTCAATTCGAGATGAGCGGCTGTGCACATTTAAGGGCTCGAGAGGAACCCGGAAGTTCCCCTTCCAACAACAAAGGGGACCTGACTTCCCTGAAGCAATCCCAGCGAGTTCCTGAGATCCCCGAGGTAACTCGAGAAGCACCCCCAGCTTCCCGTCGCAACTTGAGAAACACCCAAAAATTATCCATTCAAGCGAGATGAGGAAATTTTCCAATGCACCATCTCAAGAGAAATACCACATTCCCTCTTGAAAGGCCAAACGGTACTTGAAACCATTTATTCGACTCAGAAAGTTCCCTCACACAACCGTGCATTTGAGGTGAGTATACACTTCATTGACTCAATTCGAGATGAGCCCCTGTGCACATTTAAGGGCTCGATAGGAACCCGGAAGTTCCCCTTCCAACACAAAACGGGACCTGACTTCCCTGAAGCAACCCCAGCGAGTTTTTGAGGTCCCCGTCTCAACTCGAGAAGCACCGCGAGCTTCCCGCGGCAACTCGATAAACATCCCAAAATTTTCCCCTCCATGCGAGATGAGGAAATTTGGCGATGCAGCATCTCAAGAGAAATACCAAATTCGCTCTTTAACGGCAAAAAGGTACTTGACACCCTTTATTCGACTCAGAAATTTCCGTCACACAGCCGTCCCCATTGGAGAGAACACACTTTATGGACACAATTCGAGATGAGCCCTTGTGCACATTTAAGGGCTCGAGAGGAACCCGGAAGTTCCCCTTCCAACAACATAGGGGACCTGACTTCCTTAAAGCAACCCCAACGAGTTCTTGAGGTCCCCGTCGCAACTCGAGAAGCACGCCCAGCTTCCCGCCACAACTCGAGAAACACCCCTAAATTATCCCCTCAATGCGAGATGAGGAAATTTTGCGATGCAGCATCTCAAGAGAAATACCACATTCCCTCTTGAAAGGCAAAAAGGTACTTGACACCGTTTATTCGACACAGAAAGTTCCCTCACACAGCTGTCCCCTTTTAGAAGAGAACACACTTTATGGACTCAATTCGAGATGAGCCCCTGTGCACATTTCAGGGATCGAGAGGAACCCGGACGATCCCCTTCCAACAGCAAAGGGGTTTGACATCCCTGAAGGAACCCCAGCGAGTTCCTGAGGCCCCAGTCGCAACTCGAGAAGCACCCCCAGCTTCCCGCCGCAACACGAGAAACACCCCAAAATTATCCCCTCAATGCGAGATGAGGAAATTTTGCGATGCAGCATCTCAAGGGAAATACCACATTCTCTCCTGAAAGGCAAAAAGTACTTGACACCCTTAATTCCACTCAGAAAGTTCCCTCACACACCCGTCCCCTTTTGAGAGAACACCCTTTATGGACTCAATTCGAGATGAGCCCCTGTGCACAATTAAGGGCTCGAGAGGAACCCGGAAGTTCCCTTCCAACACCAAAGGGGACCTGACTTCCCTGAAGCAACCCCAGCGAGTTCCTGAGGTCCCAGTCGAAACTCGAGAAGCACCCCCAGATTCCCGCCGCAACTCGAGAAACACCCCAAAATTATCCCCTCAATGCGAGATGAGGAAATTTTGCGATGCAGGATCTCAAGAGAAATACCACATTCCCTCTTGAAAGGCAGAAAGGTACTTGACACCCATTATTAGACTCAGATAGTTCCCTCACACAGCCGAACCCTTTTAGTTAAGAACACACTTTATGGACTCAATTTGAGATGAGCCCCTGTGCACATTTAAGGGCTCGAGAGGAACCCGGAAGCTCGCCTTCCAACACCAAAGGGGACCTGACTTCCCTGAAGCAACCCCAGCGAATTCCTGAGGTCCCCGTCGCAACTCGAGAAGCACCCCCAGCTTCCCGGCGCAACTCGAGAAACACACCAAAATTATCCCCTCAATGCGAGATGAGGAAATTTTGCGATGCAGCATCTCAAGAGAAATACCACATTCCCTCTGGAAAGGCAAAAAAGTACTTGACACCCTTTATTCGACTCAGATAGTTCCCTCACACAGCCGTCCCCTTTTAGATAAGAACACACTTTATGGACTCAATTTGAGATGAGCCCCTGTGCACATTTACGGGCACGAGAGTAACCCGGAATTTCCCCTTCCAACACCAAAGGAGACCTGACTTCCCTGAAGCAAACCCAGCAAATCCCTGAGGTCAACGTCGCAACTCTTGAAGCACCCCCAGCTTCCCGCATCAACTCGAGAAACACCCCAAAATTATCCACTCAATGCGAGAAGAGGAAATTTTGCGATGCAGCATCTCAAGAGAAATACCACATTACCTCTTGACAGGCAAAAAGGTACTTGACAACCTTTATTCGACTCAGAAAGTTCCCTCACACAGCCGTCATCTTTGGAGAGAACACACTTTATGGATTCAATTCGAGATGATCCCCTGTGCACATTTAAGGGCTGGAGAGGAACCCGGAAGTTCCCCTTCCAACAGCAAAGGGGACCTGACTTCCCTGAAGCAACCCCAGCGAGTTCCTTAGTCCCCGTCGCAACTCGAGAAGCACCCCCAGTTTCCCGCCGCAACTCGAGAAACACCCCAAAATTATCCCCTCAATGCGAGATGAGGAAATTTTGCGATGCAGCATCTCAAGAGAAATACCACATTCCCTCTTGAAAGGCAAAAAGATACTTGACACCCTTTATTCCAGTCAAAAATTTCCATCACACAGCCATCTCCTTTTAGAGGAGAACACACTTTATGGACTCAATTCGAGATGAACCCCTTTGCACAATTAAGGGCTAGAGAGGAACCCGGAAGTTCCCCTTCCAACAACAAAGGAGACTTGACTTCCCTGAAGCAACCCCAGCGAGTTACTGAAGTCCGCTTCGCAACTCGGGAAGCACCCCTAGCTTCCCGCCGCAACTCAAGAAACACCCCAAAATTATCCCCTCAATGCGAGATGAGAAAATTTGGTGATGCAGCATCTCAAGGGTAATACCACATTCCCTTTTGAAAGGCAAAAAGGTACTTGACAACCTTTATTCCACTCAGAAATTTCCCTAACACAGCCGTCTCCTTTTAGAGGAGAACACACTTTATGGACTCAATTCGAGATGAGCCCCTGTGCACATTTAAGGGCTCGAGAGGAACCTGGAAGATCCCCTTCCAACACCAAAGGGGACCTGACTTCCCTGAAGCAACCCCAATGAGTTCCTGAAGTCCCCGTCGCAACTCTTGAAGCACCTCCATCTTCCCGCCGCAACTCGAGAAACACCCCAAAATTATCCCCTCAATGCGAGATGAGGAAATTTAGCTAAGCAGCATCTCAAGAGAAATACCACATTCCCTCTTTAAAGGCAAAAAGGTACTTGACAACCTTTATTCGACTCAGAAAGTTCCCTCACACAGCAGTCCCCTTTGGAGAGAACACACTTTATGGACTCAATTCGAGATGAGCCCCTTTGCACATTTAAGGGCTTGAGAGGATCCCGGAAGTTTCCCTTCCAAAGGCAAAGGGGACATAAAATCCGTGAAGCAACCACAGCTAGTTCCTGAGGTCCCCGTTCCAACTCGAGAAGCACCCCCAGCTTCCCGCTGCAACTCGAGATACACACCAAAATTATCCCCTCAATGCGAGATGAGGAAATTTTGCGATGCAGCATCTCAAGAGAAATACCACATTCCCACTTGAAAGGCAAAAAGGTACTTTAAACCCTTTATTCGACTCAGAAATTTCCCTCACACAGCCGTCCCCATTGGAGAGAACACACTTTATGGACTCAATTCGAGATGATCCCCTGTGCACATTTAAGGGCTGGAGAGGAACCCGGAAGTTCCCCTTCCAACACCAAAGGGGACCTGACTTCCCTGAAGCAACCCCAGCGAGTTCCTTAGTTCCCCTTCGCAACTCGAGAAGCACCCCCAGTTTCCCGCCGCAACTCGAGAAACACCCCAAAATTATCCCCTCAATGCGAGATGAGGAAATTTTGCAAAGCAGCATATCAAGAGAAAAACCACATTCCCTCTTGAAAGGCAAAAAGGAACTTGACAACCTTTATTAGACTCAGAAAGTTCCGTCACACAGACGACTCTTTGGACAGAACACACTTTATGGACACAATTCGAGATAAGCCCCTGTGCACATTTAAGGGCTCGAGAGGAACCCGAAAATTCCCCTTCCAATAGCAAAGGGGATCTTACATCCCTGAAGCAACCCAAACGAGTTCCTGAGGTCCCCGTTGCAACTCGAGTAGCACCACCAGCTTCCCGCCACAACTCGAGAAACACCCCTAAATTATCAACTCAATGCGATATGAGGAAATTTTGCGATGCAGCATCTCAAGAGAAATACCACATTCCCTCTTGAAAGGCAAAAAGGTACTTGACAACCTTTATTGCACTCAGAATTTTCCCTCACACAGCCGTCTCCTTTTAGAAGAGAACACACTTTATGTACTCAATTTGAGATAAGCCCCTGTGAACATTTAAGGGCTCGAGAGGAACCCGGAAGTTCCCCTTCCAACACCGAAGGAGACCTGACTTCCCTGTAGCAACCACAGCGAGTTCCTGAAGTCCCCGTCGCAACTCTTGAAGCACCCCCAGCTTCCCGCCGCAACTCGAGAAACACCGAAAAGTTATCCCCTCGATGCGAGATGAGGAAATTTTGCGATGCAGCATATCCAGAGAAATACCACATTCCATCTTGACAGGCAAAAAGGTACTTGACACCCTTTATTCGACTCAGAAAGTATCCTCACACAGCCGTCCCCTTTTAGAAGAAAACACACTGTATGGACTCAATTGGAGATGACCCCTGTGCACATTTAAGGGCACGAGAGGAACCCGGAAGTTCCCCTTCCAACAGCAAAGGGGACCTGACTTCCCTGAAGCAACCCCAGCGAGTTCCTGAAGTCCCCGTCGCAACTCGAGAAGCAAGCCCAGCTTCTCGCCGAACCTCGAGAAACACCCCAAAATTATCCCCTCATTGCGAGATGAGGAAATTTTGCGATGCAGCATCTCAAGAGAAATACCACATTCCTTCTTGAAAGGCAAAAAGATACTTGACAACCTTTATTCCAGTCAAAAATTTCCATCACACAGCCATCTCCTTTTAGAGGAGAACACACTTTATGGACTCAATTCGAGATGAACCCCTTTGCACAATTAAGGGCTAGAGAGGAACCCGGAAGTTCCCCTTCCAACAACAAAGGAGACTTGACTTCCCTGAAGCAACCCCAGCGAGTTACTGAAGTCCGCTTCGCAACTCGGGAAGCACCCCTAGCTTCCCGCCGCAACTCAAGAAACACCCCAAAATTATCCCCTCAATGCGAGATGAGAAAATTTGGTGATGCAGCATCTCAAGGGAAATACCACATTCCCTTTTGAAAGGCAAAAAGGTACTTGACAACCTTTATTCCACTCAGAAATTTCCCTAACACAGCCGTCTCCTTTTAGAGGAGAACACACTTTATGGACTCAATTCGAGATGAGCCCCTGTGCACATTTAAGGGCTCGAGAGGAATCTGGAAGATCCCCTTCCAACACCAAAGGGGACCTGACTTCCGTGAAGCAACCCCAGTGAGTTCCTGAAGTCCCCGTCGCAACTCTTGAAGCACCTCCATCTTCCCGCCGCAACTACAGAAACACCCCAAAATTATCCACTCAATGCGAGATGGGGAAATTTTGCGATGCAGCATCTCAAGAGAAACACCACATTTGCTCTTGACAGGCAAAAAGGTACTTGCCATCCTTTATTCGACTCAGAAAGTTCCCTCACACAGCCGTCCCCTATTAGAAGAGAACACACTTTATGGACTCAATTCGAGATGAGCCCCTGTGCACATTTAAGGGCTCGAGAGGAACCCGGAAGTTCCCCTTACAACATCAAAGGGGACCTGACTTCCCTGAAGCAACCACAGCGAGTTTCTGAAGTCCCCGTCGCAAAACTTGAAGCACTCCCAGCTTCCGCCGCAACTCGAGAAACACCCCAAAATTATACCCTCAATGCGAGATGAGGAAATTTTGCGATGCAGCATCTCAAGCGAAATACCACATTCACTCTTGAAAGGCAAAAAGGTACTTGACATCCTTTATTCGATTCAGAAACATCCCTCAAACAGCCGTCCCCTTTTAGAGGAGAACACACTTTATGAACTCAATTCGAGATGAGCCCCTGTGCACATTTAAGGGCTCGAGAGGAACCCGAAAGTTTCCCTTACAACACCAAAGGGGACCTGACTTCCCTGAACCAACCCCAGCGAGTTCCTGAGGTCCCCGTCGCAACTCGAGAAGCACTCCCAGCTTCCCGTCGCATCTCGAGAAACACACCAAAATTATCCACTCCATGGGAGATGAGGAAATTTTGCGATGCATCATCTCAAGAGAAATACCACATTCCCTCTTGAAAGGCAAAAAGGTACTTGACCCCCTTTATTCGACTCAGAAAGTTCCCTTACACAGCCGTCCCTTTTGGAGAGAACACACTTTATGGACTCAATTCGAGATGAGGCCCTGTGCACATTTAAGGGCTCGAGAGGAACCCGGAAGTTCCCCTTCCAACACCAAAGAGGACCTGACTTTCCTGAAGCAAACCCAGCAAGTTCCTGAGGTACCCGTTGCAACTCGAGAAGCACCCCCAGCTTCCAGCCGCAACTCGAGAAACACCCCAAAATTATCCCCTCCAAGCGAGATTAGGAAATTTGGCGATGCAGCATCTCAAGAGAAATACCACATTCTCTCTGGAAAGGGAAAAAGATACTTGACACCCTTTATTCGACTCAGAAAGTTCCCTCACACAGCCGTCCCCTTTGGAGAGGAGAACACTCTTTACGGACTCAATTCGACAGGAGCCCCTGTGGACATTTAAGGGCTCGAGAGGAACCCGGAAGTTCCCCTTCCAACAGCACAGGGGACCTAACTTCACTGAAGAAACCCCAGCGAATTCCAGAGTTCCCCGTCGCAACACTTGAAGTACCCCCAGCTTCCCGCCGCAACTCGAGAAACACCCCAAAATTATCCGCTCCATGCGAGATGAGGAAATTTGGCGATGCAGCATCTCAAGAGAAATACCACATTCCCTATGGAAAGGCAAAAAGGTACTTGACACCCTGTATCCGACTCAGAAAGTTCCCTCACACAGCCGTCCCCTTTGGAGAGGAGAACACACTTTACGGACTCAATTCGAGAGGAGCCCCTGTGCACATTGAAGGGCTCGAGAGGAAACCGGAAGTTCCCCTTCCAACAGCAAAGGGGACCTGACTTCCCTGAAGCAACCCCAGCGAGTTCCTGAGGTCCCCGTCGCAACTCGAGAAGCACCCCCAGCTTCCCGCCGCAACTCGAGAAACACACCAAAATTATCCCCTCCATGGGAGACGAGGAAAATTGGCGATGCAGCATCTCAGGAGAAACACCACATTCCCTCTGGAAAGGCAAAAAGGTACTTGACACCCTTTATTCGACTCAGAAAGTTCCCTCACACAGCTGTCCCATTTGGAGAGGAAAACACACTAGGACTCAATTCGAGATGTTCCCCTTTGCACATTTAAGGGCTCGAGAGGAACCCGGAAGTTCCGCTTCCAACAGCAAAGGGGACCTGACTTCCCTGAAGCAACCCCAGCGAGTTCCTGAGGTCACCGTCGCAACTCGAGAAGCACCCCCAGCTTCCTGCCGCAACTCGAGAAACAACCCAAAATTATCCTCTCAATGCGAGAAGAGGAAATTTTGCGATGCAGCATCTCCAGAGAAATACCACAATCCCTCCTGCAAGGCAAAAAGGTACTTGAAGCCCTTTATTCGACTCAGAAAGTTCCCTCACACGGCCGTCCCTTTTGGAGAGAGCACATTTTAAGGACTCAGTTCGAGTAGAGCCCCTGTGCACATTGAAGGGCTCGAGAGGAAACCGGAAGTTCCCCTTCCAACACAAAACGGGACCTGCCTTACCTGAAGAAACCCGAGCGATGTCCTGATGTCCCCATCGCAACTCGAGAAGTACCCCCAGCTTCCCGCCGCAACCTGACATACACCACAAAATTATCACCTCAATGCGAGATGAGGAAATATTGCTCTGCAGAATCTCAAGAGAAATATCACATTCCCTCTTGAAAGGCAAAAGGGTTCTTGACTCCCTTTATGAGAATCAGAATGTTCCCTAACATCCATCCTCAGTGGAGAGGAGAACACTCTTCATGCAGTCAAATCGAGAAGAGGCAATATTCCCATTTAAAAGCTCAAGAGTAATCAAGAAGTTCCCCTCCCAACACAAAAGGGGACTTGACTTCCCTGGAGCAACCTGAGAGAGTTCCTGAGGTTCCCGTTTCAACTACAGAAGTATCCCCTACTTCAAACCACAACTCGAGAAACAACACAGTATTATCCCCGCAAGAGGTAATTTTGCACTGCAGAATCTCAAGAGAAATCCCACATTCCCGCTTGAAAGGCAAAAGGGAACTTGGCATACTTTATGCTCCTCAGAAAGTTCCCTAAAATCCATCCCCATTGCAGAGGCATACACAATTTATGGACTCAACTCCAGAAGAGCCCCTATTCCCTTAAAGGCCTCGAGAGAAATCCGGAAGTTCCCCGTCCAGCACTAAAGGGGAACTGACTTCCCTAAAGTAACTCCAGTGAGTTACTGAGATCCCCGTTGAAACTCGAGAAGTACCCCCAGCTTCCCACCGAAATTCGGGAAACACCACAAAATTATCCCCTCAATGCGAGATGAGGAAACTTTGCGCTGCAGAATCTGAAGAGAAATCCAACATTCCCAATTGAAAGGCAAAAGTGTACTTGACTCCCTTTATGTCACTCAGAAAGATCCCTAACATCCTTCCCCATTGGAGAGGAGAACACACTTTATGGACTCAACTCCAGAAGAGGCCCTATTCCCATTAAAGGGCTCGAGACTAATCCGGAAGTTCCCCTTCCAGCACAAAAGGGGACCTGACTTCCCTGAAGAAACACGAGTGAGTTCCTGAGGTCCCCATCTAAACTCAAGAAGTACCCCCAGCGTCCCGCCGCAATTCGAGAAACACCACAAAATATTCCCCTCACTGCGAGATGAGGAAATTTTGCGCTGAGAATCTCAAGAGAAATTCCACATTCCGGCTTGAAAGGCAAAAGGGTACTGACTCCGTTTATGCGACTCAGAATGTTCCCTAACATCCTTCCTCAGTGGAGAGGAAAACACACTTTATGGACTCAAATCGAGAAGAGGCATTTTTCGCATTTAACAGCTCGAGAGTAATCCGGAAGTTCCCCTTCCAACACAAAAAAGGACTTGACTTCCCTGAAGCAACCCGAGCGAGTTCCTGAGGTCCCCGCTGCAACTCGAGAAGTACCCCCAGCTTCCCGCCGCAACTCTAGAAACACCACAAAATTATCCCCTCAATGGGAGATGAGGAAATTTTGCACTGCAGAATCTCAAGAGAAATCCCACATTCCCGCTTGAAAGGCAGAAGGGTACTTGACTCCCTTTAGGCGACTCAGAATGTTCCCTAACATCCATCCTCAGTAGAGGAGAACATAATTTATGGACTTAAATGGAGAGGAGGCAATATTCCCTTTTAACGTCTTGACAGTAATCCTGAAGTTCCCCTTCCAACACAAGAGGCGACTTGACTTCCCTGAAGCAACCCGAGCGAGTTCCTGAGGTGCCCGCCATAGCTAGAGAAGTGCCCCCTGCTTCCCACCACAACTGGAGAAACACCACAAAATTATCACCTCAATGCGAGATGAGGAAATTTTGCGCTGCAGAATCTCAAAAGAAAATCCACATTACCATTGAAAGGCAAAAGCTTACTTGACACACTTTATGCCACTCAGAAAGTTCCCTAAGCTCCGTCTCCACTGGAGAGGAAATCACACTTTAGGGACTCAACTGGAGAAGAGGCCCTATTCCCATTACAGGGCTCAAAAGTATTCCGGAAGATCCCCTTCCAGCACAAATGGCACCTGATTCCCTGAAGTAACTCGGGTAAGTTTCTGAGGTATTCGCAACTCGAGAAACACCACAAAATTATCCCCACAATGTGAGATGAGGAAATTTTGCGCTGCAGAATCTCAAGTGAAATCCCACATTTTCGCTTGAAAGGCAACAGGTTACTTGACTCCCTTTAGGCGACTCAGAATGGTCCCTAACATTTGTCCTCAGTGGAGAGGAAAACACACTTTATGGACTCAACTCCAGAAGAGGCCATATTCCCATTAAAGGGCTCAAGAGTAATCCGGAAGTTCTCCTTCCAGGAAAAAAGGGGCCTGATTTCCTGAAGTAACTCGGGTAAGTTTCTGAGGTCCCCTTCGCAACTCGAGAAACACAACAAAATTATTCCCTCAATGCGAGATGAGGAAATTTTGCGCTGCAGAATCTCAAGAGAAATCCCACATTCCCGCTTGAAGGGCAAAAGGGTACTTGACTCCCTTTAGGCGACTCAGAATGTTCCCTAACAACCTTCCTCAGTGGAGAGGAAAACACACTTTATGGACTCAAATCGAGAAGAGGCATTATTCACATTTAACAGCTCGAGAGTCATCCAGAAGTTCCCCTTCCAACACAAGAGGGGACTTGACTTCCCTGAAGCAACCCGAGCGAATTCCTGAGGTCCCCGCTGGAACTAGAGAAGTACTCCCTGCTTCATGCCACAACTCGAGAAACACCACAAAAGTATTCCCTCAATGTGAGATGAGGAAATCTTGCGCTGCAGAATCTCAAAAGAAATCCCACATTCCAGCTTGAAAGGCATAAGGGTACCTGACTCCCTTTAGGCGACTCAGAATGTTCCCTAACATCCTTCCTCATTGGAGAGGAAAACACACTTCATGGACTCAAATCGAAAAGAGGCAATATTCCCATTTAAAGGCTCGAGAGTAATCAAGAAGTTCCCCTTCCAACACAAAAAAGTACTTGACTTCCCTGAAGCAACCTGAGTGAGTTCCAGAGGGTCCCGTCTCAACTCCAGAAGTATCCCCTGCTTCCGGCCCCAACTCGAGAAACGACACAATATTATCCCCTCAGTGCGAGATGAGGTAATTTTCTGCTGTAGAATCTCAAGAGAAATCCCGCCTTCCTGCTTGAAAGCAAAAGGGAACTTGACACACTTTATGCCACTCAGAATGTTCCCTAATATCCGTCCCCATTGGAGAGACATACACAGTTTATGGACTCAACTCCAGAAGAGGCCCTATTCCCATTAAAGGGCTCGAGACTAATCCGGAAGTTCCCCTTCCAGCACAAAAGGGGACCTGACTTCCCTGAAGAAACTCGAGTGAGTTCCTGAGGTCGCCATCTAAACTCAAGAAGTACCCCCAGCATCCTGCCGCAATTCGAGAAACACCACAAAATATTCCCCTCACTGCGAGATGAGGAAATTTTGCGCTGCATAATCTCAAGAGAAATCCTACATTCCGGCTTGAAAAGCAAAAGGGTACTGACTCCGTTTATGCGACTCAGAATGTTCCCTAACATCCTTCCTCAGTGGAGAGGAAAACACACCTCATGGACTCAAATCGAAAAGAGGCAATATTCCCATTTAAAGGCTCAAGAGTAATCAAGAAGTTCCCCTTCCAACACAAAAGGGAACTTGACTTCCCTGGAGCAAACTGAGAGAGTTCCTTAGGTTCCCGTTTCAACTCCAGAAGTATCCCCTACTTCCCACCACAACTCGAGAAACAACACAATATTATCCCCTCAATGCGACATGAGGTAATTTTGCGCTGCAGAATCTCAAGGGAAATCCCACATTCCCGCTTGAAAGGCAAAAGGGAACTTGGCATACTTTATGCCCCTCAGAAAGTTCCCTAAAATCCGTCCCCATTGCAGAGGCGTACTCAATTTATGGACTCAACTCCAGAAGAGCCCCTATTCCCATTAAAGGGCTCCAGAGTAATCCGGAAGTTCCCCGTCCAGCACAATGGGTGAACTGACTTCCCTGAAGTAACTCCAGTGAGTTCCTGAGGTCCCCGTTGAAACTCGAGAAGTACCCCCAGCTTCCCGCCGAAATTCGGGAAACACCACAAAATTATCCCCTCAATGCGAGAGGAGGAAACTTTGCGCTGCAGAATCTGAAGAGAAATCCCACATTCCCAATTGAAAGGCAAAAGCTTACTTGACTCCCTTTATGTCACTCAGAAAGTTCCCTAACATCCTTCCCCATTGGAGAGGAGAACACATTTTGTGGACTGAACTCCAGAAGAGGCCCTATTCCATTTAAAGGGCTCCAGAGTAATCCGGAAGTTCCCCTTCAAGAACAAAAGGGGTCCTAACTTCCCTGAAGTAACTGGAGTGAGTTCCTGAGGTCCCCGTCGCAACTCCAGAAGTACCCCCATCTTCCCGCCTCAATTCGAGAAATACCACAAAATTATCCCCTCAATGCGAGATGAGGAAAATTTGCGCTGCAGAATCTCAAGAGAAATCCCACATTCCCGCTTGAAAGGCAAAAGGGTACTTGACTCCCTTTATGCGATTCAGAATATTCCCTAACATCCATCCTCAGTGGAGAGGAGAACATATTTTATGGACTCAAATGGAGAAGAGGCAATATTCCCTTTTAATGGCTCGAGAGTATTCCGGAAGTTCCCCTTCCGACACAAAAGTGGACTTGACTTCCCTGAAGCAACCCGAGCAAGTTCCTGAGGTCCCCGCCGCAACTCGAGAAGTACCCCCAGCTTCCCGCCGCAATTCGAGAAACACCACAAAATTATCCCCTCAATGAGAGATGAGGTTTTTTGCGCTGCAGAATCTCAAGAGAAATCCCAGATATCCGCTTGAAAGGCAAAAGCGTAAGCGTACTTGACACACTTTATGCCACACAGAAAGTTCAATAATATCTGTCCCATTGGAGAAGATAACACATTTTAGGGACTCAACTGGAGAAGAGGCCCTATTCCCATTAAAGGGCTCAAAAGTATTCCGGAAGTTCCCCTTCCAGCACAAATGGTACCTGATTCCCTGAAGTAACTCGAGTAAGTTTCTGAGGTCCCCATCGCAACTGGAGAAACACCACAAAATTTTCCCCACAATGTGAGATGAGGAAAATTTGCGCTGCAGAATCTCAAGTGAAATCCCAGATATCCGCTTGAAAGGCAAAAGGGTACTTGACTCCCTTTAGCCGACTCAGAATGGTCCCTAACATCCATCCTCAGTGGAGAGGAAAACACACTTTATGGACTCAAATCGAGAAGAGGCATTTTTCCCATTTAACAGCTCGAGAGTAATCCGGAAGTTCCCCTTCCAACACAAAAAAGGACTTGACTTCCCTGAAGCAACCCGAGCGAGTTCCTGAGGTCCCCAACGCACCTCCAGAAGTACCCCCAGCTTCCCGCCGCAACTCGAGAAACACCACAAAATTATCCCCTCAATGGGAGATGAGGAAATTTTGCGCTGCAGAATCTCAAGAGATATCCCACATTCCCGCTTGAAAGACAAAAGGGTACTTGACACACTTTATGCCACTCAGAAAGTTCAAAAATATCCGTCCCCATTGGAGAGAATAACACACTTTATGGACTAAACTACAAAAGAGGCCCTATTCCCATTAAAGGGCTCGAGAGTAATCCGGAAGTTCCCCTTCCAGCACAAATGGGACCCGATTCCCTGAAGTAAAAGGGTATTTGACACCGTTTAGGCGACTCAGAATGGTCCCTAACATCCGTCCTCAGTGGAGAGGAGAACACACTTTATGGACTGAAATCGAGAAGAGCTAATATTCCCATTTAACGGCTCGAGAGTAATCCAGAAGTTCCCCTTGCAAAACCAAAGGGGACTTGACTTCACTGAAGCAAGTGAGTGAGTTCCTGAGGTCCCCGTCGCAACTCGAGAAGTAATCACTGCTTCCGCCGGCAACATGACCAACACCACAAAATTATCCCCTCAATGCGAGATGAGGAAATTTTGCTATGCAGAATCTCAAGAGAAACCCCACATTCCCTCGTGAAAGGCAAAAAGGTACTTGACACCCTTTAGTCGACTGAGAATGTTCACTCACACAGCCGTGCCCTTTGGAGAGGAGACACACTTTATGGACTCAATTCGAGATGAGCCCCTGTTCACATTTAAGGGCTCGAGAGGAAACCGGAAGTTCCCCTTACAACACCTAAGGGGACCTGACTTCCCTGAAGCAACCCCAGCGATTTCCTGAGGTCCCCGTCGTAACTAGAGAAGCACCCCAGCTTCCCACCACAACTCGAGAAATACGCCAAAATTATCCCCTCAATGTGAGAGGAGGAAATTTTCCGATGCAGAATCTCAAGAGAAATACCACATTCCCTCTTGAAAGGTAAAAAGGTACTTGAGACCCTTTATTAGACTCAGAAAGGTCCCTCACACAGCTGTCCACTTTGGAGAGGAGAACACACTTTATGGACTCAATTCGAGATGAGACCCTGTTCACATTTAAGGGCTCACGAGAAAACCGGAAGTTCCCCTTCCAACACCTAAGGGGACCTGACTTCCCTGAAGCAACCCCAGCGAGTTCCTGAGGTCCCCGTCGCAACGCGAGAAGCACCCCAAGCTTCCCGCCGCAACTCGAGAAACACCTCAAAATTATCCCCTCAATGCGAGATGAGGAAATTTTGCGATGCAGCATCTCAAGAGAAATACCACATTCCCTCTTGAAAGGCAAAAAGTACTTGACACCCATAATTCGACTCAGAAAGTTCCCTCACACAGCTGTCCCCTTTGGAGAGGAGATCACACTTTATGAACTCAGTTCGAGATAAGTCCCCGTTCACATTTGAGGGTTCGAGGGGAAACTGGAACTTCCCCTTCCAACACCAAAGGGGACCTGACTTCCCTGAAGCAACCCCAGCGAGTTCCTGAGGTCCCTGTCGCAACTCGAGAAGCACTCCGAGCTTCCCGTCCCAACTCGAGAAACACCCGAAAATTATCCCCTCCATGCGAGATGAGGAAATTTTGCGCTGCAGAACCTCAAGAGAAATCCCCATTCCCACTTGAAAGTCAAAAGAGTACTTGACTCCCTTTAGGCGACTCAGAATGTTCCCTAACATCCATCCTCAGTGGAGAGGTGAACATATTTTATGGACACAAATGGAGAGGAGGCAATATTCACTTTTAACATCTCGACAGTAATCCGGAAGTTCCCCTTCCAACACAAAAGGCGACTTGACTTCCCTGAAGCAACCCGAGCGAGTTCCTGAGATCCCCGCCATAGCTAGAGAAGTGCCCCCTGCTTCCCACCACAACTGGAGAAACACCACAAAATTATCCCCTCAATGTGAGATGAGGTTATTTTGCGCTGCAGAATCTCAACAGATATCCCACATTCCCGCTTGAAAGGCAAAAGGGTACTTGACACACTTTATGCCACTCAGAAAGTTCAAAAGTATCCGTCCCCATTGGAGAGAATAACACACTTTATGGACTAAACTACAAAAGAGGCCCTATTCCTATTAAAGGGCTCGAGAGTAATCCGGAAGTTCCCCTTCCAGCACAAATGGGACCCGATTCCCTGAAGTAACTGGAGTAAGTTTCTGAGGTCTCCAACGCAACTCGAGAAACACCACATAATTAGCCCCACAATGTGAGATGAGAAATTTTGCGCTGCAGAATCTCAAGAGAAATCCCACATTCCCGCTTGAAAGGTAAAAGGGTATTTGACACCGTTTAGGCGACTCAGAATGGTCCCTAATATCCGTCCTCAGTGGAGAGGAGAACACACTTTATGGACTGAAATCGAGAAGAGCTAATATTCCCATTTAACGGCTCGAGAGTAATCCGGAAGTTCCCCTTGCAAAACCAAAGGGGACTTGACTTCACTGAAGCAAGTGAGTGAGTGCCTGAGGTCAACGGGGCAACTCGAGAGTAATCACTGCTTCCGCCGGCAACATGACCAACACCACAAAATTATCCCCTCAATGCGAGATGAGGAAATTTGGCGATGCAGCATCTCAAGAGAAATACCACATTCCCTCTTGAAAGGCAAAAAGGTACTTGACACCGTTTATTCGACACAGAAAGTTCCCTCACACAGCCGTCCCCTTTTAGAGGAGAACACACTTTATGTACTCAATACGAGATGAGCCCCTGTGCACATTTAAGGGCTCCAGAGGAACACAGAAGTTCCCCTTCCAACACCAAATGTGACCTGACATCCCTGAAGCAACCGCAGCGAGTTCCTGAGGTCCCCGTCACAACTCTTGAAGCACCCCCAGCTTCCCGCCGCAACTAGAGAAACAACAGAAAATTATTCCCTCAATGCGGGATGAGGAAATTTTGCGATGCAGCATCTCAAGAGAAATACCACATTCCCTCGTGAAAGGCAAAAACTTACTTGATACCCTTTATTCCTCTCAGAAACTTCCCTAACACAGCCGTCCCCTTTTAGAGGAGAACACAGTTTATGGACTCAATTCGAGATGAGCCTTTCTGCACATTTAAGGGCTCGAGAGGAACCCGGAAGTTCCCCTTCCAACACCAAAGGGAACTTGACTTCCCTGAAACAAACCCAGCCAGTCCCCCAGGTCCCCGTCGCAAATCGCAAATCCAGAAGAACCCCCAGCTTCCCTCCGCAACTCCAGAAACACCCCTAATTATCATCTCAATAGGAGATGAGGAAATTTTGCGATGCAGCATCTCAAGAGAAATACCACATTCCCTCTTGAAAGGCAAAAAGGTACTTGACACCCTTTATTCGACTTAGAAATTTCCCTCACACAGCCATCCCATTTTAGAGGAGAACACACTTTATGGACTCAATTCGAGATGAGCCCCTCTGCACATTTAAGGGCTCGAGAGGAACCCGTAAGTTCCCCTTCCAACACCAAAGGGGACCTGACTTTCCTGAAGCAACCCCAGCGAGATCCTCAGGTCCCCGTCGCAACTCTTGAAGCACCACCAGCTTTGTGCCGAAACTCGAGAAACACCCCCAAATTATTCCCTCAATGCGAGAGGAAGAAATTTTGCGATGCAGCATCTCAAGAGAATTACCACATTCTCTCTTGAAACGCAAAAAGTTACTTGACACCCTTTATTCGACTCAGAAAGTTCCCTCACACAGCTGTCCCCTTTGGAGAGGAGAACACACTTTATGGACTCAATTCGAGATGACACCCTGTGCACATTTAAGGGTTCCAGAGGAACCCGGAAGTTCCCCTTCCAACACCAAAGGCGACCTGATTTCCCTGAAGTAACCCCAGCGAGTTCCGGAGGTAACCATAGCAACTCTTGAAGCACCCCCAGCTTCCCGCCGCAACTCGAGAAACACCACAAAATTATCCCCTCAATGCGAGAGGAGGAAATATTGCGATGCAGCATCTCAAGAGAAATACCACATTCCCTCTTGAAAGGCAAAAAGGTACTTGACACCTTTTATTCTACTCAGAAAGTTCCCTCACACAGCCGTCCCATTTTAGAGGAGAACACACTTTATGGACTCAATTCGAGATGAGCCCCTATGCACATTTAAGGGCTAGAGAGGAACCCGGAAGTTCCCCTTCCAACACCAAAGGGGAACTGATTTCCCTGAAGCAACCCCAGCGAGTTCCTGAGGTCCCCGTCACAACTCGAGAAGCACCCCAAGCATCCCGCCGCAACTCGAAAAACACCCCGAAATTATCCCCTCAATGCGAGAGGAGGAAATTTTGCGATGCAGCATCTCAAGAGAAATACCACATTCCCTCTTGAAAGGCAAAAAGGTACTTGACACCCTTTTTTCAACTCAGAAAGTTAGCCCACACAGCCGTCCTCTTTGTAGAGAACACACTTTATGGACTCAATTCGAGATGAGCCCCTGTGCACATTTAAGGGCTCGAGAGGAACCCGGAAGTTCCCCTTCCAACAGCAACGGGGACCTGACTTAACTGAAGCAACCACAGCGAGTTCCTGAGGTCCCCGTGGCAACTCTTGAAGCACCCCCAGCTTACCGCTGCAACTCTTGAAGCACCCCAAAATTATCCCCTCAATGCGAGAGGAAGAAATTTTGCGATGCAGCATCTCAAGAGAAATAACACATTCCCTCTTGAAAGGCAAAAAGGTACTTGACACCCTTTATTCGACTCAGAATGTTCCCTCAGACAGCCGACCCCTTTTAGAGGAGAACACACTTTATGGACTAAATTCGAGATGAGCCCCTCTGCACATTGAAGGGCTCGAGAGGAACCCGGAAGTTCCCCTTCCAACGCCAAAGGGGACCTGATTTCCCTGAAGCAACCCCAGCGAGATCCTCAGGTCCCCGTCGCAACTCTTGAAGCACCACCAGCTTTGTGCCGAAACTCGAGAAACACCCCAAAATTATTCCCTCAATGCGAGAGGAAGAAATTTTGCGATGCAGCATCTCAAGAGAATTACCACATTCTCTCTTGAAAGGCAAAAAGGTACTTGACACCCTTTATTCGACTCAGAAAGTTCCCTCACACAGCTGTCCCGTTTGGAGAGGAGAACACACTTTATGGACTCAATTGGAGATGAGACCCTGTGCACATTTAAGGGTTCAGAGGAACCTGGAAGTTCCCCTTCCAACACCAAAGGCAACCTTATTTCCCTGAAGCAACCCCAGCGAGTTGCTGAGGTCACCGTGGCAACTCTTGAAGCACCTCCAGCTTCCTGCCACAACTCCAGAAACACACCAAAATTATCCCCTCAATGCGAGAGGAGAAAATTTTGCGATGCAGCATCTCAAGAGAAATACCACATTCCCTCTTGAAAGGCAAAAAGGTACTTGACACCCTTTTTTCAACTCAGAAAGTTCGCCCACACAGCCGTCCCCTTTTAGAGGAGAACACACTTTATGGACTCAATTCGAGAGGAGCCCCTGTGCACATTGAAGGGCTCGAGAGGAAACCGGAAGTTCCCCTTCCAACACCAAAGGGGACCTGACTTCCCTGAAGCAACCCCAGCGAGTTCCTGAGGTCCCCATCGCAACTCGAGAAGCACCCCCACCTTCCCGCCGCAACTCGAGAAACACCCCAAAATTATCCCCTCCATGCGAAATGAGGAAATTTGCGATGCAGCATCTCAAGAGAAATACCACATTCCCTCTTGAAAGGCAAAAAGGTACTTGACACGTTTTATTCGACTCAGAAAGTTTCTTCACACAGCCTTCCCCTTTGCAGAGAACACACTTTAATGACTCAATTCGGGATGAGGTCTGTGCACATTTAAGGGCTCGAACGGTAACCGGAAGTTCTCCTTCCAACACCAAAGGGGACCTGACTTCCCTGAAGCAACCCCAGCGAGTTTCTGAGGTCCCCGTCGCAACTCAAGAAGCACCCCCAATTCAGCGTCGCAACTCGAGAAACACCCCAAAATTATCCCCTCCATGCGAGATGAGGAAATTTTGCGATGCAGCATCTCAAGAGAAATACCACATTCCCTCTTGAAAGGCAAAAAGCTACTTGACACCTTTATTCGACTCAGAAAGTTCCCTCACACAGCTGTCCCCTTTGGAGAGGAGAACACACGTCATGGACTCAATTCGAGATGAGCTCCTGTGCACATTTAATGTCTCGAGAGGAAACCTGAAGTTCCCCTTCCAACAACAAAGGGGACCTGACGTCCCTGAAGTAACCCCAGCGAGCTACTTAACTCCCCGTTGCAACTCGAGAAGCACCCCCAGCTTCCCGCCTCAACTCGAGAAACACACCAAAATTATCCCCTCAATCCGAGATGAGGAAATTTGCGATGCAGCATCTCAAGAGAAATACCACATTCCCTCTTGAAAGGCAAAAAGGTACTTGACACCCTTTATTAGACTCAGAAAGTTCCCTCACACAGCCGTCCCCTTTGGAGAGGAGAACACACTTGATTCACTCAATTCGAGATGAGTCCCTGTGCACATTTGAGGGCTCGAGAGAAAACCGGAAGTTTCCCTTCCAACACCAAAGGGGACCTTACTTCCCTGAAGTAACCCCAGCGATTTCCTGAGGTCCCCGTCACAACTCGAAAAACACCCCCAGCTTCCCGCCGCAACTCGAGAAACACCCCAAAATTATCCCCTCCATGCGAGTTGAGGAAATTTGGCGATGCAACATCTCAAGAGAAATACCACATTCCTCTTGAAAGGCAAAAAGGTACTTGACACCCTTTATTCGACTCAGAACGTTCCCTCACACAGCCGTCCCCTTTGGAGAGGAGAACAGATTTGATGGACTCAATTCGAGATGAGGCCCTGTGCTCATTTAAGGGCTCGAGAGGAAATCGGAAGTTCCCCTTCCAACAGAAAAGGGGACCTGACTTCCCTGAAGCAACGTCAGCGAGTTCCTGACGTCCCCGTCGCCACTAGAGAAGCACCGCCAGCTTCCCGCCGCAACTCGAGAAACACCCCAAAATTATCCCCTATTTCCAAATGAGGAAAGTTTGCGATGCAGCATCTCAAGAGAAATACCACATTCCCTCTTGAAAGGCAAAAAGGTACTTGACACACTTTATTCGACTCAGAAAGTTCGCTCACACAGCCGTCCCCTTTGGAGAGGAGAACACACTTTATGGACTCAATTCGGGATGAGCCCCTGTGCACATTTAAGGGCTCGAGAGGAAACCGGAAGTTCCCCTTCCAACACCAAAGGGGACCTGACTTCCCTGAAGCAACCCCAGCGAGTTCCTGAGGTCCCCGTCGCAACTCGAGAAGCACCCCCATCTTAGCTTCGCAACTAGAGAAACACTCCAAAATTATCCCCTCCATGCGAGATGAGGAAATTTTGCGATGCAGCATCTCAAGAGAAATACCACATTCCCTCTTGTAAGGCAAAAACGTACTTGAAACCCTTTATTCGACTCAGAAAGTTCCCTCAAACAGCCGTCACCTTTGGAGAGGAGAAGACACGTCATGGACTCAATTCGAAATGAGCCTCTGTGCACATTTAAGGGATCCAGAGGAAACCGGAAGTTCCCCTTCGAACACAAAAGGGGACCTGACTTCCCTGATGCAACCCCAGCGAGATTCTTAGGTCCCCGTGTCAACTCGAGAAGCACCCCCAGCTTCCCGCCGAACTCGAAAAACATCCCAAAATTATCCCCTCCATGTGAGATGAGGAAATTTTGCGATCCAGCATCTCCAGAGAAATACCACATTCCCTCTTGAAAGACAAAATGGTACTTGACACGTTTTATTCGACTCAGAAAGTTTCTTCACACAGCCTTCCCCTTTACAGAGAACACACTTTAATGACTCAATTCGATATGAGCCCTGTGCACATTTAAGGGCTCGAAAGGTAACCGGAGGTTCTCCTTCCAACACCTAAGGGGACCTGACTTCCCTGAAGCAACCCCAGCGAGTTCCTGAGGTCCCCGTCGCAACGCGAGAAGCACCCCAAGCTTCCCGCCGCAACTCGAGAAACACCTCAAAATTATCCCCTCAATGCGAGATGAGGAAATTTTGCGATGCAGCATCTCAAGAGAAATACCACATTCCCTCTTGAAAGGCAAAAAGTACTTGACACCCATAATTCGACTCAGAAAGTTCCCTCACACAGCTGTCCCCTTTGGAGAGGAGATCACACTTTATGAACTCAGTTCGAGATAAGTCCCCGTTCACATTTGAGGGTTCGAGGGGAAACTGGAACTTCCCCTTCCAACACCAAAGGGGACCTGACTTCCCTGAAGCAACCCCAGCGAGTTCCTGAGGTCCCTGTCGCAACTCGAGAAGCACTCCGAGCTTCCCGTCCCAACTCGAGAAACACCCGAAAATTATCCCCTCCATGCGAGATGAGGAAATTTTGCGCTGCAGAACCTCAAGAGAAATCCCCATTCCCACTTGAAAGTCAAAAGAGTACTTGACTCCCTTTAGGCGACTCAGAATGTTCCCTAACATCCATCCTCAGTGGAGAGGTGAACATATTTTATGGACACAAATGGAGAGGAGGCAATATTCACTTTTAACATCTCGACAGTAATCCGGAAGTTCCCCTTCCAACACAAAAGGCGACTTGACTTCCCTGAAGCAACCCGAGCGAGTTCCTGAGATCCCCGCCATAGCTAGAGAAGTGCCCCCTGCTTCCCACCACAACTGGAGAAACACCACAAAATTATCCCCTCAATGTGAGATGAGGTTATTTTGCGCTGCAGAATCTCAACAGATATCCCACATTCCCGCTTGAAAGGCAAAAGGGTACTTGACACACTTTATGCCACTCAGAAAGTTCAAAAGTATCCGTCCCCATTGGAGAGAATAACACACTTTATGGACTAAACTACAAAAGAGGCCCTATTCCTATTAAAGGGCTCGAGAGTAATCCGGAAGTTCCCCTTCCAGCACAAATGGGACCCGATTCCCTGAAGTAACTGGAGTAAGTTTCTGAGGTCTCCAACGCAACTCGAGAAACACCACATAATTAGCCCCACAATGTGAGATGAGAAATTTTGCGCTGCAGAATCTCAAGAGAAATCCCACATTCCCGCTTGAAAGGTAAAAGGGTATTTGACACCGTTTAGGCGACTCAGAATGGTCCCTAATATCCGTCCTCAGTGGAGAGGAGAACACACTTTATGGACTGAAATCGAGAAGAGCTAATATTCCCATTTAACGGCTCGAGAGTAATCCGGAAGTTCCCCTTGCAAAACCAAAGGGGACTTGACTTCACTGAAGCAAGTGAGTGAGTGCCTGAGGTCAACGGGGCAACTCGAGAGTAATCACTGCTTCCGCCGGCAACATGACCAACACCACAAAATTATCCCCTCAATGCGAGATGAGGAAATTTGGCGATGCAGCATCTCAAGAGAAATACCACATTCCCTCTTGAAAGGCAAAAAGGTACTTGACACCGTTTATTCGACACAGAAAGTTCCCTCACACAGCCGTCCCCTTTTAGAGGAGAACACACTTTATGTACTCAATACGAGATGAGCCCCTGTGCACATTTAAGGGCTCCAGAGGAACACAGAAGTTCCCCTTCCAACACCAAATGTGACCTGACATCCCTGAAGCAACCGCAGCGAGTTCCTGAGGTCCCCGTCACAACTCTTGAAGCACCCCCAGCTTCCCGCCGCAACTAGAGAAACAACAGAAAATTATTCCCTCAATGCGGGATGAGGAAATTTTGCGATGCAGCATCTCAAGAGAAATACCACATTCCCTCGTGAAAGGCAAAAACTTACTTGATACCCTTTATTCCTCTCAGAAACTTCCCTAACACAGCCGTCCCCTTTTAGAGGAGAACACAGTTTATGGACTCAATTCGAGATGAGCCTTTCTGCACATTTAAGGGCTCGAGAGGAACCCGGAAGTTCCCCTTCCAACACCAAAGGGAACTTGACTTCCCTGAAACAAACCCAGCCAGTCCCCCAGGTCCCCGTCGCAAATCGCAAATCCAGAAGAACCCCCAGCTTCCCTCCGCAACTCCAGAAACACCCCTAATTATCATCTCAATAGGAGATGAGGAAATTTTGCGATGCAGCATCTCAAG
The DNA here is from genome assembly GCF_049115385.1 of Moschus berezovskii. Taxonomy (NCBI): domain Eukaryota; kingdom Metazoa; phylum Chordata; class Mammalia; order Artiodactyla; family Moschidae; genus Moschus; species Moschus berezovskii. The sequence goes on from NC_142465.1 coordinate 1,522,728, forward strand.
AGAAATACCACATTCCCTCTTGAAAGGCAAAAAGGTACTTGACACCCTTTATTCGACTTAGAAATTTCCCTCACACAGCCATCCCATTTTAGAGGAGAACACACTTTATGGACTCAATTCGAGATGAGCCCCTCTGCACATTTAAGGGCTCGAGAGGAACCCGTAAGTTCCCCTTCCAACACCAAAGGGGACCTGACTTTCCTGAAGCAACCCCAGCGAGATCCTCAGGTCCCCGTCGCAACTCTTGAAGCACCACCAGCTTTGTGCCGAAACTCGAGAAACACCCCCAAATTATTCCCTCAATGCGAGAGGAAGAAATTTTGCGATGCAGCATCTCAAGAGAATTACCACATTCTCTCTTGAAACGCAAAAAGTTACTTGACACCCTTTATTCGACTCAGAAAGTTCCCTCACACAGCTGTCCCCTTTGGAGAGGAGAACACACTTTATGGACTCAATTCGAGATGACACCCTGTGCACATTTAAGGGTTCCAGAGGAACCCGGAAGTTCCCCTTCCAACACCAAAGGCGACCTGATTTCCCTGAAGTAACCCCAGCGAGTTCCGGAGGTAACCATAGCAACTCTTGAAGCACCCCCAGCTTCCCGCCGCAACTCGAGAAACACCACAAAATTATCCCCTCAATGCGAGAGGAGGAAATATTGCGATGCAGCATCTCAAGAGAAATACCACATTCCCTCTTGAAAGGCAAAAAGGTACTTGACACCTTTTATTCTACTCAGAAAGTTCCCTCACACAGCCGTCCCATTTTAGAGGAGAACACACTTTATGGACTCAATTCGAGATGAGCCCCTATGCACATTTAAGGGCTAGAGAGGAACCCGGAAGTTCCCCTTCCAACACCAAAGGGGAACTGATTTCCCTGAAGCAACCCCAGCGAGTTCCTGAGGTCCCCGTCACAACTCGAGAAGCACCCCAAGCATCCCGCCGCAACTCGAAAAACACCCCGAAATTATCCCCTCAATGCGAGAGGAGGAAATTTTGCGATGCAGCATCTCAAGAGAAATACCACATTCCCTCTTGAAAGGCAAAAAGGTACTTGACACCCTTTTTTCAACTCAGAAAGTTAGCCCACACAGCCGTCCTCTTTGTAGAGAACACACTTTATGGACTCAATTCGAGATGAGCCCCTGTGCACATTTAAGGGCTCGAGAGGAACCCGGAAGTTCCCCTTCCAACAGCAACGGGGACCTGACTTAACTGAAGCAACCACAGCGAGTTCCTGAGGTCCCCGTGGCAACTCTTGAAGCACCCCCAGCTTACCGCTGCAACTCTTGAAGCACCCCAAAATTATCCCCTCAATGCGAGAGGAAGAAATTTTGCGATGCAGCATCTCAAGAGAAATAACACATTCCCTCTTGAAAGGCAAAAAGGTACTTGACACCCTTTATTCGACTCAGAATGTTCCCTCAGACAGCCGACCCCTTTTAGAGGAGAACACACTTTATGGACTAAATTCGAGATGAGCCCCTCTGCACATTGAAGGGCTCGAGAGGAACCCGGAAGTTCCCCTTCCAACGCCAAAGGGGACCTGATTTCCCTGAAGCAACCCCAGCGAGATCCTCAGGTCCCCGTCGCAACTCTTGAAGCACCACCAGCTTTGTGCCGAAACTCGAGAAACACCCCAAAATTATTCCCTCAATGCGAGAGGAAGAAATTTTGCGATGCAGCATCTCAAGAGAATTACCACATTCTCTCTTGAAAGGCAAAAAGGTACTTGACACCCTTTATTCGACTCAGAAAGTTCCCTCACACAGCTGTCCCGTTTGGAGAGGAGAACACACTTTATGGACTCAATTGGAGATGAGACCCTGTGCACATTTAAGGGTTCAGAGGAACCTGGAAGTTCCCCTTCCAACACCAAAGGCAACCTTATTTCCCTGAAGCAACCCCAGCGAGTTGCTGAGGTCACCGTGGCAACTCTTGAAGCACCTCCAGCTTCCTGCCACAACTCCAGAAACACACCAAAATTATCCCCTCAATGCGAGAGGAGAAAATTTTGCGATGCAGCATCTCAAGAGAAATACCACATTCCCTCTTGAAAGGCAAAAAGGTACTTGACACCCTTTTTTCAACTCAGAAAGTTCGCCCACACAGCCGTCCCCTTTTAGAGGAGAACACACTTTATGGACTCAATTCGAGAGGAGCCCCTGTGCACATTGAAGGGCTCGAGAGGAAACCGGAAGTTCCCCTTCCAACACCAAAGGGGACCTGACTTCCCTGAAGCAACCCCAGCGAGTTCCTGAGGTCCCCATCGCAACTCGAGAAGCACCCCCACCTTCCCGCCGCAACTCGAGAAACACCCCAAAATTATCCCCTCCATGCGAAATGAGGAAATTTGCGATGCAGCATCTCAAGAGAAATACCACATTCCCTCTTGAAAGGCAAAAAGGTACTTGACACGTTTTATTCGACTCAGAAAGTTTCTTCACACAGCCTTCCCCTTTGCAGAGAACACACTTTAATGACTCAATTCGGGATGAGGTCTGTGCACATTTAAGGGCTCGAACGGTAACCGGAAGTTCTCCTTCCAACACCAAAGGGGACCTGACTTCCCTGAAGCAACCCCAGCGAGTTTCTGAGGTCCCCGTCGCAACTCGAGAAGCACCCCCAATTCAGCGTCGCAACTCGAGAAACACCCCAAAATTATCCCCTCCATGCGAGATGAGGAAATTTTGCGATGCAGCATCTCAAGAGAAATACCACATTCCCTCTTGAAAGGCAAAAAGCTACTTGACACCTTTATTCGACTCAGAAAGTTCCCTCACACAGCTGTCCCCTTTGGAGAGGAGAACACACGTCATGGACTCAATTCGAGATGAGCTCCTGTGCACATTTAATGTCTCGAGAGGAAACCTGAAGTTCCCCTTCCAACAACAAAGGGGACCTGACGTCCCTGAAGTAACCCCAGCGAGCTACTTAACTCCCCGTTGCAACTCGAGAAGCACCCCCAGCTTCCCGCCTCAACTCGAGAAACACACCAAAATTATCCCCTCAATCCGAGATGAGGAAATTTGCGATGCAGCATCTCAAGAGAAATACCACATTCCCTCTTGAAAGGCAAAAAGGTACTTGACACCCTTTATTAGACTCAGAAAGTTCCCTCACACAGCCGTCCCCTTTGGAGAGGAGAACACACTTGATTCACTCAATTCGAGATGAGTCCCTGTGCACATTTGAGGGCTCGAGAGAAAACCGGAAGTTTCCCTTCCAACACCAAAGGGGACCTTACTTCCCTGAAGTAACCCCAGCGATTTCCTGAGGTCCCCGTCACAACTCGAAAAACACCCCCAGCTTCCCGCCGCAACTCGAGAAACACCCCAAAATTATCCCCTCCATGCGAGTTGAGGAAATTTGGCGATGCAACATCTCAAGAGAAATACCACATTCCTCTTGAAAGGCAAAAAGGTACTTGACACCCTTTATTCGACTCAGAACGTTCCCTCACACAGCCGTCCCCTTTGGAGAGGAGAACAGATTTGATGGACTCAATTCGAGATGAGGCCCTGTGCTCATTTAAGGGCTCGAGAGGAAATCGGAAGTTCCCCTTCCAACAGAAAAGGGGACCTGACTTCCCTGAAGCAACGTCAGCGAGTTCCTGACGTCCCCGTCGCCACTAGAGAAGCACCGCCAGCTTCCCGCCGCAACTCGAGAAACACCCCAAAATTATCCCCTATTTCCAAATGAGGAAAGTTTGCGATGCAGCATCTCAAGAGAAATACCACATTCCCTCTTGAAAGGCAAAAAGGTACTTGACACACTTTATTCGACTCAGAAAGTTCGCTCACACAGCCGTCCCCTTTGGAGAGGAGAACACACTTTATGGACTCAATTCGGGATGAGCCCCTGTGCACATTTAAGGGCTCGAGAGGAAACCGGAAGTTCCCCTTCCAACACCAAAGGGGACCTGACTTCCCTGAAGCAACCCCAGCGAGTTCCTGAGGTCCCCGTCGCAACTCGAGAAGCACCCCCATCTTAGCTTCGCAACTAGAGAAACACTCCAAAATTATCCCCTCCATGCGAGATGAGGAAATTTTGCGATGCAGCATCTCAAGAGAAATACCACATTCCCTCTTGAAAGGCAAAAACGTACTTGAAACCCTTTATTCGACTCAGAAAGTTCCCTCAAACAGCCGTCACCTTTGGAGAGGAGAAGACACGTCATGGACTCAATTCGAAATGAGCCTCTGTGCACATTTAAGGGATCCAGAGGAAACCGGAAGTTCCCCTTCGAACACAAAAGGGGACCTGACTTCCCTGATGCAACCCCAGCGAGATTCTTAGGTCCCCGTGTCAACTCGAGAAGCACCCCCAGCTTCCCGCCGAACTCGAAAAACATCCCAAAATTATCCCCTCCATGCGAGATGAGGAAATTTTGCGATCCAGCATCTCCAGAGAAATACCACATTCCCTCTTGAAAGACAAAATGGTACTTGACACGTTTTATTCGACTCAGAAAGTTTCTTCACACAGCCTTCCCCTTTACAGAGAACACACTTTAATGACTCAATTCGATATGAGCCCTGTGCACATTTAAGGGCTCGAAAGGTAACCGGAGGTTCTCCTTCCAACACCAAAGGGGACCTGACTTCCCTGAAGCAACCCCAGCGAGTTTCTGAGGTCCCCGTCGCAACTCGAGATGCACCCCAATTCAGCGTCGCAACTCGAGAAACACCCCAAAATTATCCCCTCCATGCGAGATGAGGAAATTTTGCGATGCAGCATGTCAAGAGAAATACCACATTCCCTCTTGAAAGGCAAAAAGCTACTTGACACCCTTTATTCGACTCAGAAAGTTCCCTCACACAGCCGTCCCCTTTGGAGAGGAGAACACACGTCATGGACTCAATTCGAGATGAGCCCCTGTGCACATTTAAGGGCTCTAGAGGAAACCTGAAGTTCCCCTTCCAACAACAAAGGGGACCTGACTTCCCTGAAGTAACCCCAGAGAGCTATTTAACTCCCCATCGCAACTCGAGAAGCACCCGCAGCTTCCCGCCTCAACTCGAGAAACACACCAAAATTATTCCCTCAATGCGAGATGAGGAAATTTTGCGATGCAGCATCTCAAGAGAAATACCACATTCCCTCTTGAAAGGCAAAAAGGTACTTGACACCCTTTTTTCAACTCAGAAAGTTCGCCCACACAGCCGTCCCCTTTTAGAGGAGAACACACTTTATGGACTCAATTCGAGAGGAGCCCCTGTGCACATTGAAGGGCTCGAGAGGAAACCGGAAGTTCCCCTTCCAACACCAAAGGGGACCTGACTTCCCTGAAGCAACCCCAGCGAGTTCCTGAGGTCCCCATCGCAACTCGAGAAGCACCCCCACCTTCCCGCCGCAACTCGAGAAACACCCCAAAATTATCCCCTCCATGCGAAATGAGGAAATTTGCGATGCAGCATCTCAAGAGAAATACCACATTCCCTCTTGAAAGGCAAAAAGGTACTTGACACGTTTTATTCGACTCAGAAAGTTTCTTCACACAGCCTTCCCCTTTGCAGAGAACACACTTTAATGACTCAATTCGGGATGAGGTCTGTGCACATTTAAGGGCTCGAACGGTAACCGGAAGTTCTCCTTCCAACACCAAAGGGGACCTGACTTCCCTGAAGCAACCCCAGCGAGTTTCTGAGGTCCCCGTCGCAACTCGAGAAGCACCCCCAATTCAGCGTCGCAACTCGAGAAACACCCCAAAATTATCCCCTCCATGCGAGATGAGGAAATTTTGCGATGCAGCATCTCAAGAGAAATACCACATTCCCTCTTGAAAGGCAAAAAGCTACTTGACACCCTTTATTCGACTCAGAAAGTTCCCTCACACAGCCGTCCCCTTTGGAGAGGAGAACACACGTCATGGACTCAATTCGAGATGAGCTCCTGTGCACATTTAATGTCTCGAGAGGAAACCTGAAGTTCCCCTTCCAACAACAAAGGGGACCTGACGTCCCTGAAGTAACCCCAGCGAGCTACTTAACTCCCCGTTGCAACTCGAGAAGCACCCCCAGCTTCCCGCCTCAACTCGAGAAACACACCAAAATTATCCCCTCAATCCGAGATGAGGAAATTTGCGATGCAGCATCTCAAGAGAAATACCACATTCCCTCTTGAAAGGCAAAAAGGTACTTGACACCCTTTATTAGACTCAGAAAGTTCCCTCACACAGCCGTCCCCTTTGGAGAGGAGAACACACTTGATTCACTCAATTCGAGATGAGTCCCTGTGCACATTTGAGGGCTCGAGAGAAAACCGGAAGTTTCCCTTCCAACACCAAAGGGGACCTTACTTCCCTGAAGTAACCCCAGCGATTTCCTGAGGTCCCCGTCACAACTCGAAAAACACCCCCAGCTTCCCGCCGCAACTCGAGAAACACCCCAAAATTATCCCCTCCATGCGAGTTGAGGAAATTTGGCGATGCAACATCTCAAGAGAAATACCACATTCCTCTTGAAAGGCAAAAAGGTACTTGACACCCTTTATTCGACTCAGAACGTTCCCTCACACAGCCGTCCCCTTTGGAGAGGAGAACAGATTTGATGGACTCAATTCGAGATGAGGCCCTGTGCTCATTTAAGGGCTCGAGAGGAAATCGGAAGTTCCCCTTCCAACAGAAAAGGGGACCTGACTTCCCTGAAGCAACGTCAGCGAGTTCCTGACGTCCCCGTCGCCACTAGAGAAGCACCGCCAGCTTCCCGCCGCAACTCGAGAAACACCCCAAAATTATCCCCTATTTCCAAATGAGGAAAGTTTGCGATGCAGCATCTCAAGAGAAATACCACATTCCCTCTTGAAAGGCAAAAAGGTACTTGACACACTTTATTCGACTCAGAAAGTTCGCTCACACAGCCGTCCCCTTTGGAGAGGAGAACACACTTTATGGACTCAATTCGGGATGAGCCCCTGTGCACATTTAAGGGCTCGAGAGGAAACCGGAAGTTCCCCTTCCAACACCAAAGGGGACCTGACTTCCCTGAAGCAACCCCAGCGAGTTCCTGAGGTCCCCGTCGCAACTCGAGAAGCACCCCCATCTTAGCTTCGCAACTAGAGAAACACTCCAAAATTATCCCCTCCATGCGAGATGAGGAAATTTTGCGATGCAGCATCTCAAGAGAAATACCACATTCCCTCTTGTAAGGCAAAAACGTACTTGAAACCCTTTATTCGACTCAGAAAGTTCCCTCAAACAGCCGTCACCTTTGGAGAGGAGAAGACACGTCATGGACTCAATTCGAAATGAGCCTCTGTGCACATTTAAGGGATCCAGAGGAAACCGGAAGTTCCCCTTCGAACACAAAAGGGGACCTGACTTCCCTGATGCAACCCCAGCGAGATTCTTAGGTCCCCGTGTCAACTCGAGAAGCACCCCCAGCTTCCCGCCGAACTCGAAAAACATCCCAAAATTATCCCCTCCATGTGAGATGAGGAAATTTTGCGATCCAGCATCTCCAGAGAAATACCACATTCCCTCTTGAAAGACAAAATGGTACTTGACACGTTTTATTCGACTCAGAAAGTTTCTTCACACAGCCTTCCCCTTTACAGAGAACACACTTTAATGACTCAATTCGATATGAGCCCTGTGCACATTTAAGGGCTCGAAAGGTAACCGGAGGTTCTCCTTCCAACACCAAAGGGGACCTGACTTCCCTGAAGCAACCCCAGCGAGTTTCTGAGGTCCCCGTCGCAACTCGAGATGCACCCCAATTCAGCGTCGCAACTCGAGAAACACCCCAAAATTATCCCCTCCATGCGAGATGAGGAAATTTTGCGATGCAGCATGTCAAGAGAAATACCACATTCCCTCTTGAAAGGCAAAAAGCTACTTGACACCTTTATTCGACTCAGAAAGTTCCCTCACACAGCCGTCCCCTTTGGAGAGGAGAACACACGTCATGGACTCAATTCGAGATGAGCCCCTGTGCACATTTAAGGGCTCTAGAGGAAACCTGAAGTTCCCCTTCCAACAACAAAGGGGACCTGACTTCCCTGAAGTAACCCCAGAGAGCTACTTAACTCCCCGTCGCAACTCGAGAAGCACCCGCAGCTTCCGGCCTCAACTCGAGAAACACCCCAAAATTATCCCCTCAATGCGAGATGAGGAAATTTTGCGATGCAGCATCTCAAGAGAAATACCACATTCCCTCTTGAAAGGCAAAAAGGTACTTAACACCCTTTATTCGACTCAGAAAATTCCCTCACATAGCCGTCCCCTTTGGAGAGGAAAACACACGTCATGCACTCAATTCGAGATGAGACCCTGTGCACATTTATGGGTTCCAGAGGAAACCGGAAGTTCCCCTTCCAACACCAAAGGTGACCTGACTTCCCTGAAGCAACCCCAGCGAGTTTCTGAGGTCCCTGTCGCAACTCGAGAAGCACCCCCATGTCAGCGTCGCAACTCGAGAAACACACCAAAATTATCCCCTCCATGCGAGATGAGGAAATTTTGCGATGCAGCATCTCAAGAGAAATACCACATTCCCTCTTGAAAGGCAAAAAGCTACTTGACACCCTTTATTCGACTCAGAAAGTTCCCTCATACAGCCGTCCCCTTTGGAGAGGAGAACACACGTCATGGACTCAATTCGAGATGAGCCCCTGTGCACATTTAAGCTCTCGAGAGGAAACCTGAAGTTCCCCTTCCAACAACAAAGGGGACCTGACTTACCTGAAGTAACCACAGCGAGCTACTTAACTCCCCGTCGCAACGCGAGAAGCACCCCCAGCTTCCGGCCTCAACTCGAGAAACACATCAAAATTATACCCTCAATGCGAGATGAGGAAATTTTACGATGCAGCATCTCAAGAGAAATACCACATTCCCTCTTGAAAGGCAAAAAGCTACTTGACACCCTTTATTAGACTCAGAAATTTCCCTCACACAGCCGTCCCCTTTGGAGAGGAGAACACACTTGATGGACTCAATTCGAGATGAGGCCCTGTGCTCATTTAAGGACTCGAGAGGAAACCGGAAGTTCCCCTTCCAACACCAAAGGGGACCTGACTTCCCTGAAGCAACCCCAGCGAGTTCCTGAGGTCCCCGTCGCAACTCGAGAAGCACCCCCAGCTTCCCGCCGCAACTCGAGAAACACTCCAAAATTATCCACTCCATGCGAGATGAGGAAATTTTGCGATGCAGCATCTCAAGAGAAATACCACATTCCCTCTTGTAAGGCAAAAAGGTACTTGAAACCCTTTATTCGACTCAGAAAGTTCCCTCAAACAGCCGTCACCTTTGGAGATGAGAAGACACGTCATGGACTCAATTCGAAATGAGCCTCTGTGCACATTTAAGGGCTCGAGAGGAAACCGGAAGTTCCCCTTCCAACACCAAAGGGGAACTGACTTCCCTGAAGCAACCCCAGCGAGTTCGTGAGGTCCCCGTCGCAACTCGAGAAGCACTCCCAGCTTCCGCCGCAACTCGAGAAACACCCCAAAATTATCCCCTCCATGCGAGATGAGGAAATTTGACGATGCAGCATTTCAAGCGAAATACCACATTCCCTCTGGAAAGGCAAAAAGGTACTTGACAACCTTTATTCGACTCAGGAAGTTCCCTCACTCAGCCGTCCCCTGTGGAGAGGAGAACACACTTTAAGGACTCAATTCGAGAGGAGCCCCTGTGCACACTGAAGGGCTCCAGAGGAAACCGGAAGTTCCCCTTCCAACAGCAAAGGGGCCCTGAGTTCCCTGAAGCAACCCCAGCGAGTTCCTTAGGTCCCCGACGCAAATTGAGAAGCAACCCTACCTTCCCGCCGCAACTTGAGAAACACCCCAAAATTATCCCCTCCATGCGAGATGAGGAAATTTTCCGATGCAGAATCTCAAGAGAAATACCACATTCCCTCTTGAAAGGCAAAAAGGTACTTGACACCCTTTATTCGACCCAGGAAGTTCCCTCATACAGCCGTCCCTTAGGAATGGAGAACACACTTTATGGACTTAATTCGAGTTGAGCCACTGTGCACATTTAAGGGCTCGACCGGAACCCGGAAGTTCCCCTTCCAACAGCATAGGGGACCTGATTTCATTGAAGCAAACCCAGCGAGTTCCTGGGATCCCCGTTGCAACTCGAGAAGCACCCCCAGCTTCCTTCCGCAACTCGAGAAACACACCAAAATTATCCCCTCCATGCGAGATGAGGAAATTTTGCGATGCAGCATCTCAAAAGAAATACCACATTCCCTCTTGAAATGCAAAAAGCTACTTGACACCCTTTATTCGACTCAGAAAGTTCCCTCATACAGCCCTCCCCTTTGGAGAGGAGAACACACGTCATGGACTCAATTCGAGATGAGCCCCTGTGCACATTTAAGGGCTCGAGAGAAAACCTGAAGTTCCCCTTCCAACAACAAAGGGGACCTGACTTCCCTGAAGTAACCACAGCGAGCTACTTAACTCCCCGTTGCAACTCGAGAAGCACCCCCAGCTTCCCGCCTCAACTCGAGAAACACACCAAAATTATCCCCTCAATCCGAGATGAGGAAATTTTGCGATGCAGCATCTCAAGAGAAATACCACATTCCCTCTTGAAAGGCAAAAAGGTACTTGACACCCTTTATTAGACTCAGAAAGTTCCCTCACACAGCCGTCCCCTTTGGAGAGGAGAACACACTTGATGCACTCAATTCGAGATGAGTCCCTGTGCACATTTGAGGGCTCGAGAGAAAACCGGAAGTTTCCCTTCCAACACCAAAGGGGACCTTACTTCCCTGAAATAACCCCAGCGAGTTCCTGAGGTCCCCGTCACAACTCGAAAAACACCCCCAGCTTCCCGCCGCAACTCGAGAAACACCCCAAAATTATCCCCTCCATGCGAGTTGAGGAAATTTGGCGATGCAGCATCTCAAGAGAAATACCACATTCCTCTTGAAAGGCAAAAAGGTACTTGACACCCTTTATTCGACTCAGAACGTTCCCTCACACAGCCGTCCCCGTTGGAGAGGAGAACACATTTGATGGACTCAATTCGAGATGAGGCCCTGTGCTCATTTAAGGGCTCGAGAGGAAATCGGAAGTTCCCCTTCCAACAGAAAAGGGGACCTGACTGCCCTGAAGCAACGCCAGCGAGTTCCTGACGTCCCCGTCGCCACTAGAGAAGCACCGCCAGCTTCCCGCCGCAACTCGAGAAACACCCCAAAATTATCCCCTATTTCCAAATGAGGAAAGTTTGCGATGCAGCATCTCAAGAGAAATACCACATTCCCTCTTGAAAGGCAAAAAGGTACTTGACACACTTTATTCGACTCAGAAAGTTCGCTCACACAGCCGTCCCCTTTGGAGAGGAGAACACACTTTATGGACTCAATTCGGGATGAGCCCCTGTGCACATTTAAGGGCTCGAGAGGAAACCGGAAGTTCCCCTTCCAACACCAAAGGGGACCTGACTTCCCTGAAGCAACCCCAGCGAGTTCCTGAGGTCCCCGTCGCAACTCGAGAAGCACTCCCATCTTAGCTTCGCAACTAGAGAAAACTCCAAATTTATCCCCTCCATGCGAGATGAGGAAATTTTGCGATGCAGCATCTCAAGAGCAATACCACATTCCCTCTTGTAAGGCAAAAACGAACTTGAAACCCTTTATTCGACTCAGAAAGTTCCCTCAAACAGCCGTCACCTTTGGAGAGGAGAAGACACGTCATGGACTCAATTCGAAATGAGCCTCTGTGCACATTTAAGGGATCCAGAGGAAACCGGAAGTTCCCCTTCGAACACAAAAGGGGACCTGACTTCCCTGATGCAACCCCAGCGAGATTCTTAGGTCCCCGTGTCAACTCGAGAAGCACCCCCAGCTTCCCGCCGAACTCAAAAAACATCCCAAAATTATCCCCTCCATGCGAGATGAGGAAATTTTGCGATCCAGCATCTCCAGAGAAATACCACATTCCCTTTTGAAAGACAAAAAGGTACTTGACACGTTTTATTCGACTCAGAAAGTTTCTTCACACAGCCTTCCCCTTTGCAGAGAACACACTTTAATGACTCAATTCGATATGAGCCCTGTGCACATTTATGGGTTCCAGAGGAAACCGGAAGTTCCCCTTTCAACACCAAAGGGGACCTGACTTCCCTGAAGCAACCCCAGCGAGTTCCTGAGGTCCCCATCGCAACTCGAGAAGCACCCCCACCTTCCCGCCGCAACTCGAGAAACACCCCAAAATTATCCCCTCCATGCGAAATGAGGAAATTTGCGATGCAGCATCTCAAGAGAAATACCACATTCCCTCTTGAAAGGCAAAAAGGTACTTGACACGTTTTATTCGACTCAGAAAGTTTCTTCACACAGCCTTCCCCTTTGCAGAGAACACACTTTAATGACTCAATTCGGGATGAGGTCTGTGCACATTTAAGGGCTCGAACGGTAACCGGAAGTTCTCCTTCCAACACCAAAGGGGACCTGACTTCCCTGAAGCAACCCCAGCGAGTTTCTGAGGTCCCCGTCGCAACTCGAGAAGCACCCCCAATTCAGCGTCGCAACTCGAGAAACACCCCAAAATTATCCCCTCCATGCGAGATGAGGAAATTTTGCGATGCAGCATCTCAAGAGAAATACCACATTCCCTCTTGAAAGGCAAAAAGCTACTTGACACCCTTTATTCGACTCAGAAAGTTCCCTCACACAGCCGTCCCCTTTGGAGAGGAGAACACACGTCATGGACTCAATTCGAGATGAGCTCCTGTGCACATTTAATGTCTCGAGAGGAAACCTGAAGTTCCCCTTCCAACAACAAAGGGGACCTGACGTCCCTGAAGTAACCCCAGCGAGCTACTTAACTCCCCGTTGCAACTCGAGAAGCACCCCCAGCTTCCCGCCTCAACTCGAGAAACACACCAAAATTATCCCCTCAATCCGAGATGAGGAAATTTGCGATGCAGCATCTCAAGAGAAATACCACATTCCCTCTTGAAAGGCAAAAAGGTACTTGACACCCTTTATTAGACTCAGAAAGTTCCCTCACACAGCCGTCCCCTTTGGAGAGGAGAACACACTTGATTCACTCAATTCGAGATGAGTCCCTGTGCACATTTGAGGGCTCGAGAGAAAACCGGAAGTTTCCCTTCCAACACCAAAGGGGACCTTACTTCCCTGAAGTAACCCCAGCGATTTCCTGAGGTCCCCGTCACAACTCGAAAAACACCCCCAGCTTCCCGCCGCAACTCGAGAAACACCCCAAAATTATCCCCTCCATGCGAGTTGAGGAAATTTGGCGATGCAACATCTCAAGAGAAATACCACATTCCTCTTGAAAGGCAAAAAGGTACTTGACACCCTTTATTCGACTCAGAACGTTCCCTCACACAGCCGTCCCCTTTGGAGAGGAGAACAGATTTGATGGACTCAATTCGAGATGAGGCCCTGTGCTCATTTAAGGGCTCGAGAGGAAATCGGAAGTTCCCCTTCCAACAGAAAAGGGGACCTGACTTCCCTGAAGCAACGTCAGCGAGTTCCTGACGTCCCCGTCGCCACTAGAGAAGCACCGCCAGCTTCCCGCCGCAACTCGAGAAACACCCCAAAATTATCCCCTATTTCCAAATGAGGAAAGTTTGCGATGCAGCATCTCAAGAGAAATACCACATTCCCTCTTGAAAGGCAAAAAGGTACTTGACACACTTTATTCGACTCAGAAAGTTCGCTCACACAGCCGTCCCCTTTGGAGAGGAGAACACACTTTATGGACTCAATTCGGGATGAGCCCCTGTGCACATTTAAGGGCTCGAGAGGAAACCGGAAGTTCCCCTTCCAACACCAAAGGGGACCTGACTTCCCTGAAGCAACCCCAGCGAGTTCCTGAGGTCCCCGTCGCAACTCGAGAAGCACCCCCATCTTAGCTTCGCAACTAGAGAAACACTCCAAAATTATCCCCTCCATGCGAGATGAGGAAATTTTGCGATGCAGCATCTCAAGAGAAATACCACATTCCCTCTTGTAAGGCAAAAACGTACTTGAAACCCTTTATTCGACTCAGAAAGTTCCCTCAAACAGCCGTCACCTTTGGAGAGGAGAAGACACGTCATGGACTCAATTCGAAATGAGCCTCTGTGCACATTTAAGGGATCCAGAGGAAACCGGAAGTTCCCCTTCGAACACAAAAGGGGACCTGACTTCCCTGATGCAACCCCAGCGAGATTCTTAGGTCCCCGTGTCAACTCGAGAAGCACCCCCAGCTTCCCGCCGAACTCGAAAAACATCCCAAAATTATCCCCTCCATGTGAGATGAGGAAATTTTGCGATCCAGCATCTCCAGAGAAATACCACATTCCCTCTTGAAAGACAAAATGGTACTTGACACGTTTTATTCGACTCAGAAAGTTTCTTCACACAGCCTTCCCCTTTACAGAGAACACACTTTAATGACTCAATTCGATATGAGCCCTGTGCACATTTAAGGGCTCGAAAGGTAACCGGAGGTTCTCCTTCCAACACCAAAGGGGACCTGACTTCCCTGAAGCAACCCCAGCGAGTTTCTGAGGTCCCCGTCGCAACTCGAGATGCACCCCAATTCAGCGTCGCAACTCGAGAAACACCCCAAAATTATCCCCTCCATGCGAGATGAGGAAATTTTGCGATGCAGCATGTCAAGAGAAATACCACATTCCCTCTTGAAAGGCAAAAAGCTACTTGACACCTTTATTCGACTCAGAAAGTTCCCTCACACAGCCGTCCCCTTTGGAGAGGAGAACACACGTCATGGACTCAATTCGAGATGAGCCCCTGTGCACATTTAAGGGCTCTAGAGGAAACCTGAAGTTCCCCTTCCAACAACAAAGGGGACCTGACTTCCCTGAAGTAACCCCAGAGAGCTACTTAACTCCCCGTCGCAACTCGAGAAGCACCCGCAGCTTCCGGCCTCAACTCGAGAAACACCCCAAAATTATCCCCTCAATGCGAGATGAGGAAATTTTGCGATGCAGCATCTCAAGAGAAATACCACATTCCCTCTTGAAAGGCAAAAAGGTACTTGACACGTTTTATTCGACTCAGAAAGTTTCTTCACACAGCCTTCCCCTTTGCAGAGAACACACTTTAATGACTCAATTCGGGATGAGGTCTGTGCACATTTAAGGGCTCGAACGGTAACCGGAAGTTCTCCTTCCAACACCAAAGGGGACCTGACTTCCCTGAAGCAACCCCAGCGAGTTTCTGAGGTCCCCGTCGCAACTCGAGAAGCACCCCCAATTCAGCGTCGCAACTCGAGAAACACCCCAAAATTATCCCCTCCATGCGAGATGAGGAAATTTTGCGATGCAGCATCTCAAGAGAAATACCACATTCCCTCTTGAAAGGCAAAAAGCTACTTGACACCCTTTATTCGACTCAGAAAGTTCCCTCACACAGCCGTCCCCTTTGGAGAGGAGAACACACGTCATGGACTCAATTCGAGATGAGCTCCTGTGCACATTTAATGTCTCGAGAGGAAACCTGAAGTTCCCCTTCCAACAACAAAGGGGACCTGACGTCCCTGAAGTAACCCCAGCGAGCTACTTAACTCCCCGTTGCAACTCGAGAAGCACCCCCAGCTTCCCGCCTCAACTCGAGAAACACACCAAAATTATCCCCTCAATCCGAGATGAGGAAATTTGCGATGCAGCATCTCAAGAGAAATACCACATTCCCTCTTGAAAGGCAAAAAGGTACTTGACACCCTTTATTAGACTCAGAAAGTTCCCTCACACAGCCGTCCCCTTTGGAGAGGAGAACACACTTGATTCACTCAATTCGAGATGAGTCCCTGTGCACATTTGAGGGCTCGAGAGAAAACCGGAAGTTTCCCTTCCAACACCAAAGGGGACCTTACTTCCCTGAAGTAACCCCAGCGATTTCCTGAGGTCCCCGTCACAACTCGAAAAACACCCCCAGCTTCCCGCCGCAACTCGAGAAACACCCCAAAATTATCCCCTCCATGCGAGTTGAGGAAATTTGGCGATGCAACATCTCAAGAGAAATACCACATTCCTCTTGAAAGGCAAAAAGGTACTTGACACCCTTTATTCGACTCAGAACGTTCCCTCACACAGCCGTCCCCTTTGGAGAGGAGAACAGATTTGATGGACTCAATTCGAGATGAGGCCCTGTGCTCATTTAAGGGCTCGAGAGGAAATCGGAAGTTCCCCTTCCAACAGAAAAGGGGACCTGACTTCCCTGAAGCAACGTCAGCGAGTTCCTGACGTCCCCGTCGCCACTAGAGAAGCACCGCCAGCTTCCCGCCGCAACTCGAGAAACACCCCAAAATTATCCCCTATTTCCAAATGAGGAAAGTTTGCGATGCAGCATCTCAAGAGAAATACCACATTCCCTCTTGAAAGGCAAAAAGGTACTTGACACACTTTATTCGACTCAGAAAGTTCGCTCACACAGCCGTCCCCTTTGGAGAGGAGAACACACTTTATGGACTCAATTCGGGATGAGCCCCTGTGCACATTTAAGGGCTCGAGAGGAAACCGGAAGTTCCCCTTCCAACACCAAAGGGGACCTGACTTCCCTGAAGCAACCCCAGCGAGTTCCTGAGGTCCCCGTCGCAACTCGAGAAGCACCCCCATCTTAGCTTCGCAACTAGAGAAACACTCCAAAATTATCCCCTCCATGCGAGATGAGGAAATTTTGCGATGCAGCATCTCAAGAGAAATACCACATTCCCTCTTGTAAGGCAAAAACGTACTTGAAACCCTTTATTCGACTCAGAAAGTTCCCTCAAACAGCCGTCACCTTTGGAGAGGAGAAGACACGTCATGGACTCAATTCGAAATGAGCCTCTGTGCACATTTAAGGGATCCAGAGGAAACCGGAAGTTCCCCTTCGAACACAAAAGGGGACCTGACTTCCCTGATGCAACCCCAGCGAGATTCTTAGGTCCCCGTGTCAACTCGAGAAGCACCCCCAGCTTCCCGCCGAACTCGAAAAACATCCCAAAATTATCCCCTCCATGTGAGATGAGGAAATTTTGCGATCCAGCATCTCCAGAGAAATACCACATTCCCTCTTGAAAGACAAAATGGTACTTGACACGTTTTATTCGACTCAGAAAGTTTCTTCACACAGCCTTCCCCTTTACAGAGAACACACTTTAATGACTCAATTCGATATGAGCCCTGTGCACATTTAAGGGCTCGAAAGGTAACCGGAGGTTCTCCTTCCAACACCAAAGGGGACCTGACTTCCCTGAAGCAACCCCAGCGAGTTTCTGAGGTCCCCGTCGCAACTCGAGATGCACCCCAATTCAGCGTCGCAACTCGAGAAACACCCCAAAATTATCCCCTCCATGCGAGATGAGGAAATTTTGCGATGCAGCATGTCAAGAGAAATACCACATTCCCTCTTGAAAGGCAAAAAGCTACTTGACACCTTTATTCGACTCAGAAAGTTCCCTCACACAGCCGTCCCCTTTGGAGAGGAGAACACACGTCATGGACTCAATTCGAGATGAGCCCCTGTGCACATTTAAGGGCTCTAGAGGAAACCTGAAGTTCCCCTTCCAACAACAAAGGGGACCTGACTTCCCTGAAGTAACCCCAGAGAGCTACTTAACTCCCCGTCGCAACTCGAGAAGCACCCGCAGCTTCCGGCCTCAACTCGAGAAACACCCCAAAATTATCCCCTCAATGCGAGATGAGGAAATTTTGCGATGCAGCATCTCAAGAGAAATACCACATTCCCTCTTGAAAGGCAAAAAGGTACTTAACACCCTTTATTCGACTCAGAAAATTCCCTCACATAGCCGTCCCCTTTGGAGAGGAAAACACACGTCATGCACTCAATTCGAGATGAGACCCTGTGCACATTTATGGGTTCCAGAGGAAACCGGAAGTTCCCCTTCCAACACCAAAGGTGACCTGACTTCCCTGAAGCAACCCCAGCGAGTTTCTGAGGTCCCTGTCGCAACTCGAGAAGCACCCCCATGTCAGCGTCGCAACTCGAGAAACACACCAAAATTATCCCCTCCATGCGAGATGAGGAAATTTTGCGATGCAGCATCTCAAGAGAAATACCACATTCCCTCTTGAAAGGCAAAAAGCTACTTGACACCCTTTATTCGACTCAGAAAGTTCCCTCATACAGCCGTCCCCTTTGGAGAGGAGAACACACGTCATGGACTCAATTCGAGATGAGCCCCTGTGCACATTTAAGCTCTCGAGAGGAAACCTGAAGTTCCCCTTCCAACAACAAAGGGGACCTGACTTACCTGAAGTAACCACAGCGAGCTACTTAACTCCCCGTCGCAACGCGAGAAGCACCCCCAGCTTCCGGCCTCAACTCGAGAAACACATCAAAATTATACCCTCAATGCGAGATGAGGAAATTTTACGATGCAGCATCTCAAGAGAAATACCACATTCCCTCTTGAAAGGCAAAAAGCTACTTGACACCCTTTATTAGACTCAGAAATTTCCCTCACACAGCCGTCCCCTTTGGAGAGGAGAACACACTTGATGGACTCAATTCGAGATGAGGCCCTGTGCTCATTTAAGGACTCGAGAGGAAACCGGAAGTTCCCCTTCCAACACCAAAGGGGACCTGACTTCCCTGAAGCAACCCCAGCGAGTTCCTGAGGTCCCCGTCGCAACTCGAGAAGCACCCCCAGCTTCCCGCCGCAACTCGAGAAACACTCCAAAATTATCCACTCCATGCGAGATGAGGAAATTTTGCGATGCAGCATCTCAAGAGAAATACCACATTCCCTCTTGTAAGGCAAAAAGGTACTTGAAACCCTTTATTCGACTCAGAAAGTTCCCTCAAACAGCCGTCACCTTTGGAGATGAGAAGACACGTCATGGACTCAATTCGAAATGAGCCTCTGTGCACATTTAAGGGCTCGAGAGGAAACCGGAAGTTCCCCTTCCAACACCAAAGGGGAACTGACTTCCCTGAAGCAACCCCAGCGAGTTCGTGAGGTCCCCGTCGCAACTCGAGAAGCACTCCCAGCTTCCGCCGCAACTCGAGAAACACCCCAAAATTATCCCCTCCATGCGAGATGAGGAAATTTGACGATGCAGCATTTCAAGCGAAATACCACATTCCCTCTGGAAAGGCAAAAAGGTACTTGACAACCTTTATTCGACTCAGGAAGTTCCCTCACTCAGCCGTCCCCTGTGGAGAGGAGAACACACTTTAAGGACTCAATTCGAGAGGAGCCCCTGTGCACACTGAAGGGCTCCAGAGGAAACCGGAAGTTCCCCTTCCAACAGCAAAGGGGCCCTGAGTTCCCTGAAGCAACCCCAGCGAGTTCCTTAGGTCCCCGACGCAAATTGAGAAGCAACCCTACCTTCCCGCCGCAACTTGAGAAACACCCCAAAATTATCCCCTCCATGCGAGATGAGGAAATTTTCCGATGCAGAATCTCAAGAGAAATACCACATTCCCTCTTGAAAGGCAAAAAGGTACTTGACACCCTTTATTCGACCCAGGAAGTTCCCTCATACAGCCGTCCCTTAGGAATGGAGAACACACTTTATGGACTTAATTCGAGTTGAGCCACTGTGCACATTTAAGGGCTCGACCGGAACCCGGAAGTTCCCCTTCCAACAGCATAGGGGACCTGATTTCATTGAAGCAAACCCAGCGAGTTCCTGGGATCCCCGTTGCAACTCGAGAAGCACCCCCAGCTTCCTTCCGCAACTCGAGAAACACACCAAAATTATCCCCTCCATGCGAGATGAGGAAATTTTGCGATGCAGCATCTCAAAAGAAATACCACATTCCCTCTTGAAATGCAAAAAGCTACTTGACACCCTTTATTCGACTCAGAAAGTTCCCTCATACAGCCCTCCCCTTTGGAGAGGAGAACACACGTCATGGACTCAATTCGAGATGAGCCCCTGTGCACATTTAAGGGCTCGAGAGAAAACCTGAAGTTCCCCTTCCAACAACAAAGGGGACCTGACTTCCCTGAAGTAACCACAGCGAGCTACTTAACTCCCCGTTGCAACTCGAGAAGCACCCCCAGCTTCCCGCCTCAACTCGAGAAACACACCAAAATTATCCCCTCAATCCGAGATGAGGAAATTTTGCGATGCAGCATCTCAAGAGAAATACCACATTCCCTCTTGAAAGGCAAAAAGGTACTTGACACCCTTTATTAGACTCAGAAAGTTCCCTCACACAGCCGTCCCCTTTGGAGAGGAGAACACACTTGATGCACTCAATTCGAGATGAGTCCCTGTGCACATTTGAGGGCTCGAGAGAAAACCGGAAGTTTCCCTTCCAACACCAAAGGGGACCTTACTTCCCTGAAATAACCCCAGCGAGTTCCTGAGGTCCCCGTCACAACTCGAAAAACACCCCCAGCTTCCCGCCGCAACTCGAGAAACACCCCAAAATTATCCCCTCCATGCGAGTTGAGGAAATTTGGCGATGCAGCATCTCAAGAGAAATACCACATTCCTCTTGAAAGGCAAAAAGGTACTTGACACCCTTTATTCGACTCAGAACGTTCCCTCACACAGCCGTCCCCGTTGGAGAGGAGAACACATTTGATGGACTCAATTCGAGATGAGGCCCTGTGCTCATTTAAGGGCTCGAGAGGAAATCGGAAGTTCCCCTTCCAACAGAAAAGGGGACCTGACTGCCCTGAAGCAACGCCAGCGAGTTCCTGACGTCCCCGTCGCCACTAGAGAAGCACCGCCAGCTTCCCGCCGCAACTCGAGAAACACCCCAAAATTATCCCCTATTTCCAAATGAGGAAAGTTTGCGATGCAGCATCTCAAGAGAAATACCACATTCCCTCTTGAAAGGCAAAAAGGTACTTGACACACTTTATTCGACTCAGAAAGTTCGCTCACACAGCCGTCCCCTTTGGAGAGGAGAACACACTTTATGGACTCAATTCGGGATGAGCCCCTGTGCACATTTAAGGGCTCGAGAGGAAACCGGAAGTTCCCCTTCCAACACCAAAGGGGACCTGACTTCCCTGAAGCAACCCCAGCGAGTTCCTGAGGTCCCCGTCGCAACTCGAGAAGCACTCCCATCTTAGCTTCGCAACTAGAGAAAACTCCAAATTTATCCCCTCCATGCGAGATGAGGAAATTTTGCGATGCAGCATCTCAAGAGCAATACCACATTCCCTCTTGTAAGGCAAAAACGAACTTGAAACCCTTTATTCGACTCAGAAAGTTCCCTCAAACAGCCGTCACCTTTGGAGAGGAGAAGACACGTCATGGACTCAATTCGAAATGAGCCTCTGTGCACATTTAAGGGATCCAGAGGAAACCGGAAGTTCCCCTTCGAACACAAAAGGGGACCTGACTTCCCTGATGCAACCCCAGCGAGATTCTTAGGTCCCCGTGTCAACTCGAGAAGCACCCCCAGCTTCCCGCCGAACTCAAAAAACATCCCAAAATTATCCCCTCCATGCGAGATGAGGAAATTTTGCGATCCAGCATCTCCAGAGAAATACCACATTCCCTTTTGAAAGACAAAAAGGTACTTGACACGTTTTATTCGACTCAGAAAGTTTCTTCACACAGCCTTCCCCTTTGCAGAGAACACACTTTAATGACTCAATTCGATATGAGCCCTGTGCACATTTATGGGTTCCAGAGGAAACCGGAAGTTCCCCTTTCAACACCAAAGGGGACCTGACTTCCCTGAAGCAACCCCAGCGAGTTCCTGAGGTCCCCATCGCAACTCGAGAAGCACCCCCACCTTCCCGCCGCAACTCGAGAAACACCCCAAAATTATCCCCTCCATGCGAAATGAGGAAATTTGCGATGCAGCATCTCAAGAGAAATACCACATTCCCTCTTGAAAGGCAAAAAGGTACTTGACACGTTTTATTCGACTCAGAAAGTTTCTTCACACAGCCTTCCCCTTTGCAGAGAACACACTTTAATGACTCAATTCGGGATGAGGTCTGTGCACATTTAAGGGCTCGAACGGTAACCGGAAGTTCTCCTTCCAACACCAAAGGGGACCTGACTTCCCTGAAGCAACCCCAGCGAGTTTCTGAGGTCCCCGTCGCAACTCGAGAAGCACCCCCAATTCAGCGTCGCAACTCGAGAAACACCCCAAAATTATCCCCTCCATGCGAGATGAGGAAATTTTGCGATGCAGCATCTCAAGAGAAATACCACATTCCCTCTTGAAAGGCAAAAAGCTACTTGACACCCTTTATTCGACTCAGAAAGTTCCCTCACACAGCCGTCCCCTTTGGAGAGGAGAACACACGTCATGGACTCAATTCGAGATGAGCTCCTGTGCACATTTAATGTCTCGAGAGGAAACCTGAAGTTCCCCTTCCAACAACAAAGGGGACCTGACGTCCCTGAAGTAACCCCAGCGAGCTACTTAACTCCCCGTTGCAACTCGAGAAGCACCCCCAGCTTCCCGCCTCAACTCGAGAAACACACCAAAATTATCCCCTCAATCCGAGATGAGGAAATTTGCGATGCAGCATCTCAAGAGAAATACCACATTCCCTCTTGAAAGGCAAAAAGGTACTTGACACCCTTTATTAGACTCAGAAAGTTCCCTCACACAGCCGTCCCCTTTGGAGAGGAGAACACACTTGATTCACTCAATTCGAGATGAGTCCCTGTGCACATTTGAGGGCTCGAGAGAAAACCGGAAGTTTCCCTTCCAACACCAAAGGGGACCTTACTTCCCTGAAGTAACCCCAGCGATTTCCTGAGGTCCCCGTCACAACTCGAAAAACACCCCCAGCTTCCCGCCGCAACTCGAGAAACACCCCAAAATTATCCCCTCCATGCGAGTTGAGGAAATTTGGCGATGCAACATCTCAAGAGAAATACCACATTCCTCTTGAAAGGCAAAAAGGTACTTGACACCCTTTATTCGACTCAGAACGTTCCCTCACACAGCCGTCCCCTTTGGAGAGGAGAACAGATTTGATGGACTCAATTCGAGATGAGGCCCTGTGCTCATTTAAGGGCTCGAGAGGAAATCGGAAGTTCCCCTTCCAACAGAAAAGGGGACCTGACTTCCCTGAAGCAACGTCAGCGAGTTCCTGACGTCCCCGTCGCCACTAGAGAAGCACCGCCAGCTTCCCGCCGCAACTCGAGAAACACCCCAAAATTATCCCCTATTTCCAAATGAGGAAAGTTTGCGATGCAGCATCTCAAGAGAAATACCACATTCCCTCTTGAAAGGCAAAAAGGTACTTGACACACTTTATTCGACTCAGAAAGTTCGCTCACACAGCCGTCCCCTTTGGAGAGGAGAACACACTTTATGGACTCAATTCGGGATGAGCCCCTGTGCACATTTAAGGGCTCGAGAGGAAACCGGAAGTTCCCCTTCCAACACCAAAGGGGACCTGACTTCCCTGAAGCAACCCCAGCGAGTTCCTGAGGTCCCCGTCGCAACTCGAGAAGCACCCCCATCTTAGCTTCGCAACTAGAGAAACACTCCAAAATTATCCCCTCCATGCGAGATGAGGAAATTTTGCGATGCAGCATCTCAAGAGAAATACCACATTCCCTCTTGTAAGGCAAAAACGTACTTGAAACCCTTTATTCGACTCAGAAAGTTCCCTCAAACAGCCGTCACCTTTGGAGAGGAGAAGACACGTCATGGACTCAATTCGAAATGAGCCTCTGTGCACATTTAAGGGATCCAGAGGAAACCGGAAGTTCCCCTTCGAACACAAAAGGGGACCTGACTTCCCTGATGCAACCCCAGCGAGATTCTTAGGTCCCCGTGTCAACTCGAGAAGCACCCCCAGCTTCCCGCCGAACTCGAAAAACATCCCAAAATTATCCCCTCCATGTGAGATGAGGAAATTTTGCGATCCAGCATCTCCAGAGAAATACCACATTCCCTCTTGAAAGACAAAATGGTACTTGACACGTTTTATTCGACTCAGAAAGTTTCTTCACACAGCCTTCCCCTTTACAGAGAACACACTTTAATGACTCAATTCGATATGAGCCCTGTGCACATTTAAGGGCTCGAAAGGTAACCGGAGGTTCTCCTTCCAACACCAAAGGGGACCTGACTTCCCTGAAGCAACCCCAGCGAGTTTCTGAGGTCCCCGTCGCAACTCGAGATGCACCCCAATTCAGCGTCGCAACTCGAGAAACACCCCAAAATTATCCCCTCCATGCGAGATGAGGAAATTTTGCGATGCAGCATGTCAAGAGAAATACCACATTCCCTCTTGAAAGGCAAAAAGCTACTTGACACCTTTATTCGACTCAGAAAGTTCCCTCACACAGCCGTCCCCTTTGGAGAGGAGAACACACGTCATGGACTCAATTCGAGATGAGCCCCTGTGCACATTTAAGGGCTCTAGAGGAAACCTGAAGTTCCCCTTCCAACAACAAAGGGGACCTGACTTCCCTGAAGTAACCCCAGAGAGCTACTTAACTCCCCGTCGCAACTCGAGAAGCACCCGCAGCTTCCGGCCTCAACTCGAGAAACACCCCAAAATTATCCCCTCAATGCGAGATGAGGAAATTTTGCGATGCAGCATCTCAAGAGAAATACCACATTCCCTCTTGAAAGGCAAAAAGGTACTTAACACCCTTTATTCGACTCAGAAAATTCCCTCACATAGCCGTCCCCTTTGGAGAGGAAAACACACGTCATGCACTCAATTCGAGATGAGACCCTGTGCACATTTATGGGTTCCAGAGGAAACCGGAAGTTCCCCTTCCAACACCAAAGGTGACCTGACTTCCCTGAAGCAACCCCAGCGAGTTTCTGAGGTCCCTGTCGCAACTCGAGAAGCACCCCCATGTCAGCGTCGCAACTCGAGAAACACACCAAAATTATCCCCTCCATGCGAGATGAGGAAATTTTGCGATGCAGCATCTCAAGAGAAATACCACATTCCCTCTTGAAAGGCAAAAAGCTACTTGACACCCTTTATTCGACTCAGAAAGTTCCCTCATACAGCCGTCCCCTTTGGAGAGGAGAACACACGTCATGGACTCAATTCGAGATGAGCCCCTGTGCACATTTAAGCTCTCGAGAGGAAACCTGAAGTTCCCCTTCCAACAACAAAGGGGACCTGACTTACCTGAAGTAACCACAGCGAGCTACTTAACTCCCCGTCGCAACGCGAGAAGCACCCCCAGCTTCCGGCCTCAACTCGAGAAACACATCAAAATTATACCCTCAATGCGAGATGAGGAAATTTTACGATGCAGCATCTCAAGAGAAATACCACATTCCCTCTTGAAAGGCAAAAAGCTACTTGACACCCTTTATTAGACTCAGAAATTTCCCTCACACAGCCGTCCCCTTTGGAGAGGAGAACACACTTGATGGACTCAATTCGAGATGAGGCCCTGTGCTCATTTAAGGACTCGAGAGGAAACCGGAAGTTCCCCTTCCAACACCAAAGGGGACCTGACTTCCCTGAAGCAACCCCAGCGAGTTCCTGAGGTCCCCGTCGCAACTCGAGAAGCACCCCCAGCTTCCCGCCGCAACTCGAGAAACACTCCAAAATTATCCACTCCATGCGAGATGAGGAAATTTTGCGATGCAGCATCTCAAGAGAAATACCACATTCCCTCTTGTAAGGCAAAAAGGTACTTGAAACCCTTTATTCGACTCAGAAAGTTCCCTCAAACAGCCGTCACCTTTGGAGATGAGAAGACACGTCATGGACTCAATTCGAAATGAGCCTCTGTGCACATTTAAGGGCTCGAGAGGAAACCGGAAGTTCCCCTTCCAACACCAAAGGGGAACTGACTTCCCTGAAGCAACCCCAGCGAGTTCGTGAGGTCCCCGTCGCAACTCGAGAAGCACTCCCAGCTTCCGCCGCAACTCGAGAAACACCCCAAAATTATCCCCTCCATGCGAGATGAGGAAATTTGACGATGCAGCATTTCAAGCGAAATACCACATTCCCTCTGGAAAGGCAAAAAGGTACTTGACAACCTTTATTCGACTCAGGAAGTTCCCTCACTCAGCCGTCCCCTGTGGAGAGGAGAACACACTTTAAGGACTCAATTCGAGAGGAGCCCCTGTGCACACTGAAGGGCTCCAGAGGAAACCGGAAGTTCCCCTTCCAACAGCAAAGGGGCCCTGAGTTCCCTGAAGCAACCCCAGCGAGTTCCTTAGGTCCCCGACGCAAATTGAGAAGCAACCCTACCTTCCCGCCGCAACTTGAGAAACACCCCAAAATTATCCCCTCCATGCGAGATGAGGAAATTTTCCGATGCAGAATCTCAAGAGAAATACCACATTCCCTCTTGAAAGGCAAAAAGGTACTTGACACCCTTTATTCGACCCAGGAAGTTCCCTCATACAGCCGTCCCTTAGGAATGGAGAACACACTTTATGGACTTAATTCGAGTTGAGCCACTGTGCACATTTAAGGGCTCGACCGGAACCCGGAAGTTCCCCTTCCAACAGCATAGGGGACCTGATTTCATTGAAGCAAACCCAGCGAGTTCCTGGGATCCCCGTTGCAACTCGAGAAGCACCCCCAGCTTCCTTCCGCAACTCGAGAAACACACCAAAATTATCCCCTCCATGCGAGATGAGGAAATTTTGCGATGCAGCATCTCAAAAGAAATACCACATTCCCTCTTGAAATGCAAAAAGCTACTTGACACCCTTTATTCGACTCAGAAAGTTCCCTCATACAGCCCTCCCCTTTGGAGAGGAGAACACACGTCATGGACTCAATTCGAGATGAGCCCCTGTGCACATTTAAGGGCTCGAGAGAAAACCTGAAGTTCCCCTTCCAACAACAAAGGGGACCTGACTTCCCTGAAGTAACCACAGCGAGCTACTTAACTCCCCGTTGCAACTCGAGAAGCACCCCCAGCTTCCCGCCTCAACTCGAGAAACACACCAAAATTATCCCCTCAATCCGAGATGAGGAAATTTTGCGATGCAGCATCTCAAGAGAAATACCACATTCCCTCTTGAAAGGCAAAAAGGTACTTGACACCCTTTATTAGACTCAGAAAGTTCCCTCACACAGCCGTCCCCTTTGGAGAGGAGAACACACTTGATGCACTCAATTCGAGATGAGTCCCTGTGCACATTTGAGGGCTCGAGAGAAAACCGGAAGTTTCCCTTCCAACACCAAAGGGGACCTTACTTCCCTGAAATAACCCCAGCGAGTTCCTGAGGTCCCCGTCACAACTCGAAAAACACCCCCAGCTTCCCGCCGCAACTCGAGAAACACCCCAAAATTATCCCCTCCATGCGAGTTGAGGAAATTTGGCGATGCAGCATCTCAAGAGAAATACCACATTCCTCTTGAAAGGCAAAAAGGTACTTGACACCCTTTATTCGACTCAGAACGTTCCCTCACACAGCCGTCCCCGTTGGAGAGGAGAACACATTTGATGGACTCAATTCGAGATGAGGCCCTGTGCTCATTTAAGGGCTCGAGAGGAAATCGGAAGTTCCCCTTCCAACAGAAAAGGGGACCTGACTGCCCTGAAGCAACGCCAGCGAGTTCCTGACGTCCCCGTCGCCACTAGAGAAGCACCGCCAGCTTCCCGCCGCAACTCGAGAAACACCCCAAAATTATCCCCTATTTCCAAATGAGGAAAGTTTGCGATGCAGCATCTCAAGAGAAATACCACATTCCCTCTTGAAAGGCAAAAAGGTACTTGACACACTTTATTCGACTCAGAAAGTTCGCTCACACAGCCGTCCCCTTTGGAGAGGAGAACACACTTTATGGACTCAATTCGGGATGAGCCCCTGTGCACATTTAAGGGCTCGAGAGGAAACCGGAAGTTCCCCTTCCAACACCAAAGGGGACCTGACTTCCCTGAAGCAACCCCAGCGAGTTCCTGAGGTCCCCGTCGCAACTCGAGAAGCACTCCCATCTTAGCTTCGCAACTAGAGAAAACTCCAAATTTATCCCCTCCATGCGAGATGAGGAAATTTTGCGATGCAGCATCTCAAGAGCAATACCACATTCCCTCTTGTAAGGCAAAAACGAACTTGAAACCCTTTATTCGACTCAGAAAGTTCCCTCAAACAGCCGTCACCTTTGGAGAGGAGAAGACACGTCATGGACTCAATTCGAAATGAGCCTCTGTGCACATTTAAGGGATCCAGAGGAAACCGGAAGTTCCCCTTCGAACACAAAAGGGGACCTGACTTCCCTGATGCAACCCCAGCGAGATTCTTAGGTCCCCGTGTCAACTCGAGAAGCACCCCCAGCTTCCCGCCGAACTCAAAAAACATCCCAAAATTATCCCCTCCATGCGAGATGAGGAAATTTTGCGATCCAGCATCTCCAGAGAAATACCACATTCCCTTTTGAAAGACAAAAAGGTACTTGACACGTTTTATTCGACTCAGAAAGTTTCTTCACACAGCCTTCCCCTTTGCAGAGAACACACTTTAATGACTCAATTCGATATGAGCCCTGTGCACATTTATGGGTTCCAGAGGAAACCGGAAGTTCCCCTTTCAACACCAAAGGGGACCTGACTTCCCTGAAGCAACCCCAGCGAGTTCCTGAGGTCCCCATCGCAACTCGAGAAGCACCCCCACCTTCCCGCCGCAACTCGAGAAACACCCCAAAATTATCCCCTCCATGCGAAATGAGGAAATTTGCGATGCAGCATCTCAAGAGAAATACCACATTCCCTCTTGAAAGGCAAAAAGGTACTTGACACGTTTTATTCGACTCAGAAAGTTTCTTCACACAGCCTTCCCCTTTGCAGAGAACACACTTTAATGACTCAATTCGGGATGAGGTCTGTGCACATTTAAGGGCTCGAACGGTAACCGGAAGTTCTCCTTCCAACACCAAAGGGGACCTGACTTCCCTGAAGCAACCCCAGCGAGTTTCTGAGGTCCCCGTCGCAACTCGAGAAGCACCCCCAATTCAGCGTCGCAACTCGAGAAACACCCCAAAATTATCCCCTCCATGCGAGATGAGGAAATTTTGCGATGCAGCATCTCAAGAGAAATACCACATTCCCTCTTGAAAGGCAAAAAGCTACTTGACACCCTTTATTCGACTCAGAAAGTTCCCTCACACAGCCGTCCCCTTTGGAGAGGAGAACACACGTCATGGACTCAATTCGAGATGAGCTCCTGTGCACATTTAATGTCTCGAGAGGAAACCTGAAGTTCCCCTTCCAACAACAAAGGGGACCTGACGTCCCTGAAGTAACCCCAGCGAGCTACTTAACTCCCCGTTGCAACTCGAGAAGCACCCCCAGCTTCCCGCCTCAACTCGAGAAACACACCAAAATTATCCCCTCAATCCGAGATGAGGAAATTTGCGATGCAGCATCTCAAGAGAAATACCACATTCCCTCTTGAAAGGCAAAAAGGTACTTGACACCCTTTATTAGACTCAGAAAGTTCCCTCACACAGCCGTCCCCTTTGGAGAGGAGAACACACTTGATTCACTCAATTCGAGATGAGTCCCTGTGCACATTTGAGGGCTCGAGAGAAAACCGGAAGTTTCCCTTCCAACACCAAAGGGGACCTTACTTCCCTGAAGTAACCCCAGCGATTTCCTGAGGTCCCCGTCACAACTCGAAAAACACCCCCAGCTTCCCGCCGCAACTCGAGAAACACCCCAAAATTATCCCCTCCATGCGAGTTGAGGAAATTTGGCGATGCAACATCTCAAGAGAAATACCACATTCCTCTTGAAAGGCAAAAAGGTACTTGACACCCTTTATTCGACTCAGAACGTTCCCTCACACAGCCGTCCCCTTTGGAGAGGAGAACAGATTTGATGGACTCAATTCGAGATGAGGCCCTGTGCTCATTTAAGGGCTCGAGAGGAAATCGGAAGTTCCCCTTCCAACAGAAAAGGGGACCTGACTTCCCTGAAGCAACGTCAGCGAGTTCCTGACGTCCCCGTCGCCACTAGAGAAGCACCGCCAGCTTCCCGCCGCAACTCGAGAAACACCCCAAAATTATCCCCTATTTCCAAATGAGGAAAGTTTGCGATGCAGCATCTCAAGAGAAATACCACATTCCCTCTTGAAAGGCAAAAAGGTACTTGACACACTTTATTCGACTCAGAAAGTTCGCTCACACAGCCGTCCCCTTTGGAGAGGAGAACACACTTTATGGACTCAATTCGGGATGAGCCCCTGTGCACATTTAAGGGCTCGAGAGGAAACCGGAAGTTCCCCTTCCAACACCAAAGGGGACCTGACTTCCCTGAAGCAACCCCAGCGAGTTCCTGAGGTCCCCGTCGCAACTCGAGAAGCACCCCCATCTTAGCTTCGCAACTAGAGAAACACTCCAAAATTATCCCCTCCATGCGAGATGAGGAAATTTTGCGATGCAGCATCTCAAGAGAAATACCACATTCCCTCTTGTAAGGCAAAAACGTACTTGAAACCCTTTATTCGACTCAGAAAGTTCCCTCAAACAGCCGTCACCTTTGGAGAGGAGAAGACACGTCATGGACTCAATTCGAAATGAGCCTCTGTGCACATTTAAGGGATCCAGAGGAAACCGGAAGTTCCCCTTCGAACACAAAAGGGGACCTGACTTCCCTGATGCAACCCCAGCGAGATTCTTAGGTCCCCGTGTCAACTCGAGAAGCACCCCCAGCTTCCCGCCGAACTCGAAAAACATCCCAAAATTATCCCCTCCATGTGAGATGAGGAAATTTTGCGATCCAGCATCTCCAGAGAAATACCACATTCCCTCTTGAAAGACAAAATGGTACTTGACACGTTTTATTCGACTCAGAAAGTTTCTTCACACAGCCTTCCCCTTTACAGAGAACACACTTTAATGACTCAATTCGATATGAGCCCTGTGCACATTTAAGGGCTCGAAAGGTAACCGGAGGTTCTCCTTCCAACACCAAAGGGGACCTGACTTCCCTGAAGCAACCCCAGCGAGTTTCTGAGGTCCCCGTCGCAACTCGAGATGCACCCCAATTCAGCGTCGCAACTCGAGAAACACCCCAAAATTATCCCCTCCATGCGAGATGAGGAAATTTTGCGATGCAGCATGTCAAGAGAAATACCACATTCCCTCTTGAAAGGCAAAAAGCTACTTGACACCTTTATTCGACTCAGAAAGTTCCCTCACACAGCCGTCCCCTTTGGAGAGGAGAACACACGTCATGGACTCAATTCGAGATGAGCCCCTGTGCACATTTAAGGGCTCTAGAGGAAACCTGAAGTTCCCCTTCCAACAACAAAGGGGACCTGACTTCCCTGAAGTAACCCCAGAGAGCTACTTAACTCCCCGTCGCAACTCGAGAAGCACCCGCAGCTTCCGGCCTCAACTCGAGAAACACCCCAAAATTATCCCCTCAATGCGAGATGAGGAAATTTTGCGATGCAGCATCTCAAGAGAAATACCACATTCCCTCTTGAAAGGCAAAAAGGTACTTGACACGTTTTATTCGACTCAGAAAGTTTCTTCACACAGCCTTCCCCTTTGCAGAGAACACACTTTAATGACTCAATTCGGGATGAGGTCTGTGCACATTTAAGGGCTCGAACGGTAACCGGAAGTTCTCCTTCCAACACCAAAGGGGACCTGACTTCCCTGAAGCAACCCCAGCGAGTTTCTGAGGTCCCCGTCGCAACTCGAGAAGCACCCCCAATTCAGCGTCGCAACTCGAGAAACACCCCAAAATTATCCCCTCCATGCGAGATGAGGAAATTTTGCGATGCAGCATCTCAAGAGAAATACCACATTCCCTCTTGAAAGGCAAAAAGCTACTTGACACCCTTTATTCGACTCAGAAAGTTCCCTCACACAGCCGTCCCCTTTGGAGAGGAGAACACACGTCATGGACTCAATTCGAGATGAGCTCCTGTGCACATTTAATGTCTCGAGAGGAAACCTGAAGTTCCCCTTCCAACAACAAAGGGGACCTGACGTCCCTGAAGTAACCCCAGCGAGCTACTTAACTCCCCGTTGCAACTCGAGAAGCACCCCCAGCTTCCCGCCTCAACTCGAGAAACACACCAAAATTATCCCCTCAATCCGAGATGAGGAAATTTGCGATGCAGCATCTCAAGAGAAATACCACATTCCCTCTTGAAAGGCAAAAAGGTACTTGACACCCTTTATTAGACTCAGAAAGTTCCCTCACACAGCCGTCCCCTTTGGAGAGGAGAACACACTTGATTCACTCAATTCGAGATGAGTCCCTGTGCACATTTGAGGGCTCGAGAGAAAACCGGAAGTTTCCCTTCCAACACCAAAGGGGACCTTACTTCCCTGAAGTAACCCCAGCGATTTCCTGAGGTCCCCGTCACAACTCGAAAAACACCCCCAGCTTCCCGCCGCAACTCGAGAAACACCCCAAAATTATCCCCTCCATGCGAGTTGAGGAAATTTGGCGATGCAACATCTCAAGAGAAATACCACATTCCTCTTGAAAGGCAAAAAGGTACTTGACACCCTTTATTCGACTCAGAACGTTCCCTCACACAGCCGTCCCCTTTGGAGAGGAGAACAGATTTGATGGACTCAATTCGAGATGAGGCCCTGTGCTCATTTAAGGGCTCGAGAGGAAATCGGAAGTTCCCCTTCCAACAGAAAAGGGGACCTGACTTCCCTGAAGCAACGTCAGCGAGTTCCTGACGTCCCCGTCGCCACTAGAGAAGCACCGCCAGCTTCCCGCCGCAACTCGAGAAACACCCCAAAATTATCCCCTATTTCCAAATGAGGAAAGTTTGCGATGCAGCATCTCAAGAGAAATACCACATTCCCTCTTGAAAGGCAAAAAGGTACTTGACACACTTTATTCGACTCAGAAAGTTCGCTCACACAGCCGTCCCCTTTGGAGAGGAGAACACACTTTATGGACTCAATTCGGGATGAGCCCCTGTGCACATTTAAGGGCTCGAGAGGAAACCGGAAGTTCCCCTTCCAACACCAAAGGGGACCTGACTTCCCTGAAGCAACCCCAGCGAGTTCCTGAGGTCCCCGTCGCAACTCGAGAAGCACCCCCATCTTAGCTTCGCAACTAGAGAAACACTCCAAAATTATCCCCTCCATGCGAGATGAGGAAATTTTGCGATGCAGCATCTCAAGAGAAATACCACATTCCCTCTTGTAAGGCAAAAACGTACTTGAAACCCTTTATTCGACTCAGAAAGTTCCCTCAAACAGCCGTCACCTTTGGAGAGGAGAAGACACGTCATGGACTCAATTCGAAATGAGCCTCTGTGCACATTTAAGGGATCCAGAGGAAACCGGAAGTTCCCCTTCGAACACAAAAGGGGACCTGACTTCCCTGATGCAACCCCAGCGAGATTCTTAGGTCCCCGTGTCAACTCGAGAAGCACCCCCAGCTTCCCGCCGAACTCGAAAAACATCCCAAAATTATCCCCTCCATGTGAGATGAGGAAATTTTGCGATCCAGCATCTCCAGAGAAATACCACATTCCCTCTTGAAAGACAAAATGGTACTTGACACGTTTTATTCGACTCAGAAAGTTTCTTCACACAGCCTTCCCCTTTACAGAGAACACACTTTAATGACTCAATTCGATATGAGCCCTGTGCACATTTAAGGGCTCGAAAGGTAACCGGAGGTTCTCCTTCCAACACCAAAGGGGACCTGACTTCCCTGAAGCAACCCCAGCGAGTTTCTGAGGTCCCCGTCGCAACTCGAGATGCACCCCAATTCAGCGTCGCAACTCGAGAAACACCCCAAAATTATCCCCTCCATGCGAGATGAGGAAATTTTGCGATGCAGCATGTCAAGAGAAATACCACATTCCCTCTTGAAAGGCAAAAAGCTACTTGACACCTTTATTCGACTCAGAAAGTTCCCTCACACAGCCGTCCCCTTTGGAGAGGAGAACACACGTCATGGACTCAATTCGAGATGAGCCCCTGTGCACATTTAAGGGCTCTAGAGGAAACCTGAAGTTCCCCTTCCAACAACAAAGGGGACCTGACTTCCCTGAAGTAACCCCAGAGAGCTACTTAACTCCCCGTCGCAACTCGAGAAGCACCCGCAGCTTCCGGCCTCAACTCGAGAAACACCCCAAAATTATCCCCTCCATGCGAGATGAGGAAATATTGCGATGCAGCATCTCAAGAGAAACACCACATTCCCTCTTGAAAGGCAAAAAGGTACTTGACACCCTTTATTCGACTCAGAAAGTTCCCTCACACAGCCGTCCCCTTTGCAGAGGAGAACTCACTTTATGGACTCAATTAGGAATGAGTCCCTGTGCACATTTAAGGGCTCGAGAGGTAATAGGAAGTTCCCCTTCCAACACCACAGGGGACCTGACTTCCCTGAAGCAAACCCAGCGAGTTCCTGAGGTCCCCATCGCAACTCGAGAAGCACCCCCAGCTTCCCGCCGCAACTCAGAAACTCGCCAATATTATCCCCTCCATGCCAGATGAGGAAATTTTGCGATGCAGCATCTCAAGAAAAATACCACATTCCCTCTGGAAAGGTCAAAAAGTACTTGACACCCTTTATTCGACTCAGAAACTTCCCTCACACAGCCGTCCCCTTTGGAGAGGAGAACACACTTTACGGACTCAATTCGAGAGGAGCCCCTGTGCACATTGAAGGGCTCGAGAGGAAACCGGAAGTTCCCCTTCCAACAACAAGGGGACCTGACTTCCCTGAAGCAATCCCAGCGAGTTCCTGAGATCCTCATCGCAACTCGAGAAGCACACCCAGCTTCCGCCGCAACTCGAGAAACACCCTAAAATTATCCCCTCCATGCGAGATGAGGAAATTTGGGGATGCAGCATCTCAAGAGAAATACCATATTCCCTCTTGAAAGGTAAAAAGGTACTTGACACCCTTTACTCGACTCAGAAAGTTCCCTCACACAGCCGTCCCCTTTGGAGAGGAGAACACAGGTTACAGACTCAATTCGAGAGGAGCCCCTGTGCACATTGAAGGGCTCGAAAGGAAACCGGAAGTTCCCCTTCCAACACAAGAGGGGACCTGACTTCCCGGAACCAACGCCAGCCAGTCCCTGAGGTCCCCGTCGCAACTCGAGATGCACCCCCAGCTTCCCGCCGCAACTCGAGAAACACAACAAACTTATCCACTCCATGCGAGATGAGGAAATTTTGCGATACAGCATCTCAAGCAAATACCACATTCCCTCTGGAAAGTCAAAAAGGTACTTGACACCCTTTATTCGATTCAGAAAGTTCCCTCACACAGCCGTCCCCTTTGGAGAGGATAACACACTTAACGGACTCAATTCGAGAGGAGCCCCTGTGCACATTGAAGGGCTCGAGAGGAATCCGGAAGTTCCCCTTCCAACAGCAAAGGGGACCTGACTTCCCCGAAGCAACCCCAGCGAGTTCCTTAGGTCCCCGTCGCAACTCGAGAAGCACCCCCAGCTTCCCGCCGCAACTCGAGAAACACCCAAAAATTATCCCCTCCAAGCGAGATGAGGAAATTTGGCGATGAAGCATCTCAAAAAAATACCACATTCCCTCTGGAAAGGCAAACAGGTACTTGACACCCTTTATTCGACTCAGAAAGTTCCCTCACACAGCCGTCCCGTTTGGAGAGGAGAACACACTTTCCCGACTCAATACCGAATGAGCCCCTGTGCACATTTAAGGGCTCGAGAGGAAACAGGAAGTTCCCCTTCCAACACCAAAGGGAACCTGACTTCCCTGAAGCAACCCCAGCGAGTTCCTGAGGTCCCCGTCGCAACTCGAGAAGCACCACCAGCTTCCCGCCGCAACTCGAGAAACACTGCAAAATATTCCCCTCCATGCGAGATGAGGAAATTTGGCGATGCAGCATCTCAAGAAAATACCACATTCCCTATTGAAAGGCAAAAAGGTACTTGACACCCTTTTTTCGACTCAGAAACTTCCCTCACACAGCCGTCCCCTTTGGAGAGGAGAACACACTTTACGGACTCAATTCGAGAAGAGCCCCTGTGCACATTGAAGGGCTCGCGAGGAAACCGGAAGTTCCCATTCCAACAACAAAGGGGACCTGACTTCCCTGAAGCAACCCCAGCGAGTTCCTGAGGTCCCCGTCACAACTCAAGTAGCACCCCCAGCTTCCGCCGCAACTCGAGAAACACCCCAAAATTTTCCCCTCCATGCGAGATGAGGAAATTTTCCGATGCAGAATCTCAAGAGAAATACCACATTCCCTCTTGAAAGGCAAAAAGGTACTTGACACCCTTTATTCGACTCAGGAAGTTCCCTCATACAGCCGTCCCTTTGGAATGGAGAACACACTTTATGGACTTAATTCGAGTTGAGCCCCTGTGCACATTTAAGGGCTCGACCGGAACCCGGAAGTTCCCCTTCCAGCAGCAAAGGGGACCTGATTTCATTGAAGCAAACCCAGCGAGTTCCTGGGATCCCCGTTGCAACTCGAGAAGCACCCCCAGCTTCCCGCCGCACCTCGAGAAACACACCAAAATTATCCCCTCCATGCGAGATGAGGAAATTTCGCGATGCAGCATCTCAAGAGAAATACCAGATTCCCTCTTGAAAGGCAAAAAGGTACTTGACACCCTTTATTCGACTCAGAAAGTTCCCTCACACAGCCGTCCCCTTTGGAGAGGAGGACACAATTTATGGACTCAATTCGAGATGAGCCCCTGTGCACATTTAAGTTCTCGAGAGGAACCCGGAAGTTCCCCTTCCAACAGCAAAGGGGACCGGACTTTCCTGAAGCAACCCCATCGAGTTCCTGAGCTCCCCGTCTCATCTCGTGAAGTACCCCAAGCTTCCCACCGCAACTCGAAAAACACACCAAAATTATCCCCTCCATGCGAGATCAGGAAATTTTGCGATGCAGCATCTCAAGAGAAATACCACATTCCCTCTTGAAAGGCAAAATTGTACTTGACACCCTTTATTTGACTCAGAAAGTTCCCTCACACAGCTGTCCCCTTCGGAGAGGAGAACACACGTCATGGATTTAATTGGAGATGAGCCCCTGTGCACATTTAAGGGCTCGAGAGGAAACCGGAAGTTCCCGTTCCAACACCAAAGGGGACCTGAGTTCCCTGAGCTACCCCATCGAATTCCTGAGGTCCCCGTCGCAACTCGAGAAGCACCCCCAGCTTCCCGCCGCAACTGGAAAAACGCCCGAAAATTATCCACTCAATGCGAGATGAGGAAATTTTGCGATACAGCATCTCAAGAGAAATATCACATTCCCTCTTGAAAGGCAGAAAGGTATTTGACACCCTTTGTTCGACTGAGAAAGTTCCCGCACACAGCCATCCCCTCTGCAGAGGACAACAAACTTTATGGACTCATTTCGAGATGAGACCCTGTGCACATTTAAGGGCTCGAGAGGAACCCGAAAGTTTCCCTTCCAACACCAAAGGGGACCTGACTTCCCTGAAGCAACCCCAGCGAGTTCCTGACGTCACCGTCGCAACTCGAGAAGCAACCCCAGCATCCCGACGCAACTCGAGAAACACCCAAAATTATCTCCTCCACGCGAGATAAGGAAATTATGCGATGTAGCATCTCAAGAGAAATACCACATTCCCTCTTGAAAGGCAAAAAGTTTCTTGACACCCATTATTCGACTCAGAAAGTTCCCTCACACAGCCGTCCCGTTTGGAGAGGAGAACAAACGTCATGGACTCAATTCGAGATGAGCCCCTGTGCACATTTAAGGGCTCGAGAGGATACAGGATGTTCCCCTTCCAACAGCAAATGGAACCTGACTTCCCTGAAGCAACCCCAGCGAGTTCCTGAGGTCCCCGTCGCAACTCAAGAAGCACCCCCGGCTTCCCGCCGCAACTCGAAAAACACCGAAAAATTATCCCTTCCTTGCGAGATGAGAAAATTTGGCGATGCAGCATCTCAAGAGAAATACCACATTCCCTCTTGAAAGGCGTAAAGGTATTGGACACGCTTTATTCGACTCAGAAAGTTCCCTTGTACAGCCGTCCCCTTTGGAGAGGAGAAAACACGTTATGGACTCAATTCGAGATGAGACCCTGTGCACATTTAAGGGCTCGAGAGGAAACCGGAAGTTCCCTTTGCAACACCAAAGGGGACTTCACTTCCCTGAAGCAACCCCAGCGAGTTCCTGAGGTCCCCGTCCCAACTCGATAAGCACCCCCAGCTTCCCGCCGCAACTCGAGATACACACCAAAATTATCCCCTCCATGCGAGATGAAGAAATTTTGCGATGCAGCATCTCAAGAGAAATACCACATTCCATCTTGAAAGGCAAAAAGGTAGTTGACACCCTTTATTCGACTCAGAAAGTTCCCTCACAAAGCCGTCCACTTTGGAGAGGAGAACACACTTGATGGACTCAATTCGAGATGAGCCCCTGTGCACATTGAAGGGCTGGAGAGGAAACGAGAAGTTCCCCTTCCAACACCAAAGGGGACCTGACTGCCATGACAACCCCAGCGAGTTCATGAGGTCCCCGTAGCAACTCGAGAAGCACTCCCAGCATCCCGCCGCAACTCAAGAAACACCCCAAAATTATCCCCTCCAGGCGAGTGAGGAAATTTTGCGATACAGCATCTCAAGAGAAATACCACATTCCCTCTTGAAAGGCAAAAAGTTACTTGACACCCTTTATTCGACTCAGAAAGTTGCTTCACACAGCCGTCCCCTTTGGAGAGGAGAACACACTTGATGGACTAAATTCGAATGAGCCCCTGTGCACATTTAAGGGCTCGAGAGGAACCCGGAGTTCCCCTTCCAACAGCAAATGGGACCTGACTTCCCTGAAGCAATGCCAGCGAGTTCCTGAGGTCACCGTCACAACTCGAGAAGCACCCGCAGCTTCCCGCCGCAACTCGAAAAACAGACAAAAATTATCCCCTCCATGCGAGATGAGGAAATTTGGCGATGCAGCATCTCAAGAGAAATACCACATTCCCTCTTGAAAGGCGTAAAGGTACTTGACACCCTTTATTCGACTCAGAAAGTTCCTTTATACAGCCGTCACCTTTGGAGAGGAGAACACACGTTATGGACTCAATTCGAGATGAGACCCTGTGAACATTTAAGGGTTCGAGAGGAGACCGGAAGTTCCCCTTCCAACACCAAAGGGGACCGGACTTCCCTGAAGCAACCCCAGCGAGTTCCTGAAGTCACCGTCGCAACTCGAGAAGCACTCCCAGCTTCCCGCCGCAACACGAGAAACACACCAAAATTATCCACTCCATGCCAGATGAGGAAATTTGGCGATGCAGCATCTCAAGAGAAATACCACATTCCCTCTGGAAAGGCAAAAAGGTACTTGACACCCTTTATTTGACTCAGAAAGTTCCCTCACACAGCCGTCCCCTTTGGAGAGGAGAACACACTTTACGGACTCAATTCGAGAGGATCCCCTGTGCACATTGAAGGCTCGAGAGGAAACCGGAAGTTCCCCTTCCAACACCAAAGGGGACTTGACTTCCCTGAAGCAACCCCAGCGAGTTCCTGAGGTCCCCGTCGCAACTCGAGAAGCACCCCCTGCTTCCCGCCGCAACTCGAGAAACACCCCAAAATTATCCCCTCCATGCGAGATGAGGAAATTTGGCGATGCAGCATCTCAAGAGAAATACCACATTCCCTCTGGAAAGGCAAAAAGGTACTTGACACCCTTTATTCTACTCAGAAAGTTCCCTCACACAGCCCTCCCCTATTAGAGGAGAACACACTTTATGGACTCAATTCGAGATGAGCCCCCGTGCACTTTTAAGGGCTCGAGAGGAACCTGGAAGTTCCCCTCAACAGTAAAGGGGACCTGACTTCCCTGAAGCAACCCCAGCGAGTTCCTGAGGTCCCCTTCGCAACTCGAGAAGCACACGCAGCTTCCCGCAGGGACTCGAAAAAAAACCCAAAAGTATTCCCGGAATGCAAGATGAGGAAATTTGGCGATGCAGCATCTCAAGAGAAATAACACATTCCCTCTGGAAAGGCAAAAAGGTACTTGACACCCTTTATTCTACTCAGAAAGTTCCCTCACACAGCCGTCCCCTATTAGAGGAGAACACACTTTATGGACTCAATTCGAGATGAGCCCCCGTGCACTTTTAAGGGCTCGAGAGGAACCTGGAAGTTCCCCTCAACAGCAAAGGGGACCTGACTTCCCTGAAGCAACCCCAGCGAGTTCCTGAGGTCCCCTTCGCAACTCGAGAAGCACACGCAGCTTCCCGCAGGGACTCGAAAAAAAACCCAAAAGTATTCCCGGAATGGAAGATGAGGACATTTGGCGATGCAGCATCTCAAGAGAAATACCACATTTCCTCTGGAAAGGCAAAAAAGTACTTGACACTCTTTATTCGACTCAGAAACTTCCCTCACACAGCCGTCACCTTTGGAGAGGAGAACACACTTTAAGGACTCAATTCGAGAGGAGCACCTGTGCACATTGAAGGGCTCGAGAGGAAACCGGAAGTTCCCCTTCCAACACCAAAGGGGACCTGACTTCCCTGAAGCAACCCCAGCGAGTTCCTGAGGTCCCCGTCGCAACTCGAGACGCACCCCCAAGCTTCCCGCCGCAACTCGATAAACACCCCAAAATTATCCCCTCCATGCCAGATGAGGAAATTTGTCGATGCAGCATCTGAAGACAAATACCACATTCCCTTTGGAAAGGCAAAAAGTACTCGACACACTTTGTTCGACTCAGAAAGTTGCCTCACACAGCCGTCCCCTTTGGAGAGGAGAACACACTTTACGGACTCAATCGAGAGGAGCCCCTGTGCACATTGAAGGGCTCGAGAGGAAACCGGAAGTTCCCCTTCCAACACCAAGGGGACCTGACTTCCCTGAAGCAACCTCAGCGAGTTCCTGAGGTCCGCGTCGCAACTCGAGAAGCACCCCCAGCTTCCCGCCGCAACTCTAGAAACACCCCAAAATTATCCCCTCCATGCGAGATGATAAATTTGGCGATGCAGCATCTCAAGAGAAATACCACATTCCCTCTGGACAGGCAAAAAGGTACTTGACACCCTTTATTCGACTCAGGAAGTTCCCTCACACAGCCGTCCCCTTTGGAGAGGAGAACACACTTTACGGACTCAATCGAGAGGAGCCCCTGTGCACATTGAAGGGCTCGAGAGGAAACCGAAAGTTCCCCTTCCAACACCAAGGGGACCTGACTTCCCTGAAGCAACCCCAGCGAGTTCCTGAGGTCCCCATCGCAACTTGAGAAGCACCCCCAGCTTCCCGCCGCAACTCGAGAAACACCCCAAAATTATCCCCTCCATGCGAGATGATAAATTTGGCGATGCAGCATCTCAAGAGAAATAACACATTCCCTCTGGAAAGGCAAAAAGGTACTTGACACCCTTTATTCGACTCAGAAAGTTCCCTCACACAGCCGTCCCCTATTAGAGGAGAACACACTTTATGGACTCAATTCGAGATGAGCCCCTGTACAATTTTAAGGGCTCGAGAGGAACCTGGAAGTTCCCCTCAACAGCAAAGGGGACCTGACTTCCCTGAAGCAACCCCAGCGAGTTCCTGAGGTCCCCTTCGCAATTCGAGAAGCACACGCAGCTTCCCGCCGCGACTCGAAAAAAAACCCAAAAGTATTCCCTGAATGCGAGATGAGGAAATTTGGCGATGCAGCATCTCAAGAGAAATACCACATTCCCTCAGGAAAGGCAAAAAGGTACTTGATACCCTTTATTCGACTCAGAAAGTTCCCTCACACAGCCGTCCCCTTTGGAGAGGAGAACACACTTTACGGACGCAATTCGAGAGGAGCCCCAGTGCACATTGAAGGGCTCGAGAGGAAACCGGAAGTTCCCGTTGCAACACCAAAGGGGACCTGACTTCCCTGAAGCAACCCCAGCGAGTTCCTGAGGTCCCCGTCGCAACTCGACAAGCACCCCCAGCTCCCCGGCGCAACTCGAGAAACACCCCAAAATTATACCCTCCATGCGACATGAGGAAATTTGGCGATCAGCATCTCAAGAGAAATACCACATTCCCTCTGGAAAGGCAAAAAGGTACTTGACACCCTTTATTCGACTCAGAAAGTTCCCTCACACAGCCGTCCCCTTTGGAGAGGAGAACAGACTTTACGGACTCAATTCGAGAGGAGCCCCTGTGCACATTGAAGGGCTCGAGAGGAAACCGGAAGTTCCCCTTCCAACACCAAAGGGGACCTGACTTCCCTGAAGCAACCCCAGCGAGTTCCTGAGGTCCCCGTCGCAACTCGAGAAGCACCCCCAGCTTCCCGCCGCAACTCGAGAAACACCCCAAAATTATCCCCTCCATGCGAGATGAGGAAATTTGGCGATGCAGCATCTCAAGAGAAATACCACATTCCCTCTGGAAAGGCAAAAAAGTACTTGAAACCCTTTATTCGACTCAGAAAGATCCCTCACACAGCCGTCCCCTTTGGAGAGGAGAACACACTTTACGGACTCAATTCGAGAAGAGCCCCTGTGCACATTGAAGGGCTCGAGAGGAAACCGGAAGTTCCCCTTCCAACACCAAAGGGGACTTGACTTCCCTGAAGCAACCC
The DNA here is from genome assembly GCF_049115385.1 of Moschus berezovskii. NCBI lineage: Eukaryota > Metazoa > Chordata > Mammalia > Artiodactyla > Moschidae > Moschus > Moschus berezovskii. Next base: position 1,565,052 of record NC_142465.1, read on the forward strand.
CAGCGAGTTCCTGAGGTCCCCGTCGCAACTCGAGAAGCACCCCCTGCTTCCCGCCGCAACTCGGGAAACACCCCAAAATTATCCCCTCCATGCGAGATGAGGAAATTTGGCGATGCAGCATCTCAAGAGAAATACCACATTCCCTCTGGAAAGGCAAAAAGGTACTTGACACCCTTTATTCTACTCAGAAAGTTCCCTCACACAGCCGTCCCCTATTAGAGGAGAACACACTTTATGGACTCAATTCGAGATGAGCCCCCGTGCACTTTTAAGGGCTCGAGAGGAACCTGGAAGTTCCCCTCAACAGCAAAGGGGACCTGACTTCCCTGAAGCAACCCCAGCGAATTCCTGAGGTCCCCTTCGCAACTCGAGAAGCACACGCAGCTTCCCGCAGGGACACGAAAAAAAACCCAAAAGTATTCCTGGAATGCAAGATGAGAAAACTTGGCGATGCAGCATCTCAAGAGAAATACCACATTCCCTCTGGAAAGGCAAAAAAGTACTTGACACCCTTTATTCGACTCAGAAACTTCCCTCACACAGCCGTCACCTTTGGAGAGGAGAACACACTTGAAGGACTCAATTCGAGAGGAGCACCTGTGCACATTGAAGGGCTCGAGAGGAAACCGGAAGTTCCCCTTCCAACACCAAAGGGGACCTGACTTCCCTGAAGCAACCCCAGCGAGTTCCTGAGGTCCCCGTCGCAACTCGAGACGCACCCCAAGCTTCCCGCCGCAACTCGAGAAACACCCCAAAATTATCCCCTCCACGCCAGATGAGGAAATTTGTCGATGCAGCATCTGAAGAGAAATACCACATTCCCTCTGGAAAGGCAAAAAGTACTCGACAACCTTTGTTCGACTCAGAAAGTTCCCTCACACAGCCGTCCCCTTTGGAGAGGAGAACACATTTTACGGACTCAATCGAGAGGAGCCCCTGTGCACATTGAAGGGCTCGAGAGGAAACCGGAAGTTCCCCTTCCAACACCAAGGGGACCTGACTTCCCTGAAGCAACCCCAGCGAGTTCCTGAGGTCCCCGTCACAACTCGAGAAGCACCCCCAGCTTCCCGCCGCAACTCGAGAAACACCCCAAAATTATCCCCTCCATGCGAGATGATAAATTTGGCGATGCAGCATCTGAAGAGAAATACCACATTCCCTCTGGAAAGGCAAAAAGGTACTTGACACCCTTTATTCGACTCAGAAAGTTCCCTCACACAGCAGTCCCCTTTGGAGAGGAGAACACACTTTACGGACTCAATCGAGAGGAGCCCCTGTGCACATTGAAGGGCTCGAGAGGAAACCGAAAATTCCCCTTCCAACACCAAGGGGACCTGACTTCCCTGAAGCAACCCCAGCGAGTTCCTGAGGTCCCCGTCGCAACTTGAGAAGCACCCCCAACTTCCCGCCGCAACTCGAGAAATACCCCAAAATTATCCCCTCCATGCGAGATGATAAATTTGGCGATGCAGCATCTCAAGAGAAATACCACATTCCCTCTGGAAAGGCAAAAAAGTACTTGACACCCTTTATTCGACTCAGAAAGTTCCCTCACACAGCCGTCCCCTATTAGAGGAGAACACACTTTATGGACTCAATTCGAGATGAGCCCCTGTGCACTTTTAAGGGCTCGAGAGGAACCTGGAAGTTCCCCTCAACAGCAAAGGGGACCTGACTTCCCTGAAGCAACCCCAGCGAGTTCCTGAGGTCCCCTTCGCAATTCGAGAAGCACACGCAGCTTCCCGCCGCGACTCGAAAAAAAACCCAAAAGTATTCCCTGAATGCGAGATGAGGAAATTTGGCGATGCACCATCTCAAGAGAAACACCACATTCCCTCAGGAAAGGCAAAAAGGTACTTGATACCCTTTATTCGACTCAGAAAGTTCCCTCACACAGCCGACCCCTTTGGAGAGGAGAACACACTTTACGGACGCAATTCGAGAGGAGCCCCAGTGCACATTGAAGGGCTTGAGAGGAAACCGGAAGTTCCCGTTGCAACACCAAAGGAGACCTGACTTCCCTGAAGCAACCCCAGCGAGTTCCTGAGGTCCCCGTCGCAACTCAACAAGCACCCCCAGCTCCCCGGCGCAACTCGAGAAACACCCCAAAATTATCCGCTCCATGCGAGATGAGGAAATTTGGCGATGCAGCATCTCAAGAGAAATACCACATTCCCTCCGGAAAGGCAAAAAGGTACTTGACACCCTTTATTTGACTCAGAAAGTTCCCTCACACAGCCGTCCCCTTTGGAGAGGAGAACAGACTTTACGGACTCAATTCGAGAGGAGCCCCTGTGCACATTGAAGGGCTCGAGAGGAAACCGGAAGTTCCCCTTCCAACACCAAAGGGGACCTGACTTCCCTGAAGCAACCCCAGCGAGTTCCTGAGGTCCCCGTCGCAACTCGAGAAGCACCCCCAGCTTCCCGCCGCAACTCGAGAAACACCCCAAAATTATCCCCTCCATGCGAGATGAGGAAATTTGGCGAATCAGCATCTCAAGAAAAATACCACATTCCCTCTGGAAAGGCAAAATAGTACTTGACACCCTTTATTCGACTCAGAAAGTTCCCTCACACAGCCGTCCCCTTTGGAGAGGAGAACACACTTTACGAACTCAATTCGAGAGGAGCCCCTGTGCACATTGAAGGGCTCGAGAGGAAACCGGAAGTTCCCCTTCCAACACCAAAGGGGACTTGACTTCCCTGAAGCAACCCCAGCGAGTTCCTGAGGTCCCCGTCGCAACTCGAGAAGAACCCCCTGCTTCCCGCCGCAACTCGAGAAACACCCCAAAATTATCCCCTCCATGCGAGATGAGGAAATTTGCTGATGCAGCATCTCAAGAGAAATACCACATTCCCTCTGGAAAGGCAAAAAAGTACTTGACACTTTTTATTCGACTCAGAAACTTCCCTCACACAGCCATCACCTTTGGAGAGGAGAACACACTTTAAGGACCCAATTCGAGAGGAGCACCTGTGCACATTGAAGGGCTCGAGAGGAAACCGGAAGTTCCCCTTCCAACAACAAAGGGGACCTGACTTCCCTGAAGCAACCCCAGCGAGTTCCTGAGGTCCCCGTCGCAACTCGAGACGCACCCCAAGCTTCCCGCCGCAACTCGAGAAACACCCCAAAATTATCCCCTCCATGCCAGATGAGGAAATTTGTCGATGCAGCATCTGAAGAGAAATACCACATTCCCTCTGGAAAGGCAAAAAGGTACTCCACACCCTTTGTTCGACTCAGAAAGTTCCCTCACACAGCCGTCCCCTTTGGAGAGGAGAACACACTTTACGGACTCAATCGAGAGGAGCCCCTGTGCACATTGAAGGGCTCGAGAAGAAACCGGAAGTTCCCCTTCCAACACCAAGGGGACCTGACTTCCCTGAAGCAAACCCAGCGAGTTCCTGAGGTCCCCGTCACAACTCGAGAAGCACCCCCAGCTTCCCGCCGCAACTCGAGAAACACCCCAAAATTATCCCCTCCATGCGAGATGATAAATTTGGCGATGCAGCATCTGAAGAGAAATACCACATTCCCTCTGGAAAGGCAAAAAGGTACTTGACACCCTTTATTCGACTCAGAAAGTTCCCTCACACAGCAGTCCCCTTTGGAGAGGAGAACACACTTTACGGACTCAATCGAGAGGAGCCCCTGTGCACATTGAAGGGCTCGAGAGGAAACCGAAAATTCCCCTTCCAACACCAAGGGGACCTGACTTCCCTGAAGCAACCCCAGCGAGTTCCTGAGGTCCCCGTCGCAACTTGAGAAGCACCCCCAACTTCCCGCCGCAACTCGAGAAATACCCCAAAATTATCCCCTCCATGCGAGATGATAAATTTGGCGATGCAGCATCTCAAGAGAAATACCACATTCCCTCTGGAAAGGCAAAAAAGTACTTGACACCCTTTATTCGACTCAGAAAGTTCCCTCACACAGCCGTCCCCTATTAGAGGAGAACACACTTTATGGACTCAATTCGAGATGAGCCCCTGTGCACTTTTAAGGGCTCGAGAGGAACCTGGAAGTTCCCCTCAACAGCAAAGGGGACCTGACTTCCCTGAAGCAACCCCAGCGAGTTCCTGAGGTCCCCTTCGCAATTCGAGAAGCACACGCAGCTTCCCGCCGCGACTCGAAAAAAAACCCAAAAGTATTCCCTGAATGCGAGATGAGGAAATTTGGCGATGCACCATCTCAAGAGAAACACCACATTCCCTCAGGAAAGGCAAAAAGGTACTTGATACCCTTTATTCGACTCAGAAAGTTCCCTCACACAGCCGACCCCTTTGGAGAGGAGAACACACTTTACGGACGCAATTCGAGAGGAGCCCCAGTGCACATTGAAGGGCTTGAGAGGAAACCGGAAGTTCCCGTTGCAACACCAAAGGAGACCTGACTTCCCTGAAGCAACCCCAGCGAGTTCCTGAGGTCCCCGTCGCAACTCAACAAGCACCCCCAGCTCCCCGGCGCAACTCGAGAAACACCCCAAAATTATCCGCTCCATGCGAGATGAGGAAATTTGGCGATGCAGCATCTCAAGAGAAATACCACATTCCCTCCGGAAAGGCAAAAAGGTACTTGACACCCTTTATTTGACTCAGAAAGTTCCCTCACACAGCCGTCCCCTTTGGAGAGGAGAACAGACTTTACGGACTCAATTCGAGAGGAGCCCCTGTGCACATTGAAGGGCTCGAGAGGAAACCGGAAGTTCCCCTTCCAACACCAAAGGGGACCTGACTTCCCTGAAGCAACCCCAGCGAGTTCCTGAGGTCCCCGTCGCAACTCGAGAAGCACCCCCAGCTTCCCGCCGCAACTCGAGAAACACCCCAAAATTATCCCCTCCATGCGAGATGAGGAAATTTGGCGAATCAGCATCTCAAGAAAAATACCACATTCCCTCTGGAAAGGCAAAATAGTACTTGACACCCTTTATTCGACTCAGAAAGTTCCCTCACACAGCCGTCCCCTTTGGAGAGGAGAACACACTTTACGAACTCAATTCGAGAGGAGCCCCTGTGCACATTGAAGGGCTCGAGAGGAAACCGGAAGTTCCCCTTCCAACACCAAAGGGGACTTGACTTCCCTGAAGCAACCCCAGCGAGTTCCTGAGGTCCCCGTCGCAACTCGAGAAGAACCCCCTGCTTCCCGCCGCAACTCGAGAAACACCCCAAAATTATCCCCTCCATGCGAGATGAGGAAATTTGCTGATGCAGCATCTCAAGAGAAATACCACATTCCCTCTGGAAAGGCAAAAAAGTACTTGACACTTTTTATTCGACTCAGAAACTTCCCTCACACAGCCATCACCTTTGGAGAGGAGAACACACTTTAAGGACCCAATTCGAGAGGAGCACCTGTGCACATTGAAGGGCTCGAGAGGAAACCGGAAGTTCCCCTTCCAACAACAAAGGGGACCTGACTTCCCTGAAGCAACCCCAGCGAGTTCCTGAGGTCCCCGTCGCAACTCGAGACGCACCCCAAGCTTCCCGCCGCAACTCGAGAAACACCCCAAAATTATCCCCTCCATGCCAGATGAGGAAATTTGTCGATGCAGCATCTGAAGAGAAATACCACATTCCCTCTGGAAAGGCAAAAAGGTACTCCACACCCTTTGTTCGACTCAGAAAGTTCCCTCACACAGCCGTCCCCTTTGGAGAGGAGAACACACTTTACGGACTCAATCGAGAGGAGCCCCTGTGCACATTGAAGGGCTCGAGAAGAAACCGGAAGTTCCCCTTCCAACACCAAGGGGACCTGACTTCCCTGAAGCAAACCCAGCGAGTTCCTGAGGTCCCCGTCGCAACTCGAGAAGCACCCCCAGCTTCCCGCCGCAACTCGAGAAACACCCCAAAATTATCCCCTCCATGCGAGATGATAAATTTGGCGATGCTGCATCTCAAGAGAAATACCACATTCCCTCTGGACAGGCAAAAAGGTACTTGACACCCTTCATTCGACTCAGAAAGTTCCCTCACACAGCCGTCCCCTATCAGAGGAGAACACACTTTATGGACTCAATTCGAGATGAGCCCCTGTGCACTTTTAAGGGCTCGAGAGGAACCTGGAAGTTCCCCTCAACAGCAAAGGGGACCTGACTTCCCTGAAGCAACCTCAGCGAGTTCCTGAGGTCCCCGTCGCAACTCGAGAAGCACCCCCAGCTTCCCGCCGCAACTCGAGAAACACCCCAAAATTATCCCCTCCATGCGAGATGAGGAAATTTGGCGATGCAGCATCTCAAGAGGAATACCACATTCTTTCTGGAAAGGCAAAAAAGTACTTGACACCCTTTATTCGACTCAGAAACTTCCCTCACACTGCCATCACCTTTGGAGAGGAGAACACACTTTAAGGACTCAATTCGAGAGGACACCTGTGCACATTGAAGGGCTCGAGAGGAAACCGGAAGTTCCCCTTCCAACACCAAAGGGGACCTGACTTCCCAGAAGCAACCCCAGCGAGTTCCTGAGGTCCCCGTCGCAACTCGAGACGCACCCCAAGCTTCCCGCCGAAACTCGAGAAACACCCCAAAATTATCCCCTCCATGCCAGATGAGGAAATTTGTCGATGCAGCATCTGAAGAGAAATACCACATTCCCTCTGGAAAGGCAAAAAGTACTCGACACCCTTTGTTCGACTCAGAAAGTTCCCTCACACAGCCGTCCCCTTTGGAGAGGAGAACACACTTTACGGACTCAATCGAGAGGAGCCCCTGTGCACACTGAAGGGCTCGAGAGGAAACCGGAAGTTCCCCTTCCAACACCAAGGGGACCTGACTTCGCTGAAGCAACCCCAGCGAGTTCCTGAGGTCCCCGTCGCAACTCGAGAAGCACCCCCAGCTTCCCGCCGCAACTCGAGAAACACCCCAAAATTATCCCCTCCATGCGAGATGATAAATTTGGCGATGCAGCATCTCAAGAGAAATACCACATTCCCTCTGGACAGGCAAAAAGGTACTTGACAACCTTTATTCGACCCAGAAAGTTCCCTCACACAGCCGTCCCCTTTGGAGAGGAGAACACACTTTACGGATTCAATTCGAGAGGAGCCCCTGTGCACATTGAAGGGCTCGAGAGGAAACCGGAAGTTCCCCTTCCAACACCAAAGGGGACCTGACTTCCCTGAAGCAACCCCAGCGAGTTCCTGAGGTCCCCGTCGCAACTCGAGAAGCACCCCCAGCTTCCCGCCGAAACTCGAGAAACACCCCAAAATTATCCCCTCCATGTGAGATGAGGAAATTTGGCGATGCAGCATCTCAAGAGAAATACCACATTCCCTCTGGACAGGCAAAAAGGTACTTGACACCCTTCATTCGACACAGAAAGTTCCCTCACACAGCCGTCCCCTATCAGAGGAGAACACACTTTATGGACTCAATTCGAGATGAGCCCCTGTGCACTTTTAAGGGCTCGAGAGGAACCTGGAAGTTCCCCTCAACAGCAAAGGGGACCTGACTTCCCTGAAGCAACCCCAGCGAGTTCCTGAGGTCCCCTTCGCAATTCGAGAAGCACACGCAGCTTCCCGCCGCGACTCGAAAAAAAACCCAAAAGTATTCCCTGAATGCGAGATGAGGAAATTTGGCGATGCAGCATCTCAAGAGAAATACCACATTCCCTCAGGAAAGGCAAAAAAGTACTTGACACCCTTTATTCGACTCAGAAAGTTCCCTCACACAGCCGTCCCCTATTAGAGGAGAACACACTTTATGGACTCAATTCGAGATGAGCCTCTGTGCACTTTTAAGGGCTCGAGAGGAACCTGGACGATCCCCTCAACAGCAAAGGGGACCTGACTTTCCTGAAGGAACCCCAGCGAGTTCCTGAGGTCCCCTTCGCAATTCGAGAAGCACACGCAGCTTTCCGCCGCGACTCGAAAAAAAACCCAAAAGTATTCCCTGAATGCGAGTTGAGGAAATTTGGCGATGCAGCATCTCAGGAGAAATACCACATTCCCTCAGGAAAGGCAAAAAAGTACTTGACACCCTTTATTCGACTCAGAAAGTTCCCTCACACAGCCGTCCCCTTTGGAGAGGAGAACACACTTTACGGACGCAATTCGAGAGGAGCCCCAGTGCACACTGAAGGGCTCGAGAGGAAACCGGAAGTTCCCCTTCCAACACCAAAGGGAATCTGACTTCCGTGAAGCAATCCCAGCGAGTTCCTGAGGTCCCCGTCGCAACTGGAGAAGCACCCCCAGCTTCCCGCCGCAACTCGAGAAACACCCCAAAATTATCCCCTCCATGCGAGATGAGGAAATTTGGCGATGCAGCATCTCAAGAGAAATACCACATTCCCTCTGGAAAGTCTAAAAGGTACTTGACACCCTTTATTCGACTCAGAAAGTTCCCTCACACAGCCGTACCCTTGGAGAGGAGAACACACTTTAGGGACTCCTTTCGAGAGGAGCCCCTGTGCACATTGAAGGGCTCGAGAGGAAACCGGAAGTTCCCCTTCCAACACCAAAGGGGACTGACTTACTTGAAGCAACCCCAGCGAGTTCCTGAGGTCCCCATCGCAACTCGAGAAGCACACCCTGCTTCCCGCCGCAACTCGAGAAACACCCCAAAATTATCCCCTCCATGCGAGATGAGGAAATTTGGCGATGCAGCATCTCAAGAGAAATACCACATTCCCTCTGGAAAGGCAAAAAGGTACTTGACACCCTTTATTCCACTCAGAAAGTTCCCTCACACAGCCGTCCCCTTTGGAGAGGAGAACACACTTTACGGACTCAATTCGAGAGGAGCCCCTGTGCACATTGAAGGGCTCGAGAGGAAACCGGAAGTTCCCCTTCCAACACCAAAGGGGACCTGACTTCCCTGAAGCAACCCCAGCGAGTTCCTGAGGTCCCCTTCGCAACTCGAGAAGCACCCCCAGCTTCCCGCCGCAACTCGAGAAACACCCCAAAATTATCCCCTCCATGCGAGATGAGGAAATTTGGCGATGCACCATCTCAAGAGAAATACCACATTCCCTCTGGAAAGGCAAAAAGGTACTTGACACCCTTTATTCCACTCAGAAAGTTCCCTCACACAGCCGTCCCCTTTGGAGAGGAGAACACACTTTACGGACTCAATTCGAGAGGAGCCCCTGTGCACACTGAAGGGCTCGAGAGGAAACCGGAAATTCCCCTTCCAACACCAAAGGGGACCTGACTTCCCTGAAGCAACCCCAGCGAGTTCCTGAGGTCCCCGTCGCAACTCAAGAAGCACCCCCAGCTTCCGGCCGCAACTCGAGAAACAACCCAAAATTATCCCCTCCATGCGAGATCAGGAAATTTAGCGATGCCGCATCTCAAGAGAAATACCACATTCCCTCTGGAAAGGCAAAAAGGTACTTGACACCCTTTACTCACCTCAGAAAGTTCCCTAAAACAGCCTTCCCCTTTGGAGAGGAGAACAAATTTTATGGACTCACTTGGAGATGAGCCCCTGTTCACAGTTAAGGGCTCCTGAGGAAACCGGAATTTCCCCTTCCAACACCAAAGGGGACCTGACTTCCCTGAAACAACAACATCGAGTTCCTGAGGTCTCCGTTGCAACTCGAGAAGCACCCCCAGCTATCCGCCGCTTCTCGAGAAACACCCCAAAATTATCCCCTCCATGCGCGATGAGGTAATTTTGCGATGCAGCAACTCAAGAGAAATACCACATTCCCTCTTGAAAGCCAAAATGGTACTTGACACCCATTATTCGACTCAGAAAGTACCCTCACACATCCGTCCCCTTTGGAGAGGAGAACACACTTTATGGACTCAATTCGAGATGAGTCCCTGTGCACATTGAAGGGATCGAGAGGAACAGGGAAGTTATCATTCCAACACCAAAGGTGACCTGACTTCCCTGAAGCATCCCCAGCGAGTTCCTGAGGTCCCCGTCGCAACTCGAGAAGCACCCCAAAATTATCCCCTCAATGCGAGATGAGGAAATTTTTCAATGCAGAATCTCAAGAGAAATACCACATTCCCTCTTGAAAGGAATAAAGGTTCTTGAAACTGTTTATTCTACTCAGAAATTTCACACAATAGCCGTCCCATTGGTTATGAGAACACACTTTAAGGACTCAATTCCAGATGACACCCTGTTCACAATTAAGGGGTCGAGAGGAACCTGGAAGTTCCCCTTCCAACACTAAAGGGGACCTGACTTCCCTGAAGCAACCGGAGAGAGGTCCTGAGGTGTCCGTCGCAACGCGAGAAGCACCCGCAGCTTCCCGCCGCAACTCGAGAAACACCCCAAAATTATCCAATCAATGCGAGATGAGGAAATTTTGCGATGCAGAATCTCAAGAGAAATACCACATTCCCACTTGAAAGGCAAAATGGTACTTTACACCGTTTATTCGAATCAGAAAGTTCCCTCAAACAGCCATCCCCTTTGGAGAGGAGAACACACTTTATGGACTCAATTCGAGATGAGCCCCTTTTCATAAGAAAGGGCTGGAGAAAAAATCGGAAGTTCCCCTTCCAACACCAAAGGAGACCTGACATCCTTGAAGCAAACCCAGCGAGTTCCTGACGTCCCCGTCGCAACTCGAGAAGCACCCCCAGCTTCCAGCCGCAAGTCCAGAAACACCCCAAAATTATCCCCTCAATGCGAGATGAGGAAATTTTGTGATGCAGCATCTCAAGAGAAATACCACATTCCCTCTTGAAAGGCAAAAAGGTACTTGACACCCTTTATTCGCCTCAGAAAGTTCCCTCAAACAGCTGTCCCCTTTGGAGAGGAGAACACATTTTATGGACTCATTTAGAGATGAGCCCCTGTTCACATTTAAGGGCTCCTGAGGAACCAGGAATTTCCCCTTCCAACACCAAAGGGGACCTGACTTCCCTGAAACAAACACAGCGAGTTCCTGAAGTCCCAGTCATAACTCGAGATGCACCCAAAAATTATCCCCTGAAATCGAGATGAGGAAATTTTGCTATGCAGTATCTCAAGAGACATGCCACATTCCCTCTTCAAAGGCAAAAGGGGACTTGACACCCTTTATTCGACTCAGAAAATTACCTAAAACAGCCGTCCCCTTTGGAGAGGAGAACACACTTTACGGACTCAATTCGAGAGGAGCCCCTGTCCACATTGAAGGGCTCGAGAGGAAACCGGAATTTCCCCTTCCAATACCAAAGTGGACCTGACTTCCCTGAAACAACTTCAGCGAATTCCGGAGGTCCCCGTCGCAACTCGAGAAGCACCACCATCTTTCCGCCGCACTCGAGAAACACCCCAAAATTATCCCCTCAATGCGAGATGAGGAATTTCTGCAATGCTGCATCTCAAGTGAAATACCACATTCGCTCTTGAAAGGCAAAAAATTACTTGACACCCGTTATTCGACTCATAAAGTTCCCTCACACAGCCATCCCCTTTGGAGAGGAGAACAGATTTTATGGTCTCAATTCGAAATGAGCCCCTGTGCACATTTAAGGGCTCGGGAGTAAACGGGAAGTTCCCCTTCCAACACGAAAGGGAACCTGACTTCCCTGAAGCAACACCAGTGAGTTCCTGAGGTTCCCGTCGCAACACGAGAAGCACCCCCAGCTTCCCCCGGCAACTCGAGAAACACCCCAAAATTATCCCCTCAATGCGAGATGAGGAAATTTTGCGATGCAGCATCTCAAGAGAAATACCACATTCCCTCTTGAAAGGCAAAAGGGTACTTGACACCCTTTATGCGACTCAAAATGTTCCCTCACACAGCCGTCCCCATTGGATAGGAGAACACACTTTAAGGACTCAATTCCAGAGGAGGCCCTATTCCCTTTTGACGGCTCCAGAGTAAACCGGACGTTCCTATTCCAAAACGAAAGGGGACCTGACTTCCCTGAATAAACCCAAGCGAGTTCCTGAGGTCCCCGACGCACTTCGAGAAGTACCCCCAGCTTCTCCCCGCAACTATAGAAACACCACAATATTATAGACTCAATGCGAGATGAGGAAATTTTGTGCTGCAGAATCTCAAGTGAAATACCACATTCCCGCTTGAAAGGCAATGGGTACTTGACACCCTTTATTCGACTCAGAAATTTCACTAACATCAGTCCCCATTGGAGAGGAGAACACATTTTATGGACTCAATTCAAGATGAGCCCCTATTCCCATTAACGGCTCGAGAGTAAACCGGAGGTTCCCCTTCCAAGAAAAAAGGGGTCCTGACTTCCGTGAAGCAACCCGAGCGAGTTCCTGAAGTCCCCGACTCAACCTGAGAGCACCCCCAGGTTCCCGCCGCAAATCGAGAAACACCACAAAATTATCCCCTCAATGTGAGAAGAGGAAATTTTGCGATGCAGAATCTCAAGAGAAATACCACATTTCCTTTTGAAAAGGCAAAATTTTATTTGACACCCTTTATTAGACTCAGAATGTTCCCTCACACAGCCATCCCCTTTAGAGAGGAGAACACACTTTATGGACTCATTTCGAGATGAGAACCTGTTCACATTTAAGGGCTCGAGAGGAAACCGGAAGTTCCCCTTCCAACACCAAAGGGGACCTGACTTCCCTGAAGCAACCCCAGCGAGTTCCTGAGGTCCCCGTCCCAACTCTTGAAGCACCCCAGATTCCTGCCGCAACTCGAGAAACACCCCAAAATTATCCCCTCAATGCGAGATGAGGCAATTTTGCACTGCAGAATCTCAAGAGAAATACCACATTTCCTCATAAAAGGCAAAAGGGTACTAAACACCCTTTATGCAACTCAGAAAGTTCCCTCACACATCCGTCCCCATTGGGAGGAGAACACACTTTATGGACTCTATTCGAGAAGAGGTCCTATTCACATTAAAGTGTTCGAGAGTAATACGGAAGTTCCCCTTCCAGCACAAAATGGGACCAGACTTCCCTGAAGTAACTCGAGTGTGGTCCAGAGGTACTCGTCGGAACTGCAGAAGTACCCCCAGCTTCCCAACCCAATTCGTGAAACACTAAAAAATTATCCCTTCCATGCGAGATGAGGAAATTTTGCGCTGCAGAATCTCAAGAGAAATCCCACATTCCCGCTTGAAAGGCAACAGTGTACTTGACTCCCTTTAGGCGACTCAGAATGTTTCCTAACATCCGTCCTCAGTGCAGAGGAGAACACACTCTCTGGACTCAAATCGAGAAGAGGCAATGTTCCCATTTAAGGGCTCGAGAGTAATCCGGAAGTTCCCCTTCCAACACAAAAGGGGACTTGACTTCGCTGAAGCAACCCCAGCGAGTTCCTGAGGTCCCCGTTGCAAGTCGAGAAGTATCCCCTGCTTCCCTCTGCAACTTGAGAAATACCACAAAATTATCCCCTCAATGCGAGATGAGGTAATTTTACGCTGCAGAATCTCAAGAGAAATCCCACATTCCCGCTTGAAAAGCAAAAGGGTACTTGACACACTTTATGCCACTCAGAAAGTTCCCTAACATCCGTCCCCATTGGAGAGGAGAACACAATTTATGGACTCAAATCGAGAGGAGGCCCTATTCCCATTAAAGGGCTTGAGAACAATCCGGAAGTTCCCCTTCCAGCACAAAAGGGGACCTGACTTCCCTGAAGTAATCCGAGTGTGTTCCAGAGGTCCTCTTCGCAACTGGAGAATCACGGCCAGCTTCCCAGCCCAATTCGTGTAACAGCACATAATTATCCCCTCCATGCGAGATGAGGAAATTTTGCACTGCAGAATCTCAAGAGAAATCCCACATTCCCGCTTGAAAGGCAAAAGGGTACTTGACTCCCTTTAGGCGAATCAGAATGGTCCCTAACATCCGTCCTCAGTGGAGAGGAGAACACACTTTAAGGACTCAAATCGAGAAGAGGCAATTTTCCCATTTAACGGCTCGAGAGTAATCCGGAAGTTCCCCTTCCAGCACAATCGGGGACCTGACTTCCCTGAAGTAACTCGAGTGAGTTCCTGAGGTCCCCTTCGCACCTCGAGGAATACCCCCAGCTTCCCGCCGCAATTCGAGAAACACCACAGAATTATCCTCTCAATGCGAGATGAAGAAATTTTGCGCTGCAGAATTTCAAGAGAAATCCCACATTCCCGCCTGAAAGGGAAAAGGGTATTTGACACACTTTATTCAGTTCAGGTCAGTTCAGTCGCTCAGTCGTGTCCGACTCTCCGCGACCCCATGAATCACTGTACGCTAGGCCTCCCTGTCCTATACCAACTCCCGGAGTTCACTCAAACTCATGGCCACAGAGCCGGTGATGCTATCCAGCCATCTCATTCTCTGTCGTCCCCTTCTCCTCCAGCCCCCAACCTCTCCTAGCATCAGAATCTTTTCCAGTGAGTCAACTCATCGCATGAGGTGGCCGAAGTATTGCAATTTCAGCTTTAGCATCAGTCCTTCCAATGAACACCGACGATTGATCTCCCTTAGAATGGACTGGTTGGATCTTCTTGCAGTCCAAGGGACTCTCAAGAGTCTTCTCCAATACCACAGTTCGAAAGCATCAGTTCTTCGGCGATCAGCTTTCTTCACAGTCCAACTCTCACATCCATACATGACCACGGGAAAAACCATAGCTTTGACTAGATGGAGCTTTTTTGGCAAAGTGATGTCTCTGTTTTTTAATATACTATCAAGCTTGATCATAACTTTCCTGCCAAGGAGTAAGCGCCTTTTAATTTCATGGCTTCAATCAGCATCTGCAGTCATTTTGGAGCCCCCCAAAATAAAGTGTGACACTGTTTCCACTGTTTTCCCATCTATTTTCCGTGAAGTGTTGGGACCAGATTCCATCACCTTTGTTTTCTGAATGTTGAGCTTCAAGCCAACCTTTTCACTCTCCTCTTTCACTTTCATCAAGAGGCTTTTGAGTTCCTCCTCAATTTCTGCCCTAAAGGTGGTGTCATCTGCATATCTGAGGTTATTGATATTTCTCCCAGCAATCTTGATTCCAGTTGTTCTTCTTCCAGCCCAGCATTTCTCATGATGCACTCTGCATATAAGTTAAATAAGCAAGATTACAATATACAGCCTTGACGTACTCCTTTTCCTATTTGGAACCAGTCTGTTGTTCCATGCACAGTTCTGACTGTTGCTTCCTGACCTGCATACAGGTTTCTAAAGAGGTAGGTCAGGTGGTCTCGTATTCCCATCTCTTTCAGAATCTTCCACAGTTTATTGTGATCCACACAGTCAAAGGCTTTGGCATAGTCAATGAAGCAGAAATAGATGTTTTTCTGGAACTCTCTCGCTTTCTCCATGATCCAGCGGATGTTGGCAATTTGATCTCTGGTGCCTCTGCCTTTTCTAAAACCTGCTTGAACATCTGGGAGTTCAGGGATCACATATTGGTGAAGCCTGGCTTGGAGAATTTTGAGCATGACCGTACTAGCGTGTGAGATGAGTGCAATTGTGCGGTAGCTTGAGCATTCTTTGGCATTGCCTTTCTTTGGGATTAGAATGAAGACTGACCTTTTCCAGTCCTGTGGCCACTGCTGAGTTTTCCAAATTTGTTGGCATATTGAGTGCCGCACTTTCACAGCATCATCTTTCAAGATTTGAAATAGCTCAACTGGAATTCCATCACTTCCACTAGCTTTGTTCGTAGTGTTGCTTTCTAAGGCACACTTGAATTCACATTCCAAGATGTCTGGCTTTAGGCCAGTGATCACATTTTCGTGACTATCCTGGTCGTGAAGATCTTTTTTGTACAGTTCTTCTGTGTATTCTTGCCACCTCTTCTTAATATCTTCTGCTTCCGTTCGGTCCATACCATTTCTGTCCTTTATCGAGCCCATCTTTGCATGAAATGTTCCCTTGGAATCTCTAATGTTCTTGAAGAGATCTCTTGTTTTTCCTATTCTGTTGGTTTCCTCTATTTCTTTGCATTGATCACTGAGGAAGGCTTTCTTATCTCTCCTTGCTATTCTTTGGAACTCTGCATTCTAATGCTTATATCTTTCCCTTTCTCCTTTGCTTTTCGCTTCTCTTCTTTTCACAGCTATTTGTAAGGCCACCTCAGACAGCCATTTTGCTTTTTTTTGCATTTCTTTTCCATGGGGATGCTCTTGGTCCCTGTCTCCTGTACAATGTCACGAACCTCCATCCAGAGTTCATCAGGCACTCTATCTATCAGATCTAGTGCCATAAATCTATTTCTCACTTCCACTGTATAATCATAAGGGATTTGATTGAGGTCATATCTGAATGGTCTAGGGGATTTCCCTACTTTCTTCAATTTAAGTCTGAATTTGGCAATAAGGAGTTCATGATCTGAGCCACAGTCAGTTCCTGGTCTTGTTTTTGCTAACTGTATACAGCTTCTCCATCTTTGGCTGCAAAGAATATAATCAATCTGATTTCGGTGTTGACCATCTGGTGATGTCCACGTGTAGAGTCTTCTCTTGTGTTGTTGGAAGAGGGAGTTTGCTATGACCAGTGCGTTCTCTTGACAAAACTCTATTAGACTTGGCCCTGCTTCATTCCGTGCTCCAAGGCCAAATTTGCCTGTTACTCCAGGTGTTTCTTGACTTCCTCCTTTTGCATTCCAGTCCCCTAGAATGAAAAGGACATCTTTTTGGGTGTTAGTTCTAAAAGGTCTTGTAGGTCTTCATAGAACCGTTCAACTTTGGCTTCTTCAGCATTAGTGGTTGGGGCATAGGCCTGGATTACTGTAATGTTGAATGGTTTGCCTTGGAAACGAACAGAAATCATTCTGTCGTTTTTAAGATTGCATCCAAGGACTGCATTTCGGAGTCTCTTGTTGACCATGATGGCTACTCCATTTCTTCTAAGGGATTTCTGCCCACAGTAGTATATATATAATGGTCATCTGAGTTAAATTCACACATTCCAGTCCATTTTAATTCACTGATTCCTAGAATGTCTATGTTCACTCTTGCCATCTCCTGTTTGACCACTTCTAATTTGCCTTGATTCCTGGACCTTACATTCCAGGTTCCTATGCAATATCGCTCTTTAAAGCACCAGACCTTGCTTCTATCACCGGTCACATCCATAACTGAGTACCGGTTTTGCTTTTGCTCCATCCCTTCATTCCTTCTAGAGTTATTTCTCCACTGATCTCCAGTAGCATACTGGGCACCTACAGACCTGGGGAATTCCTCATTCAGTATCCTGTCATTTTGCCCTTTGATACTGTTCATGGGGTTCTCAATGCAAATATACTGAAGTGGTTTGCCATTCCCTTCTCCAGTGGACCACATTCGGCTGTGGTCCATGTGATCAGATCGAGTAGATTCCTGGGATTATGATTTCAGTGTGTCTGCCATCTGAAGCCCCCTCGCAATCTGATTTGAGTTTCTCTTACCTTGGGTGTGGGATATCTCTTCACAGCTGCTCCAAGAAAGCACAGCTGCTGCATCTTACCTTGGATGAGGGGTATGTCCTCAAGGCCGCCCCTCTGACCTTGAACATGAGTACCTCCTCTCGGCCCTCCCCCGCACAGCCACCGCATATTGGAGGTGGGGTACCTCCTCTCGGCCGCCTGCCCTGGCCTCAGTCATGGGGTAGCTCCTCACCGCTGCGCATATATGCATGGTCGGCTGTGCCAGGGCCGGCTTCTCTGGAGTCTGCGCGGGCGGGGCCTGCGTATCCCGCGTCTGGTGGGCGGGGCCGCGGTCTCTCCCATCTGGGCGGGCGGGGCAAGGGTCTCTCGCATCTGAGCAGGCGGGGCCGGCTTCTGTTGCATCTGCCCGGGCAGCTCCAGCAACAATAGCGTCTGAGCGGGCGGTGCCGAGGTCTCTCGCGTCTGAGCGGGCGGGGTCGGGTTCTCTCCCGTCTGCGCCGGTGGGGAAGGCCTCTCTCGCGTCTGCGCCGGCAAGGCCCGTGTCTCTGGCGTCTTAGCCGCCTGGGCCGGCATCTCTCGTGTCTGCGCGGGTGGGGCTGGTATTTCTCCCGTTTGCACAGCCGGGTGAGACTCAAAAATTCCCTCAAACAGTCGTCCCCATTGGAGAGGAGAACACACTTTACGGACTTAACTCGAGAAGAGGCCCTAGTCCCATTTAAAGGCTCAACAGTTATCCCGAAATTCCCCTTCCAACACAAAAGGGTTCCTGACTTCCCTGAAGCAGCCAGAGAGAAATCCTGAGGTCCTGTTCGTTACCTGAGAAGTTCAGCCAGGTTCCCGCTGCAACTCTAGAAACACCACAAAATTATCCCCTCAATGCGAGATCAGGAAAATATTCCGCTGCACAATTCAAGAGAAATCCCACGTTCCGCTGGAAAGGCAAAACTGTATTTGACACCCTTTATGCGACTCAGAAAATTCCCTCACACAGCCATCCCCATTGGAGAGGAGAAAACAATTTATGGACTCAACTTGGGAAGAGGCCCTATTCCCATTTAAAGGCTCGAGAGTAATCCTGAAATTCCCGTTCCAGTAGAAAAGGGTGACTAACTTCCCTGAAGCAACACAAGCGAGTTCCTGAGGTCCCCGTCGCAACTCGAGAAGTACCCCCAGCTTCCCGCCTCAAAAGGGGAAACACCAAAAAATTATCCGCTCAATGTGAGATGAGGAAATTTTGCACTGCACAATTAAATAGAAATCCCACATTCTCGCTTGAAAGGCAAAAGGGCACTTGACACACTTTATGCGATTCAGATAGTTTCCTAACACCCGTACTTATTGGAGCGGAGAACACAGTTCATGGACTCAAATCTAGAAGAGGACCTGTTCCCATTTAAGGGCTCGAGAGTAATCTTGAAGTTCCACTTCCAAAAAAAGGGGACCTGACTTCCCTGAAGCAACACGAACGAGTTCCTGAGGTCCACGCTGCAACTCGAGAAGTACCCCCAGATCCAAGCCGAAACTCGAGACACAACAAAATTATCCCCACAATGCGAGATGAGGAAATTTTGCGCTCCGAAATCTCAAGAGAAGTCCCACATACCCGCTTGAAAGGCAAAAGGTCACTTGACACACTTTATGTGACCCAGAAAGTTCGCTCACAGAGCCGTACCCATTGGAGAGGACAAAACACCTTTTGGACTCAACTCCAGATGAATCCCTATTCCCAGTGAACGGCTCGAAAGTAAACCGGAAGTTCCCGTTCCAACAAAAAAGGGGACCTGACTTCCCTGAAGCAACCCGAGCCACTTCCTGAGGTCCCCGTTGCAACTCGAGAAGCACCCCCAGCATCCCACCGCAACTCGACAAACACAACAGAATTATCCCCTCAATGCGAGATGAGGAAATTGTGCGCTGCAGAATCTCAAGAGAAATACCACATTCCCGCTTGAAAGGCAAAAGGGTACTTGACACCCTTTATGCGACTCAGAAAGTACCCTCACAGAGCCGTCCCCATTGGAGAGGAGAACACACTTTATGGACTCAATTCGAGATGAAGCCCTATTCCCATTTAATGGCCTGAGAGTAAACAGGAAGTGCCCTTTCCAACACAAAAGGGGACCTGCCTTACCTGAAGAAACCCAAGCAAGTTCTTGAGGTCCACATGGCAACTCGAGAAGTACCCCAAGCTTCCTGCCGCAACTAGAGAAACACCACAAAATTATCCCCTCAATGCGAGAAGAGGAAATTTTGGGCTGCAGAATCTCAAGAGAAATACCACATTCCCTCTTGAAATGCAAAAGGGTACTTGACATCCTTGATGCGACTCAGAAATTTCACTAACATCAGTCCCCATTGGAGAGATGAACGAACTTTATGTACTCAATTCAAAATGAGGCACTATTGCCAATTAACTGCTCGAGAGTAAATCGGAAGTTCCCCTTCCAACAAAAAGGGGACCTGCCTTACCTGAAGAAACCCGAGTGAGTTCCTGAGGTACGAATAGCAACTTGAGAAGTACCCCCAGCTTCCCGCCGCAACTCGAGAAACACCACAAAATATCCCGTCAATGCAAGAATAGGAAATTTTGCGTTACAAAATCTCAAGAGAAATACCACATTCCCTCTTGAAAGGCAAAACGGTTCTTGAAACCCTTTATGCGACTCAGAAAGTTCCCTCACACAGCCGTCCTCATTGGACAGGAGAACAAACTTTACGGACTCAAATCAAGATGAGGCCCTATTACCAATAAACGGCTCGAGAGTAAACCGGAAGTTCCCCTTCCAACACCAAAGGGGACCTGACTTCCCTGAAGCAACCCAAGCGAGTTCCTGAGGTCCCCGTCGCAACTCGAGAAATACCCTAGCCTCCAGCCGCAACTAGAGAAACACCACAAAATTATCCCCTCAGTGCGAGATGAGGAAATTTTGCGATGCAGAATCTCAAGAGAAATACCACATTCCCTTTTGAAAGGCAAAAGGACTCTTAACACCCTTTATGCGATTCAGAAAGTTCCCTCACAGAGCAGTGCCCATTGGAGAGGAGAACACACTTTATGGACTCAATTCGAAATGAGGACCGATTCCCACTTAACGGCTCGATAGTGAACTGGAAGTTCCCCTTCAAACACAAAACGGGACCTGCCTTACCTGAAGAAACCCGAGCGAGTTCCTGATGTCCCCATCGCAACTCGAGAAGTACCCCCAGCGTCCCGCCGCAACTGGACATACACCACAAAATTATCACCTCAATGCGAGATGAAGAAATATTGCTCTGCAGAATCTCAAGAGAAATATCACATTCCCTCTTGAAAGGCTAAAGGGTTTTTGACTCCCTTTATGAGAATCAGAATGTTCCCTAACATCCATCCTCAGTGGAGAGGAGAACACTCTTCATGCAGTCAAATCGAGAAGAGGCAATATTCCCACTTAAAAGCTCAAGAGTAATCAAGAAGTTCCCCTTCCAACACAAAAGGGGACTTGACTTCCCTGGAGCAACCTGAGAGAGTTCATGAGGTTCCCGTTTCAACTCCAGAAGTATCCCCTACTTCCCACCACAACTCGAGAAACAACACAGTATTATCCCCGCAATACGACATGAGGCAATTTTTCGCTGCAGAATCTCAAGAGAAATCCCACATTCCCGCTTGAAAGGCAAAAGGGAACTTGGCATACTTTATGCTCCTCAGAAAGTTCCCTAAAATCCATCCCCATTGCAGAGGCATACACAATTTATGGACTCAACTCCAGAAGAGCCCCTATTCCCTTAAAGGCCTCGAGAGTAATCCGGAAGTTCTCCGTCCAGCACTAAAGGGGAACTGACTTCCCTAAAGCAACTCCAGTGAGTTACTGAGGTCCCCGCTGAAACTCGAGAAGTACCCCCAGCTTCCCGCCGAAATTCGGGAAACACCACAAAATTATCCCCTCAATGCGAGATGAGGAAACTTTGCGCTGCAGAATCTGAAGAGAAATCCAACATTCCCAATTGAAAGGCAAAAGCGTACTTGACTCCCTTTATGTCACTCAGAAAGATCCCTAAGATCCTTCCCCATTGGAGAGGAGAACACACTTTATGGACTCAATTCCAGAAGAGGCCCTATTCCCATTAAAGGGCTCGAGACTAATCCGGAAGTTCCCCTTCCAGCACAAAAGGGGACCTGACTTCCCTGAAGAAACTCGAGTGAGTTCCTGAGGTCCCCATCTAAACTCAAGAAGTACCCCCAGCGTCCCGCCACAATTCGAGAACACCACAAAATATTCCCCTCACTGCGAGATGAGGAAATTTTGCGCTGAGAATCTCAAGAGAAATCCCACATTCCGGCTTGAAAGGCAAAAGGGTACTGACTCCGTTTATGCGACTCAGATTGTTCCCTAACATCCTTCCTCAGTGGAGAGGAAAACACACTTTATGGACTCAAATCGAGAAGAGGCATTTTTCCCATTTAACAGCTCGAGACTAATCCGGAAGTTCCCCTTCCAACACAAAAAAGGACTTGACTTCCCTGAAGCAACCCGAGCGAGTTCCTGAGGTCCCCGCTGCAACTCGAGAAGTATCCCCAGCTTCCCGCGGCAACTCCAGAAACATCACAAAATTATCCCCTCAATGGGAGATGAGGAAATTTTGCGCTGCAGAATCTCAAGAGAAATCCCACATTCCCGCTTGAAAGGCAGAAGGGTACTTGACTCCCTTTAGGCGACTCAGAATGTTCCCTAATATCCATCCTCAGTAGAGGAGAACATATTTTATGGACTTAAATGGAGAGGAGGCAATATTCCCTTTTAACGTCTGGACAGTAATCCGGAAGTTGCCCTTCCAACACAAAAGGCGACTTGACTTCCCTGAAGCAACCCGAGCGAGTTCCTGAGGTGCTCGCCATAGCTAGAGAAGTGCCCCCTGCTTCCCACCACAACTGGAGAAACACCACAAAATTATCACCTCAATGCGAGATGAGGAAATTTTGCGCTGCAGAATCTCAAAAGAAAATCCACATTACCATTGAAAGGCAAAAGCTTACTTGACACACTTTATGCCACTCAGAAAGTTCCCTAAGCTCCGTCTCCACTGGAGAGGAAATCACACTTTAGGGACTCAACTGGAGAAGAGGCCCTATTCCCATTACAGGGCTCAAAAGTATTCCGGAAGATCCCCTTCCAGCACAAATGGCACCTGATTCCCTGAAGTAACTCGGGTAAGTTTCTGAGGTATTCGCAACTCGAGAAACACCACAAAATTATCCCCACAATGTGAGATGAGGAAATTTTGCGCTGCAGAATCTCAAGTGAAATCCCACATTTTCGCTTGAAAGGCAACAGGTTACTTGACTCCCTTTAGGCGACTCAGAATGGTCCCTAACATTTGTCCTCAGTGGAGAGGAAAACACACTTTATGGACTCAACTCCAGAAGAGGCCATATTCCCATTAAAGGGCTCAAGAGTAATCCGGAAGTTCTCCTTCCAGGAAAAAAGGGGCCTGATTTCCTGAAGTAACTCGGGTAAGTTTCTGAGGTCCCCTTCGCAACTCGAGAAACACAACAAAATTATTCCCTCAATGCGAGATGAGGAAATTTTGTGCTGCAGAATCTCAAGAGAAATCCCACATTCCCGCTTGAAGGGCAAAAGGGTACCTGACTCCCTTTAGGCGACTCAGAATGTTCCCTAACAACCTTCCTCAGTGGAGAGGAAAACACACTTTATGGACTCAAATCGAGAAGAGGCATTATTCACATTCAACAGCTCGAGAGTCATCCGGAAGTTCCCCTTCCAACACAAAAGGGGACTTGACTTCCCTGAAGCAACCCAAGCGAATTCCTGAGGTCCCCGCTGGAAATAGAGAAGCACTCCCTGCTTCCTGCCACAACTCGAGAAACACCACAAAAGTATCCCCTCAATGTGAGATGAGGAAATCTTGCGCTGCAGAATCTCAAAAGAAATCCCACATTCCAGCTTGAAAGGCATAAGGGTACCTGACTCCCTTTAGGCGACTCAGAATGTTCCCTAACATCCTTCCTCATTGGAGAGGAAAACACACTTCATGGACTCAAATCGAAAAGAGGCTATATTCCCATTTAAAGGCTCGAGAGTAATCAAGAAGTTCCCCTTCCAACACAAAAAAGTACTTGACTTCCCTGCAGCAACCTGAGCGAGTTCCAAAGGGTCCCGTCTCAACTCCAGAAGTATCCCCTGCTTCCGGCCCCAACTCGAGAAAGGACACAATATTATCCCCTCAGTGCGAGATGAGGTAATTTTCTGCTGTAGAATCTCAAGAGAAATCCCGCCTTCCTGCTTGAAAGCAAAAGGGAACTTGACACACTTTATGCCACTCAGAAATTTCCCTATTATCCGTCCCCATTGGAGAGACATACACACTTTATAGACTCAACTCCAGAAGAGGCCCTATTCCCATTAAAGGGCTCGAGAACAATCCGGAAGTTCCCCTTCCAGCACAGAAGGGGACCTGACTTCCCTGAAGAAACTCGAGTGAGTTCCTGAGGTCGCCATCTAAACTCAAGAAGTACCCCCAGGGTCCCGCCGCAATTCGAGAAACACCACAAAATATTCCCCTCACTGCAAGATGAGGAAATTTTGCGCTGCAGAATCTCAAGAGAAATCCTACATTCCGGCTTGAAAGGCAAAAGGGTACTGACTCCGTTTATGCGACTCAGAATGTTCCCTAACATCCATCCTCAGTGGAGAGGAAAACACACCTCATGGACTCAAATCAAAAAGAGGCAATATTCCCATTTAAAGGCTCAAGAGTAATCAAGAAGTTCCCCTTCCAACACAAAAGGGAACTTGACTTCCCTGGAGCAAACCGAGAGAGTTCCTTAGGTTCCCGTTTCAACTCCAGTAGTATCCCCTACTTCCCACCACAACTCGAGAAACAACACAATATTATCCCCTCAATACTACATGAGGTAATTTTGCGCTGCAGAATCTCAAGGGAATTCCCACATTCCCGCTTGAAAGGCAAAAGGGAACTTGGCATACTTTATGCTCCTCAGAAAGTTCTCTAAAATCCATCCCCATTGCAGAGGCATACACAATTTATGGACTCAACTCCAGAAGAGTCCCTATTCCCTTAAGGGCCTCGAGAGTAATCCAGAAGTTCCCCGTCCAGCACTAAAGGGTAACTGACTTCCCTGAAGTAACTCCAGTGAGTTCCTGAGGTCCCCGTTGAAACTCGAGAAGTACCCCCAGCTTCCCGCCGAAATTCGGGAAACACCACAAAATTATCCCCTCAATGCGAGATGAGGAAACTTTGCGCTGCAGAATCTGAAGAGAAATCCCACATTCCCAATTGAAAGGCAAAAGCGTACTTGACTCCCTTTATGTCACTCAGAAAGATCCCTAAGATCCTTCCCCATTGGAGAGGAGAACACACTTTATGGACTCAACTCCAGAAGAGGCCCTATTCCCATTAAAGGGCTCGAGACTAATCCGGAAGTTCCCCTTCCAGCACAAAAGGGGACCTGACTTCCCTGAAGAAACTCGAGTGAGTTCCTGAGGTCCCCATCTAAACTCAAGAAGTACCCCCAGCATCCCTCCTCAATGCGAGAAACACAACAAAATATTCCCCTCACTGCGAGATGAGGAAATTTTGCGCTGAGAATCTCAAGAGAAATCCCACATTCCGGCTTGAAAGGCAAAAGGGTACTGACTCCGTTTATGCGACTCAGATTGTTCCCTAACATCCTTCCTCAGTGGAGAGGAAAACACAAATTATGGACTCAAATCGAGAAGAGGCATTTTTCCCATTTAACAGCTCGAGAGTAATCTGGAAGTTCCCCTTCCAACACAAAAAAGGACTTGACTTCCCTGAAGCAACCCAAGCGAGTTCCTGAGGTCCCAGCTGCAACTTGAGAAGTACCTCCAGCTTCCTGCCGCAATGCAATTCGAGAAACACCACAAAATTATTCCCTCAATGAGAGATGAGTTTTTTTGCGCTGCAGAATCTCAAGAGAAATCCCACATTCCCGCTTGAAAGGCAAAAGCGTACTTGACACACTTTATGCCACTCAGAAAGTTCAATAATATCCGTCCCATTGGAGAAGATAACACACTTTAGGGACTCAACTGGAGAAGAGGCCCTATGCCCATTAAAGGGCTCAAAAGTATTCCGGAAGTTCCCCTTCCAGCACAAATGGTACCTGATTCCCTGAAGTAACTCGAGTAAGTTTCTGAGGTCCCCATCGCAACTGGAGAAACACCACAAAATTTTCCCCACAATGTGAGATGAGGAAAATTTGCGCTGCAGAATCTCAAGTGAAATCCCAGATATCCGCTTGAAAGGCAAAAGGGTACTTGACTCCCTTTAGCCAACTCAGAATGGTCCCTAACATTCGTCCTCAGTGGAGAGGATAACATTCTTTATGGACTCAACTCCAGAAGAGGCCCTATTCCCATTAAAGGGCTCAAGAGTAATCCGGAAGTTCTCCTTCCAGGAAAAAAAGGGCCTGATTCCCTGAAGTAACTCGAGAAAGTTCCTGAGGTCCCCTTCGCAACTCGAGAAGCACAACAAAATTATCCCCTCAAAGAGGAAATTTAGCACTGCAGAGTCTCAAGTGATATCCCACATTCCCGCTTGAAAGGCATAATGGTACCTGACTCCCTTTAGGCGACTCAGAATGTTCCCTAACATCCGTCCTCAGTGGAGAGGAAAACACACTTCATGGACTCAAATCGAAAAGAGGCTATATTCCCATTTAAAGGCTCGAGAGTAATCAAGAAGTTCCGCTTCAAATACAAAAAAGTACTTGACTTCCCAGAAACAACCTGAGCGAGTTCCTGAGGGTCCCGTCTCAACTCCAGAAGTACCCCCTGCTTCCCGCCCCAACTCGAGAAACGACACAAGTGCGAGATGAGGTAATTTTCTGCTGCAGAATCTCAAGAGAAATCCCGCCTTCCCGCTTGAAAGCAAAAGGGAACTTGACACACTTTATGCCACTCAGAATGTTCCCTAATATCCGTCCCCATTGGAGAGGTATACACACTTTATGGACTCAACTCCAGAAGAGGCCCTATTCCCATTAAAGGGCTCGAGACTAATCCGGAAGTTCCCCTTCCAGCACAAAAGGGGACCTGACTTCCCTGAACAAACTCGAGTGAGTTCCTGAGGTCGCCATCTAAACTCAAGAAGTACCCCCAGCGTCCCGCCGCAATTCGAGAAACACCACAAAATACTCCCCTCAATGAGAGATGAGGTTTTTTGCGCTGCAGAATCTCAAGAGAAATCCTACACTCCAGCTTGAAAGGCAAAAGGGTACTGACTCAGTTTATGCTACTCAGAATGTTCCCTAACATCCTTCCTCAGTGGAGAGGAAAACACACTTTATGGACTCAAATCGAGAAGAGGTATTTTTCCCATTTAACAGCTCGAGAGTAATCCGGAATTTCCCCTTCAACACAAAAAAGGACTTGACTTCCCTGAAGCAACCCGAGCGAGTTCCTGAGGTCCCCGACGCACCTCGAGATGTACCCCCAGCTTCCCGCCGCAATTCGAGAAACACCACAAAATTATCCCCTCAATGGGAGATGAGGAAATTTTGCGCTGCAGAATCTCAAGAGAAATCCCAAATTCCCACTTGAAAGTCAAAAGAGTACTTGACTCTCTTTAGGCGACTCAGAATGTTCCCTAACATCCATCCTCAGTGGAGAGGAGAACATATTTTATGGACTCAAATGGAGAGGAGGCAATATTCCCTTTTAACATCTCGACAGTAATCCGGAAGTTCCCCTTCCAAAACAAAAGGCAACTTGACTTCCCTGAAGCAACCCGAGCGAGTTCCTGAGGTCCCCGCCAAGCTAGAGAAGTGACCCCTGCTTCCCACCACAACTGGAGAAACACCACAAAATTATCCCCTCAATGTGAGATGAGGTTATTTTGCGCTGCGGAATCTCAAGAGATAACATACATTCCCGCTTGAAAGGCAAAAGGGTACTTGACACACTTTATGCCACTCAGAAGGTTCAAAAATATCCGTCCCCATTGGAGAGAATAACACACTTTATGGACTAAACTACAAAAGAGGCCCTATTCCCATTAAAGGGCTCGAGAGTAATCCGGAAGTTCCCCTTCCAGCACAAATGGGACCCGATTCCCTGAAGTAACTCGAGTAAGTTTCTGACGTCCCCATCCCAACTTGACAAACACCACATAATTATCCCCACAATGTGAGATGAGGAAATTTCGCGCTGCAGAATCTCAAGGGAAATCCCACATTCCCGCTTGAAAGGTAAAAGGGTATTTGACACAGTTTAGGCGACTCAGAATGGTCCCTAACATCCGTCCTCAGTGGAGAGGAGAACACACTTTATGAACTCAATTCGAGATAAGCCCCTGTTCACATTTGAGGGCTCTAGAGGAAACCGGAAGTTCCCCTTCCAACACCAAAGGGGACCTGACTTCCCTGAAGCAACCCCAGCGAGTTCCTGGGTCCGCGTCGCAACTCGAGAAACACCCCCAGCTTCGCGCCGCAACTGAGAATCACGCCAAAATTATCCCCTCAATGCAAGATGAGGAAATTTTGCCATGCAGCATCTCAAGAGAAATACCACATTCCCTCTTAAAAGGCAAAAAGGTACTTGACACCCTTTATTCTACTCGGAAAGTTCCCTCACACAGCCGTCCCCTTTGGAGAGGAGAACACACTTTATGGACTCAATTCGAGATGAGCCCCAGTGCATGTTTAAGGGCTCGAGAGGAACCCAGAAGTTCCCATTTAAACACCAAAGGGGACCTGACATCCTGAAACAAACACAGCGAGTTCCTGTGGTCCGCGTTGCAATTCGAGAAGCACCCCCAGCTTCGCGCCGCAACTCGAGAAACACCCCAAATTATCCTCTCAATGCGAGATGAGGAAATTTTGCCATGCAGCATCTCAAGAGAAATAACACATTCCCTCTTGAAAGACAAAAAGTTACTTGACACCCTTTATTCGACTTAGAAAGTTCCCTCACACAGCCGACCCTTTTAGAGGAGAACACACTTTATGGACTCAATTCGAGATGAGCCCCTATGCACATTGAAAGGCTAAAGAGAAAACCGGAAGTTCCCCTTCCATAACCAAAGGGGACCTGACTTCCCTGAAGCAACCCCAGCGAGTTCCTGAGGTCCCCGTCGCAACTCGAGAAGCACCCCCAGCTTCCTACCGCAACTCGAGAAACACGCCAAAATTAATACCTCCATGCGAGATGAGGAAATTTTGCAATGCAGCATCTCAAGAGAAATACCACATTCCCTCTTGAAACGCAAAAAGGTACTTGACACCCTTTATTCGACTCAGAAAGTTCCTTAACACAGCCGTCCCCTGTGGAGAGGTGATCACACTTTATGGACTCAATTCGAGATGAGACCCTGTTCAAATTTAAGGGCTCGAGAGGAAACCGGAAGTTCCCCTTCCAACACCAAGGGGGACCTGAGTTCCCTAAAGCAACCCCTGCGAGTTCCTCAGGTCCCTGTCGCAACTCGAGAATCACCCCCAGCTTCCCGCCGCAACTCGAGAAACACCCCAAAATTATTCCCTCAATGCGAAATGAGGAAATATTGA
This sequence comes from Moschus berezovskii, assembly GCF_049115385.1. NCBI lineage: Eukaryota > Metazoa > Chordata > Mammalia > Artiodactyla > Moschidae > Moschus > Moschus berezovskii. The sequence goes on from NC_142465.1 coordinate 1,593,820, forward strand.
GATGCAGCATCTCAAGAGAAATACCACATTCCCTCTTGAAACGCAAAAAGGTACTTGACACCCTTTATTCATCTCAGAAAGTTCCCTCACACAGCCATCCCCTTGGAGAGGAGAACACACTTTATGGACTCAATTGGAGATTAGACCCTGTGCACACTTAAGGGCTCGAGATGAAACCGGAAGTTCTCCTTCCCACACCAAAGGGGACCTGACTTCCCTGATGCAACCCCAGCGAGTTCCTGAGGTCCCCGTCGCAACTCGAGAAGCACCCCCAGCTTCCCGCCGCGACTCGAGGAACAACCCAAAATTATCCCCTCAATGCGAGAAGAGGAAATTTTGCCATGCAGCATCTCAGGAAAAATACCACATTCCTTCTTGAAAGGCAAAAAGATACTTGACACCCTATATTCAATTCGGAAAGTTCCCTGACACAGCCGTCCCCTTTGGAGAGGAGAACACACTTTATGGACTCAATTCGAGATGAGCTCCAGTGCACTTTTAATGGCTCGAGAGGATCCCAGAAGTTCCCCTTTCAATACCAAAGGGGACCTGACACCCTGAAACAACCCCAGCGAGCTCCTGAGGTCCACGTCTCAAGTAGAGAAGCACCCCCAGCTTCGGGCCGCAACTCAAGAAACACCACAAATTATCCTCTCAATGCGAGATGAGGAAATTTTGCCATGCAGCATCTCAAGAGAAATACCACATTCCCTCTTGAAAGAAAAAAAGTACTTGACACCCTTTATTCGACTCAGAAAGTACCCTCACACAGCCGTCCCCTTTTAGAGGAGAACACAGTTTATGGACTCAATACTGGATGAGCCCCCGTGCACATTGAAGAGCTCGAGAGAAAACCGGAAGATCCCCTTCCAACACCAAAGGGGACCTGACTTTCCTGAAGCAAACCTAGCAAGTTCCTGAAGTTCCCGTCGCAACTCGAGAAGGACCTCCAGCTTCCCGCCACAACTCGAGAAACACCACAAAATTATTCCCTCAATGCGAGATGAAGAAATTTTGCGCTGGAGAATTTCAAGAGAAATACTATATTCCTTCTTGCAAGGCAAAATGGTACAGAACACCCTTTTTGCGACTCAGAAAGTTCACTCACACAGCCGTCCCCTTTGGAGAGAACACACTTTATGGACTCAATATGAGATGAGCCCCTATTCCCATTTAATGGCTCGAGAGAAAACCGGAAGTTCCGCTTCCAACTCCATTGAGGACCTGACTGCCCTGAAGCAACCAGAGCGACTTCCTGGGGTCCCCGTCGCAACTCGAGCAGTTACCCCAGCTTCCCGCCGCAACCAGAGAAAAACCACAAAATTTTCCCCGCATGCGAGGTGGAAATTTTGTGCTGCATCTCAAGGGAAATATCACATTCTCTCTTGAAAGGCAAAAGGGTACTTGACACCCTTTATGCGACTCAAAAATTTCCCTCACACAGCTGTCCCCATTGGAGAGGAGAACACACTTTAAGGACTCAATTCCAGAGGAGGCCCTATTCCTTTTAACGGCTCCAGAGTAAACCGGACGTTCCTATTCCAAAAAGAAAAAGGACCTGACTTCCCTGAATCAACCCGAGCGAGTTCCTGAGGTCCCCGACGCACTTCAAGAAGTACCCCCAGCTTCTCTCCGCAACTATACAAACACCACAATATTATAGACTCAATGCGAGATGAGGAAATTTTGCGCTGCAGAATCTCAAGTCAAATACCACATTCCCCCTTGAAAGGCAATGGGTACTTGACACCCTTTATTCGACTCAGAAATTTCACTAACATCAGTCCCCATTGGAGAGGAGAACACATATTATGGACTCAATTCAAGATGAGCCCCTATTCCCATTAAAGGCTCGAGAGTAAACCGGAGGTTCCCCTTCCAAAAAAAAAGGGGTCCTGACTGCTGTGAAGCAACCCGAGCGAGTTCCTGAAGTCCCCGTCTCAACCTGATAAGCACCCCCAGCTTCCCGCCGCAAATCGAGAAACACCACAAAATTATCCCCTCAATGTGAGAGGAGGAAATTTTGCGATGCAGAATCTCAAGAGAAATACCACATTCCCTTTGGAAAAGGCAAAATTTTATTTGAAACCCTTTATTCGACTCAGAAAGTTCCCTCAAACAGCTGTCCCCTTTGGAGAGGAGAACACACTTTATGGACTCAATTCGAGATGAGCCCCTGTTCACATTTAAGGGCTGGAGTGTAAACCGGAAGTTCCCCTTCCAACACCAAAGGGGAGCTGACTTCCCTGAAGCAACCCCAGCGAGTTCCTGAGTTCCCTGTCGCAACTCGAGAAGCACCCCCAGCTTCCCGCCCCAACTCGAGAAACACCACAAAATTATCCCTGAAATGCGAGATGAGGAAATTTTGCGATGCAGAATCTCAAGAGAAATACCACATTCCCTCTTTAAGGCAAAAAGGTACTTGACACCCTTTATTCGACTCAGAAAGTTCCCTCACACAGCCGTCCCCTTTAGAGAGGAGAACACACTTTATGGACTCATTTGTAGATGAGTCCCTGTTCACATTTAAGGGCTCGAAAGGAAACCGGAAGTTCCCCTTCCAACATCAAAGGGGACCTGACTTCCCTGAAGCAACCCCAGCGAGTTCCTGAGGTCCTCGTCGCAACTCGAGAAGCACCCCCAGCTTCCCGCCGCAACTCGAGAAACACCCCAAAATTATCCCCTCAATGCGAGATGAGGAAATTTTGCGCTGCAGAATCTCAAGAGAAATACCACATTTCCTCATAAAAGGCAAAAGGGTACTGAACTCCCCTTATGCAACTCAGAAAGTTCCCGCACACAGCCGTCCCCATTGCGAGGAGAACACACTTTATGGCCTCTATTCGAGAAGAGGCCCTATTCACATTAAAGGGTTCGAGAGTAATACGGAAGTTCCCTTCCAGCACAAAATGGGACCAGACTTCCCTGAAGTAACTCGAGTGTGGTCCAGAGGTACTCGTCGGAACTGCAGAAGTACCCCCAGCTTCCCAACCCAATTCGTGAAACACCAAAAAATTATCCCTTCCATGCGAGATGAGGAAATTTTGCGCTGCAGAATCTCAAGAGAAATCCCACATTCCCGGTTGAAAGGCAACAGTGTACATGACTCCCTTTAGGCGACTCAGAATGTTCCCTAACATCCGTCCTCAGTGCAGAGGAGAACACACTCTCTGGACTCAAATCGAGAAGAGGCAATGTTCCCATTTAACGGCTCGAGAGTAATCCGGAAGTTCCCCTTCCAACACAAAAGGGGACTTGACTTTGCTGAAGCAACCCGAGCGAGTTCCTGAGGTCCCCGTTGCAAGTCGAGAAGTATCCCCTGCCTCCCTCTGCAACTCGAGAAATACCACAAAATTATCCCCTCAATGCGAGATGAGGTAATTTTACGCTGCAGAATCTCAAGAGAAATCCCACATTCCCGCTTGAAAGGCAAAAGGGTACTCGACACACTTTATGCCACTCAGGAAGTTCCCTAACATCCGTCCCCATTGGAAAGGAGAACACAATTTATGGACTCAAATCGAGAGGAGGCCCTATTTTAATTAAAGGGCTCGAGAACAATCCGGAAGTTCCCCTTCCAGCACAAAAGGGGACCTGACTTCCCTGAAGTAATCCGAGTGTGTTCCAGAGGTCCTCTTCGCAACTGGAGAATCACGGCCAGCTTCCCAGCCCAATTCGTGTAACAGCACATAATTATCCCCTCCATGCGAGATGAGGAAATTTTGCACTGCAGAATCTCAAGAGAAATCCCACATTCCCGCCTGAAAGGCAAAAGGGTACTTGACTCCCTTTAGGCGAATCAGAATGGTCCCTAACATCCGTCCTCAGTGGAGAGGAGAACACACTTTAAGGACTCAAATCGAGAAGAGGCAATATTCCCATTTAAGGGCTCGAGAGTAATCCGGAAGTTCCCCTTCCAGCACAATCGGGGACCTGACTTCCCTGAAGTAACTCGAGTGAGTTCCTGAGGACCCCTTCGCACCTCGAGGAATACCCCCAGCTTCCCGCCGCAATTCGAGAAACACCACAGAATTATCCCCTCAATGCGAGATGAAGAAATTTTGCGCTGCAGAATTTCAAGAGAAATCCCACATTCCCGCCTGAAAGGGAAAAGGGTATTTGACACACTTTATTCAGTTCAGTTCAGTTCAGTCGCTCAGTCGTGTCCGACTCTCTGCGATCCCATGAATCACTGTACGCTAGGCCTCCCTGTCCTATACCAACTCCCGGAGTTCACTCAAACTCATCACCACAGGGCCAGTGATGCTATCCAGCCATCTCATTCTCTGTAGTCCCCTTCTCCTCCAGCCCCCAACCTCTCCTAGCATCAGAATCTTTTCCAGTGAGTCAACTCATCGCATGAGGTGGCCGAAGTATTGCAATTTCAGCTTTGGCATCAGTCCTTCCAATGAACACCGACGATTGATCTCCCTTAGAATGGACTGGTTGGATCTTCTTGCAGCCCAAGGGACTCTCAAGAGTCTTCTCCAATACCACAGTTCGAAAGCATCAGTTCTTCGGCGATCAGCTTTCTTCACAGTCCAACTCTCACATCCATACATGACCACGGGAAAAACCATAGCTTTGACTAGATGGAGCTTTTTTGGCAAAGTGATGTCTCTGCTTTTTAATATACTATCAAGGTTGATCATAATTTTCCTTCCGAGGAGTAAGCGCCTTTTAATTTCATGGCTTCAATCAGCATCTGCAGTCATTTTGGAGCCCCCAAAAATAAAGTGTGACACTGTTTCCACTGTTTTCCCATCTATTTTCCGTGAAGTGTTGGGACCAGATCCCATCACCTTTGTTTTCTGAATGTTGAGCTTCAAGCCAACCTTTTCACTCTCCTCTTTCACTTTCATCAAGAGGCTTTTGAGTTCCTCCTCACTTTCTGCCCTAAAGGTGGTGTCATCTGCATATCTGAGGTTATTGATATTTCTCCCAGCAATCTTGATTCCAGTTGTTCTTCTTCCAGCCCAGCATTTCTCATGATGCACTCTGCATATAAGTTAAATAAGCAAGATTACAATATACAGCCTTGACGTACTCCTTTTCCTATTTGGAACCAGTCTGTTGTTCCATGCACAGTTCTGACTGCTGCTTCCTAACCTGCATACAGGTTTCTAAAGAGGCCGGTCAGGTGGTCTCGTATTCCCATCTCTTTCAGAATCTTCCACAGTTTATTGTGATCCACACAGTCAAAGGCTTTGGCATAGTCAATGAAGCAGAAATCGATGTTTTTCTGGAACTCTCTCGCTTTCTCCATGATCCAGCGGATGTTGGCAATTTGATCTCTGGTGCCTCTGCCTTTTCGAAAACCTGCTTGAACATCTGGGAGTTCACGGATCACATATTGCTGAAGCCTGGCTTGGAGAATTTTGAGCATGACTGTACTAGCGTGTGAGATGAGTGCAATTGTGCGGTAGCTTGAGCATTCTTTGGCATTGCCTTTCTTTGGGATTAGAATGAAGACTGACCTCTTCCAGTCCTGTGGCCACTGCTGAGTTTTCCAAATTTGCTGGCATATTGAGTGCAGCACTTTCACAGCATCATCTTTCAAGATTTGAAATAACTCAACTGGAATTCCATCACTTCCACTAGCTTTGTTCGTAGTGTTGCTTTCTAAGGCACACTTGAATTCACATTCCATGATATCTGGCTCTAGGCCAGTGATCACATTTTCGTGACTATCCTGGTGGTGAAGATCTTTTTTGTACAGTTCTTCTGTGTATTCTTGCCACCTCTTCTTAATATCTTCTGCTTCCGTTAGGTCCATACCATTTCTGTCTTTTATCGAGCCCATCTTTGCATGAAATGTTCCCTTGGAATCTCTAATGTTCTTGAAGAGATCTCTTGTTTTTCCTATTCTGTTGGTTTCCTCTATTTCTTTGCATTGATCACTGAGGAAGGCTTTCTTATCTCTCCTTGCTATTCTTTGGAACTCTGCATTCTAATGCTTATATCTTTCCCTTTCTCCTTTGCTTTTCGCTTCTCTTCTTTTCACAGCTATTTGTAAGGCCACCTCAGACAGCCATTTTGCTTTTTTTTGCATTTCTTTTCCATGGGGATGCTCTTGGTCCCTGTCTCCTGTACAATGTCACGAACCTCCATCCAGAGTTCATCAGGCACTCTATCTATCAGATCTAGTGCCATAAATCTATTTCTCACTTCCACTGTATAATCATAAGGGATTTGATTGAGGTCATATCTGAATGGTCTAGGGGATTTCCCTACTTTCTTCAATTTAAGTCTGAATTTGGCAATAAGGAGTTCATGATCTGAGCCACAGTCAGCTCCTGGTCTTGTTTTTGCTAACTGTATACAGCTTCTCCATCTTTGGCTGCAAAGAATATAATCAATCTGATTTCGGTGTTGACCATCTGGTGATGTCCACGTGTAGAGTCTTCTCTTGTGTTGTTGGAAGAGGGAGTTTGCTGTGACCAGTGCGTTCTCTTGACAAAACTCTATTAGACTTGGCCCTGCTTCATTCCGTGCTCCAAGGCCAAATTTGCCTGTTACTCCAGGTGTTTCTTGACTTCCTCCTTTTGCATTCCAGGCCCCTATAATGAAAAGGACATCTTTTTGGGTGTTAGTTCTAAAAGGTCTTGTAGGTCTTCATAGAACCGTTCAACTTCGGCTTCTTCAGCGTTAGTGGTTGGGGCATAGGCCTGGATTACTGTAATGTTGAATGGTTTGCCTTGGAAACGAACAGAAATCATTCTGTCGTTTTTAAGATTGCATCCAAGGACTGCATTTCGGAGTCTCTTGTTGACCATGATGGCTACTCCATTTCTTCTAAGGGATTTCTGCCCACAGTAGTATATATATAATGGTCATCTGAGTTAAATTCACACATTCCAGTCCATTTTAATTCACTGATTCCTAGAATGTCTATGTTCACTCTTGCCATCTCCTGTTTGACCACTTCTAATTTGCCTTGATTCCTGGAACTTACATTCCAAGTTCCTATGCAATATCGCTCTTTAAAGCACCAGACCTTGCTTCTATCACTGGTCACATCCACAACTGAGTACCGGTTTTGCTTTTGCTCCATCCCTTCATTCCTTCTAGAGTTATTTCTCCACTGATCTCCAGTAGCATACTGGGCACCTACAGACCTGGGGAATTCCTCATTCAGTATCCTGTCATTTTGCCCTTTGATACTGTTCATGGGGTTCTCAATGCAAATATACTGAAGTGGTTTGCCATTCCCTTCTCCAGTGGACCACATTCGGCTGTGGTCCATGTGATCAGATCGAGTAGATTCCTGGGATTATGATTTCAGTGTGTCTGCCATCTGAAGCCCCCTCGCAATACCTACCATCTGATTTGAGTTTCTCTTACCTTGGGTGTGGGATATCTCTTCACAGCTGCTCCAAGAAAGCACAGCTGCTGCACCTTACCTTGGATGAGGGGTATGTCCTCAAGGCCGCCCCTCCTGACCTTGAACGTGAGTACCTCCTCTCGGCCCTCCCCCGCACAGCCACCGCCTATTGGAGGTGGGGTACCTCCTCTCGGCCACCTGCCCTGGCCTCAGTCATGGGGTAGCTCCTCACCACTGCGCATCTCTGCATGGTCAGTTGTGCCAGGGCCGGCTTTTCTGGAGTCTGTGCGGGCGGGGCCAGCATATCCCGCGTCTGGTGGGCGGGGCCGGGGTCTCTCCCATCTGCGCGGGCGGGGCAAGGGTCTCTCGCATCTGCGCAGGCGGGGCCAGCTTCTCTTGCATCTGCGAGGGCGGCGCCAGCAATAATAGCGTCTGAGCGGCCGGGGCCGAGGTCTCTCGCGTCTGCGCGGGCGGGGCCGGGGTCTCTCGCGTCTGCGCGGGCGGGGCAAGGGTCTCTCGCATCTGCGCAGGCGGGGCCGGCTTCTCTTGCATCTGTGCGGGCGGCGCCAGCAACAATAGCATCTGATTGGGCGGGGCCGAGGTCTCTCGCGTCTGAGCGGGCGGGGCCAGGGTCTCTCCAGTCTGCGCGGATGGGGCCGGGTTCTCTCCCATCTGCATGGGTGGGGAAGGCCTCTCTCGCGTCTGCGCCGGCAAGGCCCCTGTCTCTGGCATCTCAGCCGCCTGGGCTGGCATCTCTCGTGTCTGCGCGGGTGGGGCTGGTATTTCTCCCGTTTGCACAGCAGGGTGAGACTCAAAAAATTGCCTCAAACAGTCGTCCCCATTGGAGAGGTGAACACACTTTACGGACTTAACTCGAGAAGAGGCCCTATTCCCATTTAAAGGCTCAACAGTAATCCCGAAATTCCCCTTCCAACACAAAAGGGTTCCTGACTTCCCTGAAGCAGCCAGATAGAATTCCTGAGGTCCTGCTCGCTACCTGAGAAGTTCAACCAGGTTCCCGCGGCAACTCTAGAAACACCACAAAATTATCCCCTCAATGCGAGATCAGGAAAATATTCCGCTGCACAATTCAAGAGAAATCCCACGTTCCGCTGGAAAGGCAAAACTGTATTTGACACCCTTTATGCGACTCAGAAAATTCCCTCACACAGCCATCCCCATTGGAGAGGAGAACACAATTTATGGACTCAACTTGGGAAGAGGCCCTATTCCCATTTAACGGCTCGAGAGTAATCCCGAAATTCCCGTTCCAGTAGGAAAGGGTGACTAACTTCCCTGAAGCAACACAAGCGAGTTCCTGAGGTCCCCGTCGCAACTCGAGAAGTACCCCCAGCTTCCCGCCTCAAAAGGGGAAACACCAAAAAATTATCCGCTCAATGTGAGATGAGGAAATTTTGCACTGCACAATTAAATAGAAATCCCACATTCCCGCTGAAAGGCAAAAGGGCACTTGACACACTTTATGCGATTCAGATAGTTTCCTAACACCCGTACTTATTGGAGTGGAGAACACACTTCATGGACTCAAATCTAGAAGAGGACATGTTCCCATTTAAGGCTCGAGAGTAATCTGGAAGTTCCACTTCCAAAAAAAGGGGACCTGACTTCCCTGAAGCAACACGAACGAGTTCCTGAGGTCCACGCTGCAACTCGAGAAGTACCCCCAGATCCAAGCCGAAACTCGAGACACAACAAAATTATCCCCACAATGCGAGATGAGGAAATTTTGCGCTCCGAAATCTCAAGAGAAGTCCCACATACCCGCTTGAAAGGCAAAAGGTCACTTGACACACTTTATGTAACCCAGAAAGTTCGCTCACAGAGCCGTACCCATTGTAGAGGAAAAAACACCTTTTGGACTCAACTCCAGATGAATCCGTATTCCCAATTAATGGCTCGAAAGTAAACCGGAAGTTCCCGTTCCAACACAAAAGGGGACCTGACTTCCCTGAAGCAACCCGAGCCACTTCCTGAGGTCCCCGTTGCAACTCGAGAAGCACCCCCAGCATCCCGCCACAGCTCGAGAAACACCCCAAAATTATCCCCTCAATGCGAGATGAGGAAAATTTGCGATGCAGCATCTCAAGAGAAATACCACATTTCCTCTTGAAATGCAAAAGGGTACTTGACATCCTTTATGCGACTCAGAAATTTCACTAACATCAGTCCCCATTGGAGAGGTGAACGAACTTTATGTACTCAATTCAAAATGAGGCTCTATTGCCAATTAACTGCTCGAGAGTAAATTGGAAGTTCCCCTTCCAACAAAAAGGTGACCTGCCTTACCTGAAGAAACCCGACTGAGTTCCTGAGGTACGCATAGCAACTTGAGAAGTACCCCCATCTTCCCGCCGCAACTCGAGAAACACCACAAAATTATCCCCTCAATGCAAGAATAGGAAATTTTGCGTTACAGAATCTCAAGAGAAATACCACATTCCCTCTTGAAAGGCAAAAGGACTCTTAACACCCTTTATGCGATTCAGAAAGTTCCCTCAAAGAGCAGTGCCCATTGGAGAGGAGAACACACTTTATGGACTCAATTCGAGATGAGGACCGATTCCCACTTAACGGCTCGATAGTGAACCTGAATTTCCCCTTCAAGCACAAAACGGGACCTGCCTTACCTGAAGAAACCCGAGCGAGTTCCTGATGTCCCCATCGCAACTCGAGATGTACCCCCAGCTTCCCGCCACAACTGGACATACACCCCAAAAATATCCCCTCAATGCGAGATGAGGAAATATTGCTCTGCAGAATCTCAAGAGAAATATCACATTCCCTCTTGAAAGGCAAAAGGGTTCTTGACTCCCTTTATGCGACTCAGAATGTTCCCTAACATCCATCCTCAGTGGAGAGGAGAACACTCTTCATGTAGTCAAATCCAGAAGAGGCAATATTCCCATTTCAAAGCTCAAGAGTAATGAAGAAGTTTCCCTTCCAACACAAAAGGGGAATTGACTTCCCTGGAGCAAACTGAGAGAGTTCATGAGGTTCCCGTTTCAACTCCAGAAGTATCCCCTACTTCCAACCACAACTCGAGAAACAACACAGTATTATCCCCGTAATGCGACATGAGGTAATTTTGCGCTGCAGAATCTGAAGAGAAATCCCACATTCCCGCTTGAAAGGCAAAAGGGAACTTGGCATCCTTTATGCTCCTCAGAAAGTTCCCTAAAGTCCATCCCCATTGCAGAGGCATACACAATTTATGGACTCAACTGCAGAAGAGCCCCTATTCCCTTAAAGGACTCGAGAGTAATCCACAAGTTCCCCGGCCAGCACTAAAGGGGACCTGACTTCCCTAAAGTAACTCCAGTGAGTTCCTGAGGTCCCCGTTGAAACTCGAGAAGCACCCCCATCTTCCCGCCGCAACTCGAGAAACACCCCAAATTATCCCCTCAACGCAAGATGAGGAAATTTTGTGATGCAGAATCCCAAGAGAAATACCACATTCCCTCTTGAAAGGCAAAAAGGTACTTGACACCCTTTATTCGACTCAGAAAGTTCCCTCACACAGCCGTCCCCTTTGGAGAGGAGAACACACTTTATGGACTCAATTCGAGATGAGCCCCTGTGCACATTGAAGGGCTCGAGAGGAACCCGGAAGTTCCCCTTCCAACAGCCATGGGGACCTGACTTCCCTGAAGCAACCCCAGCGAGTTCCTGAGGTCCGCGTCGCAACTCGAGAAGCACCCCCAGCTTCCAGCCGCAACTCGAGAAACACCGGAAAATTATTCGCTCCATGCGAGATGAGGGAATTTTGCGATGCAACATCTCAAGAGAAATACCACATTCCCTCTTGAAAGGCAAAAAGGTACTTGACACCCTGTATTAGACTCAGAAAGTTCCCTCACAAAGCCGTCCCTTTTGGAGAGGAGAACACACTTTATGGACTCAATTCGAGATGAGCTCCTGTGCACATTTAAGGGATCAAGAGGAAACCGAAAGTTCCCCTTCCAACACCAAAGGGGACCTGACTTCACTGAAGCAAACCAAGCGAGTTCCTGAGGTCCCCGTTGCAACTCGAGAAGCACCCCCAGCTTCCGCCGCAACTCGTGAAACACCCCAAAATTATCCCCTCAATGCAAGATGAGGAAATTTTGCGATGCACCATCTCAAGAGGAATACCATATTCCCTATTGAAAGGCAAAAAGGTACTTGACACCCTTTATTCGACTCAGAAAGTTCCCTCACACAGCCGTCCCCTTTGGAGATGAGAAAAAACTTTATGGACTCAATTCGAGATGAGACCCTGTGCACATTTAAAAGCTCGAGAGGAAACCGGAATTTCCCCTTCCAACACCAAAGGGGAACTGACATCCCTGAAGCAACCCCGAGAGTTCCTGAGGTCCCCGTCGCAAATCGAGAAGCACCCCCAACTTCCCGCCGCAACTTGAGAAACACCCCAAAATTATCCCCTCCATGCGAGATGAGGAAATTTTGCAATGCAACATCTCAAGACAAATACCACATTCCCTCTTGAAAGGCAAAAAGGTACTTGAAACCCTGTATTCGACTCAGAAAGTTCCCTGACACAGCCGTCCCCTTTGGAGAGGAGAACACACTATATGGACTCAATTCGAGATGAGCCCCTGTGCACATTTAAGGGATCGAGAGGAAACCTGAAGTTCCCCTTCCAACACCAAAGGGGACCTGACTTGCCTGAAGCAACCCCAGCGTGTTCCTGAGGTCCCGGTCGCAACTCGAGAAGCACACCCAGCTTCCCGCCGCACCTCGAGAAACACCCCAAAAATATTCCCTCCATGCGAGAGGAGGAAATTTTGCAATGCAGCATCTCAAGAGAAATACCACTTTCCCTCTTGAAAGGCAAAAAGGTACTTGACACCCTTTATTCGACTCAGAAAGTTCCCTCACACAGCCCTCCCCTTTGGAGAGGAGAACACACTTTATGGACTCAATTCGAGATGAGCCCCTGTGCATATTTAAGGGATCAAGAGGAAACCGGAAGTTGCCCTTCCAACACCAAAGGGGACCTGACTTCCCTGAAGCAACCCCAGCGAGTTCCTGATGTCCCCGTCTCATCTCAAGAAGCACCCCCAGCTAGCTGCCGTAACTCGAGAAACACCCCAAAATTATCCCCTAAATGGGAGACGTGGAAATTTTGCGATGCAGAATCTCAAGAGAAACACCACATTCCCTCTTGAAAGGCAAAAAGGTACTTGACACCCTTTATCGACTCAGATAGTTCCCTCACACAGCCGTCCCCTTTTAGAGGAGAACACAATTTATGAATCAATTCGAGATGAGCCCCTGTGCACACTTAAGTGCTCGAGAGGAAACCGGAAGTTCCCCTTCCAACAGCAAAGGGGACCTGACTTCCTTGAAGTAACCCCAGCGAGTTCCTGAGGTCCCCGTCGCAACTCGAGAAGCACCACCAGCTTCCCGCCCCAACTGGAGAAACACACCAAAATTATCCCCTCAATGCGATATGAGGAAATTTTGCGATGCAGCATCTCAAGAGAAATACCACATTCCCTCTTGAAAGGCAAAAAGGTACTTGAAAACCTTTATTCGACTCAGAAAGTTCCCTCACACAACCTCCCCTTTGGAGAGAACACATTTCATGGACTCAATTCGAGATGAGCCCCTGTGCACATTTAAGGGCTCAAGAGGAACCCGGAAGTTCCCCTTCCAACACCAAAGGGGACCTGACTTCCCTGAAGCAACCCCAGCGAGTTACTGAGGTCCCCGTCGCAACTCGAGAAGCACCCCCAGCTTCCTGCCGTAACTCGAGAAACACCCCAAAATTAACTCATCAAAGCGAGATGAGGAAATTTTGCGATGCAGCCTCTCAAGAGAAATACCACATTCCCTCTTGAAAGGCAAAATGGTATTTGACACCCTCTATTCGACTCAGAAAGTTCCCTCACACAGCCGTCCCCTTTGGAGAGAACACACTTTATGGAATGATTTCCAGATGAGCCCCTCTGCACATTTAAGGGCTCGAAAGGAATCTGGAAGTTACCCTTCCAACACCAAAGGGGACCTGACTTTCCTGAAGCAACCACAGAGACTTCCTGAGGTCCCCGTCGCAACTCGAGAAGCACCCCAAAATTATTTCCTCAATGCGAGATGAGGAAATTTTTCAATGCAGCATCTCAAGGGAAATACCACATTCCCTCTTGAAAGGCAAAAAGGTACTTGACACCCTTTATTCGACTCAGACAGTTCCCTCACACAGCCGTCCCCTTTGGAGAGAACACACTTTATGGACTCAATTCGAGATGAGCCCCTGTGCACATTTAAGGGCTCGAGAGGAACCCGGAAGTTACCTTCCAACAGCAAAGGGGACCTGACTTCCCTGAAGCAACCCCAGCGAGTTCCTGAGGTCCACGTCGCAACTCGAGAAGCACCCCCAGCATCCTGCCGTAACTCGAGAAACACCCCAAAATTATCCCCTCAATGCGAGATGAGGAAATTTTTCGATGCAGCATCTCAAGAGAAACACCACATTCACTCTTGAAAAGCAAAAAGTTATTTGACACCCTTTATTTGTCTCAGAAAGTTCCCTCACACAGCCGTCCCCTTTGGAGAGAACACACTTTATGGAATCAATTCGAGATGAGCCCCTGTGCACATTTAAGGGCTACAGAGGAACCCGGAGTTCCCCTTCCAACACCAAAGGGGACCTGACTTCCCTGAAGCAACCACAGCGATTTCCTGAGGTCCCCATCGCAACTCTTGAAGCACCCCCAGCTTCCCGCTGCAACTCGAGAAATACCCCAAAATTTTTCCCTCAATGCGAGATGAGGAAATTTTGCGATGCAGCGTGTCAAGAGAAATACCACATTCCCTCTTAAAAGGGAAAAAGTTACTTGACACCCTTTATTCGACTTAGAAAGTTCCCTCACACAGCCGTCCCCATTTAGAGGTGAACACACATTATGGACTCAATTCGAGATGATCCCCAGTGCACATTTAAGGGCTCGAGAGGAACCTGGAAGTTCCACTTCCAACAGCAAAGGGGACCTGACTTCCCTTAGCAACCCCAGCAAGTTCCTGAGGTCCCCGTCGCAACTTGAGAATCACCCCCAGCTTCCTGCCTCAACTCAAGAAACACCTCAAAATTATCCCCTCAATGCGAGATGAGGAAATTTTGCGATGCAGCATCTCAAGAGAAATACCACATTCCCTCTTGAAAGGCAAAAAGGTTCTTGACACCCTTTATTCGACTCAGAAAGTTCCCTCACACAGCCGTCCTTTTTAGAGGAGAACACAATTTATGGAATCAATTCGAGATGAGCCCCTGTGCACATTTAAGGGCTCGAGAGGAAACCTGAAGTTCCCCTTCCATCAGCAAAGGGGACCTGACTTCCCTGAAGCAACCCCAGCGAGTTCCTGAGGTCCCAGTCGTAACTCGAGAAGCTCCCCAAAATTATCCCCTGAAATCGAGATGAGGAAATTTTGCTATGCAGTATCTCAAGAGACATGCCACATTCCCTCTTCAAAGGCAAAAGGGTACTTGACACCCTTTAATCGACTCAGAAAATTACCTAAAACAGCCGTCCCCTTTGGAGAGGAGAACACACTTTACGGACTCAATTCGAGAGGAGCCCCTGTGCACATTGAAGGGCTCGAGAGGAAACCGGAATTTCCCCTTCCAATACCAAAGTGGACCTGACTTCCCTGAAGCAACTTCAGCGAATTCCGGAGGTCCCCGTCTCAACTCGAGAAGCACCACCATCTTTCCGCCGCACTCGAGAAACACCCCAAAATTATCCCCTCAATGCGAGATGAGGAATTTCTGCAATGCTGCATCTCAAGTGAAATACCACATTCGCTCTTGAAAGGCAAAAAATTACTTGACACCCGTTATTCGACTCATAAAGTTCCCTCACACAGCCATCCCCTTTGGAGAGGAGAACAGATTTTATGGTCTCAATTCGAAATGAGCCCCTGTGCACATTTAAGGGCTCAGGAGTAAACGGGAAGTTCCACTTCCAACACGAAAGGGGTCCTGACTTCCCTGAAGCAACACCAGCGAGTTCCTGAGGTTCCCGTCACAACTCGAGAAGCACCCCCAGCTTCCCCCGGCAACTCGAGAAACACCCCAAAATTATCCCCTCAATGCGAGATGAGGAAATTTTGCGATGCAGCATCTCAAGAGAAATACCACATTCCCTCTTGAAAGGCAAAAGGGTACTTGACACCCTTTATGCGACTCAAAATGTTCCCTCACACAGCCGTCCCCATTGGATAGGAGAACACACTTTAAGGACTCAATTCCAGAGGTGGCCCTATTCCCTTTTGACGGCTCCAGAGTAAACCGGACGTTCCTATTCCAAAACGAAAGGGGACCTGACTTCCCTGAATAAACCCAAGCGAGTTCCTGAGGTCCCCGACGCACTTCGAGAAGTACCCCCAGCTTCTCCCCGCAACTATAGAAACACCACAATATTATAGACTCAATGCGAGATGAGGAAATTTTGTGCTGCAGAATCTCAAGTGAAATACCACATTCCCGCTTGAAAGGCAATGGGTACTTGACACCCTTTATTCGACTCAGAAATTTCACTAACATCAGTCCCCATTGGAGAGGAGAACACATTTTATGGACTCAATTCAAGATGAGCCCCTATTCCCATTAACGGCTCGAGAGTAAACCGGAGGTTCCCCTTCCAAGAAAAAAGGGGTCCTGACTTCCGTGAAGCAACCCGAGCGAGTTCCTGAAGTCCCCGACTCAACCTGAGAAGCACCCCCAGGTTCCCACCGCAAATCGAGAAACACCACAAAATTATCCCCTCAATGCGAGAGGAGGAAATTTTGCGATGCAGAATCTCAAGAGAAATACCACATTTCCTTTTGAAAAGGCAAAATTTTATTTGACACCCTTTATTAGACTCAGAAAGTTCCCTCACACAGCCATCCCCTTTAGAGAGGAGAACACACTTTATGGACTCATTTCCAGATGAGAACCTGTTCACATTTAAGGGCTCGAGAGGAAACCGGAAGTTCCCCTTCCAACACCAAAGGGGACCTGACTTCCTTGAAGCAACCCCAGGGAGTTCCTGAGGTCCCCGTCGCAACTCTTGAAGCACCCCCAGCTTCCTGCCGCAACTCGAGAAACACCCCAAAATTATCCCCTCAATGCGAGATGAGGCAATTTTGCACTGCAGAATCTCAAGAGAAATACCACATTTCCTCATAAAAGGCAAAAGGGTACTAAATACCCTTTATGCAACTCAGAAAGTTCCCTCACACATCCGTCCCCATTGGGAGGAGAACACACTTTATGGACTCTATTCGAGAAGAGGTCCTATTCACATTAAAGGGTTCGAGAGTAATACGGAAGTTCCCCTTCCAGCACAAAATGGGACCAGACTTCCCTGAAGTAACTCGAGTGTGGTCCAGAGGTACTCGTCGGAACTGCAGAAGTACCCCCAGCTTCCCAACCCAATTCGTGAAACACTAAAAAATTACCCCTTCCATGCGAGATGAGGAAATTTTGCACTGCAGAATCTCAAGAGAAATCCCACATTCCCGCTTGAAAGGAAACAGTGTACTTGACTCCCTTTAGGCGACTCAGAATGTTTCCTAACATCCGTCCTCAGTGCAGAGGAGAACACACTCTCTGGACTCAAATCGAGAAGAGGCAATGTTCCCATTTAACGGCTCGAGAGTAATCCGGAAGTTCCCCTTCCAACACAAAAGGGGACTTGACTTCGCTGAAGCAACCCGAGCGAGTTCCTGAGGTCCCCGTTGCAAGTCGAGAAGTATCCCCTGCTTCCCTCTACAACTTGAGAAACACCACAAAAGTATCCCCTCAATGTGAGATGAGGAAATCTTGCGCTGCAGAATCTCAAAAGAAATCCCACATTCCAGCTTGAAAGGCATAAGGGTACCTGACTCCCTTTAGGCGACTCAGAATGTTCCCTAACATCCTTCCTCATTGGAGAGGAAAACACACTTCATGGACTCAAATCGAAAAGAGGCTATATTCCCATTTAAAGGCTCGAGAGTAATCAAGAAGTTCCCCTTCCAACACAAAAAAGTACTTGACTTCCCTGAAGCAACCTGAGCGAATTCCAGAGGGTCCCGTCTCAACTCCAGAAGTATCCCCTGCTTCCGGCCCCAACTCGTGAAACGACACAATATTATCCCCTCAGTGCGAGATGAGGTAATTTTCTGCTGTAGAATCTCCAGAGAAATCCCGCCTTCCAGCTTGAAAGCAAAAGGGTACTCGACACACTTTATGCCACTCAGAAAGTTCCCTAATATCTGTCCCCATTGGAAAGGAGAACACAATTTATGGACTCAAATTGAGAGGAGGCCCTATTCCCATTAAAGGGCTCGAGAACAATCCGGAAGTTCCCCTTCCAGCACAAAAGGGGACCTGACTTCCCTGAAGTAATCCGAGTGTGTTCCAGAGGTCCTCTTCGCAACTGGAGAATCACGGCCAGCTTCCCAGCCCAATTCGTGTAACAGCACATAATTATCCCCTCCATGCGAAATGAGGAAATTTTGCACTGCAGAATCTCAAGAGAAATCTCACATTCCCGCTTGAAAGGCAAAAGGGTACTTGACTCCCTTTAAGCGAATCAGAATGGTCCCTAACATCCGTCCTCAGTGGAGAGGAGAACACACTTTAAGGACTCAAATCGAGAAGAGGCAATATTCCCATTTAAGGGCTCGAGAGTAATCCGGAAGTTCCCCTTCCAGCACAATCGGGGACCTGACTTCCCTGAAGTAACTCGAGTGAGTTCCTGAGGTCCCCTTCGCACCTCGAGGAGTACCCCCAGCTTCCCGCCGCAATTCGAGAAACACCACAAAATTATCCCCTCAATGCGAGATGAAGAAATTTTGCGCTGCAGAATTTCAAGAGAAATCCCACATTCCCGCCTGAAAGGGAAAAGGGTATTTGACACACTTTATTCAGTTCAGTTCAGTTCAGTCGCTCAGTCGTGTCCGACTCTCCGCGACCCCATGAATCACTGTACGCTAGGCCTCCCTGTCCTATACCAACTCCCAGAGTTCACTCAAACTCATCGCCACAGAGCCGGTGATGCTATCCAGCCATCTCATTCTCTGTCGTCCCCTTCTCCTCCAGCCGCCAACCTCTCCTAGCATCAGAATCTTTTCCAGTGAGTCAACTCATCGCATGAGGTGGCCGAAGTATTGCAATTTCAGCTTTAGCATCAGTCCTTCCAATGAACACCGACGATTGATCTCCCTTAGAATGGACTGGTTGGATCTTCTTGCAGCCCAAGGGACTCTCAAGAGTCTTCTCCAATACCACAGTTCGAAAGCATCAGTTCTTCGGCGATCAGCTTTCTTCACAGTCCAACTCTCACATCCATACATGACCACGGGAAAAACCATAGCTTTGACTAGATGGAGCTTTTTTGGCAAAGTGATGTCTCTGCTTTTTAATATACTATCAAGGTTGATCATAACTTTCCTTCCAAGGAGTAAGCGCCTTTTAATTTCATGGCTTCAATCAGCATCTGCAGTCATTTTGGAGCCCCCAAAAATAAAGTGTGACACTGTTTCCACTGTTTTTCCATCTATTTTCTGTGAAGTGTTGGGACCAGATCCCATCACCTTTGTTTTCTGAATGTTGAGCTTCAAGCCAACCTTTTCACTCTCCTCTTTCACTTTCATCAAGAGGCTTTTGAGTTCCTCCTCACTTTCTGCCCTAAAGGTGGTGTCATCTGCATATCTGAGGTTCTTGATATTTCTCCCAGCAATCTTGATTCCAGTTGTTCTTCTTCCAGCCCAGCATTTCTCATGATGCACTCTGCATATAAGTTAAATAAGCAAGATTACAATATACAGCCTTGACGTAGTCCTTTTCCTATTTGGAACCAGTCTGTTGTTCCATGCACAGTTCTGACTGCTGCTTCCTGACCTGCATACAGGTTTCTAAAGAGGCAGGTCAGGTGGTCTGGTATTCCCATCTCTTTCAGAATCTTCCACAGTTTATTGTGATCCACACAGTCAAAGGCTTTGGCATAGTCAATGAAGCAGAAATCGATGTTTTTCTGGAACTCTCTCGCTTTCTCCATGATCCAGCGGATGTTGGCAATTTGATCTCTGGTGCCTCTGCCTTTTCGAAAACCTGCTTGAACATCTGGGAGTTCACGGATCACATATTGCTGAAGCCTGGCTTGGAGAATTTTGAGCATGACTGTACTAGCGTGTGAGATGAGTGCAATTGTGCGGTAGCTTGAGCATTCTTTGGCATTGCCTTTCTTTGGGATTAGAATGAAGACTGACCTTTTCCAGTCCTGTGGCCACTGCTGAGTTTTCCAAATTTGTTGGCATATTGAGTGAAGCACTTTCACAGCATCATCTTTCAAGATTTGAAATAACTCAACTGGAATTCCATCACTTCCACTAGCTTTGTTCGTAGTGTTGCTTTCTAAGGCACACTTGAATTCACATTCCATGATATCTGGCTCTAGGCCAGTGATCACATTTTCGTGCCTATCCTGGTCGTGAAGATCTTTTTTGTACAGTTCTTCTGTGTATTCTTGCCACCTCTTCTTAATATCTTCTGCTTCCGTTAGGTCCATACCATTTCTGTCTTTTATCGAGCCCATCTTTGCATGAAATGTTCCCTTGGAAACTCTAATGTTCTTGAAGAGATCTCTTGTTTTTCCTATTCTGTTGGTTTCCTCTATTTCTTTGCATTGATCACTGAGGAAGGCTTTCTTATCTCTCTTTGCTATTCTTTGGAACTCTGCATTGTAATGCTTATATCTTTCCCTTTCTCCTTTGCTTTTCGCTTCTCTTCTTTTCACAGCTATTTGTAAGGCCACCTCAGACAGCCATTTTGCTTTTTTTTGCATTTCTTTTCCATGGGGATGCTCTTGGTCCCTGTCTCCTGTACAATGTCACGAACCTCCATCCAGAGTTCATCAGGCACTCTATCTATCAGATCTAGTGCCTTAAATCTATTTCTCACTTCCACTGTATAATCATGAGGGATTTGATTGAGGTCATATCTGAATGGTCTAGGGGATTTCCCTACTTTCTTCAATTTAAGTCTGAATTTGGCAATAAGGAGTTCATGATCTGAGCCACAGTCAGCTCCTGGTCTTGTTTTTGCTAACTGTATACAGCTTCTCCATCTTTGGCTGCAAAGAATATAATCAATCTGATTTCGGTGTTGACCATCTGGTGATGTCCACGTGTAGAGTCTTCTCTTGTGTTGTTGGAAGAGGGAGTTTGCTATGACCAGTGCGTTCTCTTGACAAAACTCTATTAGACTTGGCCCTGCTTCATTCCGTGCTCCAAGGCCAAATTTGCCTGTTACTCCAGGTGTTTCTTGACTTCCTCCTTTTGCATTCCAGTCCCCTAGAATGAAAAGGACATCTTTTTGGGTGTTAGTTCTAAAAGGTCTTGTAGGTCTTCATAGAACCGTTCAACTTCGGCTTCTTCAGCGTTAGTGGTTGGGGCATAGGCCTGGATTACTGTAATGTTGAATGGTTTGCATTGGAAACGAACAGAAATCATTCTGTCGTTTTTAAGATTGCATCCAAGTACTGCATTTCGGAGTCTCTTGTTGACCATGATGGCTACTCCATTTCTTCTAAGGGATTTCTGCCCACAGTAGTATATATATAATGGTCATCTGAGTTAAATTCACACATTCCAGTCCATTTTAATTCACTGATTCCTAGAATGTCTATGTTCACTCTTGCCATCTCCTGTTTGACCACTTCTAATTTGCCTTGATTCCTGGAACTTACATTCCAGGTTCCTATGCAATATTGCTCTTTACAGCACCAGACCTTGCTTCTATCACCGGTCACATCCACAACTGGGTACTGGTTTTGCTTTTGCTCCATCCCTTCATTCCTTCTAGAGTTATTTCTCCACTGATCTCCAGTAGCATACTGGGCACCTACACACCTGGGGAATTCCTCATTCAGTATCCTGTCATTTTGCCCTTTGATACTGTTCATGGGGTTCTCAATGCAAATATACTGAAGTGGTTTGCCATTCCCTTCTCCAGTGGACCACATTCGGCTGTGGTCCATGTGATCAGATGGAGTAGATTCCTGTGATTATGATTTCAGTGTGTCTGCCATCTGAAGCCCCCTCGCAATACCTACCATCTGATTTGAGTTTCTCTTACCTTGGGTGTGGGATATCTCTTCACAGCTGCTCCAAGAAAGCACAGCTGCTGCACCTTACCTTGGATGAGGGGTATGTCCTCAAGGCCGCCCCTCCTGACCTTGAACGTGAGTACCTCCTCTCAGCCCTCCCCCGCACAGCCACCGCCTATTGGAGGTGGGGTACCTCCTCTCGGCCACCTGCCCTGGCCTCAGTCATGGGGTAGCTCCTCAGCAGTGCGCATCTCTGCATGGTCGGTTGTGCCAGGGCCGGCTTTTCTCCAGTCTGCACGGGCGGGGTCTGCGTATCCTGCGTCTGGTGGGCGGGGCCGGGGTCTCTCCCATCTGGGCGGGCGGGGACGGGGTCTCTCGCATCTGCGCAGGCGGGGCAAGGGTCTCTCGCATCTGCGCAGGCGGGGCCGGCTTTTCTTGCATCTGCGCGGGCGGCGCCAGCAACAATAGCGTCTGAGCGGCCGGGGCCGAGGTCTCTCGCGTCTGAGCGGGTGGGCCCGGGGTCTCTCGAGTCTGCGCGGGCGGGGCCGGGGTCTCTCGAGTCTTCGCGGGCGGGGCCGGGTTCTCTCCCGTCTGCGCGGGTGGGGAAGGCCTCTCTCGAGTCTGCGGCAGCAAGGCCCTTGTCTCTGGCGTCTCAGCCGCCTGGGCCGGCATCTCTCGTGTGTGCGCGGGTGGGGCTGGTATTTCTCCCGTTTGCACAGCCGGGTGAGACTCAAAAATTCCCTCAAACTGTCGTCCCCATTGGAGAGGAGAACACACTTTATAGACTTAACTCGAGAAGAGGCCCTAGTCCCATTTAAAAGCTGAACAGTAATCCCGAAATTCCTCGTCCAACACAAAAGGGTTGCTGACTTCCCTGAAGCAGCCAGAGAGAATTCCTGAGGTCCTGTTCGCTACCTGAGAAGTTCAACCTGGTTCCCGCTGCAACTCTAGAAACACCACAAAATTATCCCCTCAATGCGAGATCAGGAAAATATTCCGCTGCACAATTCAAGAGAAATCCCACGTTCCGCTGGAAAGGCAAAACTGTATTTGACACCCTTTATGCGACTCAGAAAATTCCCTCACACAGCCATCCCCATTGGAGAGGAGAACACAATTTATGGACTCAACTTGGGAAGAGGCCCTATTCCCATTTAAAGGCTTGAGAGTAATCCTGAAATTCCCGTTCCAGTAGAAAAGGGTGACTAACTTCCCTGAAGCAACACAAGCGAGTTCCTGAGGTCCCCGTCGCAACTCGAGAAGTACTCCCAGCTTCCCGCCTCAAAAGGGGAAACACCAAAAAATTATCCGCTCAATGTGAGATGAGGAAATTTTGCACTGCACAATTAAATAGAAATCCCACATTCCCGCTGAAAGGCAAAAGGGCACTTGACACACTTTATGCGATTCAGATAGTTTCCTAACACCCGTACATATTGGAGCGGAGAACACACTTCATGGACTCAAATCTAGAAGAGGACCTATTTCCATTTAAGGGCTCCAGAGTAATCTGGAAGTTCCACCTCCAAAAAAAGGGGACCTGACTTCCAGGAAGCAACACGAACGAGTTCCCTAGGTCCACGCTGCAACTCGAGAAGTACCCCCAGATCCAAGCCGAAACTCGAGACACAACAAAATTATCCCCACAATGCGAGATGAGGAAATTTTGCGATGCAGCATCTCAAGAGAAATACCACATACCCTCTTGACAGGCAAAAGGGTACTTGACACCCTTTATTCGACTCAGAAAGTTCCCTCACACAGCTGTCCCCTTTTAGAGGAGAACACACTTTATGGACTCAATTCGAAATGAGCCCCTGTGCACATTTAAGGGCTCTAGAGAACCCGGAAGTTCCCCTTCCAACACCAAAGGGGACCTGACTTCCCTGAAGCAACAAAAGCGAGTTCCTGAGGACCCCGTCGCAACTCGAGAAGCACCCCATGCTTCCCGCCGCAACTCGAGAAACACCCCAAAATTATCCCCTCAATGCGAGATGAGGAAATTTTGCGATGCAGCATCTCAAGAGAAATACCACATTCCCTCTGGAAAGGCAAAAAGGTACTTGACACCCTTTATTCGACTAAGAAATTTCCCTCACACAGCTGTCCATTTTAGAGAAGAACACACTTTATGGACTCAATTCGAGATGAGACCCTGTGTACATTTAAGGGCTCTAGAGAAACCGGGAACTTCCCCTTCCAACATCAAAGGGGACCTGACTTCCCTGAAGCAACCCCAGCGAGTTCCTGAGGTTCCCGTCACAACTCGAGAAGCACCCCCAGCTTCCCGCCGCAACTCGTGAAACAGCCTCAAATTATTCTCTCAATGCGAGATACGAAATTTTGCGATGCAGCATCTCAAGAGAAATATCACATTCCCTCTTGAAAGGCAAAAAGGTACTTGACACCATTTATTCGACTCAGAAAGTCCCCTCACACAGCCATCCCCTTTTAGAGGAGAACACACTTTATGGACTCAATTCGAGATGAGCCCCTGTGCACATTTAAGGGCTTGAGAGGAACCCGGAAGTTCCCCTTCCAACATCAAAGGGGACCTGACTTCCCTGAAGCAACCCCAGCCAGTTCCTGAGGTCCCCGTCGCAACTCGAAAAGCACCCCAGCTTCCGGCCGCAACTCGAGAAACACCCCAAAATTAACCCCTCAATGCGAGATGAGGAAATTTTGCGATGCAGCATCTCAAGAGAAATACCACATTCCCTCTTGAAAGGCAAAAAGGTACTTGACACCCTTTATTCCACTCAGAAAGTTCCCTCACACAGCTGTACCCTTTGGAGAGGAGAACACACTTAATGGACTCAAATCCAGATCAGGCCCTGTGCATATTTAAGGGCTCAAAAGAAACCGGAAATTCCCCTTCCAACATCAAAGGGGAACTAACTTCCCTGAAGCAACTCCAGCGAGTTCCTGAGGTTCCCGTCGCAACTCGAGAAGCACCCCCAGCTTCCCTCCGCAAGTCGAGAATCACCCCAAATTTAACCCTCAATGCGAGATGAGGAAATTTTGCGATGCAGCATCTCAAGAGAAATACCACATTCCCTCCTGAAAGGCAAAAAGGTACTTGACACCCTTTATTCGACTCATAAAGTTCCCTCACACAGCTATACACTTTGGAGAGGAGAACACAGTTTATGGACTCAATTTGAACGTGCCCCTGTGCACATTTAAGGGCTCGAGAGGAACCCGGAACTTCCCCCTAAAAACAAAAACGGGGACATGTCTTCCCTGAAGCAACAACAGCGAGTTTCTGAGGTCCCCTTCGCAACTCGAGAAGCACCCCCAGTTTCCCGCCGCAACTCGAAAAACACCCCAAAATTATCCCCTCAATGTGAGATGAGAAAATTTTGCAATGGAGCATCTCAAGAAAAATACCACATTCCCTGTTGAAAGGTAAAAAGTTACTTGACACACTTTATTCGACTCAGAAAGTTCCCTCACACAGCCGTCCCTTTTGGAGAGAACACACTTTATGGACTAAATTCGAGATGAGCCCCTGTTCACATTTAAGGGCTCGAGAGGAAACCGGAAGTTCCCCTTCCAACAGCAAAGGGGACATGACTTCCCTGAAGAAACCAAAGCGAGTTCCTGAGGTCCCCGTCGCAACTCAAGAAGCACTCCCAGCTTCCCACCGCAACTCGAGAAACACCCCAAAATTATTCCCTCAATGCGAGATGAGGAAATTTTGCGATGCAGCATCTCAAGAGAAATACCACATTCCCTCTTGAAAGGCAAAAAGGTACTTGACATCCTTTATTCGACTCAGAAATTTTCCTCACACAGCTGTCCCCTTTTAGAGGAGAACACACTTTATGGACTCAATTCGAGATGAGCCCCTGTTCACATTTAAGTGCTTGAGAGGAACCCGGAAGTTCCCCATCCAACGGAAAAGGGGATCTGACTTCCCTGAAGCAACCCCAGCGAGTTCCTGAGGTCCCCGTCGCAACTCGAGAAGCACCCCCAGCTCCCCGACGCAACTCGAGAAACACACCAAAATTATTCCCTCAATACGTCATGAGGAAATTTTGCGATGCAGCATCTCAAGAGAAATACCACATTCCCTCCTGAAAGGCAGAAAGGTACTTGACACCCTTTATTCGACTAAGAAAGTTCCCTCACACAGCTGTCCCCTTTTAGAGAAGAACACACTTTATGGACTCAATTCGAGATGAGCCCCTGTGCACATTTAAGGGCTCTAGAGAAACCGGGAAGTTCCGCTTCCAACAGCAAATGGGACCTGACTTCCCTGAATCAACCCCAGCGAGTTCCTGAGGTCCCCGTCGCAACTCGAGAAGCACCCCCAGCTTCAAGCTGCAACTCGTGAAACAGCCCAAAATTATCCTCTCAATGCGAGATACGAAATTTTGCGATACAGCATCTCAAGAGAAATACATTCCCTCTTGAAAGGCAAAAAGGTACTTGACACCCTTTATTCGACTCAGAAAGTCTCCTCACACAGCCATCCCTTTTTAGAGGACAACACACTTTATGGACTCATTTCGAGATGAGCCCCTGTGCACATTTAAGGGCTCGAGAGGAACCCGGAAGTTCCCCTTCCAACACCAAAGGGGACCTGACTTCCCTGAATCAACCCCAGCGAGTTCCTGAGGTCCCCGTCACAACTGGAGAAGCACCCCCAGCTTCCCGCCGCAACTCGAGAAACACCCCAAAAGTATCCCCTCCATGCGAGATGAGGAATTTTTGCGATGCAGCATCTCAAGAGAAATACCACATTCCATTTTGAAAGGCAAAAAGGTACTTGATACCCTTTATTCGAATCAGAAAGTTCCCTCACACAGCCGTCCCCTTTGGACAGATCTCACTTTATGGACTCAATTCGAGATGAGCCCCTGAGCTCATTTAAGGGCTCGAGAGTCACCCGGAAGTTCCCCTTCCAACAGAAAAGGGGACCTACTTCCCTGAAGCAACCAAAGCGAGTTCCTCAGGTCCCCATCTCAACTCAAGAACCACACCCAGCTTCCCGCCGCAACTGGAGAAACACACCAAAATTATCCCCTCAATGCGAGATGAGGAAATTTTGCGATGCAGCATCTCCAGAGAAATACCACATTCCCTCTTGGAAGGCAAAAAGGTACTTGACACCCTTTATTCGACTCAGAAAGTTCCCGCACAGAGCCGACCCATTTTAGAACAGAACACACTTAATGGACTCAATTTGAGATGAGACCCTATGCACATTTAAGGGCTCGAGAGGAAACCTGAAATTCTCCTTCCAACAGCAAAGGGGACCTGACTTCCCTGAAGCAACCCCAGCGAGTTCCTGAGGTCCCCGTCGCAAGTCGAGAAACACCCCCAGCTTCCCGCCGCAACTCGAGAAACACCCAAAAATTATCCCCTCAATGCGAGATGAGGAAATTATGTGATGCAGCATCTCAAGAGAAATACCACATCCCCTCTTCATAGGCAAAAAGGTACTTGACACCCTTTATTCGACTCAGAAAGTTCCCTCACACCCGACCCCTTTGGAGAGAACACACTTTATGGACTCAATTCGAGATGAGCCCCTGTGCACATTTAAGGGCTCGAGAGGTACCCGGACGTTCCCCTTCCAACAGCAAAGGGGACCTGACTTCCCTGAAGCAACCCCAGCGAGTTCCTGAGGTCGACGTCGCAACTCGAGAAGCACCCCCAGCTTCCCGACGCAACTCGAGAAATACCCCCAAATTATTCCCTCAATGTGAGATGAGGAAATTTTGCGATTCAGCATCTCAAGAGAAATACCACATTCCCTCTTGGAAGGCAAAAAGGTACTTGACAACCTTTATTAGACTCAGAAAGTTCCCTCACACAGCCGTCCGCTTTTAGAGGGGAACACACTTTATGGACTCAATTCGAGATGAGCCCCTGTGCATTTAAGGGCTGGAGAGGAACCCAGAAGTTCCCGTTCCAACACCAAAGGGGTCCTGACTTCCCTGAAGCAACTCCAGCGATTTTCTGAAGTCCCCGTCGAGACTCGAGAAGCAACCCAAGCATCCCGCCGCAATAGAGAATCACGCCAAAATTATTCCCTCAATGCGAGATGAGGAAATTTTGCAATGCAGCATCTCAAGAGAAATACCACATTCACTCTTGAAAGGTAAACAGGTACTTGACACCCTTTATTCGACTCAGAAAATTCCCTCACACAGCCGTACTATTTTAGAGGAGAACACACTTTATGGACTCAATTCGAGATGAGCCCCTGTGCACATTTAAGGGCTCGAGAGGAACCCGGAAGTTCCCCTTCCAACACCAAAGGAGATCTGACTTCCCTGAAGCAACCCCAGCGAGTTCCTGAGGTCCCCATCGCAACTCGATAAGCACCCCCAGCTTCCCGACGCAACTCGAGATACACCCCAAATTATCCCCTCAATGCGAGATGAGGAAATTTTGCGATGCAGCATCTCAAGAGAAATACCACATTCCCTCTTGAAAGGCAAAAAGGTACTTGACACCTTTTATTCGGCTAAGAAAGTTCCCTCACAAAGCTGTCCCCTTTTAGAGAAGAACACATTTTATGGACTCAATTCGAGATGAGACCCTGTGTACATTTAAGGGCTCTAGAGAAACCGGGAACTTCCCCTTCCAACATCAAAGGGGACCTGACTTCCCTGAAGCAACCCCAGCGAGTTCCTGAGGTCCCCGTCGCAACTCGAGAAGCACACCCAGCTTCCCGCCGCAACTCGTGAAACAGCCCAAAATTATTCTCTCAATGCGAGATACGAAATTTTGCGATGCAGCATCTCAAGAGAAATACCACATTCCCTCTTGAAAGGCAAAAAGGTACTTGACACCCTTTATTCGACTCAGAAAGTCCCCTCACACAGCCATCCCCTTTTAGAGGAGAACACACTTTATGGACTCAATTCGAGATGAGCCCCTGTGCACATTTAAGGGCTTGAGAGGAACCCGGAAGTTCCCCTTCCAACAGCAAAGGGGACCTGACTTCCCTGAAGCAACCCCAGCCAGTTCCTGAGGTCCCCGTCGCAACTCGAGTAGCACCCCAGCTTCCCGCCGCAACTCGAGAAGCACCCCTAAATTAACCCCTCAAAGCGAGATGAGGAAATTTTGCGATGCAGCATCTCAAGAGAAATACCACATTCCCTCTTGAAAGGCAAAAAGGTACTTGACACCCTTTATTCCACTCAGAAAGTTCCGTCACACAGCTGTACCCTTTGGAGAGGAGAACACACTTAATGGACTCAAATCCAGATCAGCCCCTGTGCATATTTAAGGGCTCAAAAGAAACCGGAAATTCCCCTTCCAACATCAAAGGGGAACTAACTTCCCTGAAGCAACTCCAGCGAGTTCCTGAGGTCCCCGTCGCAACTCAAGAAGCACCCCAAGCTTCCCTCCGCAAGTCGAAAAACACCCCAAATTTAACCCGCAATGCGAGATGAGGAAATTTTGCGATGCAGCATCTCAAGAGAAATACCACATTCCCTCTTGAAAGGCAAAAAGGTACGTGACACCATTTATTCGACTCAGAAAGTTCACTCACACAGCTATACCCTTTGGAGAGGAGAACACACTTTATGGACTCAATTTGAACGTGCCCCTGTGCACATTTAAGGGCTCGAGAGGAACCCGGAACTTCCCCCTAAAAACAAAAAAGGGGACATGTCTTCCCTGAAGCAACAACAGCGAGTTTCTGAGGTCCCCTTTGCAACTCGAGAAGCACCCCCAGTTTCCCGCCGCAACTCGAAAAACCCCCCAAAATTATCCCCTCAATGTGAGATGAGAAAATTTTGCAATGGAGCATCTCAAGAGAAATACCACATTCCCTGTTGAAAGGCAAAAAGTTACTTGACACCCTTTATTCGACTCAGAAAGTTCCCTCACACAGCCGTCCCCTTTGGAGAGAACACACTTTATGGACTAAATTCGAGATGAGCCCCTGTTCACATTTAAGGGCTCGAGAGGAACCCGGAAGTTCCCCTTCCAACACCAAAGGGGACCTGACTTCCCTGAATCAACCCCAGCGAGTTCCTGAGGTCCCCGTCACAACTGGAGAAACACCCCCAGCTTCCTGCCGCAACTCAAGAAACACCCCAAAATATCCCCTCCATGCGAGATGAGGAAATTTTGCGATGCAGCATCTCAAGAGAAATACCACATTCCATTTTGAAAGGCAAAAAGGTACTTGACACCCTTTATTCGACTCTGAAAGTTCCCTCACACAGCCGTCCCCTTTTAGAGGAGAACACACTTTATGGACTCAATTCGAGATGAGCCCCTGTGCATTTAAGGGCTGGAGAGGAACCCAGAAGATCCCGTTCCAACACCAAAGGGGACCTGATTTCCCTGAAGCAACTCCAGCGATTTTCTGAGGTCCCCGTCGAGACTCGAGAAGCAACCCAAGCATCCCGCAGCAATCGCGAAACACGCCAAAATTATTCTCTCAATGCGAGATGAGGAAATTTTGCAATGCAGCATCTCTAGAGAAATACCACATTCCCTCTTGAAAGGTAAACAGGTACTTGACAACCTTTATTCGACTCAGAAAGTTCCCTCACACAGCCATCCCCTTTGGAGAGGAGAACACACTTTATGGACTCAATTCGAGATGAGCCCCTCTGCACATTTAAGGGCTCTAGAGGAACACGGACGTTCCCCTTCCAACAGCAAAGGGGACCTGACTTCCTTGAAGTAACCACAGCGAGTTCCTGAGGTCCCTGTCTCAACTCTTTAAGCACCCACAGCTTCCAGTCGCAACTCGAGAAACACTCCAAAATTATTCCCTCAATGCGAGATGAGGAAATTTTGCGATGCAGCATCTCAAGAGAAATACCACATTCCCTCTTGAAAGGCAAAACGGTACTTGACACCCTTTGTTGGACTCAGAAAGTTCCCTCACACAGCCGTCCCATTTTAGAGGAGAACACACTTTATGGACTCAATTCGAGATGAGCCCCTGTGCACATTTAAGGGCTCTAGAGAAACCGGGAAGTTCCCCTTCCAACAGCAAAGGGGAACTGACTTCCCTGAATCAACCCGAGCGAGTTCCTGAGGTCCCCATCGCAACTCGAGAAGCACCCCCAGCTTCCCGCCGCAACTCGTGAAAGGGCCCAAAATTATCATCTCAATGCGAGATACGAAATTTTGCGATGCAGCATCTCAAGAAAAATACCAC
Source organism: Moschus berezovskii (assembly GCF_049115385.1). Taxonomy (NCBI): domain Eukaryota; kingdom Metazoa; phylum Chordata; class Mammalia; order Artiodactyla; family Moschidae; genus Moschus; species Moschus berezovskii. The sequence continues at coordinate 1,624,391 of NC_142465.1, forward strand.
ATTCCCTCTTGAAAGGCAAAAATGTACTTGACACCCTTTATTCGACTCAGAAAGTCCCCTCACACAGCCGTCCCCTTTGGAGAGGAGAACACACTTTATGGACTCAATTCGAGATGAGCCCCTCTGCACATTTAAGGGCTCTAGAGGAACACGGACGTTCCCCTTCCAACAGCAAAGGGGACCTGACTTCCTTGAAGCAACCACAGCGAGTTCCTGAGGTCCCTGTCTCAACTCTTGAAGCACCCACAGCTTCCAGTCGCAACTCGAGAAACACCCCAAAATTATCCCCTCAATGCGAGATGAGGAAATTTTGCGATGCACCATCTGAAGAGAAATACCACATTCCCTCTTGAAAGGCAAAAAGTTACTTGACACCCTTTTCGACTCAGAAATTTCCCTCACACAGCCGTCCCCTTTTAGAGGAGAACACACTTAATGGACTCAATTCGAGATGAGCCCCTGTGCATATGTAAGGGCTCGAGAGGTACTTGGAAGTTCCCCTTCCAACAGCAAAGGGGACCTGACTTCCCTAAAGCTACCCCAGCGCATTAATTAGGTCCACGTAACAACTCGAGATGCACCCCTTGCTTCCCGCTGCACTTCGGGAAACACTCCAAAATTATCCCCTCAATGTGAGATGATGAAATTGGCGATCCAGAATCGCAAGAGGAATACGACATTTCCTCTTGAAAGGCAAAAAGGTACTTGACACGCTTTATTCGACTCGAAAGTTCGCTCACATAGCCTTCCCCTTTGGAGTGGAGAACAAACTTTATGGACTCAATTCGAGATGAGCCCCTGTTCACAATTTAGTGCTCGAGAGGAAACCGGAAGATCCCCTTCCAACAACAAAGGGGACCTGATTTCCCTGAAGAAACCCCAGCGGGATAGTGAGGTCACTGTCGCAACTCGAGAAGTACCCCCAGCGTCCTTCCGCAACTCGAGAAACACCCCCAAATTATCCCCTCAATGCGAGATGAGGAAAATTTGCCATGCAGAATCTCAAGAGAAATACCACATTCCCTCTTGAAAGGCAAAAAGGTACTTGAAACCCTTTTTTCGACTCAGAAAATTTCCTCAACAGCTGTCCCATTTGAAGAGGAGAACTCACTTTATGGACTCAATTCGAGATGAGCCCCTGTTCACATTTAAGGGCTCGAGAGGAAACAGGAAGTTCCCCTTCCAACATCAAAGGGGAATTGACTTCCCTGAAGCAACGCCAGCGAGTTCCTGAGGTCCCCGTCACAACTCGATATGCAACCGCAACTTCCCGCCGCAACTCGAGAAAAAGCACAAAATTATCCCCTCAGTGCGAGATGAGGAAATATTGCGATGCAGAATCTCAAGAGAAATACCACATTCCCTCTTGAAAGGCAAAAAGATACTTGACACTCTTTATTCTACTCAAAAAGTTCCCTCAGAGAGCCATCTCCATTGGAGAGGAGAACACACTTTACGGACTCCATTCTAGATGAGCCCCTGTTCACAATTAAGGGCTCCAGAGGAAACAGGAAGTTCCCCTTCCAACACCAAAGGGAACCTGACTTCCCTGAATAAATCCCAGCGAATTCCTGAAGTCCCCGTCGCAACTCGAGAAGCACCCACAGCTTCCCGCCGCAAATCGAGAAACACCCCAAAATTATCCCCTCAATGTGAGATGAGGAAATTTTGCGATGCAGCATCTCAAGTGAAATACCACATTCCCTCTTGAGAGGCAAAAAGGTACTTGACACCCTTTATTCGACTCAGAAAGTTCCATCACACAACCGTCCATTTTGAAGAGGAGAACACACTTTATGGACTCAATTCGAGATGAGCCCCTGTTCACATTTAAGGGCTCGAGAGGAAACCGGAATTTCCCCTTCCAACAACAAAGGGGACCCGACTTCCCTAAAGCAACCCCATCTACTTCCTGAGGTCTCCGTCGCAACTGGAGAAGCACCCCCAGCTTCCCGCCGTAAATCGAGAAACACCCGAAAATTATCCCCTCAATGCGAGAAGAGAAAATTTTGCGATGCAGAATCTCAAGAGAAATATGACATTCCGTCTTGAAAGGCAAAAAGTTACTTGACACCCTTTATTCGACTCAGAAATTTCCATCACACAGCCGTCCACTTTGAAGAGGAGAACAAACTTTATGGACACAATTCGAGATGAGCCCCTGTTCACATTTAAGGGCTCGAGTGGAAACCGGAAGTTCCCATTCCAACACCAAAGTGGAACTCACTTCCCTGAAGCAACCCCAGCGACTTCCTGAGGTCCCAGTCAACTCAAGAAGCAACCCCAGCTCCCCGCCGCAACTCGAAAAACACCTCAAAATTATCCCCTCAATGTGAGAGGAGTAAATTTTGCGATGCAGAATCTCAAGAGAAATACCACATTCCCTCTTTAAAGGCAAAAAGGTACTTGACACCCTTTATTCGACTCAGAACGTTCCCTCACACAGCCGTTCCCATTTAGGTGAGAACACACTTTATGGACTCAATTTGAGATGAGCCCCTGTGTACATTTAAGGGCTCGAGAGGAACCCGGAAGTTCCTTTTCCAACACCAAATGGGACCTGACTTCCGTGAAGCGACCCCAGCGAGTTCCTGAGGTCCCCGTCGCAACTCGAGAAGCACCCCCAGCTTCCCGCCACAACTCGAGAAACACCCCAAAATTATCCCCTCAATGCGAGATGAGGAAATTTTGCGATGCAGCATCTCAAGAGAAATACCACATTCCCTCTTGAAAGGCAAAAAGGTACTTGACACCCTTTATTCGACTCAGAATGTTCCCTCAAACCGCCGTCCCCTTTTAGAGGAGAACACACTTTATGGACTCAATTCGAGATGAGCCCCTGTGCATATTAAGGGCTCGAGATTAACCCGGAAGTTCCCCTTCCAACAACAAAGGGGATCTGACTTCCCTGAAGCAACCCCAGCGAGTACTTGATGTCCCCGTGGAAACTCAAGAAGCACCCCCAGCTTCACTCTGCAACTCGAGAAACACCCCAAGATTATCCCCTCAATGCAAGATGAGGCAATTTTGCGATGCAGCATCTCAAGAGAAATAACACATTCCCTCTTGACAGGCAAAAAGGTACTTGACACCCTTTATTCGACTCAGAAACTTCCCTCACACAGCCGTCCCATTTTAGAGGAGAACACACCTTATGGACTCAATTCGAGATGAGCCCCTGTGCACATTTCAGGGCTGGAGAGGAACCCGGAAGCTCCCTTCCAACACCAAAGTGGACCTGACTTCCCTGAAGCAACCCCAGCGAGTTCCTGAGGTCCCGTCGCAACTCGAGAAGCACCCCCAGCTTCCCGCCGCAACTCGAGAAACACCCCAAAATTATCCCCTCAATGCGAGATGAGGAAATTTAGCGAAGCAGCATCTCAAGGGAAATACCACATTCCCTCTTTAAAGGCAAAAAGGTACTTGACAACCTTTATTCGACTCAGAAATTTCCCTCACACAGCAGTCCCCTTTGGAGAGAACACACTTTATGGACACAATTCGAGATGAGCCCCTTTGCACATTTAAGGGCTTGAGAGGATCCCGGAAGTTCCCCTTCCAAAGGCAAAGGGGACATGAAATCCGTGAAGCAACCACAGCTAGTTCCTGAGGTCCCCGTTCCAACTCGAGAAGCACCCCCAGCTTCCCGCTGCAACTCGAGATACACACCAAAATTATCCCCTCAATGCGAGATGAGGAAATTTTGCGATGCAGCATCTCAAGAGAAATACCACATTCCCACGTGAAAGGCAAAAAGGTACTTTAAACCCTTTATTCGACTCAGAAATTTCCCTCACACAGCCGTCCCCATTGGAGAGAACACACTTTATGGACTCAATTCGAGATGAGCGGCTGTGCACATTTAAGGGCTCGAGAGGAACCCGGAAGTTCCCCTTCCAACAACAAAGGGGACCTGACTTCCCTGAAGCAATCCCAGCGAGTTCCTGAGATCCCCGAGGTAACTCGAGAAGCACCCCCAGCTTCCCGTCGCAACTTGAGAAACACCCAAAAATTATCCATTCAAGCGAGATGAGGAAATTTTCCAATGCACCATCTCAAGAGAAATACCACATTCCCTCTTGAAAGGCCAAACGGTACTTGAAACCATTTATTCGACTCAGAAAGTTCCCTCACACAACCGTGCATTTGAGGTGAGTATACACTTCATTGACTCAATTCGAGATGAGCCCCTGTGCACATTTAAGGGCTCCATAGGAACCCGGAAGTTCCCCTTCCAACACAAAACGGGACCTGACATCCCTGAAGCAACCCCAGCGAGTTTTTGAGGTCCCCGTCTCAACTCGAGAAGCACCGCGAGCTTCCCGCGGCAACTCGATAAACATCCCAAAATTTTCCCCTCCATGCGAGATGAGGAAATTTGGCGATGCAGCATCTCAAGAGAAATACCAAATTCGCTCTTTAACGGCAAAAAGGTACTTGACACCCTTTATTCGACTCAGAAAATTCCCTCACACAGCCGTCCCCTTTTAGAGGAGAGAACACTTTATGGACTCAATTCGAGATGAGACCCTGTGCACATTTAAGGGCCCCCGAGAAGAACCCGGAAGTTCCCCTTACAACACCAAAGGGGACCTGACTTACCTGAGGCAACCCCAGCGAGTTCCTGAGGTCCGCTTCGCAACTCGAGAAGCACACCCAGCTTCCCGCCGCAACTCGAGAAACACCCCAATATTATCCCCTCAATGCGAGATGAGGAAATTTTGCGATGCAGCCTCTCAAGAGAAATACCACATTCCCTCTTGAAAGGCAAAAAGGTACTTGACACCCTTTATTCGACTCAGAAAATTTCCTCTCACAGCCGTCACCTTTGGAGAGAACACACTTTATGGACTCAATGCGAGATGAGCCCATATGAATATTTAAGTGCTGGAAGGGAACCCGGAAGTTCCCATTCCAACACCAAAGGGGACCTGACTTCCCTGAAGTAACCCCAGCGAGTTCCTGAGGTCCCCGTCGAATCTCGATAAGCACCCCCAGCTTCCCGCCGCAACTCGAGTAACACCCAAAAATTTTCCCCTCAATGCGAGATGAGGAAATTTTGCGATGCAGCATCTCAAGAGAAATACCACTTTCCTTCTTGAAAGGCTAAAAGTTACTTGACACCCTTTATTCGACTCAGAAAGTTCCCTCACTCAGCCGTCCCATTTTAGATGAGAACACACTCCGTTCCGTTCCGTTCCGTCGCTCAGTCGTGTCCGACTCTTTGCGACCCCGTGGACTGTAGCCTACCAGGCTTCTCCGTCCATGGGATTCTCCAGGCAAGAATACTGGAGTGGGTTACTGTTTCCTTCTCTAGGGGATCTTCCCGACCCAGGGATCGAACCCGGGTCTCCCGCATTGGAGGCAGATGCTTTAACCTCTGAGCCACCAGGGAAGCCCCAAGAACACACTATATGGACTCAATTCTAGATGAGCCCCTGTGCACATTTAAGGGCTCGAGAGGAATCCAGAAGTTCCACTTCCAACACGAAAGTGGACCTGACTTCCCTAAAGCAACCCCAGCAAATTCCTGAGGTCGCCATCGCAACTCTTGAAGCACCCGCTGATTCCCGCCTCAACTCGAGAAACACACCAAAATAATCCCCTCCGTGCGAGATTAGGAAATTTTGCGATGCAGCATCTCAAGAGAAATACCACATTCGCTCTTGACAGGCAAAAAGGTACTTGACACCTTTTATTCGACTCAGAAAGTTCCCTCACACTGCAGTCCCCTTTGGAGAGAACACACTTTATGGACACAATTCGAGATGAGCCCCTGTGCACATTTAAGGGCTTGAGAGGATCCCGGAAGTTCCCCTTCCAAAGGCAAAGGGGACATGAAATCCGTGAAGCAACCACAGCTAGTTCCTGAGGTCCCCGTTCCAACTCGAGAAGCACCCCCAGCTTCCCGCTGCAACTCGAGATACACACCAAAATTATCCCCTCAATGCGAGATGAGGAAATTTTGCGATGCAGCATCTCAAGAGAAATACCACATTCCCACGTGAAAGGCAAAAAGGTACTTTAAACCCTTTATTCGACTCAGAAATTTCCCTCACACAGCCGTCCCCATTGGAGAGAACACACTTTATGGACTCAATTCGAGATGAGCGGCTGTGCACATTTAAGGGCTCGAGAGGAACCCGGAAGTTCCCCTTCCAACACCAAAGGGGACCTGACTTCCCTGAAGCAATCCCAGCGAGTTCCTGAGATCCCCGAGGTAACTCGAGAAGCACCCCCAGCTTCCCGTCGCAACTTGAGAAACACCCAAAAATTATCCATTCAAGCGAGATGAGGAAATTTTCCAATGCACCATCTCAAGAGAAATACCACATTCCCTCTTGAAAGGCCAAACGGTACTTGAAACCATTTATTCGACTCAGAAAGGTCCCTCACACAACCGTGCATTTGAGGTGAGTATACACTTCATTGACTCAATTCGAGATGAGCCCCTGTGCACATTTAAGGGCTCCATAGGAACCCGGAAGTTCCCCTTCCAACACAAAACGGGACCTGACATCCCTGAAGCAACCCCAGCGAGTTTTTGAGGTCCCCGTCTCAACTCGAGAAGCACCGCGAGCTTCCCGCGGCAACTCGATAAACATCCCAAAATTTTCCCCTCCATGCGAGATGAGGAAATTTGGCGATGCAGCATCTCAAGAGAAATACCAAATTCGCTCTTTAACGGCAAAAAGGTACTTGACACCCTTTATTCGACTCAGAAAATTCCCTCACACAGCCGTCCCCTTTTAGAGGAGAGAACACTTTATGGACTCAATTCGAGATGAGACCCTGTGCACATTTAAGGGCCCCCGAGAAGAACCCGGAAGTTCCCCTTACAACACCAAAGGGGACCTGACTTACCTGAGGCAACCCCAGCGAGTTCCTGAGGTCCGCTTCGCAACTCGAGAAGCACACCCAGCTTCCCGCCGCAACTCGAGAAACACCCCAATATTATCCCCTCAATGCGAGATGAGGAAATTTTGCGATGCAGCCTCTCAAGAGAAATACCACATTCCCTCTTGAAAGGCAAAAATGTACTTGACACCCTTTATTCCACTCAGAAAGTTCCCTCACACAGCCATCCCCTTTTAGAGGAGAACACACTTTATGGACTCAATTCGAGATGAGGTTCTGTGCACATTTAAGGGCTCCAGAGCAACCCGGAAATTCCCCTTCAACACCAAAGTGGACCTGACTTCCCTGAAGTAACCCCAGCGAGTTCCTGAGGTTCCCGTCGCAACTCGAGAAGCAACCTCAGCTTCCCTCCACAACTCGAGAAACACCCCAAAATTATCCCCTCAATGCGAGATGAGGAAATTTTGCGATGCAGCATCTCAAGAGAAATACCACATTCCCTCTTGAAAGGCAAAAAGGTACTTGACACCCTTTATTCGACTCAGAAAATTTCCTCTCACAGCCGTCACCTTTGGAGAGAACACACTTTATGGACTCAATGCGAGATGAGCCCATATGAATATTTAAGTGCTGGAAGGGAACCCGGAAGTTCCCATTCCAACACCAAAGGGGACCTGACTTCCCTGAAGTAACCCCAGCGAGTTCCTGAGGTCCCCGTCGAATCTCGATAAGCACCCCCAGCTTCCCGCCGCAACTCGAGTAACACCCAAAAATTTTCCCCTCAATGCGAGATGAGGAAATTTTGCGATGCAGCATCTCAAGAGAAATACCACTTTCCCTCTTGAAAGGCTAAAAGTTACTTGACACCCTTTATTCGACTCAGAAAGTTCCCTCACTCAGTCGTCCCATTTTAGATGAGAACACACTCCGTTCCGTTCCGTTCCGTCGCTCAGTCGTGTCCGACTCTTTGCGACCCCGTGGACTGTAGCCTACCAGGCTTCTCCGTCCATGGGATTCTCCAGGCAAGAATACTGGAGTGGGTTACCGTTTCCTTCTCTAGGGGATCTTCCCGACCCAGGGATCGAACCCGGGTCTCCCGCATTGGAGGCAGATGCTTTAACCTCTGAGCCACCAGGGAAGCCCCAAGAACACACTATTTGGACTCAATTCTAGATGAGCCCCTGTGCACATTTAAGGGCTCGAGAGGAATCCAGAAGTTCCACTTCCAACACGAAAGTGGACCTGACTTCCCTAAAGCAACCCCAGCAAATTCCTGAGGTCGCCATCGCAACTCTTGAAGCACCCGCTGATTCCCGCCTCAACTCGAGAAACACACCAAAATAATCCCCTCCGTGCGAGATTAGGAAATTTTGCGATGCAGCATCTCAAGAGAAATACCACATTCGCTCTTGACAGGCAAAAAGGTACTTGACACCTTTTATTCGACTCAGAAAGTTCCCTCACACTGCAGTCCCCTTTGGAGAGAACACACTTTATGGACACAATTCGAGATGAGCCCCTGTGCACATTTAAGGGCTTGAGAGGATCCCGGAAGTTCCCCTTCCAAAGGCAAAGGGGACATGAAATCCGTGAAGCAACCACAGCTAGTTCCTGAGGTCCCCGTTCCAACTCGAGAAGCACCCCCAGCTTCCCGCTGCAACTCGAGATACACACCAAAATTATCCCCTCAATGCGAGATGAGGAAATTTTGCGATGCAGCATCTCAAGAGAAATACCACATTCCCACTTGAAAGGCAAAAAGGTACTTTAAACCCTTTATTCGACTCAGAAATTTCCCTCACACAGCCGTCCCCATTGGAGAGAACACACTTTATGGACTCAATTCGAGATGAGCGGCTGTGCACATTTAAGGGCTCGAGAGGAACCCGGAAGTTCCCCTTCCAACAACAAAGGGGACCTGACTTCCCTGAAGCAATCCCAGCGAGTTCTTAGATCCCCGAGGTAACTCGAGAAGCACCCCCAGCTTCCCGTCGCAACTTGAGAAACACCCAAAAATTATCCATTCAAGCGAGATGAGGAAATTTTCCAATGCACCATCTCAAGAGAAATACCACATTCCCTCTTGAAAGGCCAAACGGTACTTGAAACCATTTATTCGACTCAGAAAGTTCCCTCACACAACCGTGCATTTGAGGTGAGTATACACTTCATTGACTCAATTCGAGATGAGCCCCTGTGCACATTTAAGGGCTCCATAGGAACCCGGAAGTTCCCCTTCCAACACAAAACGGGACCTGACTTCCCTGAAGCAACCCCAGCGAGTTTTTGAGGTCCCCGTCTCAACTCGAGAAGCACCGCGAGCTTCCCGCGGCAACACGATAAACATCCCAAAATTTTCCCCTCCATGCGAGATGAGGAAATTTGGCGATGCAGCATCTCAAGAGAAATACCAAATTCGCTCTTTAACGGCAAAAAGGTACTTGACACCCTTTATTCGACTCAGAAAATTCCCTCACACAGCCGTCCCCTTTTAGAGGAGAGAACACTTTATGGACTCAATTCGAGATGAGACCCTGTGCACATTTAAGGGCCCGAGAAGAACCCGGAAGTTCCCCTTACAACACCAAAGGGGACCTGACTTACCTGAGGCAACCCCAGCGAGTTCCTGAGGTCCGCTTCGCAACTCGAGAAGCACACCCAGCTTCCAGCCGCAACTCGAGAAACACCCCAATATTATCCCCTCAATGCGAGATGAGGAAATTTTGCGATGCAGCCTCTCAAGAGAAATACCACATTCCCTCTTGAAAGGCAAAAATGTACTTGACACCCTTTATTCCACTCAGAAAGTTCCCTCACACAGCCGTCCCCTTTTAGAGGAGAACACACTTTATGGACTCATTTCGAGATGAGGTTCTGTGCACATTTAAGGGCTCCAGAGCAACCCGGAAATTCCCCTTCAACACCAAAGGGGACCTGACTTCCCTGAAGTAACCCCAGCGAGTTCCTGAGGTTCCCGTCGCAACTCGAGAAGCAACCTCAGCTTCCCTCCACAACTCGAGAAACACCCCAAAATTATCCCCTCAATGCGAGATGAGGAAATTTTGCGATGCAGCATCTCAAGAGAAATACCACATTCCCTCTTGAAAGGCAAAAAGGTACTTGACACCCTTTATTCGACTCAGAAAATTTCCTCTCACAGCCGTCACCTTTGGAGAGAACACACTTTATGGACTCAATGCGAGATGAGCCCATATGAATATTTAAGTGCTGGAAGGGAACCCGGAAGTTCCCATTCCAACACCAAAGGGGACCTGACTTCCCTGAAGTAACCCCAGCGAGTTCCTGAGGTCCCCGTCGAATCTCGATAAGCACCCCCAGCTTCCCGCCGCAACTCGAGTAACACCCAAAAATTTTCCCCTCAATGCGAGATGAGGAAATTTTGCGATGCAGCATCTCAAGAGAAATACCACTTTCCCTCTTGAAAGGCTAAAAGTTACTTGACACCCTTTATTCGACTCAGAAAGTACCCTCAATCAGCCGTCCCATTTTAGATGAGAACACACTCCGTTCCATTCCGTTCCGTCGCTCAGTCGTGTCCGACTCTTTGCGACCCCGTGGACTGTAGCCTACCAGGCTTCTCCGTCCATGGGATTCTCCAGGCAAGAATACTGGAGTGGGTTACCGTTTCCTTCTCCAGGGGATCTTCCCGACCCAGGGATCGAACCCGGGTCTCCCGCATTGGAGGCAGATGCTTTAACCTCTGAGCCACCAGGGAAGCCCCAAGAACACACTATATGGACTCAATTCTAGATGAGCCCCTGTGCACATTTAAGGGCTCGAGAGGAATCCAGAAGTTCCACTTCCAACACGAAAGTGGACCTGACTTCCCTAAAGCAACCCCAGCAAATTCCTGAGGTCGCCATCGCAACTCTTGAAGCACCCGCTGATTCCCGCCTCAACTCGAGAAACACACCAAAATAATCCCCTCCGTGCGAGATTAGGAAATTTTGCGATGCAGCATCTCAAGAGAAATACCACATTCCCTCTTGAAAGGCAAAAAGGTACTTGACAACCTTTATTGCACTCAGAATTTTCCCTCACACAGCCGTCTCCTTTTAGAAGAGAACACACTTTATGGACTCAATTTGAGATAAGCCCCTGTGAACATTTAAGGGCTCGAGAGGAACCCGGAAGTTCCCCTTCCAACACCGAAGGAGACCTGACTTCCCTGAAGCAACCACAGCGAGTTCCTGAAGTCCCCGTCGCAACTCTTGAAGCACCCCCAGCTTCCCGCCGCAACTCGAGAAACACCGAAAAGTTATCCCCTCGATGCGAGATGAGGAAATTTTGCGATGCAGCATATCCAAAGAAATACCACATTCCATCTTGACAGGCAAAAAGGTACTTGACACCCTTTTTTCGACTCAGAAAGTATCCTCACACAGCCGTCCCCTTTTAGAATAAAACACACTGTATGGACTCAATTGGAGATGACCCCTGTGCACATTTAAGGGCACGAGAGGAACCCGGAAGTTCCCCTTCCAACAGCAAAGGGGACCTGACTTCCCTGAAGCAACCCCAGCGAGTTCCTGAGGTCCCCGTCGCAACTCGAGAAGCACCCCCAGCATCTCGCCGCACCTCGAGAAACACAACAAAATTATCCCCTCATTGCGAGATGAGGAAATTTTGCGATGCAGCATTTCAAGAGAAATACCACATTCCCTCTTGAAAGGCAAAAAGGTACTTGACACCCTTTATTCGACTCAGAATGTTCCCTCAAACCGCCGTCCCCTTTTAGAGGAGAACACACTTTATGGACTCAATTCGAGATGAGCCCCTGTGCATATTAAGGGCTCGAGATTAACCCGGAAGTTCCCCTTCCAACAACAAAGGGGATCTACTTCCCTGAAGCAACCCCAGCGAGTACTTGATGTCCCCGTGGAAACTCAAGAAGCACCCCCAGCTTCACTCTGCAACTCGAGAAACACCCCAAGATTATCCCCTCAATGCAAGATAAGGCAATTTTGCGATGCAGCATCTCAAGAGAAATAACACATTCCCTCTTGACAGACAAAAAGGTACTTGACACCCTTTATTCGACTCAGAAACTTCCCTCACACAGCCGTCCCATTTTAGAGGAGAACACACCTTATGGACTCAATTCGAGATGAGCCCCTGTGCACATTTCAGGGCTGGAGAGGAACCCGGAAGCTCCCTTCCAACACCAAAGTGGACCTGACTTCCCTGAAGCAACCCCAGCGAGTTCCTGAGGTCCCGTCGCAACTCGAGAAGCACCCCCAGCTTCCCGCCGCAACTCGAGAAACACCCCAAAATTATCCCCTCAATGCGAGATGAGGAAATTTAGCGAAGCAGCATCTCAAGAGAAATACCACATTCCCTCTTTAAAGGCAAAAAGGTACTTGACAACCTTTATTCGACTCAGAAAGTTCCCTCACACAGCAGTCCCCTTTGGAGAGAACACACTTTATGGACACAATTCGAGATGAGCCCCTTTGCACATTTAAGGGCTTGAGAGGATCCCGGAAGTTCCCCTTCCAAAGGCAAAGGGGACATGAAATCCGTGAAGCAACCACAGCTAGTTCCTGAGGTCCCCGTTCCAACTCGAGAAGCACCCCCAGCTTCCCGCTGCAACTCGAGATACACACCAAAATTATCCCCTCAATGCGAGATGAGGAAATTTTGCGATGCAGCATCTCAAGAGAAATACCACATTCCCACGTGAAAGGCAAAAAGGTACTTTAAACCCTTTATTCGACTCAGAAATTTCCCTCACACAGCCGTCCCCATTGGAGAGAACACACTTTATGGACTCAATTCGAGATGAGCGGCTGTGCACATTTAAGGGCTCGAGAGGAACCCGGAAGTTCCCCTTCCAACAACAAAGGGGACCTGACTTCCCTGAAGCAATCCCAGCGAGTTCCTGAGATCCCCGAGGTAACTCGAGAAGCACCCCCAGCTTCCCGTCGCAACTTGAGAAACACCCAAAAATTATCCATTCAAGCGAGATGAGGAAATTTTCCAATGCACCATCTCAAGAGAAATACCACATTCCCTCTTGAAAGGCCAAACGGTACTTGAAACCATTTATTCGACTCAGAAAGTTCCCTCACACAACCGTGCATTTGAGGTGAGTATACACTTCATTGACTCAATTCGAGATGAGCCCCTGTGCACATTTAAGGGCTCGATAGGAACCCGGAAGTTCCCCTTCCAACACAAAACGGGACCTGACTTCCCTGAAGCAACCCCAGCGAGTTTTTGAGGTCCCCGTCTCAACTCGAGAAGCACCGCGAGCTTCCCGCGGCAACTCGATAAACATCCCAAAATTTTCCCCTCCATGCGAGATGAGGAAATTTGGCGATGCAGCATCTCAAGAGAAATACCAAATTCGCTCTTTAACGGCAAAAAGGTACTTGACACCCTTTATTCGACTCAGAAATTTCCGTCACACAGCCGTCCCCATTGGAGAGAACACACTTTATGGACACAATTCGAGATGAGCCCTTGTGCACATTTAAGGGCTCGAGAGGAACCCGGAAGTTCCCCTTCCAACAACATAGGGGACCTGACTTCCTTAAAGCAACCCCAACGAGTTCTTGAGGTCCCCGTCGCAACTCGAGAAGCACCCCCAGCTTCCCGCCACAACTCGAGAAACACCCCTAAATTATCCCCTCAATGCGAGATGAGGAAATTTTGCGATGCAGCATCTCAAGAGAAATACCACATTCCCTCTTGAAAGGCAAAAAGGTACTTGACACCGTTTATTCGACACAGAAAGTTCCCTCACACAGCTGTCCCCTTTTAGAAGAGAACACACTTTATGGACTCAATTCGAGATGAGCCCCTGTGCACATTTCAGGGATCGAGAGGAACCCGGACGATCCCCTTCCAACAGCAAAGGGGTTTGACATCCCTGAAGGAACCCCAGCGAGTTCCTGAGGCCCCAGTCGCAACTCGAGAAGCACCCCCAGCTTCCCGCCGCAACACGAGAAACACCCCAAAATTATCCCCTCAATGCGAGATGAGGAAATTTTGCGATGCAGCATCTCAAGGGAAATACCACATTCTCTCCTGAAAGGCAAAAAGTACTTGACACCCTTAATTCCACTCAGAAAGTTCCCTCACACACCCGTCCCCTTTTGAGAGAACACCCTTTATGGACTCAATTCGAGATGAGCCCCTGTGCACAATTAAGGGCTCGAGAGGAACCCGGAAGTTCCCTTCCAACACCAAAGGGGACCTGACTTCCCTGAAGCAACCCCAGCGAGTTCCTGAGGTCCCAGTCGAAACTCGAGAAGCACCCCCAGATTCCCGCCGCAACTCGAGAAACACCCCAAAATTATCCCCTCAATGCGAGATGAGGAAATTTTGCGATGCAGGATCTCAAGAGAAATACCACATTCCCTCTTGAAAGGCAGAAAGGTACTTGACACCCATTATTAGACTCAGATAGTTCCCTCACACAGCCGAACCCTTTTAGTTAAGAACACACTTTATGGACTCAATTTGAGATGAGCCCCTGTGCACATTTAAGGGCTCGAGAGGAACCCGGAAGTTCGCCTTCCAACACCAAAGGGGACCTGACTTCCCTGAAGCAACCCCAGCGAATTCCTGAGGTCCCCGTCGCAACTCGAGAAGCACCCCCAGCTTCCCGGCGCAACTCGAGAAACACACCAAAATTATCCCCTCAATGCGAGATGAGGAAATTTTGCGATGCAGCATCTCAAGAGAAATACCACATTCCCTCTGGAAAGGCAAAAAAGTACTTGACACCCTTTATTCGACTCAGATAGTTCCCTCTCACAGCCGTCCCCTTTTAGATAAGAACACACTTTATGGACTCAATTTGAGATGAGCCCCTGTGCACAATTACGGGCACGAGAGTAACCCGGAATTTCCCCTTCCAACACCAAAGGAGACCTGACTTCCCTGAAGCAAACCCAGCAAATCCCTGAGGTCAACGTCGCAACTCTTGAAGCACCCCCAGCTTCCCGCATCAACTCGAGAAACACCCCAAAATTATCCACTCAATGCGAGAAGAGGAAATTTTGCGATGCAGCATCTCAAGAGAAATACCACATTACCTCTTGACAGGCAAAAAGGTACTTGACAACCTTTATTCGACTCAGAAAGTTCCCTCACACAGCCGTCATCTTTGGAGAGAACACACTTTATGGATTCAATTCGAGATGATCCCCTGTGCACATTTAAGGGCTGGAGAGGAACCCGGAAGTTCCCCTTGCAACAGCAAAGGGGACCTGACTTCCCTGAAGCAACCCCAGCGAGTTCCTTAGTTCCCCGTCGCAACTCGAGAAGCACCCCCAGTTTCCCGCCGCAACTCGAGAAACACCCCAAAATTATCCCATCAATGCGAGATGAGGAAATTTTGCGATGCAGCATCTCAAGAGAAATACCACATTCCCTCTTGAAAGGCAAAAAGGTACTTGACACCCTTTATTCCAGTCAAATATTTCCATCACACAGCCATCTCCTTTTAGAGGAGAACACACTTTATGGACTCAATTCGAGATGAACCCCTTTGCACAATTAAGGGCTAGAGAGGAACCCGGAAGTTCCCCTTCCAACAACAAAGGAGACTTGATTTCCCTGAAGCAACCCCAGCGAGTTACTGAAGTCCGCTTCGCAACTCGGGAAGCACCCCTAGCTTCCCGCCGCAACTCAAGAAACACCCCAAAATTATCCCCTCAATGCGAGATGAGAAAATTTGGTGATGCAGCATCTCAAGGGTAATACCACATTCCCTTTTGAAAGGCAAAAAGGTACTTGACAACCTTTATTCCACTCAGAAATTTCCCTAACACAGCCGTCTCCTTTTAGAGGAGAACACACTTTATGGACTCAATTCGAGATGAGCCCCTGTGCACATTTAAGGGCTCGAGAGGAACCTGGAAGATCCCCTTCCAACACCAAAGGGGACCTGACTTCCCTGAAGCAACCCCAATGAGTTCCTGAAGTCCCCGTCGCAACTCTTGAAGCACCTCCATCTTCCCGCCGCAACTCGAGAAACACCCCAAAATTATCCCCTCAATGCGAGATGAGGAAATTTAGCTAAGCAGCATCTCAAGAGAAATACCACATTCCCTCTTTAAAGGCAAAAAGGTACTTGACAACCTTTATTCGACTCAGAAAGTTCCCTCACACAGCAGTCCCCTTTGGAGAGAACACACTTTATGGACTCAATTCGAGATGAGCCCCTTTGCACATTTAAGGGCTTGAGAGGATCCCGGAAGTTTCCCTTCCAAAGGCAAAGGGGACATAAAATCCGTGAAGCAACCACAGCTAGTTCCTGAGGTCCCCGTTCCAACTCGAGAAGCACCCCCAGCTTCCCGCTGCAACTCGAGATACACACCAAAATTATCCCCTCAATGCGAGATGAGGAAATTTTGCGATGCAGCATCTCAAGAGAAATACCACATTCCCACTTGAAAGGCAAAAAGGTACTTTAAACCTTTATTCGACTCAGAAATTTCCCTCACACAGCCGTCCCCATTGGAGAGAACACACTTTATGGACTCAATTCGAGATGATCCCCTGTGCACATTTAAGGGCTGGAGAGGAACCCGGAAGTTCCCCTTCCAACACCAAAGGGGACCTGACTTCCCTGAAGCAACCCCAGCGAGTTCCTTAGTTCCCCTTCGCAACTCGAGAAGCACCCCCAGTTTCCCGCCGCAACTCGAGAAACACCCCAAAATTATCCCCTCAATGCGAGATGAGGAAATTTTGCAAAGCAGCATATCAAGAGAAAAACCACATTCCCTCTTGAAAGGCAAAAAGGAACTTGACAACCTTTATTAGACTCAGAAAGTTCCGTCACACAGACGACTCTTTGGACAGAACACACTTTATGGACACAATTCGAGATAAGCCCCTGTGCACATTTAAGGGCTCGAGAGGAACCCGAAAATTCCCCTTCCAATAGCAAAGGGGATCTTACATCCCTGAAGCAACCCAAACGAGTTCCTGAGGTCCCCGTTGCAACTCGAGTAGCACCACCAGCTTCCCGCCACAACTCGAGAAACACCCCTAAATTATCAACTCAATGCGATATGAGGAAATTTTGCGATGCAGCATCTCAAGAGAAATACCACATTCCCTCTTGAAAGGCAAAAAGGTACTTGACAACCTTTATTGCACTCAGAATTTTCCCTCACACAGCCGTCTCCTTTTAGAAGAGAACACACTTTATGTACTCAATTTGAGATAAGCCCCTGTGAACATTTAAGGGCTCGAGAGGAACCCGGAAGTTCCCCTTCCAACACCGAAGGAGACCTGACTTCCCTGTAGCAACCACAGCGAGTTCCTGAAGTCCCCGTCGCAACTCTTGAAGCACCCCCAGCTTCCCGCCGCAACTCGAGAAACACCGAAAAGTTATCCCCTCGATGCGAGATGAGGAAATTTTGCGATGCAGCATATCCAGAGAAATACCACATTCCATCTTGACAGGCAAAAAGGTACTTGACACCCTTTATTCGACTCAGAAAGTATCCTCACACAGCCGTCCCCTTTTAGAAGAAAACACACTGTATGGACTCAATTGGAGATGACCCCTGTGCACATTTAAGGGCACGAGAGGAACCCGGAAGTTCCCCTTCCAAAAGCAAAGGGGACCTGACTTCCCTGAAGCAACCCCAGCGAGTTCCTGAAGTCCCCGTCGCAACTCGAGAAGCAAGCCCAGCTTCTCGCCGAACCTCGAGAAACACCCCAAAATTATCCCCTCATTGCGAGATGAGGAAATTTTGCGATGCAGCATCTCAAGAGAAATACCACATTCCTTCTTGAAAGGCAAAAAGATACTTGACAACCTTTATTCCAGTCAAAAATTTCCATCACACAGCCATCTCCTTTTAGAGGAGAACACACTTTATGGACTCAATTCGAGATGAACCCCTTTGCACAATTAAGGGCTAGAGAGGAACCCGGAAGTTCCCCTTCCAACAACAAAGGAGACTTGACTTCCCTGAAGCAACCCCAGCGAGTTACTGAAGTCCGCTTCGCAACTCGGGAAGCACCCCTAGCTTCCCGCCACAACTCAAGAAACACCCCAAAATTATCCCCTCAATGCGAGATGAGAAAATTTGGTGATGCAGCATCTCAAGGGAAATACCACATTCCCTTTTGAAAGGCAAAAAGGTACTTGACAACCTTTATTCCACTCAGAAATTTCCCTAACACAGCCGTCTCCTTTTAGAGGAGAACACACTTTATGGACTCAATTCGAGATGAGCCCCTGTGCACATTTAAGGGCTCGAGAGGAATCTGGAAGATCCCCTTCCAACACCAAAGGGGACCTGACTTCCGTGAAGCAACCCCAGTGAGTTCCTGAAGTCCCCGTCGCAACTCTTGAAGCACCTCCATCTTCCCGCCGCAACTACAGAAACACCCCAAAATTATCCACTCAATGCGAGATGGGGAAATTTTGCGATGCAGCATCTCAAGAGAAACACCACATTTGCTCTTGACAGGCAAAAAGGTACTTGCCATCCTTTATTCGACTCAGAAAGTTCCCTCACACAGCCGTCCCCTATTAGAAGAGAACACACTTTATGGACTCAATTCGAGATGAGCCCCTGTGCACATTTAAGGGCTCGAGAGGAACCCGGAAGTTCCCCTTACAACATCAAAGGGGACCTGACTTCCCTGAAGCAACCACAGCGAGTTTCTGAAGTCCCCGTCGCAAAACTTGAAGCACTCCCAGCTTCCGCCGCAACTCGAGAAACACCCCAAAATTATACCCTCAATGCGAGATGAGGAAATTTTGCGATGCAGCATCTCAAGCGAAATACCACATTCACTCTTGAAAGGCAAAAAGGTACTTGACATCCTTTATTCGATTCAGAAACGTCCCTCAAACAGCCGTCCCCTTTTAGAGGAGAACACACTTTATGAACTCAATTCGAGATGAGCCCCTGTGCACATTTAAGGGCTCGAGAGGAACCCGAAAGTTTCCCTTACAACACCAAAGGGGACCTGACTTCCCTGAACCAACCCCAGCGAGTTCCTGAGGTCCCCGTCGCAACTCGAGAAGCACTCCCAGCTTCCCGTCGCATCTCGAGAAACACACCAAAATTATCCACTCCATGGGAGATGAGGAAATTTTGCGATGCATCATCTCAAGAGAAATACCACATTCCCTCTTGAAAGGCAAAAAGGTACTTGACCCCCTTTATTCGACTCAGAAAGTTCCCTTACACAGCCGTCCCTTTTGGAGAGAACACACTTTATGGACTCAATTCGAGATGAGGCCCTGTGCACATTTAAGGGCTCGAGAGGAACCCGGAAGTTCCCCTTCCAACACCAAAGAGGACCTGACTTTCCTGAAGCAAACCCAGCAAGTTCCTGAGGTACCCGTTGCAACTCGAGAAGCACCCCCAGCTTCCAGCCGCAACTCGAGAAACACCCCAAAATTATCCCCTCCAAGCGAGATTAGGAAATTTGGCGATGCAGCATCTCAAGAGAAATACCACATTCTCTCTGGAAAGGGAAAAAGATACTTGACACCCTTTATTCGACTCAGAAAGTTCCCTCACACAGCCGTCCCCTTTGGAGAGGAGAACACTCTTTACGGACTCAATTCGACAGGAGCCCCTGTGGACATTTAAGGGCTCGAGAGGAACCCGGAAGTTCCCCTTCCAACAGCACAGGGGACCTAAATTCACTGAAGAAACCCCAGCGAATTCCAGAGTTCCCCGTCGCAACACTTGAAGCACCCCCAGCTTCCCGCCGCAACTCGAGAAACACCCCAAAATTATCCGCTCCATGCGAGATGAGGAAATTTGGCGATGCAGCATCTCAAGAGAAATACCACATTCCCTATGGAAAGGCAAAAAGGTACTTGACACCCTGTATCCGACTCAGAAAGTTCCCTCACACAGCCGTCCCCTTTGGAGAGGAGAACACACTTTACGGACTCAATTCGAGAGGAGCCCCTGTGCACATTGAAGGGCTCGAGAGGAAACCGGAAGTTCCCCTTCCAACAGCAAAGGGGACCTGACTTCCCTGAAGCAACCCCAGCGAGTTCCTGAGGTCCCCGTCGCAACTCGAGAAGCACCCCCAGCTTCCCGCCGCAACTCGAGAAACACACCAAAATTATCCCCTCCATGGGAGACGAGGAAAATTGGCGATGCAGCATCTCAGGAGAAATACCACATTCCCTCTGGAAAGGCAAAAAGGTACTTGACACCCTTTATTCGACTCAGAAAGTTCCCTCACACAGCTGTCCCATTTGGAGAGGAAAACACACTAGGACTCAATTCGAGATGTTCCCCTTTGCACATTTAAGGGCTCGAGAGGAACCCGGAAGTTCCGCTTCCAACAGCAAAGGGGACCTGACTTCCCTGAAGCAACCCCAGCGAGTTCCTGAGGTCACCGTCGCAACTCGAGAAGCACCCCCAGCTTCCTGCCGCAACTCGAGAAACAACCCAAAATTATCCTCTCAATGCGAGAAGAGGAAATTTTGCGATGCAGCATCTCCAGAGAAATACCACAATCCCTCCTGCAAGGCAAAAAGGTACTTGAAGCCCTTTATTCGACTCAGAAAGTTCCCTCACACGGCCGTCCCTTTTGGAGAGAGCACATTTTAAGGACTCAGTTCGAGTAGAGCCCCTGTGCACATTGAAGGGCTCGAGAGGAAACCGGAAGTTCCCCTTCCAACACAAAACGGGACCTGCCTTACCTGAAGAAACCCGAGCGATGTCCTGATGTCCCCATCGCAACTCGAGAAGTACCCCCAGCTTCCCGCCGCAACCTGACATACACCACAAAATTATCACCTCAATGCGAGATGAGGAAATATTGCTCTGCAGAATCTCAAGAGAAATATCACATTCCCTCTTGAAAGGCAAAAGGGTTCTTGACTCCCTTTATGAGAATCAGAATGTTCCCTAACATCCATCCTCAGTGGAGAGGAGAACACTCTTCATGCAGTCAAATCGAGAAGAGGCAATATTCCCATTTAAAAGCTCAAGAGTAATCAAGAAGTTCCCCTCCCAACACAAAAGGGGACTTGACTTCCCTGGAGCAACCTGAGAGAGTTCCTGAGGTTCCCGTTTCAACTACAGAAGTATCCCCTACTTCAAACCACAACTCGAGAAACAACACAGTATTATCCCCGCAAGAGGTAATTTTGCACTGCAGAATCTCAAGAGAAATCCCACATTCCCGCTTGAAAGGCAAAAGGGAACTTGGCATACTTTATGCTCCTCAGAAAGTTCCCTAAAATCCATCCCCATTGCAGAGGCATACACAATTTATGGACTCAACTCCAGAAGAGCCCCTATTCCCTTAAAGGCCTCGAGAGAAATCCGGAAGTTCCCCGTCCAGCACTAAAGGGGAACTGACTTCCCTAAAGTAACTCCAGTGAGTTACTGAGATCCCCGTTGAAACTCGAGAAGTACCCCCAGCTTCCCACCGAAATTCGGGAAACACCACAAAATTATCCCCTCAATGCGAGATGAGGAAACTTTGCGCTGCAGAATCTGAAGAGAAATCCAACATTCCCAATTGAAAGGCAAAAGTGTACTTGACTCCCTTTATGTCACTCAGAAAGATCCCTAACATCCTTCCCCATTGGAGAGGAGAACACACTTTATGGACTCAACTCCAGAAGAGGCCCTATTCCCATTAAAGGGCTCGAGACTAATCCGGAAGTTCCCCTTCCAGCACAAAAGGGGACCTGACTTCCCTGAAGAAACACGAGTGAGTTCCTGAGGTCCCCATCTAAACTCAAGAAGTACCCCCAGCGTCCCGCCGCAATTCGAGAAACACCACAAAATATTCCCCTCACTGCGAGATGAGGAAATTTTGCGCTGAGAATCTCAAGAGAAATTCCACATTCCGGCTTGAAAGGCAAAAGGGTACTGACTCCGTTTATGCGACTCAGAATGTTCCCTAACATCCTTCCTCAGTGGAGAGGAAAACACACTTTATGGACTCAAATCGAGAAGAGGCATTTTTCGCATTTAACAGCTCGAGAGTAATCCGGAAGTTCCCCTTCCAACACAAAAAAGGACTTGACTTCCCTGAAGCAACCCGAGCGAGTTCCTGAGGTCCCCGCTGCAACTCGAGAAGTACCCCCAGCTTCCCGCCGCAACTCTAGAAACACCACAAAATTATCCCCTCAATGGGAGATGAGGAAATTTTGCACTGCAGAATCTCAAGTGAAATCCCACATTCCCGCTTGAAAGGCAGAAGGGTACTTGACTCCCTTTAGGCGACTCAGAATGTTCCCTAACATCCATCCTCAGTAGAGGAGAACATAATTTATGGACTTAAATGGAGAGGAGGCAATATTCCCTTTTAACGTCTTGACAGTAATCCTGAAGTTCCCCTTCCAACACAAGAGGCGACTTGACTTCCCTGAAGCAACCCGAGCGAGTTCCTGAGGTGCCCGCCATAGCTAGAGAAGTGCCCCCTGCTTCCCACCACAACTGGAGAAACACCACAAAATTATCACCTCAATGCGAGATGAGGAAATTTTGCGCTGCAGAATCTCAAAAGAAAATCCACATTACCATTGAAAGGCAAAAGCTTACTTGACACACTTTATGCCACTCAGAAAGTTCCCTAAGCTCCGTCTCCACTGGAGAGGAAATCACACTTTAGGGACTCAACTGGAGAAGAGGCCCTATTCCCATTACAGGGCTCAAAAGTATTCCGGAAGATCCCCTTCCAGCACAAATGGCACCTGATTCCCTGAAGTAACTCGGGTAAGTTTCTGAGGTATTCGCAACTCGAGAAACACCACAAAATTATCCCCACAATGTGAGATGAGGAAATTTTGCGCTGCAGAATCTCAAGTGAAATCCCACATTTTCGCTTGAAAGGCAACAGGTTACTTGACTCCCTTTAGGCGACTCAGAATGGTCCCTAACATTTGTCCTCAGTGGAGAGGAAAACACACTTTATGGACTCAACTCCAGAAGAGGCCATATTCCCATTAAAGGGCTCAAGAGTAATCCGGAAGTTCTCCTTCCAGGAAAAAAGGGGCCTGATTTCCTGAAGTAACTCGGGTAAGTTTCTGAGGTCCCCTTCGCAACTCGAGAAACACAACAAAATTATTCCCTCAATGCGAGATGAGGAAATTTTGTGCTGCAGAATCTCAAGAGAAATCCCACATTCCCGCTTGAAGGGCAAAAGGGTACTTGACTCCCTTTAGGCGACTCAGAATGTTCCCTAACAACCTTCCTCAGTGGAGAGGAAAACACACTTTATGGACTCAAATCGAGAAGAGGCATTATTCACATTTAACAGCTCGAGAGTCATCCAGAAGTTCCCCTTCCAACACAAGAGGGGACTTGACTTCCCTGAAGCAACCCGAGCGAATTCCTGAGGTCCCCGCTGGAACTAGAGAAGTACTCCCTGCTTCATGCCACAACTCGAGAAACACCACAAAAGTATTCCCTCAATGTGAGATGAGGAAATCTTGCGCTGCAGAATCTCAAAAGAAATCCCACATTCCAGCTTGAAAGGCATAAGGGTACCTGACTCCCTTTAGGCGACTCAGAATGTTCCCTAACATCCTTCCTCATTGGAGAGGAAAACACACTTCATGGACTCAAATCGAAAAGAGGCAATATTCCCATTTAAAGGCTCGAGAGTAATCAAGAAGTTCCCCTTCCAACACAAAAAAGTACTTGACTTCCCTGAAGCAACCTGAGTGAGTTCCAGAGGGTCCCGTCTCAACTCCAGAAGTATCCCCTGCTTCCGGCCCCAACTCGAGAAACGACACAATATTATCCCCTCAGTGCGAGATGAGGTAATTTTCTGCTGTAGAATCTCAAGAGAAATCCCGCCTTCCTGCTTGAAAGCAAAAGGGAACTTGACACACTTTATGCCACTCAGAATGTTCCCTAATATCCGTCCCCATTGGAGAGACATACACAGTTTATGGACTCAACTCCAGAAGAGGCCCTATTCCCATTAAAGGGCTCGAGACTAATCCGGAAGTTCCCCTTCCAGCACAAAAGGGGACCTGACTTCCCTGAAGAAACTCGAGTGAGTTCCTGAGGTCGCCATCTAAAGTCAAGAAGTACCCCCAGCATCCTGCCGCAATTCGAGAAACACCACAAAATATTCCCCTCACTGCGAGATGAGGAAATTTTGCGCTGCAGAATCTCAAGAGAAATCCTACATTCCGGCTTGAAAAGCAAAAGGGTACTGACTCCGTTTATGCGACTCAGAATGTTCCCTAACATCCTTCCTCAGTGGAGAGGAAAACACACCTCATGGACTCAAATCGAAAAGAGGCAATATTCCCATTTAAAGGCTCAAGAGTAATCAAGAAGTTCCCCTTCCAACACAAAAGGGAACTTGACTTCCCTGGAGCAAACTGAGAGAGTTCCTTAGGTTCCCGTTTCAACTCCAGAAGTATCCCCTACTTCCCACCACAACTCGAGAAACAACACAATATTATCCCCTCAATGCGACATGAGGTAATTTTGCGCTGCAGAATCTCAAGGGAAATCCCACATTCCCGCTTGAAAGGCAAAAGGGAACTTGGCATACTTTATGCCCCTCAGAAAGTTCCCTAAAATCCGTCCCCATTGCAGAGGCGTACTCAATTTATGGACTCAACTCCAGAAGAGCCCCTATTCCCATTAAAGGGCTCCAGAGTAATCCGGAAGTTCCCCGTCCAGCACAATGGGTGAACTGACTTCCCTGAAGTAACTCCAGTGAGTTCCTGAGGTCCCCGTTGAAACTCGAGAAGTACCCCCAGCTTCCCGCCGAAATTCGGGAAACACCACAAAATTATCCCCTCAATGCGAGAGGAGGAAACTTTGCGCTGCAGAATCTGAAGAGAAATCCCACATTCCCAATTGAAAGGCAAAAGCTTACTTGACTCCCTTTATGTCACTCAGAAAGTTCCCTAACATCCTTCCCCATTGGAGAGGAGAACACATTTTGTGGACTGAACTCCAGAAGAGGCCCTATTCCATTTAAAGGGCTCCAGAGTAATCCGGAAGTTCCCCTTCAAGAACAAAAGGGGTCCTAACTTCCCTGAAGTAACTGGAGTGAGTTCCTGAGGTCCCCGTCGCAACTCCAGAAGTACCCCCATCTTCCCGCCTCAATTCGAGAAATACCACAAAATTATCCCCTCAATGCGAGATGAGGAAAATTTGCGCTGCAGAATCTCAAGAGAAATCCCACATTCCCGCTTGAAAGGCAAAAGGGTACTTGACTCCCTTTATGCGATTCAGAATATTCCCTAACATCCATCCTCAGTGGAGAGGAGAACATATTTTATGGACTCAAATGGAGAAGAGGCAATATTCCCTTTTAATGGCTCGAGAGTATTCCGGAAGTTCCCCTTCCGACACAAAAGTGGACTTGACTTCCCTGAAGCAACCCGAGCAAGTTCCTGAGGTCCCCGCCGCAACTCGAGAAGTACCCCCAGCTTCCCGCCGCAATTCGAGAAACACCACAAAATTATCCCCTCAATGAGAGATGAGGTTTTTTGCGCTGCAGAATCTCAAGAGAAATCCCAGATATCCGCTTGAAAGGCAAAAGCGTAAGCGTACTTGACACACTTTATGCCACACAGAAAGTTCAATAATATCTGTCCCATTGGAGAAGATAACACATTTTAGGGACTCAACTGGAGAAGAGGCCCTATTCCCATTAAAGGGCTCAAAAGTATTCCGGAAGTTCCCCTTCCAGCACAAATGGTACCTGATTCCCTGAAGTAACTCGAGTAAGTTTCTGAGGTCCCCATCGCAACTGGAGAAACACCACAAAATTTTCCCCACAATGTGAGATGAGGAAATTTTGCGCTGCAGAATCTCAAGTGAAATCCCAGATATCCGCTTGAAAGGCAAAAGGGTACTTGACTCCCTTTAGCCGACTCAGAATGGTCCCTAACATCCATCCTCAGTGGAGAGGAAAACACACTTTATGGACTCAAATCGAGAAGAGGCATTTTTCCCATTTAACAGCTCGAGAGTAATCCGGAAGTTCCCCTTCCAACACAAAAAAGGACTTGACTTCCCTGAAGCAACCCAAGCGAGTTCCTGAGGTCCCCAACGCACCTCGAGAAGTACCCCCAGCTTCCCGCCGCAACTCGAGAAACACCACAAAATTATCCCCTCAATGGGAGATGAGGAAATTTTGCGCTGCGGAATCTCAAGAGATATCCCACATTCCCGCTTGAAAGACAAAAGGGTACTTGACACACTTTATGCCACTCAGAAAGTTCAAAAATATCCGTCCCCATTGGAGAGAATAACACACTTTATGGACTAAACTACAAAAGAGGCCCTATTCCCATTAAAGGGCTCGAGAGTAATCCGGAAGTTCCCCTTCCAGCACAAATGGGACCCGATTCCCTGAAGTAAAAGGGTATTTGACACCGTTTAGGCGACTCAGAATGGTCCCTAACATCCGTCCTCAGTGGAGAGGAGAACACACTTTATGGACTGAAATCGAGAAGAGCTAATATTCCCATTTAACGGCTCGAGAGTAATCCGGAAGTTCCCCTTGCAAAACCAAAGGGGACTTGACTTCACTGAAGCAAGTGAGTGAGTTCCTGAGGTCCCCGTCGCAACTCGAGAAGTAATCACTGCTTCCGCCGGCAACATGACCAACACCACAAAATTATCCCCTCAATGCGAGATGAGGAAATTTTGCTATGCAGAATCTCAAGAGAAACCCCACATTCCCTCGTGAAAGGCAAAAAGGTACTTGACACCCTTTAGTCGACTGAGAATGTTCACTCACACAGCCGTGCCCTTTGGAGAGGAGACACACTTTATGGACTCAATTCGAGATGAGCCCCTGTTCACATTTAAGGGCTCGAGAGGAAACCGGAAGTTCCCCTTACAACACCTAAGGGGACCTGACTTCCCTGAAGCAACCCCAGCGATTTCCTGAGGTCCCCGTCGTAACTAGAGAAGCACCCCAGCTTCCCACCACAACTCGAGAAATACGCCAAAATTATCCCCTCAATGTGAGAGGAGGAAATTTTCCGATGCAGAATCTCAAGAGAAATACCACATTCCCTCTTGAAAGGTAAAAAGGTACTTGAGACCCTTTATTAGACTCAGAAAGGTCCCTCACACAGCTGTCCACTTTGGAGAGGAGAACACACTTTATGGACTCAATTCGAGATGAGACCCTGTTCACATTTAAGGGCTCACGAGAAAACCGGAAGTTCCCCTTCCAACACCTAAGGGGACCTGACTTCCCTGAAGCAACCCCAGCGAGTTCCTGAGGTCCCCGTCGCAACGCGAGAAGCACTCCAAGCTTCCCGCCGCAACTCGAGAAACACCTCAAAATTATCCCCTCAATGCGAGATGAGGAAATTTTGCGATGCAGCATCTCAAGAGAAATACCACATTCCCTCTTGAAAGGCAAAAAGTACTTGACACCCATAATTCGACTCAGAAAGTTCCCTCACACAGCTGTCCCCTTTGGAGAGGAGATCACACTTTATGAACTCAGTTCGAGATAAGTCCCCGTTCACATTTGAGGGTTCGAGGGGAAACTGGAACTTCCCCTTCCAACACCAAAGGGGACCTGACTTCCCTGAAGCAACCCCAGCGAGTTCCTGAGGTCCCTGTCGCAACTCGAGAAGCACTCCGAGCTTCCCGTCCCAACTCGAGAAACACCCGAAAATTATCCCCTCCATGCGAGATGAGGAAATTTTGCGCTGCAGAACCTCAAGAGAAATCCCCATTCCCACTTGAAAGTCAAAAGAGTACTTGACTCCCTTTAGGCGACTCAGAATGTTCCCTAACATCCATCCTCAGTGGAGAGGAGAACATATTTTATGGACACAAATGGAGAGGAGGCAATATTCACTTTTAACATCTCGACAGTAATCCGGAAGTTCCCCTTCCAACACAAAAGGCGACTTGACTTCCCTGAAGCAACCCGAGCGAGTTCCTGAGATCCCCGCCATAGCTAGAGAAGTGCCCCCTGCTTCCCACCACAACTGGAGAAACACCACAAAATTATCCCCTCAATGTGAGATGAGGTTATTTTGCGCTGCAGAATCTCAACAGATATCCCACATTCCCGCTTGAAAGGCAAAAGGGTACTTGACACACTTTATGCCACTCAGAAAGTTCAAAAGTATCCGTCCCCATTGGAGAGAATAACACACTTTATGGACTAAACTACAAAAGAGGCCCTATTCCTATTAAAGGGCTCGAGAGTAATCCGGAAGTTCCCCTTCCAGCACAAATGGGACCCGATTCCCTGAAGTAACTGGAGTAAGTTTCTGAGGTCTCCAACGCAACTCGAGAAACACCACATAATTAGCCCCACAATGTGAGATGAGAAATTTTGCGCTGCAGAATCTCAAGAGAAATCCCACATTCCCGCTTGAAAGGTAAAAGGGTATTTGACACCGTTTAGGCGACTCAGAATGGTCCCTAATATCCGTCCTCAGTGGAGAGGAGAACACACTTTATGGACTGAAATCGAGAAGAGCTAATATTCCCATTTAACGGCTCGAGAGTAATCCGGAAGTTCCCCTTGCAAAACCAAAGGGGACTTGACTTCACTGAAGCAAGTGAGTGAGTGCCTGAGGTCAACGGGGCAACTCGAGAGTAATCACTGCTTCCGCCGGCAACATGACCAACACCACAAAATTATCCCCTCAATGCGAGATGAGGAAATTTGGCGATGCAGCATCTCAAGAGAAATACCACATTCCCTCTTGAAAGGCAAAAAGGTACTTGACACCGTTTATTCGACACAGAAAGTTCCCTCACACAGCCGTCCCCTTTTAGAGGAGAACACACTTTATGTACTCAATACGAGATGAGCCCCTGTGCACATTTAAGGGCTCCAGAGGAACACAGAAGTTCCCCTTCCAACACCAAATGTGACCTGACATCCCTGAAGCAACCGCAGCGAGTTCCTGAGGTCCCCGTCACAACTCTTGAAGCACCCCCAGCTTCCCGCCGCAACTAGAGAAACAACAGAAAATTATTCCCTCAATGCGGGATGAGGAAATTTTGCGATGCAGCATCTCAAGAGAAATACCACATTCCCTCGTGAAAGGCAAAAACTTACTTGATACCCTTTATTCCTCTCAGAAACTTCCCTAACACAGCCGTCCCCTTTTAGAGGAGAACACAGTTTATGGACTCAATTCGAGATGAGCCTTTCTGCACATTTAAGGGCTCGAGAGGAACCCGGAAGTTCCCCTTCCAACACCAAAGGGAACTTGACTTCCCTGAAACAAACCCAGCCAGTCCCCCAGGTCCCCGTCGCAAATCGCAAATCCAGAAGAACCCCCAGCTTCCCTCCGCAACTCCAGAAACACCCCTAATTATCATCTCAATAGGAGATGAGGAAATTTTGCGATGCAGCATCTCAAGAGAAATACCACATTCCCTCTTGAAAGGCAAAAAGGTACTTGACACCCTTTATTCGACTTAGAAATTTCCCTCACACAGCCATCCCATTTTAGAGGAGAACACACTTTATGGACTCAATTCGAGATGAGCCCCTCTGCACATTTAAGGGCTCGAGAGGAACCCGTAAGTTCCCCTTCCAACACCAAAGGGGACCTGACTTTCCTGAAGCAACCCCAGCGAGATCCTCAGGTCCCCGTCGCAACTCTTGAAGCACCACCAGCTTTGTGCCGAAACTCGAGAAACACCCCCAAATTATTCCCTCAATGCGAGAGGAAGAAATTTTGCGATGCAGCATCTCAAGAGAATTACCACATTCTCTCTTGAAACGCAAAAAGTTACTTGACACCCTTTATTCGACTCAGAAAGTTCCCTCACACAGCTGTCCCCTTTGGAGAGGAGAACACACTTTATGGACTCAATTCGAGATGACACCCTGTGCACATTTAAGGGTTCCAGAGGAACCCGGAAGTTCCCCTTCCAACACCAAAGGCGACCTGATTTCCCTGAAGTAACCCCAGCGAGTTCCGGAGGTAACCATAGCAACTCTTGAAGCACCCCCAGCTTCCCGCCGCAACTCGAGAAACACCACAAAATTATCCCCTCAATGCGAGAGGAGGAAATATTGCGATGCAGCATCTCAAGAGAAATACCACATTCCCTCTTGAAAGGCAAAAAGGTACTTGACACCTTTTATTCTACTCAGAAAGTTCCCTCACACAGCCGTCCCATTTTAGAGGAGAACACACTTTATGGACTCAATTCGAGATGAGCCCCTATGCACATTTAAGGGCTAGAGAGGAACCCGGAAGTTCCCCTTCCAACACCAAAGGGGAACTGATTTCCCTGAAGCAACCCCAGCGAGTTCCTGAGGTCCCCGTCACAACTCGAGAAGCACCCCAAGCATCCCGCCGCAACTCGAAAAACACCCCGAAATTATCCCCTCAATGCGAGAGGAGGAAATTTTGCGATGCAGCATCTCAAGAGAAATACCACATTCCCTCTTGAAAGGCAAAAAGGTACTTGACACCCTTTTTTCAACTCAGAAAGTTAGCCCACACAGCCGTCCTCTTTGTAGAGAACACACTTTATGGACTCAATTCGAGATGAGCCCCTGTGCACATTTAAGGGCTCGAGAGGAACCCGGAAGTTCCCCTTCCAACAGCAACGGGGACCTGACTTAACTGAAGCAACCACAGCGAGTTCCTGAGGTCCCCGTGGCAACTCTTGAAGCACCCCCAGCTTACCGCTGCAACTCTTGAAGCACCCCAAAATTATCCCCTCAATGCGAGAGGAAGAAATTTTGCGATGCAGCATCTCAAGAGAAATAACACATTCCCTCTTGAAAGGCAAAAAGGTACTTGACACCCTTTATTCGACTCAGAATGTTCCCTCAGACAGCCGACCCCTTTTAGAGGAGAACACACTTTATGGACTAAATTCGAGATGAGCCCCTCTGCACATTGAAGGGCTCGAGAGGAACCCGGAAGTTCCCCTTCCAACGCCAAAGGGGACCTGATTTCCCTGAAGCAACCCCAGCGAGATCCTCAGGTCCCCGTCGCAACTCTTGAAGCACCACCAGCTTTGTGCCGAAACTCGAGAAACACCCCAAAATTATTCCCTCAATGCGAGAGGAAGAAATTTTGCGATGCAGCATCTCAAGAGAATTACCACATTCTCTCTTGAAAGGCAAAAAGGTACTTGACACCCTTTATTCGACTCAGAAAGTTCCCTCACACAGCTGTCCCGTTTGGAGAGGAGAACACACTTTATGGACTCAATTGGAGATGAGACCCTGTGCACATTTAAGGGTTCAGAGGAACCTGGAAGTTCCCCTTCCAACACCAAAGGCAACCTTATTTCCCTGAAGCAACCCCAGCGAGTTGCTGAGGTCACCGTGGCAACTCTTGAAGCACCTCCAGCTTCCTGCCACAACTCCAGAAACACACCAAAATTATCCCCTCAATGCGAGAGGAGAAAATTTTGCGATGCAGCATCTCAAGAGAAATACCACATTCCCTCTTGAAAGGCAAAAAGGTACTTGACACCCTTTTTTCAACTCAGAAAGTTCGCCCACACAGCCGTCCCCTTTTAGAGGAGAACACACTTTATGGACTCAATTCGAGAGGAGCCCCTGTGCACATTGAAGGGCTCGAGAGGAAACCGGAAGTTCCCCTTCCAACACCAAAGGGGACCTGACTTCCCTGAAGCAACCCCAGCGAGTTCCTGAGGTCCCCATCGCAACTCGAGAAGCACCCCCACCTTCCCGCCGCAACTCGAGAAACACCCCAAAATTATCCCCTCCATGCGAAATGAGGAAATTTGCGATGCAGCATCTCAAGAGAAATACCACATTCCCTCTTGAAAGGCAAAAAGGTACTTGACACGTTTTATTCGACTCAGAAAGTTTCTTCACACAGCCTTCCCCTTTGCAGAGAACACACTTTAATGACTCAATTCGGGATGAGGTCTGTGCACATTTAAGGGCTCGAACGGTAACCGGAAGTTCTCCTTCCAACACCAAAGGGGACCTGACTTCCCTGAAGCAACCCCAGCGAGTTTCTGAGGTCCCCGTCGCAACTCGAGAAGCACCCCCAATTCAGCGTCGCAACTCGAGAAACACCCCAAAATTATCCCCTCCATGCGAGATGAGGAAATTTTGCGATGCAGCATCTCAAGAGAAATACCACATTCCCTCTTGAAAGGCAAAAAGCTACTTGACACCCTTTATTCGACTCAGAAAGTTCCCTCACACAGCCGTCCCCTTTGGAGAGGAGAACACACGTCATGGACTCAATTCGAGATGAGCTCCTGTGCACATTTAATGTCTCGAGAGGAAACCTGAAGTTCCCCTTCCAACAACAAAGGGGACCTGACGTCCCTGAAGTAACCCCAGCGAGCTACTTAACTCCCCGTTGCAACTCGAGAAGCACCCCCAGCTTCCCGCCTCAACTCGAGAAACACACCAAAATTATCCCCTCAATCCGAGATGAGGAAATTTGCGATGCAGCATCTCAAGAGAAATACCACATTCCCTCTTGAAAGGCAAAAAGGTACTTGACACCCTTTATTAGACTCAGAAAGTTCCCTCACACAGCCGTCCCCTTTGGAGAGGAGAACACACTTGATTCACTCAATTCGAGATGAGTCCCTGTGCACATTTGAGGGCTCGAGAGAAAACCGGAAGTTTCCCTTCCAACACCAAAGGGGACCTTACTTCCCTGAAGTAACCCCAGCGATTTCCTGAGGTCCCCGTCACAACTCGAAAAACACCCCCAGCTTCCCGCCGCAACTCGAGAAACACCCCAAAATTATCCCCTCCATGCGAGTTGAGGAAATTTGGCGATGCAACATCTCAAGAGAAATACCACATTCCTCTTGAAAGGCAAAAAGGTACTTGACACCCTTTATTCGACTCAGAACGTTCCCTCACACAGCCGTCCCCTTTGGAGAGGAGAACACATTTGATGGACTCAATTCGAGATGAGGCCCTGTGCTCATTTAAGGGCTCGAGAGGAAATCGGAAGTTCCCCTTCCAACAGAAAAGGGGACCTGACTTCCCTGAAGCAACGTCAGCGAGTTCCTGACGTCCCCGTCGCCACTAGAGAAGCACCGCCAGCTTCCCGCCGCAACTCGAGAAACACCCCAAAATTATCCCCTATTTCCAAATGAGGAAAGTTTGCGATGCAGCATCTCAAGAGAAATACCACATTCCCTCTTGAAAGGCAAAAAGGTACTTGACACACTTTATTCGACTCAGAAAGTTCGCTCACACAGCCGTCCCCTTTGGAGAGGAGAACACACTTTATGGACTCAATTCGGGATGAGCCCCTGTGCACATTTAAGGGCTCGAGAGGAAACCGGAAGTTCCCCTTCCAACACCAAAGGGGACCTGACTTCCCTGAAGCAACCCCAGCGAGTTCCTGAGGTCCCCGTCGCAACTCGAGAAGCACCCCCATCTTAGCTTCGCAACTAGAGAAACACTACAAAATTATCCCCTCCATGGGAGATGAGGAAATTTTGCGATGCAGCATCTCAAGAGAAATACCACATTCCCTCTTGTAAGGCAAAAACGTACTTGAAACCCTTTATTCGACTCAGAAAGTTCCCTCAAACAGCCGTCACCTTTGGAGAGGAGAAGACACGTCATGGACTCAATTCGAAATGAGCCTCTGTGCACATTTAAGGGATCCAGAGGAAACCGGAAGTTCCCCTTCGAACACAAAAGGGGACCTGACTTCCCTGATGCAACCCCAGCGAGATTCTTAGGTCCCCGTGTCAACTCGAGAAGCACCCCCAGATTCCCGCCGAACTCGAAAAACATCCCAAAATTATCCCCTCCATGCGAGATGAGGAAATTTTGCGATCCAGCATCTCCAGAGAAATACCACATTCCCTCTTGAAAGACAAAATGGTACTTGACACGTTTTATTCGACTCAGAAAGTTTCTTCACACAGCCTTCCCCTTTACAGAGAACACACTTTAATGACTCAATTCGATATGAGCCCTGTGCACATTTAAGGGCTCGAAAGGTAACCGGAGGTTCTCCTTCCAACACCAAAGGGGACCTGACTTCCCTGAAGCAACCCCAGCGAGTTTCTGAGGTCCCCGTCGCAACTCGAGATGCACCCCAATTCAGCGTCGCAACTAGAGAAACACCCCAAAATTATCCCCTCCATGCGAGATGAGGAAATTTTGCGATGCAGCATGTCAAGAGAAATACCACATTCCCTCTTGAAAGGCAAAAAGCTACTTGACACCCTTTATTCGACTCAGAAAGTTCCCTCACACAGCCGTCCCCTTTGGAGAGGAGAACACACGTCATGGACTCAATTCGAGATGAGCCCCTGTGCACATTTAAGGGCTCTAGAGGAAACCTGAAGTTCCCCTTCCAACAACAAAGGGGACCTGACTTCCCTGAAGTAACCCCAGAGAGCTACTTAACTCCCCGTCGCAACTCGAGAAGCACCCGCAGCTTCCGGCCTCAACTCGAGAAACACCCCAAATTATCCCCTCAATGCGAGATGAGGAAATTTTGCGATGCAGCATCTCAAGAGAAATACCACATTCCCTCTTGAAAGGCAAAAAGGTACTTAACACCCTTTATTCGACTCAGAAAATTCCCTCACATAGCCGTCCCCTTTGGAGAGGAAAACACACGTCATGCACTCAATTCGAGATGAGACCCTGTGCACATTTATGGGTTCCAGAGGAAACCGGAAGTTCCCCTTCCAACACCAAAGGTGACCTGACTTCCCTGAAGCAACCCCAGCGAGTTTCTGAGGTCCCTGTCGCAACTCGAGAAGCACCCCCATGTCAGCGTCGCAACTCGAGAAACACACCAAAATTATCCCCTCCATGCATGATGAGGAAATTTTGCGATGCAGCATCTCAAGAGAAATACCACATTCCCTCTTGAAAGGCAAAAAGCTACTTGACACCCTTTATTCGACTCAGAAAGTTCCCTCATACAGCCGTCCCCTTTGGAGAGGAGAACACACGTCATGGACTCAATTCGAGATGAGCCCCTGTGCACATTTAAGCTCTCGAGAGGAAACCTGAAGTTCCCCTTCCAACAACAAAGGGGACCTGACTTACCTGAAGTAACCACAGCGAGCTACTTAACTCCCCGTCGCAACGCGAGAAGCACCCCCAGCTTCCGGCCTCAACTCGAGAAACACACCAAAATTATACCCTCAATGCGAGATGAGGAAATTTTACGATGCAGCATCTCAAGAGAAATACCACATTCCCTCTTGAAAGGCAAAAAGGTACTTGACACCCTTTATTAGACTCAGAAAGTTTCTTCACACAGCCTTCCCCTTTGCAGAGAACACACTTTAATGACTCAATTCGGGATGAGGTCTGTGCACATTTAAGGGCTCGAACGGTAACCGGAAGTTCTCCTTCCAACACCAAAGGGGACCTGACTTCCCTGAAGCAACCCCAGCGAGTTTCTGAGGTCCCCGTCGCAACTCGAGAAGCACCCCCAATTCAGCGTCGCAACTCGAGAAACACCCCAAAATTATCCCCTCCATGCGAGATGAGGAAATTTTGCGATGCAGCATCTCAAGAGAAATACCACATTCCCTCTTGAAAGGCAAAAAGCTACTTGACACCCTTTATTCGACTCAGAAAGTTCCCTCACACAGCCGTCCCCTTTGGAGAGGAGAACACACGTCATGGACTCAATTCGAGATGAGCTCCTGTGCACATTTAATGTCTCGAGAGGAAACCTGAAGTTCCCCTTCCAACAACAAAGGGGACCTGACGTCCCTGAAGTAACCCCAGCGAGCTACTTAACTCCCCGTTGCAACTCGAGAAGCACCCCCAGCTTCCCGCCTCAACTCGAGAAACACACCAAAATTATCCCCTCAATCCGAGATGAGGAAATTTGCGATGCAGCATCTCAAGAGAAATACCACATTCCCTCTTGAAAGGCAAAAAGGTACTTGACACCCTTTATTAGACTCAGAAAGTTCCCTCACACAGCCGTCCCCTTTGGAGAGGAGAACACACTTGATTCACTCAATTCGAGATGAGTCCCTGTGCACATTTGAGGGCTCGAGAGAAAACCGGAAGTTTCCCTTCCAACACCAAAGGGGACCTTACTTCCCTGAAGTAACCCCAGCGATTTCCTGAGGTCCCCGTCACAACTCGAAAAACACCCCCAGCTTCCCGCCGCAACTCGAGAAACACCCCAAAATTATCCCCTCCATGCGAGTTGAGGAAATTTGGCGATGCAACATCTCAAGAGAAATACCACATTCCTCTTGAAAGGCAAAAAGGTACTTGACACCCTTTATTCGACTCAGAACGTTCCCTCACACAGCCGTCCCCTTTGGAGAGGAGAACACATTTGATGGACTCAATTCGAGATGAGGCCCTGTGCTCATTTAAGGGCTCGAGAGGAAATCGGAAGTTCCCCTTCCAACAGAAAAGGGGACCTGACTTCCCTGAAGCAACGTCAGCGAGTTCCTGACGTCCCCGTCGCCACTAGAGAAGCACCGCCAGCTTCCCGCCGCAACTCGAGAAACACCCCAAAATTATCCCCTATTTCCAAATGAGGAAAGTTTGCGATGCAGCATCTCAAGAGAAATACCACATTCCCTCTTGAAAGGCAAAAAGGTACTTGACACACTTTATTCGACTCAGAAAGTTCGCTCACACAGCCGTCCCCTTTGGAGAGGAGAACACACTTTATGGACTCAATTCGGGATGAGCCCCTGTGCACATTTAAGGGCTCGAGAGGAAACCGGAAGTTCCCCTTCCAACACCAAAGGGGACCTGACTTCCCTGAAGCAACCCCAGCGAGTTCCTGAGGTCCCCGTCGCAACTCGAGAAGCACCCCCATCTTAGCTTCGCAACTAGAGAAACACTACAAAATTATCCCCTCCATGCGAGATGAGGAAATTTTGCGATGCAGCATCTCAAGAGAAATACCACATTCCCTCTTGTAAGGCAAAAACGTACTTGAAACCCTTTATTCGACTCAGAAAGTTCCCTCAAACAGCCGTCACCTTTGGAGAGGAGAAGACACGTCATGGACTCAATTCGAAATGAGCCTCTGTGCACATTTAAGGGATCCAGAGGAAACCGGAAGTTCCCCTTCGAACACAAAAGGGGACCTGACTTCCCTGATGCAACCCCAGCGAGATTCTTAGGTCCCCGTGTCAACTCGAGAAGCACCCCCAGCTTCCCGCCGAACTCGAAAAACATCCCAAAATTATCCCCTCCATGCGAGATGAGGAAATTTTGCGATCCAGCATCTCCAGAGAAATACCACATTCCCTCTTGAAAGACAAAATGGTACTTGACACGTTTTATTCGACTCAGAAAGTTTCTTCACACAGCCTTCCCCTTTACAGAGAACACACTTTAATGACTCAATTCGATATGAGCCCTGTGCACATTTAAGGGCTCGAAAGGTAACCGGAGGTTCTCCTTCCAACACCAAAGGGGACCTGACTTCCCTGAAGCAACCCCAGCGAGTTTCTGAGGTCCCCGTCGCAACTCGAGATGCACCCCAATTCAGCGTCGCAACTAGAGAAACACCCCAAAATTATCCCCTCCATGCGAGATGAGGAAATTTTGCGATGCAGCATGTCAAGAGAAATACCACATTCCCTCTTGAAAGGCAAAAAGCTACTTGACACCCTTTATTCGACTCAGAAAGTTCCCTCACACAGCCGTCCCCTTTGGAGAGGAGAACACACGTCATGGACTCAATTCGAGATGAGCCCCTGTGCACATTTAAGGGCTCTAGAGGAAACCTGAAGTTCCCCTTCCAACAACAAAGGGGACCTGACTTCCCTGAAGTAACCCCAGAGAGCTACTTAACTCCCCGTCGCAACTCGAGAAGCACCCGCAGCTTCCGGCCTCAACTCGAGAAACACCCCAAATTATCCCCTCAATGCGAGATGAGGAAATTTTGCGATGCAGCATCTCAAGAGAAATACCACATTCCCTCTTGAAAGGCAAAAAGGTACTTAACACCCTTTATTCGACTCAGAAAATTCCCTCACATAGCCGTCCCCTTTGGAGAGGAAAACACACGTCATGCACTCAATTCGAGATGAGACCCTGTGCACATTTATGGGTTCCAGAGGAAACCGGAAGTTCCCCTTCCAACACCAAAGGTGACCTGACTTCCCTGAAGCAACCCCAGCGAGTTTCTGAGGTCCCTGTCGCAACTCGAGAAGCACCCCCATGTCAGCGTCGCAACTCGAGAAACACACCAAAATTATCCCCTCCATGCATGATGAGGAAATTTTGCGATGCAGCATCTCAAGAGAAATACCACATTCCCTCTTGAAAGGCAAAAAGCTACTTGACACCCTTTATTCGACTCAGAAAGTTCCCTCATACAGCCGTCCCCTTTGGAGAGGAGAACACACGTCATGGACTCAATTCGAGATGAGCCCCTGTGCACATTTAAGCTCTCGAGAGGAAACCTGAAGTTCCCCTTCCAACAACAAAGGGGACCTGACTTACCTGAAGTAACCACAGCGAGCTACTTAACTCCCCGTCGCAACGCGAGAAGCACCCCCAGCTTCCGGCCTCAACTCGAGAAACACACCAAAATTATACCCTCAATGCGAGATGAGGAAATTTTACGATGCAGCATCTCAAGAGAAATACCACATTCCCTCTTGAAAGGCAAAAAGGTACTTGACACCCTTTATTAGACTCAGAAATTTCCCTCACACAGCCGTCCCCTTTGGAGAGGAGAACACACTTGATGGACTCAATTCGAGATGAGGCCCTGTGCTCATTTAAGGACTCGAGAGGAAACCGGAAGTTCCCCTTCCAACACCAAAGGGGACCTGACTTCCCTGAAGCAACCCCAGCGAGTTCCTGAGGTCCCTGTCGCAACTCGAGAAGCACCCCCAGCTTCCCGCCGCAACTCGAGAAACACTCCAAAATTATCCACTCCATGCGAGATGAGGAAATTTTGCGATGCAGCATCTCAAGAGAAATACCACATTCCCTCTTGTAAGGCAAAAAGGTACTTGAAACCCTTTA
This sequence comes from Moschus berezovskii, assembly GCF_049115385.1. Taxonomy (NCBI): domain Eukaryota; kingdom Metazoa; phylum Chordata; class Mammalia; order Artiodactyla; family Moschidae; genus Moschus; species Moschus berezovskii. The sequence goes on from NC_142465.1 coordinate 1,663,136, forward strand.
TTCGACTCAGAAAGTTCCCTCAAACAGCCGTCACCTTTGGAGATGAGAAGACACGTCATGGACTCAATTCGAAATGAGCCTCTGTGCACATTTAAGGGCTCGAGAGGAAACCGGAAGTTCCCCTTCCAACACCAAAGGGGAACTGACTTCCCTGAAGCAACCCCAGCGAGTTCGTGAGGTCCCCGTCGCAACTCGAGAAGCACTCCCAGCTTCCCGCCGCAACTCGAGAAACACCCCAAAATTATCCCCTCCATGCGAGATGAGGAAATTTGACGATGCAGCATTTCAAGAGAAATACCACATTCCCTCTGGAAAGGCAAAAAGGTACTTGACAACCTTTATTCGACTCAGGAAGTTCCCTCACTCAGCCGTCCCCTGTGGAGAGGAGAACACACTTTAAGGACTCAATTCGAGAGGAGCCCCTGTGCACACTGAAGGGCTCCAGAGGAAACCGGAAGTTCCCCTTCCAACAGCAAAGGGGCCCTGAGTTCCCTGAAGCAACCCCAGCGAGTTCCTTAGGTCCCCGACGCAAATTGAGAAGCAGCCCTACCTTCCCGCCGCAACTTGAGAAACACCCCAAAATTATCCCCTCCATGCGAGATGAGGAAATTTTCCGATGCAGAATCTCAAGAGAAATACCACATTCCCTCTTGAAAGGCAAAAAGGTACTTGACACCCTTTATTCGACCCAGGAAGTTCCCTCATACAGCCGTCCCTTAGGAATGGAGAACACACTTTATGGACTTAATTCGAGTTGAGCCACTGTGCACATTTAAGGGCTCGACCGGAACCCGGAAGTTCCCCTTCCAACAGCATAGGGGACCTGATTTCATTGAAGCAAACCCAGCGAGTTCCTGGGATCCCCGTTGCAACTCGAGAAGCACCCCCAGCTTCCTTCCGCAACTCGAGAAACACACCAAAATTATCCCCTCCATGCGAGATGAGGAAATTTTGCGATGCAGCATCTCAAAAGAAATACCACATTCCCTCTTGAAATGCAAAAAGCTACTTGACACCCTTTATTCGACTCAGAAAGTTCCCTCATACAGCCCTCCCCTTTGGAGAGGAGAACACACGTCATGGACTCAATTCGAGATGAGCCCCTGTGCACATTTAAGGGCTCGAGAGAAAACCTGAAGTTCCCCTTCCAACAACAAAGGGGACCTGACTTCCCTGAAGTAACCACAGCGAGCTACTTAACTCCCCGTTGCAACTCGAGAAGCACCCCCAGCTTCCCGCCTCAACTCGAGAAACACACCAAAATTATCCCCTCAATCCGAGATGAGGAAATTTTGCGATGCAGCATCTCAAGAGAAATACCACATTCCCTCTTGAAAGGCAAAAAGGTACTTGACACCCTTTATTAGACTCAGAAAGTTCCCTCACACAGCCGTCCCCTTTGGAGAGGAGAACACACTTGATGCACTCAATTCGAGATGAGTCCCTGGGCACATTTGAGGGCTCGAGAGAAAACCGGAAGTTTCCCTTCCAACACCAAAGGGGACCTTACTTCCCTGAAATAACCCCAGCGAGTTCCTGAGGTCCCCGTCACAACTCGAAAAACACCCCCAGCTTCCCGCCGCAACTCGAGAAACACCCCAAAATTATCCCCTCCATGCGAGTTGAGGAAATTTGGCGATGCAGCATCTCAAGAGAAATACCACATTCCTCTTGAAAGGCAAAAAGGTACTTGACACCCTTTATTCGACTCAGAACGTTCCCTCACACAGCCGTCCCCGTTGGAGAGGAGAACACATTTGATGGACTCAATTCGAGATGAGGCCCTGTGCTCATTTAAGGGCTCGAGAGGAAATCGGAAGTTCCCCTTCCAACAGAAAAGGGGACCTGACTGCCCTGAAGCAACGCCAGCGAGTTCCTGACGTCCCCGTCGCCACTAGAGAAGCACCGCCAGCTTCCCGCCGCAACTCGAGAAACACCCCAAAATTATCCCCTATTTCCAAATGAGGAAAGTTTGCGATGCAGCATCTCAAGAGAAATACCACATTCCCTCTTGAAAGGCAAAAAGGTACTTGACACACTTTATTCGACTCAGAAAGTTCGCTCACACAGCCGTCCCCTTTGGAGAGGAGAACACACTTTATGGACTCAATTCGGGATGAGCCCCTGTGCACATTTAAGGGCTCGAGAGGAAACCGGAAGTTCCCCTTCCAACACCAAAGGGGACCTGACTTCCCTGAAGCAACCCCAGCGAGTTCCTGAGGTCCCCGTCGCAACTCGAGAAGCACTCCCATCTTAGCTTCGCAACTAGAGAAAACTCCAAATTTATCCCCTCCATGCGAGATGAGGAAATTTTGCGATGCAGCATCTCAAGAGCAATACCACATTCCCTCTTGTAAGGCAAAAACGAACTTGAAACCCTTTATTCGACTCAGAAAGTTCCCTCAAACAGCCGTCACCTTTGGAGAGGAGAAGACACGTCATGGACTCAATTCGAAATGAGCCTCTGTGCACATTTAAGGGATCCAGAGGAAACCGGAAGTTCCCCTTCGAACACAAAAGGGGACCTGACTTCCCTGATGCAACCCCAGCGAGATTCTTAGGTCCCCGTGTCAACTCGAGAAGCACCCCCAGCTTCCCGCCGAACTCAAAAAACATCCCAAAATTATCCCCTCCATGCGAGATGAGGAAATTTTGCGATCCAGCATCTCCAGAGAAATACCACATTCCCTTTTGAAAGACAAAAAGGTACTTGACACGTTTTATTCGACTCAGAAAGTTTCTTCACACAGCCTTCCCCTTTGCAGAGAACACACTTTAATGACTCAATTCGATATGAGCCCTGTGCACATTTATGGGTTCCAGAGGAAACCGGAAGTTCCCCTTTCAACACCAAAGGGGACCTGACTTCCCTGAAGCAACCCCAGCGAGTTTCTGAGGTCCCCGTCGCAACTCGAGTTGCACCCCCAATTCACTGTCGCAACTCGAGAAACACCCCAAAATTATCCCCTCCATGCGAGATGAGGAAATTTTGCGATGCAGCATGTCAAGAGAAATACCACATTCCCTCTTGAAAGGCAAAAAGCTACTTGACACCCTTTATTCGACTCAGAAAGTTCCCTCACACAGCCGTCCCCTTTGGAGAGGAGAACACACGTCATGGACTCAATTCGAGATGAGGCCCTGTGCTCATTTAAGGGCTCGAGAGGAAACCGGAAGTTCCCTTTCCAACACCAAAGTGGACCTGACTTCCCTGAAGCAACCCCAGCGAGTTCCTGAGGTCCCCGTCGCAACTCTAGAAGCACCCCCAGCTTCCCACCGCAAATCGAGAAACACTCCAAAATTATCCACTCCATATGAGATGAGGAAATTTTGCGATGCAGCATCTCAAGAGAAATACCACATTCCCTCTTGTAAGGCAAAAAGGTACTTGAAACCCTTTATTCGACTCAGAAAGTTCCCTCAAACAGCCGTCACCTTTGGAGATGAGAAGACACGTCATGGACTCAATTCGAAATGAGCCTCTGTGCACATTTAAGTGCTCGAGAGGAAACCGGAAGTTCCCCTTCCAACACAAAAGGGGACCTGACTTCCCTGATGCAACCCCAGAGAGATCCTGAGGTGCCCGTCGCAACTCGAGAAACACACCCAGCTTCCCGTCGCAACTCGAGAAACACCCCAAAATTATCCCCTCCATGCGAGATGAGGAAATATTGCGATGCAGCATCTCAAGAGAAACACCACATTCCCTCTTGAAAGGCAAAAAGGTACTTGACACCCTTTATTCGACTCAGAAAGTTCCCTCACACAGCCGTCCCCTTTGCAGAGGAGAACTCACTTTATGGACTCAATTCGGAATGAGTCCCTGTGCACATTTAAGGGCTCGAGAGGTAATAGGAAGTTCCCCTTCCAACACCACAGGGGACCTGACTTCCCTGAAGCAAACCCAGCGAGTTCCTGAGGTCCCCATCGCAACTCGAGAAGCACCCCCAGCTTCCCGCCGCAACTCAGAAACTCGCCAATATTATCCCCTCCATGCCAGATGAGGAAATTTTGCGATGCCGCATCTCAAGAAAAATACCACATTCCCTCTGGAAAGGTCAAAAAGTACTTGACACCCTTTATTCGACTCAGAAACTTCCCTCACACAGCCGTCCCCTTTGGAGAGGAGAACACACTTTATGGACTCAATTCGAGAGGAGCCCCTGTGCACATTGATGGGCTCGAGAGGAAACCGGAAGCTCCCCTTCCAACACCAAGGGGACCTGACTTCCCTGAAGCAATCCCAGCGAGTTCCTGAGATCCTCATCGCAACTCGAGAAGCACACCCAGCTTCCGCCGCAACTCGAGAAACACACTAAAATTATCCCCTCCATGCGAGATGAGGAAATTTGGGGATGCAGCATCTCAAGAGAAATACCACATTCCCTCTTGAAAGGTAAAAAGGTACTTGACACCCTTTACTCGACTCAGAAAGTTCCCTCACACAGCCGTCCCCTTTGGAGAGGAGAACACAGGTTACAGACTCAATTCGAGAGGAGCCCCTGTGCACATTGAAGGGCTCGAAAGGAAACCGGAAGTTCCCCTTCCAACACAAGAGGGGACCTGACTTCCCGGAACCAACGCCAGCCAGTCCCTGAGGTCCCCGTCGCAACTCGAGATGCACCCCCAGCTTCCCGCCGCAACTCGAGAAACACAACAAACTTATCCACTCCATGCGAGATGAGGAAATTTTGCGATACAGCATCTCAAGCAAATACCACATTCCCTCTGGAAAGTCAAAAAGGTACTTGACACCCTTTATTCGATTCAGAAAGTTCCCTCACACAGCCGTCCCCTTTGGAGAGGATAACACACTTAACGGACTCAATTCGAGAGGAGCCCCTGTGCACATTGAAGGGCTCGAGAGGAATCCGGAAGTTCCCCTTCCAACAGCAAAGGGGACCTGACTTCCCCGAAGCAACCCCAGCGAGTTCCTTAGGTCCCCGTCGCAACTCGAGAAGCACCCCCAGCTTCCCGCCGCAACTCGAGAAACACCCAAAAATTATCCCCTCCAAGCGAGATGAGGAAATTTGGCGATGAAGCATCTCAAAAAAATACCACATTCCCTCTGGAAAGGCAAACAGGTACTTGACACCCTTTATTCGACTCAGAAAGTTCCCTCACACAGCCGTCCCGTTTGGAGAGGAGAACACACTTTCCCGACTCAATACCGAATGAGCCCCTGTGCACATTTAAGGGCTCGAGAGGAAACAGGAAGTTCCCCTTCCAACACCAAAGGGAACCTGACTTCCCTGAAGCAACCCCAGCGAGTTCCTGAGGTCCCCGTCGCAACTCGAGAAGCACCACCAGCTTCCCGCCGCAACTCGAGAAACACTGCAAAATATTCCCCTCCATGCGAGATGAGGAAATTTGGCGATGCAGCATCTCAAGAAAATACCACATTCCCTATTGAAAGGCAAAAAGGTACTTGACACCCTTTATTCGACTCAGAAACTTCCCTCACACAGCCGTCCCCTTTGGAGAGGAGAACACACTTTACGGACTCAATTCGAGAAGAGCCCCTGTGCACATTGAAGGGCTCGAGAGGAAACCGGAAGTTCCCATTCCAACAACAAAGGGGACCTGACTTCCCTGAAGCAACCCCAGCGAGTTACTGAGGTCCCCGTCACAACTCAAGAAGCACCCCCAGCTTCCGCCGCAACTCGAGAAACACCCCAAAATTTTCCCCTCCATGCGAGATGAGGAAATTTTCCGATGCAGAATCTCAAGAGAAATACCACATTCCCTCTTGAAAGGCAAAAAGGTACTTGACACCCTTTATTCGACTCAGGAAGTTCCCTCATACAGCCGTCCCTTTGGAATGGAGAACACACTTTATGGACTTAATTCGAGTTGAGCCCCTGTGCACATTTAAGGGCTCGACCGGAACCCGGAAGTTCCCCTTCCAGCAGCAAAGGGGACCTGATTTCATTGAAGCAAACCCAGCGAGTTCCTGGGATCCCCGTTGCAACTCGAGAAGCACCCCCAGCTTCCCGCCGCACCTCGAGAAACACACCAAAATTATCCCCTCCATGCGAGATGAGGAAATTTCGCGATGCAGCATCTCAAGAGAAATACCAGATTCCCTCTTGAAAGGCAAAAAGGTACTTGACACCCTTTATTCGACTCAGAAAGTTCCCTCACACAGCCGTCCCCTTTGGAGAGGAGGACACAATTTATGGACTCAATTCGAGATGAGCCCCTGTGCACATTTAAGTTCTCGAGAGGAACCCGGAAGTTCCCCTTCCAACAGCAAAGGGGACCGGACTTTCCTGAAGCAACCCCATCGAGTTCCTGAGCTCCCCGTCTCATCTCGTGAAGTACCCCAAGCTTCCCACCGCAACTCGAAAAACACACCAAAATTATCCCCTCCATGCGAGATCAGGAAATTTTGCGATGCAGCATCTCAAGAGAAATACCACATTCCCTCTTGAAAGGCAAAATTGTACTTGACACCCTTTATTTGACTCAGAAAGTTCCCTCACACAGCTGTCCCCTTCGGAGAGGAGAACACACGTCATGGATTTAATTGGAGATGAGCCCCTGTGCACATTTAAGGGCTCGAGAGGAAACCGGAAGTTCCCGTTCCAACACCAAAGGGGACCTGAGTTCCCTGAGCTACCCCATCGAATTCCTGAGGTCCCCGTCGCAACTCGAGAAGCACCCCCAGCTTCCCGCCGCAACTGGAAAAACGCCCGAAAATTATCCACTCAATGCGAGATGAGGAAATTTTGCGATACAGCATCTCAAGAGAAATATCACATTCCCTCTTGAAAGGCAAAAAGGTATTTGACACCCGTTGTTCGACTGAGAAAGTTCCCGCACACAGCCATCCCCTCGGCAGAGGACAACACACTTTATGGACTCATTTCGAGATGAGACCCTGTGCACATTTAAGGGCTCGAGAGGAACCCGAAAGTTTCCCTTCCAACACCAAAGGGGACCTGACTTCCCTGAAGCAACCCCAGCGAGTTCCTGACGTCACCGTCGCAACTCGAGAAGCAACCCCAGCATCCCGACGCAACTCGAGAAACACCCAAAATTATCCCCTCCACGCGAGATAAGGAAATTATGCGATGTAGCATCTCAAGAGAAATACCACATTCCCTCTTGAAAGGCAAAAAGTTTCTTGACACCCATTATTCGACTCAGAAAGTTCCCTCACACAGCCGTCCCGTTTGGAGAGGAGAACAAACGTCATGGACTCAATTCGAGATGAGCCCCTGTGCACATTTAAGGGCTCGAGAGGATACAGGATGTTCCCCTTCCAACAGCAAATGGAACCTGACTTCCCTGAAGCAACCCCAGCGAGTTCCGGAGGTCCCCGTCGCAACTCAAGAAGCACCCCCGGCTTCCCGCCGCAACTCGAAAAACACCGAAAAATTATCCCTTCCTTGCGAGATGAGAAAATTTGGCGATGCAGCATCTCAAGAGAAACACCACATTCCCTCTTGAAAGGCGTAAAGGTATTGGACACGCTTTATTCGACTCAGAAAGTTCCCTTGTACAGCCGTCCCCTTTGGAGAGGAGAAAACACGTTATGGACTCAATTCGAGATGAGACCCTGTGCACATTTAAGGGCTCGAGAGGAAACCGGAAGTTCCCTTTGCAACACCAAAGGGGACTTCACTTCCCTGAAGCAACCCCAGCGAGTTCCTGAGGTCCCCGTCCCAACTCGATAAGCACCCCAGATTCCTGCCGCAACTCGAGAAACACCCCAAAATTATCCCCTCAATGCGAGATGAGGCAATTTTGCACTGCAGAATCTCAAGAGAAATACCACATTTCCTCATAAAAGGCAAAAGGGTACTAAACACCCTTTATGCAACTCAGAAAGTTCCCTCACACATCCGTCCCCATTGGGAGGAGAACACACTTTATGGACTCTATTCGAGAAGAGGTCCTATTCACATTAAAGGGTTCGAGAGTAATACGGAAGTTCCCCTTCCAGCACAAAATGGGACCAGACTTCCCTGAAGTAACTCGAGTGTGGTCCAGAGGTACTCGTCGGAACTGCAGAAGTACCCCCAGCTTCCCAACCCAATTCGTGAAACACTAAAAAATTATCCCTTCCATGCGAGATGAGGAAATTTTGCGCTGCAGAATCTCAAGAGAAATCCCACATTCCCGCTTGAAAGGCAACAGTGTACTTGACTCCCTTTAGGCGACTCAGAATGTTTCCTAACATCCGTCCTCAGTGCAGAGGAGAACACACTCTCTGGACTCAAATCGAGAAGAGGCAATGTTCCCATTTAAGGGCTCGAGAGTAATCCGGAAGTTCCCCTTCCAACACAAAAGGGGACTTGACTTCGCTGAAGCAACCCCAGCGAGTTCCTGAGGTCCCCGTTGCAAGTCGAGAAGTATCCCCTGCTTCCCTCTGCAACTTGAGAAATACCACAAAATTATCCCCTCAATGCGAGATGAGGTAATTTTACGCTGCAGAATCTCAAGAGAAATCCCACATTCCCGCTTGAAAAGCAAAAGGGTACTTGACACACTTTATGCCACTCAGAAAGTTCCCTAACATCCGTCCCCATTGGAGAGGAGAACACAATTTATGGACTCAAATCGAGAGGAGGCCCTATTCCCATTAAAGGGCTTGAGAACAATCCGGAAGTTCCCCTTCCAGCACAAAAGGGGACATGACTTCCCTGAAGTAATCCGAGTGTGTTTCAGAGGTCCTCTTCGCAACTGGAGAATCACGGCCAGCTTCCCAGCCCAATTCGTGTAACAGCACATAATTATCCCCTCCATGCGAGATGAGGAAATTTTGCACTGCAGAATCTCAAGAGAAATCCCACATTCCCGCTTGAAAGGCAAAAGGGTACTTGACTCCCTTTAGGCGAATCAGAATGGTCCCTAACATCCGTCCTCAGTGGAGAGGAGAACACACTTTAAGGACTCAAATCGAGAAGAGGCAATTTTCCCATTTAACGGCTCGAGAGTAATCCGGAAGTTCCCCTTCCAGCACAATCGGGGACCTGACTTCCCTGAAGTAACTCGAGTGAGTTCCTGAGGTCCCCTTCGCACCTCGAGGAATACCCCCAGCTTCCCGCCGCAATTCGAGAAACACCACAGAATTATCCTCTCAATGCGAGATGAAGAAATTTTGCGCTGCAGAATTTCAAGAGAAATCCCACATTCCCGCCTGAAAGGGAAAAGGGTATTTGACACACTTTATTCAGTTCAGTTCAGTTCAGTCGCTCAGTCGTGTCCGACTCTCCGCGACCCCATGAATCACTGTACGCTAGGCCTCCCTGTCCTATACCAACTCCCGGAGTTCACTCAAACTCATGGCCACAGAGCCGGTGATGCTATCCAGCAATCTCATTCTCTGTCGTCCCCTTCTCCTCCAGCCCCCAACCTCTCCTAGCATCAGAATCTTTTCCAGTGAGTCAACTCATCGCATGAGGTGGCCGAATTATTGCAATTTCAGCTTTAGCATCAGTCCTTCCAATGAACACCGACGATTGATCTCCCTTAGAATGGACTGGTTGGATCTTCTTGCAGTCCAAGGGACTCTCAAGAGTCTTCTCCAATACCACAGTTCGAAAGCATCAGTTCTTCGGCGATCAGCTTTCTTCACAGTCCAACTCTCACATCCATACATGACCACGGGAAAAACCATAGCTTTGACTAGATGGAGCTTTTTTGGCAAAGTGATGTCTCTGTTTTTTAATATACTATCAAGCTTGATCATAACTTTCCTGCCAAGGAGTAAGCGCCTTTTAATTTCATGGCTTCAATCAGCATCTGCAGTCATTTTGGAGCCCCCCAAAATAAAGTGTGACACTGTTTCCACTGTTTTCCCATCTATTTTCCGTGAAGTGTTGGGACCAGATTCCATCACCTTTGTTTTCTGAATGTTGAGCTTCAAGCCAACCTTTTCACTCTCCTCTTTCACTTTCATCAAGAGGCTTTTGAGTTCCTCCTCAATTTCTGCCCTAAAGGTGGTGTCATCTGCATATCTGAGGTTATTGATATTTCTCCCAGCAATCTTGATTCCAGTTGTTCTTCTTCCAGCCCAGCATTTCTCATGATGCACTCTGCATATAAGTTAAATAAGCAAGATTACAATATACAGCCTTGACGTACTCCTTTTCCTATTTGGAACCAGTCTGTTGTTCCATGCACAGTTCTGACTGTTGCTTCCTGACCTGCATACAGGTTTCTAAAGAGGTAGGTCAGGTGGTCTCGTATTCCCATCTCTTTCAGAATCTTCCACAGTTTATTGTGATCCACACAGTCAAAGGCTTTGGCATAGTCAATGAAGCAGAAATAGATGTTTTTCTGGAACTCTCTCGCTTTCTCCATGATCCAGCGGATGTTGGCAATTTGATCTCTGGTGCCTCTGCCTTTTCTAAAACCTGCTTGAACATCTGGGAGTTCAGGGATCACATATTGGTGAAGCCTGGCTTGGAGAATTTTGAGCATGACCGTACTAGCGTGTGAGATGAGTGCAATTGTGCGGTAGCTTGAGCATTCTTTGGCATTGCCTTTCTTTGGGATTAGAATGAAGACTGACCTTTTCCAGTCCTGTGGCCACTGCTGAGTTTTCCAAATTTGTTGGCATATTGAGTGCCGCACTTTCACAGCATCATCTTTCAAGATTTGAAATAGCTCAACTGGAATTCCATCACTTCCACTAGCTTTGTTCGTAGTGTTGCTTTCTAAGGCACACTTGAATTCACATTCCAAGATGTCTGGCTTTAGGCCAGTGATCACATTTTCGTGACTATCCTGGTCGTGAAGATCTTTTTTGTACAGTTCTTCTGTGTATTCTTGCCACCTCTTCTTAATATCTTCTGCTTCCGTTCGGTCCATACCATTTCTGTCCTTTATCGAGCCCATCTTTGCATGAAATGTTCCCTTGGAATCTCTAATGTTCTTGAAGAGATCTCTTGTTTTTCCTATTCTGTTGGTTTCCTCTATTTCTTTGCATTGATCACTGAGGAAGGCTTTCTTATCTCTCCTTGCTATTCTTTGGAACTCTGCATTCTAATGCTTATATCTTTCCCTTTCTCCTTTGCTTTTCGCTTCTCTTCTTTTCACAGCTATTTGTAAGGCCACCTCAGACAGCCATTTTGCTTTTTTTTGCATTTCTTTTCCATGGGGATGCTCTTGGTCCCTGTCTCCTGTACAATGTCACGAACCTCCATCCAGAGTTCATCAGGCACTCTATCTATCAGATCTAGTGCCATAAATCTATTTCTCACTTCCACTGTATAATCATAAGGGATTTGATTGAGGTCATATCTGAATGGTCTAGGGGATTTCCCTACTTTCTTCAATTTAAGTCTGAATTTGGCAATAAGGAGTTCATGATCTGAGCCACAGTCAGTTCCTGGTCTTGTTTTTGCTAACTGTATACAGCTTCTCCATCTTTGGCTGCAAAGAATATAATCAATCTGATTTCGGTGTTGACCATCTGGTGATGTCCACGTGTAGAGTCTTCTCTTGTGTTGTTGGAAGAGGGAGTTTGCTATGACCAGTGCGTTCTCTTGACAAAACTCTATTAGACTTGGCCCTGCTTCATTCCGTGCTCCAAGGCCAAATTTGCCTGTTACTCCAGGTGTTTCTTGACTTCCTCCTTTTGCATTCCAGTCCCCTAGAATGAAAAGGACATCTTTTTGGGTGTTAGTTCTAAAAGGTCTTGTAGGTCTTCATAGAACCGTTCAACTTTGGCTTCTTCAGCATTAGTGGTTGGGGCATAGGCCTGGATTACTGTAATGTTGAATGGTTTGCCTTGGAAACGAACAGAAATCATTCTGTCGTTTTTAAGATTGCATCCAAGGACTGCATTTCGGAGTCTCTTGTTGACCATGATGGCTACTCCATTTCTTCTAAGGGATTTCTGCCCACAGTAGTATATATATAATGGTCATCTGAGTTAAATTCACACATTCCAGTCCATTTTAATTCACTGATTCCTAGAATGTCTATGTTCACTCTTGTCATCTCCTGTTTGACCACTTCTAATTTGCCTTGATTCCTGGAACTTACATTCCAGGTTCCTATGCAATATCGCTCTTTAAAGCACCAGACCTTGCTTCTATCACCGGTCACATCCATAACTGAGTACCGGTTTTGCTTTTGCTCCATCCCTTCATTCCTTCTAGAGTTATTTCTCCACTGATCTCCAGTAGCATACTGGGCACCTACAGACCTGGGGAATTCCTCATTCAGTATCCTGTCATTTTGCCCTTTGATACTGTTCATGGGGTTCTCAATGCAAATATACTGAAGTGGTTTGCCATTCCCTTCTCCAGTGGACCACATTCGGCTGTGGTCCATGTGATCAGATCGAGTAGATTCCTGGGATTATGATTTCAGTGTGTCTGCCATCTGAAGCCCCCTCGCAATCTGATTTGAGTTTCTCTTACCTTGGGTGTGGGATATCTCTTCACAGCTGCTCCAAGAAAGCACAGCTGCTGCATCTTACCTTGGATGAGGGGTATGTCCTCAAGGCCGCCCCTCTGACCTTGAACATGAGTACCTCCTCTCGGCCCTCCCCCGCACAGCCACCGCATATTGGAGGTGGGGTACCTCCTCTCGGCCGCCTGCCCTGGCCTCAGTCATGGGGTAGCTCCTCACCGCTGCGCATATATGCATGGTCGGCTGTGCCAGGGCCGGCTTCTCTGGAGTCTGCGCGGGCGGGGCCTGCGTATCCCGCGTCTGGTGGGCGGGGCCGCGGTCTCTCCCATCTGGGCGGGCGGGGCAAGGGTCTCTCGCATCTGAGCAGGCGGGGCCGGCTTCTGTTGCATCTGCCCGGGCAGCTCCAGCAACAATAGCGTCTGAGCGGGCGGTGCCGAGGTCTCTCGCGTCTGAGCGGGCGGGGTCGGGTTCTCTCCCGTCTGCGCCGGTGGGGAAGGCCTCTCTCGCGTCTGCGCCGGCAAGGCCCGTGTCTCTGGCGTCTTAGCCGCCTGGGCCGGCATCTCTCGTGTCTGCGCGGGTGGGGCTGGTATTTCTCCCGTTTGCACAGCCGGGTGAGACTCAAAAATTCCCTCAAACAGTCGTCCCCATTGGAGAGGAGAACACACTTTACGGACTTAACTCGAGAAGAGGCCCTAGTCCCATTTAAAGGCTCAACAGTTATCCCGAAATTCCCCTTCCAACACAAAAGGGTTCCTGACTTCCCTGAAGCAGCCAGAGAGAAATCCTGAGGTCCTGTTCGTTACCTGAGAAGTTCAGCCAGGTTCCCGCTGCAACTCTAGAAACACCACAAAATTATCCCCTCAATGCGAGATCAGGAAAATATTCCGCTGCACAATTCAAGAGAAATCCCACGTTCCGCTGGAAAGGCAAAACTGTATTTGACACCCTTTATGCGACTCAGAAAATTCCCTCACACAGCCATCCCCATTGGAGAGGAGAAAACAATTTATGGACTCAACTTGGGAAGAGGCCCTATTCCCATTTAAAGGCTCGAGAGTAATCCTGAAATTCCCGTTCCAGTAGAAAAGGGTGACTAACTTCCCTGAAGCAACACAAGCGAGTTCCTGAGGTCCCCGTCGCAACTCGAGAAGTACCCCCAGCTTCCCGCCTCAAAAGGGGAAACACCAAAAAATTATCCGCTCAATGTGAGATGAGGAAATTTTGCACTGCACAATTAAATAGAAATCCCACATTCTCGCTTGAAAGGCAAAAGGGCACTTGACACACTTTATGCGATTCAGATAGTTTCCTAACACCCGTACTTATTGGAGCGGAGAACACAGTTCATGGACTCAAATCTAGAAGAGGACCTGTTCCCATTTAAGGGCTCGAGAGTAATCTTGAAGTTCCACTTCCAAAAAAAGGGGACCTGACTTCCCTGAAGCAACACGAACGAGTTCCTGAGGTCCACGCTGCAACTCGAGAAGTACCCCCAGATCCAAGCCGAAACTCGAGACACAACAAAATTATCCCCACAATGCGAGATGAGGAAATTTTGCGCTCCGAAATCTCAAGAGAAGTCCCACATACCCGCTTGAAAGGCAAAAGGTCACTTGACACACTTTATGTGACCCAGAAAGTTCGCTCACAGAGCCGTACCCATTGGAGAGGACAAAACACCTTTTGGACTCAACTCCAGATGAATCCCTATTCCCAGTGAACGGCTCGAAAGTAAACTGGAAGTTCCCGTTCCAACAAAAAAGGGGACCTGACTTCCCTGAAGCAACCCGAGCCACTTCCTGAGGTCCCCGTTGCAACTCGAGAAGCACCCCCAGCATCCCACCGCAACTCGACAAACACAACAGAATTATCCCCTCAATGCGAGATGAGGAAATTGTGCGCTGCAGAATCTCAAGAGAAATACCACATTCCCGCTTGAAAGGCAAAAGGGTACTTGACACCCTTTATGCGACTCAGAAAGTACCCTCACAGAGCCGTCCCCATTGGAGAGGAGAACACACTTTATGGACTCAATTCGAGATGAAGCCCTATTCCCATTTAATGGCCTGAGAGTAAACAGGAAGTGCCCTTTCCAACACAAAAGGGGACCTGCCTTACCTGAAGAAACCCAAGCAAGTTCTTGAGGTCCACATGGCAACTCGAGAAGTACCCCAAGCTTCCTGCCGCAACTAGAGAAACACCACAAAATTATCCCCTCAATGCGAGAAGAGGAAATTTTGGGCTGCAGAATCTCAAGAGAAATACCACATTCCCTCTTGAAATGCAAAAGGGTACTTGACATCCTTGATGCGACTCAGAAATTTCACTAACATCAGTCCCCATTGGAGAGATGAACGAACTTTATGTACTCAATTCAAAATGAGGCACTATTGCCAATTAACTGCTCGAGAGTAAATCGGAAGTTCCCCTTCCAACAAAAAGGGGACCTGCCTTACCTGAAGAAACCCGAGTGAGTTCCTGAGGTACGAATAGCAACTTGAGAAGTACCCCCAGCTTCCCGCCGCAACTCGAGAAACACCACAAAATATCCCGTCAATGCAAGAATAGGAAATTTTGCGTTACAAAATCTCAAGAGAAATACCACATTCCCTCTTGAAAGGCAAAACGGTTCTTGAAACCCTTTATGCGACTCAGAAAGTTCCCTCACACAGCCGTCCTCATTGGACAGGAGAACAAACTTTACGGACTCAAATCAAGATGAGGCCCTATTACCAATAAACGGCTCGAGAGTAAACCGGAAGTTCCCCTTCCAACACCAAAGGGGACCTGACTTCCCTGAAGCAACCCAAGCGAGTTCCTGAGGTCCCCGTCGCAACTCGAGAAATACCCTAGCCTCCAGCCGCAACTAGATAAACACCACAAAATTATCCCCTCAGTGAGAGATGAGGAAATTTTGCGATGCAGAATCTCAAGAGAAATACCACATTCCCTTTTGAAAGGCAAAAGGACTCTTAACACCCTTTATGCGATTCAGAAAGTTCCCTCACAGAGCAGTGCCCATTGGAGAGGAGAACACACTTTATGGACTCAATTCGAAATGAGGACCGATTCCCACTTAACGGCTCGATAGTGAACTGGAAGTTCCCCTTCAAACACAAAACGGGACCTGCCTTACCTGAAGAAACCCGAGCGAGTTCCTGATGTCCCCATCGCAACTCGAGAAGTACCCCCAGCGTCCCGCCGCAACTGGACATACACCACAAAATTATCACCTCAATGCGAGATGAAGAAATATTGCTCTGCAGAATCTCAAGAGAAATATCACATTCCCTCTTGAAAGGCTAAAGGGTTTTTGACTCCCTTTATGAGAATCAGAATGTTCCCTAACATCCATCCTCAGTGGAGAGGAGAACACTCTTCATGCAGTCAAATCGAGAAGAGGCAATATTCCCACTTAAAAGCTCAAGAGTAATCAAGAAGTTCCCCTTCCAACACAAAAGGGGACTTGACTTCCCTGGAGCAACCTGAGAGAGTTCATGAGGTTCCCGTTTCAACTCCAGAAGTATCCCCTACTTCCCACCACAACTCGAGAAACAACACAGTATTATCCCCGCAATACGACATGAGGCAATTTTTCGCTGCAGAATCTCAAGAGAAATCCCACATTCCCGCTTGAAAGGCAAAAGGGAACTTGGCATACTTTATGCTCCTCAGAAAGTTCCCTAAAATCCATCCCCATTGCAGAGGCATACACAATTTATGGACTCAACTCCAGAAGAGCCCCTATTCCCTTAAAGGCCTCGAGAGTAATCGGAAGTTCTCCGTCCAGCACTAAAGGGGAACTGACTTCCCTAAAGCAACTCCAGTGAGTTACTGAGGTCCCCGCTGAAACTCGAGAAGTACCCCCAGCTTCCCGCCGAAATTCGGGAAACACCACAAAATTATCCCCTCAATGCGAGATGAGGAAACTTTGCGCTGCAGAATCTGAAGAGAAATCCAACATTCCCAATTGAAAGGCAAAAGCGTACTTGACTCCCTTTATGTCACTCAGAAAGATCCCTAAGATCCTTCCCCATTGGAGAGGAGAACACACTTTATGGACTCAATTCCAGAAGAGGCCCTATTCCCATTAAAGGGCTCGAGACTAATCCGGAAGTTCCCCTTCCAGCACAAAAGGGGACCTGACTTCCCTGAAGAAACTCGAGTGAGTTCCTGAGGTCCCCATCTAAACTCAAGAAGTACCCCCAGCGTCCCGCCACAATTCGAGAACACCACAAAATATTCCCCTCACTGCGAGATGAGGAAATTTTGCGCTGAGAATCTCAAGAGAAATCCCACATTCCGGCTTGAAAGGCAAAAGGGTACTGACTCCGTTTATGCGACTCAGATTGTTCCCTAACATCCTTCCTCAGTGGAGAGGAAAACACACTTTATGGACTCAAATCGAGAAGAGGCATTTTTCCCATTTAACAGCTCGAGACTAATCCGGAAGTTCCCCTTCCAACACAAAAAAGGACTTGACTTCCCTGAAGCAACCCAAGCGAGTTCCTGAGGTCCCCGCTGCAACTCGAGAAGTATCCCCAGCTTCCCGCGGCAACTCCAGAAACATCACAAAATTATCCCCTCAATGGGAGATGAGGAAATTTTGCGCTGCAGAATCTCAAGAGAAATCCCACATTCCCGCTTGAAAGGCAGAAGGGTACTTGACTCCCTTTAGGCGACTCAGAATGTTCCCTAATATCCATCCTCAGTAGAGGAGAACATATTTTATGGACTTAAATGGAGAGGAGGCAATATTCCCTTTTAACGTCTGGACAGTAATCCGGAAGTTGCCCTTCCAACACAAAAGGCGACTTGACTTCCCTGAAGCAACCCGAGCGAGTTCCTGAGGTGCTCGCCATAGCTAGAGAAGAGCCCCCTGCTTCCCACCACAACTGGAGAAACACCACAAAATTATCACCTCAATGCGAGATGAGGAAATTTTGCGCTGCAGAATCTCAAAAGAAAATCCACATTACCATTGAAAGGCAAAAGCTTACTTGACACACTTTATGCCACTCAGAAAGTTCCCTAAGCTCCGTCTCCACTGGAGAGGAAATCACACTTTAGGGACTCAACTGGAGAAGAGGCCCTATTCCCATTACAGGGCTCAAAAGTATTCCGGAAGATCCCCTTCCAGCACAAATGGCACCTGATTCCCTGAAGTAACTCGGGTAAGTTTCTGAGGTATTCGCAACTCGAGAAACACCACAAAATTATCCCCACAATGTGAGATGAGGAAATTTTGCGCTGCAGAATCTCAAGTGAAATCCCACATTTTCGCTTGAAAGGCAACAGGTTACTTGACTCCCTTTAGGCGACTCAGAATGGTCCCTAACATTTGTCCTCAGTGGAGAGGAAAACACACTTTATGGACTCAACTCCAGAAGAGGCCATATTCCCATTAAAGGGCTCAAGAGTAATCCGGAAGTTCTCCTTCCAGGAAAAAAGGGGCCTGATTTCCTGAAGTAACTCGGGTAAGTTTCTGAGGTCCCCTTCGCAACTCGAGAAACACAACAAAATTATTCCCTCAATGCGAGATGAGGAAATTTTGTGCTGCAGAATCTCAAGAGAAATCCCACATTCCCGCTTGAAGGGCAAAAGGGTACCTGACTCCCTTTAGGCGACTCAGAATGTTCCCTAACAACCTTCCTCAGTGGAGAGGAAAACACACTTTATGGACTCAAATCGAGAAGAGGCATTATTCACATTCAACAGCTCGAGAGTCATCCGGAAGTTCCCCTTCCAACACAAAAGGGGACTTGACTTCCCTGAAGCAACCCGAGCGAATTCCTGAGGTCCCCGCTGGAACTAGAGAAGTACTCCCTGCTTCCTGCCACAACTCGAGAAACACCACAAAAGTATCCCCTCAATGTGAGATGAGGAAATCTTGCGCTGCAGAATCTCAAAAGAAATCCCACATTCCAGCTTGAAAGGCATAAGGGTACCTGACTCCCTTTAGGCGACTCAGAATGTTCCCTAACATCCTTCCTCATTGGAGAGGAAAACACACTTCATGGACTCAAATCGAAAAGAGGCTATATTCCCATTTAAAGGCTCGAGAGTAATCAAGAAGTTCCCCTTCCAACACAAAAAAGTACTTGACTTCCCTGCAGCAACCTGAGCGAGTTCCAAAGGGTCCCGTCTCAACTCCAGAAGTATCCCCTGCTTCCGGCCCCAACTCGAGAAAGGACACAATATTATCCCCTCAGTGCGAGATGAGGTAATTTTCTGCTGTAGAATCTCAAGAGAAATCCCGCCTTCCTGCTTGAAAGCAAAAGGGAACTTGACACACTTTATGCCACTCAGAAATTTCCCTATTATCCGTCCCCATTGGAGAGACATACACACTTTATGGACTCAACTCCAGAAGAGGCCCTATTCCCATTAAAGGGCTCGAGAACAATCCGGAAGTTCCCCTTCCAGCACAGAAGGGGACCTGACTTCCCTGAAGAAACTCGAGTGAGTTCCTGAGGTCGCCATCTAAACTCAAGAAGTACCCCCAGGGTCCCGCCGCAATTCGAGAAACACCACAAAATATTCCCCTCACTGCAAGATGAGGAAATTTTGCGCTGCAGAATCTCAAGAGAAATCCTACATTCCGGCTTGAAAGGCAAAAGGGTACTGACTCCGTTTATGCGACTCAGAATGTTCCCTAACATCCATCCTCAGTGGAGAGGAAAACACACCTCATGGACTCAAATCAAAAAGAGGCAATATTCCCATTTAAAGGCTCAAGAGTAATCAAGAAGTTCCCCTTCCAACACAAAAGGGAACTTGACTTCCCTGGAGCAAACCGAGAGAGTTCCTTAGGTTCCCGTTTCAACTCCAGTAGTATCCCCTACTTCCCACCACAACTCGAGAAACAACACAATATTATCCCCTCAATACTACATGAGGTAATTTTGCGCTGCAGAATCTCAAGGGAATTCCCACATTCCCGCTTGAAAGGCAAAAGGGAACTTGGCATACTTTATGCTCCTCAGAAAGTTCTCTAAAATCCATCCCCATTGCAGAGGCATACACAATTTATGGACTCAACTCCAGAAGAGTCCCTATTCCCTTAAGGGCCTCGAGAGTAATCCAGAAGTTCCCCGTCCAGCACTAAAGGGTAACTGACTTCCCTGAAGTAACTCCAGTGAGTTCCTGAGGTCCCCGTTGAAACTCGAGAAGTACCCCCAGCTTCCCGCCGAAATTCGGGAAACACCACAAAATTATCCCCTCAATGCGAGATGAGGAAACTTTGCGCTGCAGAATCTGAAGAGAAATCCCACATTCCCAATTGAAAGGCAAAAGCGTACTTGACTCCCTTTATGTCACTCAGAAAGATCCCTAAGATCCTTCCCCATTGGAGAGGAGAACACACTTTATGGACTCAACTCCAGAAGAGGCCCTATTCCCATTAAAGGGCTCGAGACTAATCCGGAAGTTCCCCTTCCAGCACAAAAGGGGACCTGACTTCCCTGAAGAAACTCGAGTGAGTTCCTGAGGTCCCCATCTAAACTCAAGAAGTACCCCCAGCATCCCTCCTCAATGCGAGAAACACAACAAAATATTCCCCTCACTGCGAGATGAGGAAATTTTGCGCTGAGAATCTCAAGAGAAATCCCACATTCCGGCTTGAAAGGCAAAAGGGTACTGACTCCGTTTATGCGACTCAGATTGTTCCCTAACATCCTTCCTCAGTGGAGAGGAAAACACAAATTATGGACTCAAATCGAGAAGAGGCATTTTTCCCATTTAACAGCTCGAGAGTAATCTGGAAGTTCCCCTTCCAACACAAAAAAGGACTTGACTTCCCTGAAGCAACCCAAGCGAGTTCCTGAGGTCCCAGCTGCAACTTGAGAAGTACCTCCAGCTTCCTGCCGCAATGCAATTCGAGAAACACCACAAAATTATTCCCTCAATGAGAGATGAGTTTTTTTGCGCTGCAGAATCTCAAGAGAAATCCCACATTCCCGCTTGAAAGGCAAAAGCGTACTTGACACACTTTATGCCACTCAGAAAGTTCAATAATATCCGTCCCATTGGAGAAGATAACACACTTTAGGGACTCAACTGGAGAAGAGGCCCTATGCCCATTAAAGGGCTCAAAAGTATTCCGGAAGTTCCCCTTCCAGCACAAATGGTACCTGATTCCCTGAAGTAACTCGAGTAAGTTTCTGAGGTCCCCATCGCAACTGGAGAAACACCACAAAATTTTCCCCACAATGTGAGATGAGGAAAATTTGCGCTGCAGAATCTCAAGTGAAATCCCAGATATCCGCTTGAAAGGCAAAAGGGTACTTGACTCCCTTTAGCCAACTCAGAATGGTCCCTAACATTCGTCCTCAGTGGAGAGGATAACATTCTTTATGGACTCAACTCCAGAAGAGGCCCTATTCCCATTAAAGGGCTCAAGAGTAATCCGGAAGTTCTCCTTCCAGGAAAAAAAGGGCCTGATTCCCTGAAGTAACTCGAGAAAGTTCCTGAGGTCCCCTTCGCAACTCGAGAAGCACAACAAAATTATCCCCTCAAAGAGGAAATTTAGCGCTGCAGAGTCTCAAGTGATATCCCACATTCCCGCTTGAAAGGCATAATGGTACCTGACTCCCTTTAGGCGACTCAGAATGTTCCCTAACATCCGTCCTCAGTGGAGAGGAAAACACACTTCATGGACTCAAATCGAAAAGAGGCTATATTCCCATTTAAAGGCTCGAGAGTAATCAAGAAGTTCCGCTTCAAATACAAAAAAGTACTTGACTTCCCAGAAACAACCTGAGCGAGTTCCTGAGGGTCCCGTCTCAACTCCAGAAGTACCCCCTGCTTCCCGCCCCAACTCGAGAAACGACACAAGTGCGAGATGAGGTAATTTTCTGCTGCAGAATCTCAAGAGAAATCCCGCCTTCCCGCTTGAAAGCAAAAGGGAACTTGACACACTTTATGCCACTCAGAATGTTCCCTAATATCCGTCCCCATTGGAGAGGTATACACACTTTATGGACTCAACTCCAGAAGAGGCCCTATTCCCATTAAAGGGCTCGAGACTAATCCGGAAGTTCCCCTTCCAGCACAAAAGGGGACCTGACTTCCCTGAAGAAACTCGAGTGAGTTCCTGAGGTCCCCATCTAAACTCAAGAAGTACCCCCAGCATCCCTCCTCAATGCGAGAAACACAACAAAATATTCCCCTCACTGCGAGATGAGGAAATTTTGCGCTGAGAATCTCAAGAGAAATCCCACATTCCGGCTTGAAAGGCAAAAGGGTACTGACTCCGTTTATGCGACTCAGATTGTTCCCTAACATCCTTCCTCAGTGGAGAGGAAAACACAAATTATGGACTCAAATCGAGAAGAGGCATTTTTCCCATTTAACAGCTCGAGAGTAATCTGGAAGTTCCCCTTCCAACACAAAAAAGGACTTGACTTCCCTGAAGCAACCCAAGCGAGTTCCTGAGGTCCCAGCTGCAACTTGAGAAGTACCTCCAGCTTCCTGCCGCAATGCAATTCGAGAAACACCACAAAATTATTCCCTCAATGAGAGATGAGTTTTTTTGCGCTGCAGAATCTCAAGAGAAATCCCACATTCCCGCTTGAAAGGCAAAAGCGTACTTGACACACTTTATGCCACTCAGAAAGTTCAATAATATCCGTCCCATTGGAGAAGATAACACACTTTAGGGACTCAACTGGAGAAGAGGCCCTATGCCCATTAAAGGGCTCAAAAGTATTCCGGAAGTTCCCCTTCCAGCACAAATGGTACCTGATTCCCTGAAGTAACTCGAGTAAGTTTCTGAGGTCCCCATCGCAACTGGAGAAACACCACAAAATTTTCCCCACAATGTGAGATGAGGAAAATTTGCGCTGCAGAATCTCAAGTGAAATCCCAGATATCCGCTTGAAAGGCAAAAGGGTACTTGACTCCCTTTAGCCAACTCAGAATGGTCCCTAACATTCGTCCTCAGTGGAGAGGATAACATTCTTTATGGACTCAACTCCAGAAGAGGCCCTATTCCCATTAAAGGGCTCAAGAGTAATCCGGAAGTTCTCCTTCCAGGAAAAAAAGGGCCTGATTCCCTGAAGTAACTCGAGAAAGTTCCTGAGGTCCCCTTCGCAACTCGAGAAGCACAACAAAATTATCCCCTCAAAGAGGAAATTTAGCGCTGCAGAGTCTCAAGTGATATCCCACATTCCCGCTTGAAAGGCATAATGGTACCTGACTCCCTTTAGGCGACTCAGAATGTTCCCTAACATCCGTCCTCAGTGGAGAGGAAAACACACTTCATGGACTCAAATCGAAAAGAGGCTATATTCCCATTTAAAGGCTCGAGAGTAATCAAGAAGTTCCGCTTCAAATACAAAAAAGTACTTGACTTCCCAGAAACAACCTGAGCGAGTTCCTGAGGGTCCCGTCTCAACTCCAGAAGTACCCCCTGCTTCCCGCCCCAACTCGAGAAACGACACAAGTGCGAGATGAGGTAATTTTCTGCTGCAGAATCTCAAGAGAAATCCCGCCTTCCCGCTTGAAAGCAAAAGGGAACTTGACACACTTTATGCCACTCAGAATGTTCCCTAATATCCGTCCCCATTGGAGAGGTATACACACTTTATGGACTCAACTCCAGAAGAGGCCCTATTCCCATTAAAGGGCTCGAGACTAATCCGGAAGTTCCCCTTCCAGCACAAAAGGGGACCTGACTTCCCTGAACAAACTCGAGTGAGTTCCTGAGGTCGCCATCTAAACTCAAGAAGTACCCCCAGCGTCCCGCCGCAATTCGAGAAACACCACAAAATACTCCCCTCAATGAGAGATGAGGTTTTTTGCGCTGCAGAATCTCAAGAGAAATCCTACACTCCAGCTTGAAAGGCAAAAGGGTACTGACTCAGTTTATGCTACTCAGAATGTTCCCTAACATCCTTCCTCAGTGGAGAGGAAAACACACTTTATGGACTCAAATCGAGAAGAGGTATTTTTCCCATTTAACAGCTCGAGAGTAATCCGGAATTTCCCCTTCAACACAAAAAAGGACTTGACTTCCCTGAAGCAACCCGAGCGAGTTCCTGAGGTCCCCGACGCACCTCGAGATGTACCCCCAGCTTCCCGCCGCAATTCGAGAAACACCACAAAATTATCCCCTCAATGGGAGATGAGGAAATTTTGCGCTGCAGAATCTCAAGAGAAATCCCAAATTCCCACTTGAAAGTCAAAAGAGTACTTGACTCTCTTTAGGCGACTCAGAATGTTCCCTAACATCCATCCTCAGTGGAGAGGAGAACATATTTTATGGACTCAAATGGAGAGGAGGCAATATTCCCTTTTAACATCTCGACAGTAATCCGGAAGTTCCCCTTCCAAAACAAAAGGCAACTTGACTTCCCTGAAGCAACCCGAGCGAGTTCCTGAGGTCCCCGCCAAGCTAGAGAAGTGACCCCTGCTTCCCACCACAACTGGAGAAACACCACAAAATTATCCCCTCAATGTGAGATGAGGTTATTTTGCGCTGCGGAATCTCAAGAGATAACATACATTCCCGCTTGAAAGGCAAAAGGGTACTTGACACACTTTATGCCACTCAGAAGGTTCAAAAATATCCGTCAACATTGGAGAGAATAACACACTTTATGGACTAAACTACAAAAGAGGCCCTATTCCCATTAAAGGGCTCGAGAGTAATCCGGAAGTTCCCCTTCCAGCACAAATGGGACCCGATTCCCTGAAGTAACTCGAGTAAGTTTCTGACGTCCCCATCCCAACTCGACAAACACCACATAATTATCCCCACAATGTGAGATGAGGAAATTTCGCGCTGCAGAATCTCAAGGGAAATCCCACATTCCCGCTTGAAAGGTAAAAGGGTATTTGACACAGTTTAGGCGACTCAGAATGGTCCCTAACATCCGTCCTCAGTGGAGAGGAGAACACACTTTATGAACTCAATTCGAGATAAGCCCCTGTTCACATTTGAGGGCTCTAGAGGAAACCGGAAGTTCCCCTTCCAACACCAAAGGGGACCTGACTTCCCTGAAGCAACCCCAGCGAGTTCCTGGGTCCGCGTCGCAACTCGAGAAACACCCCCAGCTTCGCGCCGCAACTGAGAATCACGCCAAAATTATCCCCTCAATGCAAGATGAGGAAATTTTGCCATGCAGCATCTCAAGAGAAATACCACATTCCCTCTTAAAAGGCAAAAAGGTACTTGACACCCTTTATTCTACTCGGAAAGTTCCCTCACACAGCCGTCCCCTTTGGAGAGGAGAACACACTTTATGGACTCAATTCGAGATGAGCCCCAGTGCATGTTTAAGGGCTCGAGAGGAACCCGGAAGTTCCCATTTAAACACCAAAGGGGACCTGACATCCTGAAACAAACACAGCGAGTTTCTGTGGTCCGCGTTGCAATTCGAGAAGCACCCCCAGCTTCGCGCCGCAACTCGAGAAACACCCCAAATTATCCTCTCAATGCGAGATGAGGAAATTTTGCCATGCAGCATCTCAAGAGAAATAACACATTCCCTCTTGAAAGACAAAAAGTTACTTGACACCCTTTATTCGACTTAGAAAGTTCCCTCACACAGCCGACCCTTTTAGAGGAGAACACACTTTATGGACTCAATTCGAGATGAGCCCCTGTGCACATTGAAAGGCTAAAGAGAAAACCGGAAGTTCCCCTTCCATAACCAAAGGGGACCTGACTTCCCTGAAGCAACCCCAGCGAGTTCCTGAGGTCCCCGTCGCAACTCGAGAAGCACCCCCAGCTTCCTACCGCAACTCGAGAAACACGCCAAAATTAATACCTCCATGCGAGATGAGGAAATTTTGCAATGCAGCATCTCAAGAGAAATACCACATTCCCTCTTGAAACGCAAAAAGGTACTTGACACCCTTTATTCGACTCAGAAAGTTCCTTAACACAGCCGTCCCCTGTGGAGAGGTGATCACACTTTATGGACTCAATTCGAGATGAGACCCTGTTCAAATTTAAGGGCTCGAGAGGAAACCGGAAGTTCCCCTTCCAACACCAAGGGGGACCTGAGTTCCCTAAAGCAACCCCTGCGAGTTCCTCAGGTCCCTGTCGCAACTCGAGAATCACCCCCAGCTTCCCGCCGCAACTCGAGAAACACCCCAAAATTATTCCCTCAATGCGAAATGAGGAAATATTGAGAAGCAGCATCTCAAGAGAAATACCACATTCCCTCTTGAAACGCAAAAAGGTACTTGACACCCTTTATTCATCTCAGAAAGTTCCCTCACACAGCCATCCCCTTGGAGAGGAGAACACACTTTATGGACTCAATTGGAGATTAGACCCTGTGCACACTTAAGGGCTCGAGATGAAACCGGAAGTTCTCCTTCCCACACCAAAGGGGACCTGACTTCCCTGATGCAACCCCAGCGAGTTCCTGAGGTCCCCGTCGCAACTCGAGAAGCACCCCCAGCTTCCCGCCGCGACTCGAGAAACAACCCAAAATTATCCCCTCAATGCGAGAAGAGGAAATTTTGCCATGCAGCATCTCAGGAAAAATACCACATTCCTTCTTGAAAGGCAAAAAGATACTTGACACCCTATATTCAATTCGGAAAGTTCCCTGACACAGCCGTCCCCTTTGGAGAGGAGAACACACTTTATGGACTCAATTCGAGATGAGCTCCAGTGCACTTTTAATGGCTCGAGAGGATCCCAGAAGTTCCCCTTTCAATACCAAAGGGGACCTGACACCCTGAAACAACCCCAGCGAGCTCCTGAGGTCCACGTCTCAAGTAGAGAAGCACCCCCAGCTTCGGGCCGCAACTCAAGAAACACCACAAATTATCCTCTCAATGCGAGATGAGGAAATTTTGCCATGCAGCATCTCAAGAGAAATACCACATTCCCTCTTGAAAGAAAAAAAGTACTTGACACCCTTTATTCGACTCAGAAAGTACCCTCACACAGCCGTCCCCTTTTAGAGGAGAACACAGTTTATGGACTCAATACTGGATGAGCCCCTGTGCACATTGAAGAGCTCGAGAGAAAACCGGAAGATCCCCTTCCAACACCAAAGGGGACCTGACTTTCCTGAAGCAAACCTAGCAAGTTCCTGAAGTTCCCGTTGCAACTCGAGAAGGACCTCCAGCTTCCCGCCGCAATTCGAGAAACACCACAAAATTATTCCCTCAATGCGAGATGAAGAAATTTTGCGCTGGAGAATTTCAAGAGAAATACTATATTCCTTCTTGCAAGGCAAAATGGTACAGGACACCCTTTTTGCGACTCAGAAAGTTCACTCACACAGCCGTCCCCTTTGGAGAGGAGAACACACTTTATGGACTCAATATGAGATGAGCCCCTATTCCCATTTAATGGCTCGAGAGAAAACCGGAAGTTCCGCTTCCAACTCCATTGAGGACCTGACTGCCCTGAAGCAACCAGAGCGACTTCCTGGGGTCCCCGTCGCAACTCGAGCAGTTACCCCAGCTTCCCGCCGCAACCAGAGAAAAACCACAAAATTTTCCCCGCATGCGAGGTGGAAATTTTGTGCTGCATCTCAAGGGAAATATCACATTCTCTCTTGAAAGGCAAAAGGGTACTTGACACCCTTTATGCGACTCAAAAATTTCCCTCACACAGCTGTCCCCATTGGAGAGGAGAACACACTTTAAGGACTCAATTCCAGAGGAGGCCCTATTCCTTTTAACGGCTCCAGAGTAAACCGGACGTTCCTATTCCAAAAAGAAAAAGGACCTGACTTCCCTGAATCAACCCGAGCGAGTTCCTGAGGTCCCCGACGCACTTCAAGAAGTACCCCCAGCTTCTCTCCGCAACTATACAAACACCACAATATTATAGACTCAATGCGAGATGAGGAAATTTTGCGCTGCAGAATCTCAAGTCAAATACCACATTCCCCCTTGAAAGGCAATGGGTACTTGACACCCTTTATTCGACTCAGAAATTTCACTAACATCAGTCCCCATTGGAGAGGAGAACACATATTATGGACTCAATTCAAGATGAGCCCCTATTCCCATTAAAGGCTCGAGAGTAAACCGGAGGTTCCCCTTCCAAAAAAAAAGGGGTCCTGACTGCTGTGAAGCAACCCGAGCGAGTTCCTGAAGTCCCCGTCTCAACCTGATAAGCACCCCCAGCTTCCCGCCGCAAATCGAGAAACACCACAAAATTATCCCCTCAATGTGAGAGGAGGAAATTTTGCGATGCAGAATCTCAAGAGAAATACCACATTCCCTTTGGAAAAGGCAAAATTTTATTTGAAACCCTTTATTCGACTCAGAAAGTTCCCTCAAACAGCTGTCCCCTTTGGAGAGGAGAACACACTTTATGGACTCAATTCGAGATGAGCCCCTGTTCACATTTAAGGGCTGGAGTGTAAACCGGAAGTTCCCCTTCCAACACCAAAGGGGAGCTGACTTCCCTGAAGCAACCCCAGCGAGTTCCTGAGTTCCCTGTCGCAACTCGAGAAGCACCCCCAGCTTCCCGCCCCAACTCGAGAAACACCACAAAATTATCCCTGAAATGCGAGATGAGGAAATTTTGCGATGCAGAATCTCAAGAGAAATACCACATTCCCTCTTTATGGCAAAAAGGTAATTGACACCCTTTATTCGACTCAGAAAGTTCCCTCACACAGCCGTCCCCTTTAGAGAGGAGAACACACTTTATGGACTCATTTGTAGATGAGTCCCTGTTCACATTTAAGGGCTCGAAAGGAAACCGGAAGTTCCCCTTCCAACATCAAAGGGGACCTGACTTCCCTGAAGCAACCCCAGCGAGTTCCTGAGGTCCTCGTCGCAACTCGAGAAGCACCCCCAGCTTCCCGCCGCAACTCGAGAAACACCCCAAAATTATCCCCTCAATGCGAGATGAGGAAATTTTGCGCTGCAGAATCTCAAGAGAAATACCACATTTCCTCATAAAAGGCAAAAGGGTACTGAACTCCCCTTATGCAACTCAGAAAGTTCCCGCACACAGCCGACCCCATTGCGAGGAGAACACACTTTATGGCCTCTATTCGAGAAGAGGCCCTATTCACATTAAAGGGTTCGAGAGTAATACGGAAGTTCCCTTCCAGCACAAAATGGGACCAGACTTCCCTGAAGTAACTCGAGTGTGGTCCAGAGGTACTCGTCGGAACTGCAGAAGTACCCCCAGCTTCCCAACCCAATTCGTGAAACACCAAAAAATTATCCCTTCCATGCGAGATGAGGAAATTTTGCGCTGCAGAATCTCAAGAGAAATCCCACATTCCCGGTTGAAAGGCAACAGTGTACATGACTCCCTTTAGGCGACTCAGAATGTTCCCTAACATCCGTCCTCAGTGCAGAGGAGAACACACTCTCTGGACTCAAATCGAGAAGAGGCAATGTTCCCATTTAACGGCTCGAGAGTAATCCGGAAGTTCCCCTTCCAACACAAAAGGGGACTTGACTTTGCTGAAGCAACCCGAGCGAGTTCCTGAGGTCCCCGTTGCAAGTCGAGAAGTATCCCCTGCCTCCCTCTGCAACTCGAGAAATACCACAAAATTATCCCCTCAATGCGAGATGAGGTAATTTTACGCTGCAGAATCTCAAGAGAAATCCCACATTCCCGCTTGAAAGGCAAAAGGGTACTCGACACACTTTATGCCACTCAGGAAGTTCCCTAACATCCGTCCCCATTGGAAAGGAGAACACAATTTATGGACTCAAATCGAGAGGAGGCCCTATTTTAATTAAAGGGCTCGAGAACAATCCGGAAGTTCCCCTTCCAGCACAAAAGGGGACCTGACTTCCCTGAAGTAATCCGAGTGTGTTCCAGAGGTCCTCTTCGCAACTGGAGAATCACGGCCAGCTTCCCAGCCCAATTCGTGTAACAGCACATAATTATCCCCTCCATGCGAGATGAGGAAATTTTGCACTGCAGAATCTCAAGAGAAATCCCACATTCCCGCCTGAAAGGCAAAAGGGTACTTGACTCCCTTTAGGCGAATCAGAATGGTCCCTAACATCCGTCCTCAGTGGAGAGGAGAACACACTTTAAGGACTCAAATCGAGAAGAGGCAATATTCCCATTTAAGGGCTCGAGAGTAATCCGGAAGTTCCCCTTCCAGCACAATCGGGGACCTGACTTCCCTGAAGTAACTCGAGTGAGTTCCTGAGGACCCCTTCGCACCTCGAGGAATACCCCCAGCTTCCCGCCGCAATTCGAGAAACACCACAGAATTATCCCCTCAATGCGAGATGAAGAAATTTTGCGCTGCAGAATTTCAAGAGAAATCCCACATTCCCGCCTGAAAGGGAAAAGGGTATTTGACACACTTTATTCAGTTCAGTTCAGTTCAGTCGCTCAGTCGTGTCCGACTCTCTGCGATCCCATGAATCACTGTACGCTAGGCCTCCCTGTCCTATACCAACTCCCGGAGTTCACTCAAACTCATCACCACAGGGCCAGTGATGCTATCCAGCCATCTCATTCTCTGTAGTCCCCTTCTCCTCCAGCCCCCAACCTCTCCTAGCATCAGAATCTTTTCCAGTGAGTCAACTCATCGCATGAGGTGGCCGAAGTATTGCAATTTCAGCTTTGGCATCAGTCCTTCCAATGAACACCGACGATTGATCTCCCTTAGAATGGACTGGTTGGATCTTCTTGCAGCCCAAGGGACTCTCAAGAGTCTTCTCCAATACCACAGTTCGAAAGCATCAGTTCTTCGGCGATCAGCTTTCTTCACAGTCCAACTCTCACATCCATACATGACCACGGGAAAAACCATAGCTTTGACTAGATGGAGCTTTTTTGGCAAAGTGATGTCTCTGCTTTTTAATATACTATCAAGGTTGATCATAATTTTCCTTCCGAGGAGTAAGCGCCTTTTAATTTCATGGCTTCAATCAGCATCTGCAGTCATTTTGGAGCCCCCAAAAATAAAGTGTGACACTGTTTCCACTGTTTTCCCATCTATTTTCCGTGAAGTGTTGGGACCAGATCCCATCACCTTTGTTTTCTGAATGTTGAGCTTCAAGCCAACCTTTTCACTCTCCTCTTTCACTTTCATCAAGAGGCTTTTGAGTTCCTCCTCACTTTCTGCCCTAAAGGTGGTGTCATCTGCATATCTGAGGTTATTGATATTTCTCCCAGCAATCTTGATTCCAGTTGTTCTTCTTCCAGCCCAGCATTTCTCATGATGCACTCTGCATATAAGTTAAATAAGCAAGATTACAATATACAGCCTTGACGTAGTCCTTTTCCTATTTGGAACCAGTCTGTTGTTCCATGCACAGTTCTGACTGCTGCTTCCTAACCTGCATACAGGTTTCTAAAGAGGCCGGTCAGGTGGTCTCGTATTCCCATCTCTTTCAGAATCTTCCACAGTTTATTGTGATCCACACAGTCAAAGGCTTTGGCATAGTCAATGAAGCAGAAATAGATGTTTTTCTGGAACTCTCTCGCTTTCTCCATGATCCAGCGGATGTTGGCAATTTGATCTCTGGTGCCTCTGCCTTTTCTAAAACCTGCTTGAACATCTGGGAGTTCACGGATCACATATTGCTGAAGCCTGGCTTGGAGAATTTTGAGCATGACTGTACTAGCGTGTGAGATGAGTGCAATTGTGCGGTAGCTTGAGCATTCTTTGGCATTGCCTTTCTTTGGGATTAGAATGAAGACTGACCTCTTCCAGTCCTGTGGCCACTGCTGAGTTTTCCAAATTTGCTGGCATATTGAGTGCAGCACTTTCACAGCATCATCTTTCAAGATTTGAAATAACTCAACTGGAATTCCATCACTTCCACTAGCTTTGTTCGTAGTGTTGCTTTCTAAGGCACACTTGAATTCACATTCCATGATATCTGGCTCTAGGCCAGTGATCACATTTTCGTGACTATCCTGGTGGTGAAGATCTTTTTTGTACAGTTCTTCTGTGTATTCTTGCCACCTCTTCTTAATATCTTCTGCTTCCATTAGGTCCATACCATTTCTGTCTTTTATCGAGCCCATCTTTGCATGAAATGTTCCCTTGGAATCTCTAATGTTCTTGAAGAGATCTCTTGTTTTTCCTATTCTGTTGGTTTCCTCTATTTCTTTGCATTGATCACTGAGGAAGGCTTTCTTATCTCTCCTTGCTATTCTTTGGAACTCTGCATTCTAATGCTTATATCTTTCCCTTTCTCCTTTGCTTTTCGCTTCTCTTCTTTTCACAGCTATTTGTAAGGCCACCTCAGACAGCCATTTTGCTTTTTTTTGCATTTCTTTTCCATGGGGATGCTCTTGGTCCCTGTCTCCTGTACAATGTCACGAACCTCCATCCAGAGTTCATCAGGCACTCTATCTATCAGATCTAGTGCCATAAATCTATTTCTCACTTCCACTGTATAATCATAAGGGATTTGATTGAGGTCATATCTGAATGGTCTAGGGGATTTCCCTACTTTCTTCAATTTAAGTCTGAATTTGGCAATAAGGAGTTCATGATCTGAGCCACAGTCAGCTCCTGGTCTTGTTTTTGCTAACTGTATACAGCTTCTCCATCTTTGGCTGCAAAGAATATAATCAATCTGATTTCGGTGTTGACCATCTGGTGATGTCCACGTGTAGAGTCTTCTCTTGTGTTGTTGGAAGAGGGAGTTTTCTGTGACCAGTGCGTTCTCTTGACAAAACTCTATTAGACTTGGCCCTGCTTCATTCCGTGCTCCAAGGCCAAATTTGCCTGTTACTCCAGGTGTTTCTTGACTTCCTCCTTTTGCATTCCAGTCCCCTATAATGAAAAGGACATCTTTTTGGGTGTTAGTTCTAAAAGGTCTTGTAGGTCTTCATAGAACCGTTCAACGTCGGCTTCTTCAGCGTTAGTGGTTGGGGCATAGGCCTGGATTACTGTAATGTTGAATGGTTTGCCTTGGAAACGAACAGAAATCATTCTGTCGTTTTTAAGATTGCATCCAAGGACTGCATTTCGGAGTCTCTTGTTGACCATGATGGCTACTCCATTTCTTCTAAGGGATTTCTGCCCACAGTAGTATATATATAATGGTCATCTGAGTTAAATTCACACATTCCAGTCCATTTTAATTCACTGATTCCTAGAATGTCTATGTTCACTCTTGCCATCTCCTGTTTGACCACTTCTAATTTGCCTTGATTCCTGGAACTTACATTCCAAGTTCCTATGCAATATCGCTCTTTAAAGCACCAGACCTTGCTTCTATCACTGGTCACATCCACAACTGAGTACCGGTTTTGCTTTTGCTCCATCCCTTCATTCCTTCTAGAGTTATTTCTCCACTGATCTCCAGTAGCATACTGGGCACCTACAGACCTGGGGAATTCCTCATTCAGTATCCTGTCATTTTGCCCTTTGATACTGTTCATGGGGTTCTCAATGCAAATATACTGAAGTGGTTTGCCATTCCCTTCTCCAGTGGACCACATTCGGCTGTGGTCCATGTGATCAGATCGAGTAGATTCCTGGGATTATGATTTCAGTGTGTCTGCCATCTGAAGCCCCCTCGCAATACCTACCATCTGATTTGAGTTTCTCTTACCTTGGGTGTGGGATATCTCTTCACAGCTGCTCCAAGAAAGCACAGCTGCTGCACCTTACCTTGGATGAGGGGTATGTCCTCAAGGCCGCCCCTCCTGACCTTGAACGTGAGTACCTCCTCTCGGCCCTCCCCCGCACAGCCACCGCCTATTGGAGGTGGGGTACCTCCTCTCGGCCACCTGCCCTGGCCTCAGTCATGGGGTAGCTCCTCACCACTGCGCATCTCTGCATGGTCAGTTGTGCCAGGGCCGGCTTCTCTGGAGTCTGTGCGGGCGGGGCCAGCATATCCCGCGTCTGGTGGGCGGGGCCGGGGTCTCTCCCATCTGCGCGGGCGGGGCAAGGGTCTCTCGCATCTGCGCAGGCGGGGCCAGCTTCTCTTGCATCTGCGAGGGCGGCGCCAGCAATAATAGCGTCTGAGCGGCCGGGGCCGAGGTCTCTCGCGTCTGCGCGGGCGCGGCCGGGGTCTCTCGCGTCTGCGCGGGCGGGGCAAGGGTCTCTCGCATCTGCGCAGGCGGGGCCGGCTTCTCTTGCATCTGTGCGGGCGGCGCCAGCAACAATAGCATCTGATTGGGCGGGGCCGAGGTCTCTCGCGTCTGAGCGGGCGGGGCCAGGGTCTCTCGAGTCTGCGCGGATGGGGCCGGGTTCTCTCCCATCTGCACGGGTGGGGAAGGCCTCTCTCGCGTCTGCGCCGGCAAGGCCCGTGTCTCTGGCATCTCAGCCGCCTGGGCTGGCATCTCTCGTGTCTGCGCGGGTGGGGCTGGTATTTCTCCCGTTTGCACAGCAGGGTGAGACTCAAAAAATTGCCTCAAACAGTCGTCCCCATTGGAGAGGTGAACACACTTTACGGACTTAACTCGAGAAGAGGCCCTATTCCCATTTAAAGGCTCAACAGTAATCCCGAAATTCCCCTTCCAACACAAAAGGGTTCCTGACTTCCCTGAAGCAGCCAGATAGAATTCCTGAGGTCCTGCTCGCTACCTGAGAAGTTCAACCAGGTTCCCGCGGCAACTCTAGAAACACCACAAAATTATCCCCTCAATGCGAGATCAGGAAAATATTCCGCTGCACAATTCAAGAGAAATCCCACGTTCCGCTGGAAAGGCAAAACTGTATTTGACACCCTTTATGCGACTCAGAAAATTCCCTCACACAGCCATCCCCATTGGAGAGGAGAACACAATTTATGGACTCAACTTGGGAAGAGGCCCTATTCCCATTTAACGGCTCGAGAGTAATCCCGAAATTCCCGTTCCAGTAGGAAAGGGTGACTAACTTCCCTGAAGCAACACAAGCGAGTTCCTGAGGTCCCCGTCGCAACTCGAGAAGTACCCCCAGCTTCCCGCCTCAAAAGGGGAAACACCAAAAAATTATCCGCTCAATGTGAGATGAGGAAATTTTGCACTGCACAATTAAATAGAAATCCCACATTCCCGCTGAAAGGCAAAAGGGCACTTGACACACTTTATGCGATTCAGATAGTTTCCTAACACCCGTACTTATTGGAGTGGAGAACACACTTCATGGACTCAAATCTAGAAGAGGACATGTTCCCATTTAAGGCTCGAGAGTAATCTGGAAGTTCCACTTCCAAAAAAAGGGGACCTGACTTCCCTGAAGCAACACGAACGAGTTCCTGAGGTCCACGCTGCAACTCGAGAAGTACCCCCAGATCCAAGCCGAAACTCGAGACACAACAAAATTATCCCCACAATGCGAGATGAGGAAATTTTGCGCTCCGAAATCTCAAGAGAAGTCCCACATACCCGCTTGAAAGGCAAAAGGTCACTTGACACACTTTATGTAACCCAGAAAGTTCGCTCACAGAGCCGTACCCATTGTAGAGGAAAAAACACCTTTTGGACTCAACTCCAGATGAATCCGTATTCCCAATTAATGGCTCGAAAGTAAACCGGAAGTTCCCGTTCCAACACAAAAGGGGACCTGACTTCCCTGAAGCAACCCGAGCCACTTCCTGAGGTCCCCGTTGCAACTCGAGAAGCACCCCCAGCATCCCGCCACAGCTCGAGAAACACCCCAAAATTATCCCCTCAATGCGAGATGAGGAAAATTTGCGATGCAGCATCTCAAGAGAAATACCACATTTCCTCTTGAAATGCAAAAGGGTACTTGACATCCTTTATGCGACTCAGAAATTTCACTAACATCAGTCCCCATTGGAGAGGTGAACGAACTTTATGTACTCAATTCAAAATGAGGCTCTATTGCCAATTAACTGCTCGAGAGTAAATTGGAAGTTCCCCTTCCAACAAAAAGGTGACCTGCCTTACCTGAAGAAACCCGACTGAGTTCCTGAGGTACGCATAGCAACTTGAGAAGTACCCCCATCTTCCCGCCGCAACTCGAGAAACACCACAAAATTATCCCCTCAATGCAAGAATAGGAAATTTTGCGTTACAGAATCTCAAGAGAAATACCACATTCCCTCTTGAAAGGCAAAAGGACTCTTAACACCCTTTATGCGATTCAGAAAGTTCCCTCAAAGAGCAGTGCCCATTGGAGAGGAGAACACACTTTATGGACTCAATTCGAGATGAGGACCGATTCCCACTTAACGGCTCGATAGTGAACCTGAATTTCCCCTTCAAGCACAAAACGGGACCTGCCTTACCTGAAGAAACCCGAGCGAGTTCCTGATGTCCCCATCGCAACTCGAGATGTACCCCCAGCTTCCCGCCACAACTGGACATACACCCCAAAAATATCCCCTCAATGCGAGATGAGGAAATATTGCTCTGCAGAATCTCAAGAGAAATATCACATTCCCTCTTGAAAGGCAAAAGGGTTCTTGACTCCCTTTATGCGACTCAGAATGTTCCCTAACATCCATCCTCAGTGGAGAGGAGAACACTCTTCATGTAGTCAAATCCAGAAGAGGCAATATTCCCATTTCAAAGCTCAAGAGTAATGAAGAAGTTTCCCTTCCAACACAAAAGGGGAATTGACTTCCCTGGAGCAAACTGAGAGAGTTCCTGAGGTTCCAGTTTCAACTCCAGAAGTATCCCCTACTTCCAACCACAACTCGAGAAACAACACAGTATTATCCCCGTAATGCGACATGAGGTAATTTTGCGCTGCAGAATCTGAAGAGAAATCCCACATTCCCGCTTGAAAGGCAAAAGGGAACTTGGCATCCTTTATGCTCCTCAGAAAGTTCCCTAAAGTCCATCCCCATTGCAGAGGCATACACAATTTATGGACTCAACTGCAGAAGAGCCCCTATTCCCTTAAAGGACTCGAGAGTAATCCACAAGTTCCCCGGCCAGCACTAAAGGGGACCTGACTTCCCTAAAGTAACTCCAGTGAGTTCCTGAGGTCCCCGTTGAAACTCGAGAAGCACCCCCATCTTCCCGCCGCAACTCGAGAAACACCCCAAATTATCCCCTCAACGCAAGATGAGGAAATTTTGTGATGCAGAATCCCAAGAGAAATACCACATTCCCTCTTGAAAGGCAAAAAGGTACTTGACACCCTTTATTCGACTCAGAAAGTTCCCTCACACAGCCGTCCCCTTTGGAGAGGAGAACACACTTTATGGACTCAATTCGAGATGAGCCCCTGTGCACATTGAAGGGCTCGAGAGGAACCCGGAAGTTCCCCTTCCAACAGCCATGGGGACCTGACTTCCCTGAAGCAACCCCAGTGAGTTCCTGAGGTCCGCGTCGCAACTCGAGAAGCACCCCCAGCTTCCAGCCGCAACTCGAGAAACACCGGAAAATTATTCGCTCCATGCGAGATGAGGGAATTTTGCGATGCAACATCTCAAGAGAAATACCACATTCCCTCTTGAAAGGCAAAAAGGTACTTGACACCCTGTATTAGACTCAGAAAGTTCCCTCACAAAGCCGTCCCTTTTGGAGAGGAGAACACACTTTATGGACTCAATTCGAGATGAGCTCCTGTGCACATTTAAGGGATCAAGAGGAAACCGAAAGTTCCCCTTCCAACACCAAAGGGGACCTGACTTCACTGAAGCAAACCAAGCGAGTTCCTGAGGTCCCCGTTGCAACTCGAGAAGCACCCCCAGCTTCCGCCGCAACTCGTGAAACACCCCAAAATTATCCCCTCAATGCAAGATGAGGAAATTTTGCGATGCACCATCTCAAGAGGAATACCATATTCCCTATTGAAAGGCAAAAAGGTACTTGACACCCTTTATTCGACTCAGAAAGTTCCCTCACACAGCCGTCCCCTTTGGAGATGAGAAAAAACTTTATGGACTCAATTCGAGATGAGACCCTGTGCACATTTAAAAGCTCGAGAGGAAACCGGAATTTCCCCTTCCAACACCAAAGGGGAACTGACATCCCTGAAGCAACCCCGAGAGTTCCTGAGGTCCCCGTCGCAAATCGAGAAGCACCCCCAGCTTCCCGCCGCAACTTGAGAAACACCCCAAAATTATCCCCTCCATGCGAGATGAGGAAATTTTGCAATGCAACATCTCAAGACAAATACCACATTCCCTCTTGAAAGGCAAAAAGGTACTTGAAACCCTGTATTCGACTCAGAAAGTTCCCTGACACAGCCGTCCCCTTTGGAGAGGAGAACACACTATATGGACTCAATTCGAGATGAGCCCCTGTGCACATTTAAGGGATCGAGAGGAAACCTGAAGTTCCCCTTCCAACACCAAAGGGGACCTGACTTGCCTGAAGCAACCCCAGCGTGTTCCTGAGGTCCCGGTCGCAACTCGAGAAGCACACCCAGCTTCCCGCCGCACCTCGAGAAACACCCCAAAAATATTCCCTCCATGCGAGAGGAGGAAATTTTGCAATGCAGCATCTCAAGAGAAATACCACTTTCCCTCTTGAAAGGCAAAAAGGTACTTGACACCCTTTATTCGACTCAGAAAGTTCCCTCACACAGCCGTCCCCTTTGGAGAGGAGAACACACTTTATGGACTCAATTCGAGATGAGCCCCTGTGCATATTTAAGGGATCAAGAGGAAACCGGAAGTTGCCCTTCCAACACCAAAGGGGACCTGACTTCCCTGAAGCAACCCCAGCGAGTTCCTGATGTCCCCGTCTCATCTCAAGAAGCACCCCCAGCTAGCTGCCGTAACTCGAGAAACACCCCAAAATTATCCCCTAAATGCGAGACGTGGAAATTTTGCGATGCAGAATCTCAAGAGAAACACCACATTCCCTCTTGAAAGGCAAAAAGGTACTTGACACCCTTTATCGACTCAGATAGTTCCCTCACACAGCCGTCCCCTTTTAGAGGAGAACACAATTTATGAATCAATTCGAGATGAGCCCCTGTGCACACTTAAGTGCTCGAGAGGAAACCGGAAGTTCCCCTTCCAACAGCAAAGGGGACCTGACTTCCTTGAAGTAACCCCAGCGAGTTCCTGAGGTCCCCGTCGCAACTCGAGAAGCACCACCAGCTTCCCGCCGCAACTGGAGAAACACACCAAAATTATCCCCTCAATGCGATATGAGGAAATTTTGCGATGCAGCATCTCAAGAGAAATACCACATTACCTCTTGAAAGGCAAAAAGGTACTTGAAAACCTTTATTCGACTCAGAAAGTTCCCTCACACAGCCTCCCCTTTGGAGAGAACACATTTCATGGACTCAATTCGAGATGAGCCCCTGTGCACATTTAAGGGCTCAAGAGGAACCCGGAAGTTCCCCTTCCAACAGCAAAGGGGAACTGACTTCCCTGAATCAAACCCAGCGAGTTCCTGAGGTCCCCGTCTCAACTCGAGAAGCACCCCCAGCTTCCCGCCGCAACTCGATAAACACCCCAAAAGTATCCCCTCAATGCGAGATGAGGAAATTTTGCGATGCAGCATCTCAAGAAGCATACCACATTCCCTCTTGACAGGCAAAAGGGTACTTGACACCCTCTATTCGACTCAAAGTTCCCTCACACAGCTGTCCCCTTTTAGAGGAGAACACACTTTATGGACTCAATTCCAGATGAGCCCCTGAGCACATTTTAGGGCTCGAGAGGAACGCGGAAGTTCCCCTTCCACCACCAAAGGGGACCTAACTTCCCTGAAGCAACCACAGAGAGTTCTTGAGGTCCCCGTCGCAACTCTTGAAGCACCCCCAGCTTCCCGCCGCAACTCGAGAAACACCCCAAAATTATCCCCTCAATGCGAGATGAAGAAATGGGCGATGCAGCATCTCAAGAGAAATATCACATTCCCTCTTGAAAGGCAAAAAGGTTCTTGACACCGTTTATTCGACTCAGAAAATTCCCTCACACAGCCGTCCCCTTTGGAGAGGAGAACACACTTTATGGATTCAATTCGAGATGAGGCCCTGTGCACATTTA
This sequence comes from Moschus berezovskii, assembly GCF_049115385.1. Classification (NCBI taxonomy): domain Eukaryota; kingdom Metazoa; phylum Chordata; class Mammalia; order Artiodactyla; family Moschidae; genus Moschus; species Moschus berezovskii. Next base: position 1,702,301 of record NC_142465.1, read on the forward strand.
AGTGCTCCAGAGGAACCCGGAAGTTCGCCTTCCAATACCAAAGGGGACCTGATTTCCCTGAAGCAACCTCAGCGAATTCCTGAGGTCCCCGTCGCAACTCGAGAAGCACCCCCAGCTTCCCGGCGCAACTCAAGAGACACACCACAATTATCCCCTCAATGCGAGTTGAGGATATTTTGCGATGCACCATCTCAAGAGAAATACCGCATTCCCTCTTGAAAGGCAAAAAGGTACTTGACACCCTTTATTCGACTCAGAAAGTTCCCTCACACAGCTGTCCCCTTTTAGAGGAGAACACACTTTATGGACTCAAATCGAGATGAGCCCCTGTGCACATTTAAGGGCTGGAGAGGAAGCCGGAAGTTCCCCTTACAACACCAAAGTGGACCTGACTTCCATGAAGCAACCCCAGCGAGTTCCTGAGTTCCCCGTCGCAACTGGAGAAGCACCCCCAGCTTCCCGCCGCAACTCGAGAAACACCCCAAAATTATCCCCTCAATGCGAGATGATCAAATTTTGCGATGCAGCATCTCAAGACAAATACCACATTCACTCTTGAAAGGCAAAAAGGTACTTGACACCCTTTATTCAACTCAGAAAGTTCCCTCACACAGCCCTCCCCTTTGGAGAGAACAAAATTTATGGAATCAATTCGAGATGAGCCCCTGTGCACATTTCAGGGCTCGAGAGAAACGCGGAAGTTCCCCTTCCAACAGCAAAGGTTACCTGACTTCCCTGAAGCAACCCCAGCGAGTTCCTGAGGTCCCCGTCGCAACTCTCGAAGCACCCCCAGCTTGCCGCCGCAACTCGAGAAACACACCAAAATTATCCACTCAATGCGAGATGAGGAAATTTTGCAATGCAGCATCTTAAGAGAAATACCACATTCCCTCTTGAAAGGCAAAAAATATTTCATACCATTTATTCGGCTCAGAAACTTCGCTCACACAACTGTGACATTTTAGAGGAGGATACACTTCATTGACTCATTTCGAGATGAGCCCCTGTACACATTTATGGGCTCGAGAGGAACCCGGAAGTTCCCCTTCCAACAGCAAAGGGGACCTGACTTCCCTGAAGCAACCCCAGCGAGTTCCTGAGGTCCCCGTCGCAACTCGAGAAGCACCCCCAGCTTCCCGCCGCAACTTGAGAAACACACCAAAAGTATCCCCTCAATGCGAGATCAGGAAATTTTGCGATGCAGCATCTCAAGAGAAATACCACATTCCCTCTTGACAGGCAAAAGGGTACTTGACACCCTTTATTCGACTCAGAACGTTCCCTCACACAGCAGTCCCCTTTTAGAGGAGAACACACTTTATGGACTCAATTCGAGATGAGACCCTGTGCACATTGAAGGGCTCGAGAGGAACCCGGAAGTTCCCCTTCCAACACCAAAGGGGACCTGACTTCCCTGAAGCAACACAAGCGAGTTCCTGAGGTCCCAGTCGCAACTCGAGAAGCACCCCATGCTTCCCGCCGCAACTCGAGAAACACCCCAAAATTATCCACTCAATGCGAGATGAGGAAATTTTGCGATGCAGCATCTCAAGAGAAATGCCACATTCCCTCTTGAAAGGCAAAAACGTACTTGACACCCTTTATTCGACTAAGAAAGTTCCCTCACACAGCTGTCCCCTTTTAGAGAAGAACACACTTTATGGACTCAATTCGAGATGAGACCCTGTGTACATTTAAGGGCTCTAGAGAAACCGGGAACTTCCCCTTCCAACATCAAAGGGGACCTGACTTCCCTGAAGCAGTCGCAACTCGAGAAGCACCCCCAGTTTCCCGCCGCAACTCGTGAAACAGCCCAAAATTATTCTCTCAATGCGAGATACGAAATTTTGCGATGCAGCATCTCAAGAGAAATACCACATTCCCTCTTGAAAGGCAAAAAGGTACTTAACACCCTTTATTCCACTCAGAAAGTCCCCTCACACAGCCATCCACTTTTAGAGGAGAACACACTTTATGGACTCAATTCGAGATGAGCCCCTGTGCACATTGAAGGGCTCGAGAGGAAACCGGAAGTTCCCCTTCCAACACCACAGGGGACCTGACTTCCCTGAAGCAACCCCAGCGAGTTCCTGAGGTCCCCGTCGCAACTCGAGACGCACCCCCAGCTTCCCGCCGCAACTCGAGAAAAACCCCAAAATTATCCCCTCCATGCCAGATGAGGAAATTTGGCGATGCAGCATCTCAAGAGAAATAACACATTCCCTCTGGAAAGGCAAAAAGGTACTTGACACCCTTTATTCGACTCAGAAACTTCCCTCACACAGCCGTCCCCTTTGGAGAGGAGAACACACTTTACGGACTCAATTCGAGAGGAGCCCCTGTGCACATTAAAGGGCTTGAGAGGAAACCGGAAGTTCCCCGTCCAACACCAAAGGGGACCTGACTTCCCTGAAGCCACCCCAGCGAGTTCCTGAGGTCCCCGTCGCAACTCGAGAAGCACCCCCAGCTTCCCGCCGCAACTCGAGAAACACCCCAAAATTATCCCCTCCATGCGAGATGAGGAAATTTGGTGATGCAGCATCTCAAGAGAAATACCACATTCCCACTGGAAAGGCAAAAAGGTACTTGAAACCCTTTATTCGACTCAGAAACTTCCCTCACACAGCCGTCCCCTTTGGAGAGGAGAAAACACTTTACTGACTCAATTCGAGAGTAGCCCCTGTGCACATTGAAAGGCTCGAGAGGAAACCGGAAGTTCCCCTTCCAACACCAAAGGGGACCTGACTTCCCTGAAGCAACCCCAGCGAGTTCCTGAGGTCCCCATCGCAACTCGAGAAGCACACCCAGCTTCCCGCCGCAACTCGAGAAAAACCGAAAAAATTATCCCCTCCATGCGAGATGAGGAAATTTGGCATTGCAGCATCTAAAGAGAAATTCCACATTCCCTCTCGAAAGGCAAAAAGGTACTTGACACCCTTTATTCGACTCAGAAAGTTCCCTCACACAGCCGTCCCCTTTGGAGAGGAGAACACACTTTACGGACTCAATTCGAGAGGAGCCCGCGTGCACATTGAAGGGCTCGAGAGGAAACCGGAAGATCCCCTTCCAACACCAAAGGGGACCTGACTTACCTGAAGCAACCCCAGCGAGTTCCTGAGGTCCCCGTCGCAACTCGAGAAGCACACCCAGCTTCCCGCCGCAACTCGAGAAACACCCCATAATTATCCCCTCCATGCGAGATGAGGAAATTTGGCGATGCAGCATCTCAAGAGAAATAACACATTCCGTCTGGAAAGGCAAAAAGGTACTTGACACCCTTTATTCGACTCAGAAACTTCCCTCACACAGCCGTCCCCTTTGGAGAGGAGAACACACTTTACGGACTCAATTCGAGAGGAGCCCCTGTGCACATTGAAGGGCTTGAGAGGAAACCGGATGTTCCCCGTCCAACACCAAAGGGGACCTAACTTCACTGAAGCAACCCCAGCGAGTTCCTGAGGTCCCCGTCGAACTCGAGAAGCACCCCCAGGTTCCCGCCGCAACTCGAGAAAAACCCCAAAATTATCCCCTCCATGCCAGATTAGGAAATTTGGCGATGCAGCATCTCAAGAGAAATACCACATTCCCTCTGGAAAGGCAAAAAGGTACTTGACACCCTTTATTAGACTCAGAAAGTTCCCTCACACAGCAGTCCCCCTTGGAGAGGAGACCTCACTTTACGGACTCAATTCGAGAGGAGCCCCTGTGCACATTGAAGGGCTCGAGAGGAAACCGGAAGTTCCCCTTCCACACCACAGGGGACCTGACTTCCCTGAAGCAACCCCAGCGAGTTCCTGAGGTCCCCGTCGCAACTCGAGAAGCACACCCAGCTTCCCGCCGCAACTCGTGAAACACTCCAAAATTATCCCCTCCATGCGAGATGAGGAAAGTTGGCGATGCAGCATCTAAAGATAAATACCACATTCCCTCTCGAAAGGCAAAAAGGTACTTGACACCCTTTATTCGACTCAGAAAGTTCCCTCACACAGCCGTCCCCTTTGGAGAGGAGAACACACTTTACGGACTCAATTCGAGAGGAGCCCCTGAGCACATTGAAGGGCTCGAGAGGAAACCGGAAGTTCCCCTTCCAACACCAAAGGGGACCTGACTTCCATGAAGCAATCCCAGCGAGTTCCTGAGGTCCCCGTCGCAACTCGAGTAGCACCCCCAGCTTCCCGCCGCAACTCGAGAAACACAACAAAATTATCCCCTCCATGCGAGATGAGGAAATTTGGCGATGCAGCATCTCAAGAGAAATACCACATTAACTCTGGAAAGGTAAAAAGGTACTTGACACCCTTTATTCGACTCAGAAAGTTCCCTCACACAGCCGTCCCCTTTGGAGAGGAGAACACACTTTACAAACTCAATTCGAGAGGAGCCCCTGTGCACATTGAAGGGCTCGAGAGGAAACCGGAAGTTCCCCTTCCAACACCAAAGGGGACCTGACTTCCCTGAAGCAACCCAGCTTGTTCCTGAGGTCCCCGTCGCAACTCGAGAAGCACCCCCATCTTCCCACCGCAACTCGAGAAACACCCCAAAATTATCCCCTCCTTGCGAGATGAGGAAATTTGGCGATGCCGCATCTCAAGGGAAATACCACATTCCCTCTGTAAACGCAAAAAGGTACTTGACACCCTTTATTCGACTTAGAAAGTTCCCTCACACAGCCGTCCCCTTTGGAGAGGAGAACACACTTTACGGACTCAATTCGAGAGGAGCCCCTGTGCACATTGAAGGGCTCCAGAGGAAACCGGAAGTTCCCTTCCAACACCAAAGGGGACCTGACTTCCCTGAAGCAACCCCAGCGAGTTTCTGAGGTCCCTGTCGCAACTCGAGAAGCACCCCCAGCTTCCCGCCGCAACTCGAGAAACACCCAAAATTATCCACTCCATGCGAGATGAGGAAATTTGGTGATGCAGCATCTCAAGAGAAATACCTCATTCCCTCTGGAAACGGAAAAAGGTACTTGACACCCTTTATTCGACTCACAAAGTTCCCTCACACAGCCGTCCCCTTTGGAGAGGAGAACACACTTTACGGACTCAATTCGAGAGGAGCCCCTGTGCACATTGAAGGGCTCGAGAGGAAACCGGAAGTTCCCCTTCCTACAACAAAGGGGACCTGACTTCCCTGAAGCAACCCCAGCGAGTTCTTGAGGTCCTCGTCGTAACTCGAGAAGCACCCCCAGCTTCCCGCCGCAACTCGAGAAACACCCCAATATTATCCCCTCCATGCGAGATGAGGAAATTTGGCGATGAAGCATCTCAAGGGAAATACCACATTCCCTCTGGAAACGCAAAAAGGTACTTGACACCGTTTATTCGACTCAAAAATTCCCTCACACAGCCGTCCCCTTTGGAGAGGAGAACACACTTTACGGACTCAATTCGAGAGGAGCCCCTGTGGACATTGAAGTGCTCGAGAGGAAACCGGAAGTTCCCCTTCCAACACCAAAGGGGACCTGACTTCCCGGAACCAACGCCATCCAATTCCTGAGGTCCCCGTCGTCACTCGAGAAGCACCCCCAGTTTCCCGCCGCAATTCGAGAAACACACCAAAATTATCCACTCCATGCGAGATGAGGAAATTTTGCGATGGAGCATCTCAAGTGAAATACCAAATTCCCTCTGGAAAGTCAAAAAGGTACTTGACACCCTTTACTCGACTCAGAAAGTTCCCTCACACAGCCGTCCCCTTTGGAGAGGAGAACACTCGTTACAGACTCAATTCGAGAGGAGCCCCTGTGCACATTGAAGGGCTCGAGAGGAAACCGGAATTTCCCCTTCCAACACCAAAGGGGATCTGACTTCCTTGAAGCAACCCCAGCGAGTTCCTGAGGTCCCCGTCGCAACTCGAGAAGCACCCCCAGCTTCCAGCCGCAATTCGAGAAACACCCCAAAATTATCCCCTCCAAGCGAGATGAGGAAATTTTCGATGCAGCATCTCAAGAGAAATACCACATTCCCACTGGAAAGGCAAAAAGGTACTTGACACCCTTTATTCGACTCAGAAATTTCCCTCACAGAGCCGTCCCCGTTGGAGAGGAGAACAAACTTTACGGACTCAATTCGAGAGGAGCCCCTGTGCACATTAAAGGGCTCGAGAGGAAACCGCACGTTCCCCTTCCAACACCAAAGGGAACCTCACTTCCCTGAAGCAACCCCAGCGAGTTCCTGAGGTCCCCGTTGCAACTCGAGAAGCACCCCCAGCTTCCCGCCGCAACTCGAGAAATAGCCCAAAATTCTCCCCTCCATGCGAAATGAGGAAATTTGGCGATGCTGCATCTCACGAGAAATACAACATTCCCTCTGGAAAGGCAAAAAGTTACTTGACACCCTTTATTCGACTCAGAAAGTTCCCTCACACAGCCGTCCCCTTTGGAGAGGAGAACACACTTTACGGACTCAGTTCGAGAGGAGCCCCTGTGCATATTGAAGGGCTCGAGAGGAAACCGGAAGTTCCCTTCCAACACCAAAGGGGACCTGAGTTCCCTGAAGCAACCCCAGCGAGTGCCTGAGATCACCGTCGCAACTCGAGAAGCACCCCCAGCTTCCCGCCGCAACTCGAGAAACACCCCAAAATTGTCCCCTCCATGCGAGATGAGGAAATTTCCGATACAGCCTCTCAGGAGAAATACCACATTCCCTCTGGAAAGGCATAAAGGTACTTGACCCCTTTATTCGACTCAGAAAGTTCCCTCACACAGCCGTCCCCTTTGGAGTGACAACACACTTTGCGGACTCAATTCGAGAGGAGCCCCTGTGCCCATTGAAAGGCTCGAGAGGAAACCGGAAGTTCCCCTTCCAACATCAAGGGGACCTGACTTCCCTGAAGCAACCCCAGCGAGTTCCTGAGGTCGTAGTCACAACTCGAGAAGCACCCCCAGCTTCCCGCCGCAACTCGAGAAAGACCCCAAAATTCTCCCCTCCATGCGAGATGAGGAAATTTGGCGATGCAGCATCTCACGAGAAATACCACATTACCTCTGGAAAGGCAAAAAAGTACTTGACACCCTTTATTCGACTCAGAAAGTTCCCTAACACAGACGTCCCCTTTGGAGAGGAGAACATATTTTACGGACTCAATTCAAGAGGAGCCCCTGTGCACATTGAAGGGCTCGAGAGGAAACCGGAAGTTCCCCTTCCAACACCAAAGGGGACCTGACTTCCCTGAATCAACCCCAGCGAGTGCCTGAGGTCACCGTCGCAACTCGAGAAGCACCCCCAGCTTCCCGCCGCAACTCGAGAAACACCCCAAAATTGTCCCCTCCATGCAAGATGAGGAAATTTCCGAAACAGCCTCTCACGAGAAATACCACATTCCCTCTGGAAAGGCAAAAAGGTAATTGACCCCTTTATTCGACTCAGAAATTTCCCTCACACAGCCGTCCCCTTTGGAGTGAGAACACACTTTACGGACTCAATTCGAGAGGAGCCCCTGTGCACATTGAAAGGTTCGAGAGGAAACCGGAAGTTCCCCTTCCAACACCAAAGGGGACCTGACTTCCCTGAAGCAACCCCAGCAAGATCCTGAGGTCGTAGTCGCAACTCGAGAGGCACCCCCAGCTTCCCGCCGCAACTCGAGAAACACCCCAAAATTCTCCCCTCCATGCGAGATGAGGAAATTTGGCGATGCAGCATCTCACGAGAAATACCACATTCCCTCTGGAAAGGCAAAAAGGTACTTGACACCCTTTTTTCGACTCATAAAGTTCCCTCACACAGACGTCCCCTTTGGAGAGGAGAACACACTTTAAGGACTCAATTCGTGAGGAGCCTCTGTGCACATTGAGGGGCTCGATAGGAAACCGGAAGTTCCCCTTCCAACAAAAAAGGGGACCCGATTTCCCTGAAGCAACCCCAGCGAGTTCAGGCGGTCCCCGTCGCAACTCGAGAAGCACCACCAGCTTCCCGCCGCAACTCGAGAAACACCACAAAATTATCCCCTCCATGAGAGATGTGGAAATTTGGCGATGCAGCATCTCAAGAGAAATACCACATTCCCTCTGGAAAGGCAAAAAGGTACTTGACACCATTTATACGACTCAGAAAGTTCCCTCACACAGCCGTCCCCTTTGGAGAGGAGAACACACTTTACGGACTCAATTCGAGAGGAGCCCCTGTGCACATTGAAGGGCTCGAGAGGAAACCGGAGGTTCCCCTTCCAACACCAAAGGGGAACTGACTTCCCTGAAGCAACCCCAGCGAGTTCCTGACGTCCCCGTCGCAACTCGAGAAGCACCCCCAGCTTCCCGCCGCAACTCGAGAAACACCCCCAAAATTATCCCCTAAATGTGAGATGAGGAAATTTGGCGATGCAGCATCTGACGAGAAATACCACATTCCCTCTAGAAAGGCAAAAAGGTACTTGACACCCTTTATTCGACTCACAAAGTTCCCTCACACAGCCGTCCCCTTTGGAGAGGAGAACACACTTTACAGACTCAATTCGAGAGGAGCCCCTGTGCACATTGAAGGGCTCCAGAGGAAACCGGAAGTTCCCCTTCCAACACCAAAGGGGAGCTGACTTCCCTGAAGCAACCCCACCGAGTTCCTGAGGTCCCAGTCGCAACTCGAGAAACACCCCCAGCTTCCCACCGCAACTCGAGAAACATCCCAAAATTATCCCCTCCATGTGAGATGAGGAAATTTGGCGATGCAGCATCTCAAGAGAAATACCACATTCCGTCTGGAAAGGCAAAAAGGTACTTGACACCCTTTATTCGACTCAGAAAGTTCCCTCACACAGCCGTCCCCTTTGGAGAAGAGAACACACTTTACGGACTCAAATCGAGAGGAGCCCCCGGGCACATTGATAGGCTCGAGAGGAAACTGGAAGTTCCCCTTCCAACACCAAGGGGACCTGACTTCCCTGAAGCAACCCCAGCGAGTTCCTTAGGTCCCCGTCGCAACTCGAGAAGCACCCCCAGCTTTCCGCCGCAACTAGAGAAACAGCACAAAATTTTCTCCTTCATGAGAGATGAGGAAATTTGGCGATGCAACATGTCACGAAAAATAGCACATTCACTCTGGAAAGGCAAAAAGGTACTTGACACCCTTTATTCGACTCAGAAAGTTCCCTCACACAGCCGTCCCCTTTGGAGAGGAGAACACACTTTATGGACTCAATTCGAGAGGAGCCCCTGTGCACATTGAAGGGCTCGAGAGGAAACCGGAAGTTCCCCTTCCAACACCAAAGGGGACCTGACTTCCCTGAAGCAACCCCAGCGAGCTCCTGAGGTCCCCGTCTCAACTCGAGAAGCACGCCCATCTTCCCTCCGCAACTCAAGAAACACCCCAAAATTCTCCTCTCCATGCGAGATGAGGAAATTTGGCGATGCAGCATCTCACGAGAAATACCACATTCCCTCTGGAAAGGCAAAAAGGTACTTGACACCCTTTATTCGACTCAGAAAGTTCCCTCACACAGCCGTCCCATTTGGAGAGGAGAACACACTTTACGGACTCAATTCGAGAGGAGCCCCTGTGCACATTGAAGGGCTCGAGAGGAAACCGGAATTTCCCGTTCCAACACCAAAGGGGACCTGACTTCCTTCAAGCAACCCCAGCGAGTTCCTGAGGTCCCCGTCGCAACTCGAGAAGCACCCCCAGCTTTCCGCCGCAACTCGAAAAACAGCCCAAAATTGTCCCCTCCATGGGAGATGAGGATATTTCCGATACAGCCTCTCACGAGAAATACCACATTCCCTCTGGAAAGGCAGAAAGGTACTTGACCCCTTTATTCGACTCAGAAAGTTCCCTCACACAGCCGTTATCTTTGCAGAGGAGAACACACTTTACGGACTCAATTCGAGAGGAGCCCCTGTGCCCATTGAAGGGCTGGAGAGGAAACCGCAAGTTCCCCTTCCAACACCAAAGGGGACCTGACTTCCCTGAAGCAACCCAAGCGAGTTCCTGAGGTCCCCGTCGCAACTCGAGAAACAGCCCAAAATTCTCCCCTCCATGCGAGATGAGGAAATTTGGCGATGCAGCATCTCAAGAGAAATACCACATTCACTCTGGAAAGGCAAAAAGGTACTTGACACCCTTTATTCGACTCAGAAAGTTCCCTCACACAGCCGTCCCCTTTGGAGAGGAGAACACACCTTACGGACTCAATTCGAGCGGAGCCCCTGTGCCCATTGAAGGGCTGGAGAGGAAACCAGAAGTTCCACTTCCAACACCAAAGGGGACCTGACTTCCCTGAAGCAACCCCAGCGAGTTCCTGAGGTATCCGTCGCAAATCGAGAAGCACCCCCAGCTTCCAGCCGCAACTCGAGAAACACCGGAAAATTATTCGCTCCATGCGAGATGAGGGAATTTTGCGATGCAACATCTCAAGAGAAATACCACATTCCCTCTTGAAAGGCAAAAAGGTACTTGACACCCTGTATTAGACTCAGAAAGTTCCCTCACAAAGCCGTCCCTTTTGGAGAGGAGAACACACTTTATGGACTCAATTCGAGATGAGCTCCTGTGCACATTTAAGGGATCAAGAGGAAACCGAAAGTTCCCCTTCCAACACCAAAGGGGACCTGACTTCACTGAAGCAAACCAAGCGAGTTCCTGAGGTCCCCGTTGCAACTCGAGAAGCACCCCCAGCTTCCGCCGCAACTCGTGAAACACCCCAAAATTATCCCCTCAATGCAAGATGAGGAAATTTTGCGATGCACCATCTCAAGAGGAATACCATATTCCCTATTGAAAGGCAAAAAGGTACTTGACACCCTTTATTCGACTCAGAAAGTTCCCTCACACAGCCGTCCCCTTTGGAGATGAGAAAAAACTTTATGGACTCAATTCGAGATGAGACCCTGTGCACATTTAAAAGCTCGAGAGGAAACCGGAATTTCCCCTTCCAACACCAAAGGGGAACTGACATCCCTGAAGCAACCCCGAGAGTTCCTGAGGTCCCCGTCGCAAATCGAGAAGCACCCCCAGCTTCCCGCCGCAACTTGAGAAACACCCCAAAATTATCCCCTCCATGCGAGATGAGGAAATTTTGCAATGCAACATCTCAAGACAAATACCACATTCCCTCTTGAAAGGCAAAAAGGTACTTGAAACCCTGTATTCGACTCAGAAAGTTCCCTGACACAGCCGTCCCCTTTGGAGAGGAGAACACACTATATGGACTCAATTCGAGATGAGCCCCTGTGCACATTTAAGGGATCGAGAGGAAACCTGAAGTTCCCCTTCCAACACCAAAGGGGACCTGACTTGCCTGAAGCAACCCCAGCGTGTTCCTGAGGTCCCGGTCGCAACTCGAGAAGCACACCCAGCTTCCCGCCGCACCTCGAGAAACACCCCAAAAATATTCCCTCCATGCGAGAGGAGGAAATTTTGCAATGCAGCATCTCAAGAGAAATACCACTTTCCCTCTTGAAAGGCAAAAAGGTACTTGACACCCTTTATTCGACTCAGAAAGTTCCCTCACACAGCCGTCCCCTTTGGAGAGGAGAACACACTTTATGGACTCAATTCGAGATGAGCCCCTGTGCATATTTAAGGGATCAAGAGGAAACCGGAAGTTGCCCTTCCAACACCAAAGGGGACCTGACTTCCCTGAAGCAACCCCAGCGAGTTCCTGATGTCCCCGTCTCATCTCAAGAAGCACCCCCAGCTAGCTGCCGTAACTCGAGAAACACCCCAAAATTATCCCCTAAATGCGAGACGTGGAAATTTTGCGATGCAGAATCTCAAGAGAAACACCACATTCCCTCTTGAAAGGCAAAAAGGTACTTGACACCCTTTATCGACTCAGATAGTTCCCTCACACAGCCGTCCCCTTTTAGAGGAGAACACAATTTATGAATCAATTCGAGATGAGCCCCTGTGCACACTTAAGTGCTCGAGAGGAAACCGGAAGTTCCCCTTCCAACAGCAAAGGGGACCTGACTTCCTTGAAGTAACCCCAGCGAGTTCCTGAGGTCCCCGTCGCAACTCGAGAAGCACCACCAGCTTCCCGCCGCAACTGGAGAAACACACCAAAATTATCCCCTCAATGCGATATGAGGAAATTTTGCGATGCAGCATCTCAAGAGAAATACCACATTACCTCTTGAAAGGCAAAAAGGTACTTGAAAACCTTTATTCGACTCAGAAAGTTCCCTCACACAGCCTCCCCTTTGGAGAGAACACATTTCATGGACTCAATTCGAGATGAGCCCCTGTGCACATTTAAGGGCTCAAGAGGAACCCGGAAGTTCCCCTTCCAACAGCAAAGGGGAACTGACTTCCCTGAATCAAACCCAGCGAGTTCCTGAGGTCCCCGTCTCAACTCGAGAAGCACCCCCAGCTTCCCGCCGCAACTCGATAAACACCCCAAAAGTATCCCCTCAATGCGAGATGAGGAAATTTTGCGATGCAGCATCTCAAGAAGCATACCACATTCCCTCTTGACAGGCAAAAGGGTACTTGACACCCTCTATTCGACTCAAAGTTCCCTCACACAGCTGTCCCCTTTTAGAGGAGAACACACTTTATGGACTCAATTCCAGATGAGCCCCTGAGCACATTTTAGGGCTCGAGAGGAACGCGGAAGTTCCCCTTCCACCACCAAAGGGGACCTAACTTCCCTGAAGCAACCACAGAGAGTTCTTGAGGTCCCCGTCGCAACTCTTGAAGCACCCCCAGCTTCCCGCCGCAACTCGAGAAACACCCCAAAATTATCCCCTCAATGCGAGATGAAGAAATGGGCGATGCAGCATCTCAAGAGAAATATCACATTCCCTCTTGAAAGGCAAAAAGGTTCTTGACACCGTTTATTCGACTCAGAAAATTCCCTCACACAGCCGTCCCCTTTGGAGAGGAGAACACACTTTATGGATTCAATTCGAGATGAGGCCCTGTGCACATTTAAGTGCTCCAGAGGAACCCGGAAGTTCGCCTTCCAATACCAAAGGGGACCTGATTTCCCTGAAGCAACCTCAGCGAATTCCTGAGGTCCCCGTCGCAACTCGAGAAGCACCCCCAGCTTCCCGGCGCAACTCAAGAGACACACCACAATTATCCCCTCAATGCGAGTTGAGGATATTTTGCGATGCACCATCTCAAGAGAAATACCGCATTCCCTCTTGAAAGGCAAAAAGGTACTTGACACCCTTTATTCGACTCAGAAAGTTCCCTCACACAGCTGTCCCCTTTTAGAGGAGAACACACTTTATGGACTCAAATCGAGATGAGCCCCTGTGCACATTTAAGGGCTGGAGAGGAAGCCGGAAGTTCCCCTTACAACACCAAAGTGGACCTGACTTCCATGAAGCAACCCCAGCGAGTTCCTGAGTTCCCCGTCGCAACTGGAGAAGCACCCCCAGCTTCCCGCCGCAACTCGAGAAACACCCCAAAATTATCCCCTCAATGCGAGATGATCAAATTTTGCGATGCAGCATCTCAAGACAAATACCACATTCACTCTTGAAAGGCAAAAAGGTACTTGACACCCTTTATTCAACTCAGAAAGTTCCCTCACACAGCCCTCCCCTTTGGAGAGAACAAAATTTATGGAATCAATTCGAGATGAGCCCCTGTGCACATTTCAGGGCTCGAGAGAAACGCGGAAGTTCCCCTTCCAACAGCAAAGGTTACCTGACTTCCCTGAAGCAACCCCAGCGAGTTCCTGAGGTCCCCGTCGCAACTCTCGAAGCACCCCCAGCTTGCCGCCGCAACTCGAGAAACACACCAAAATTATCCACTCAATGCGAGATGAGGAAATTTTGCAATGCAGCATCTTAAGAGAAATACCACATTCCCTCTTGAAAGGCAAAAAATATTTCATACCATTTATTCGGCTCAGAAACTTCGCTCACACAACTGTGACATTTTAGAGGAGGATACACTTCATTGACTCATTTCGAGATGAGCCCCTGTGCACATTTATGGGCTCGAGAGGAACCCGGAAGTTCCCCTTCCAACAGCAAAGGGGACCTGACTTCCCTGAAGCAACCCCAGCGAGTTCCTGAGGTCCCCGTCGCAACTCGAGAAGCACCCCCAGCTTCCCGCCGCAACTTGAGAAACACACCAAAAGTATCCCCTCAATGCGAGATCAGGAAATTTTGCGATGCAGCATCTCAAGAGAAATACCACATTCCCTCTTGACAGGCAAAAGGGTACTTGACACCCTTTATTCGACTCAGAACGTTCCCTCACACAGCAGTCCCCTTTTAGAGGAGAACACACTTTATGGACTCAATTCGAGATGAGACCCTGTGCACATTGAAGGGCTCGAGAGGAACCCGGAAGTTCCCCTTCCAACACCAAAGGGGACCTGACTTCCCTGAAGCAACACAAGCGAGTTCCTGAGGTCCCAGTCGCAACTCGAGAAGCACCCCATGCTTCCCGCCGCAACTCGAGAAACACCCCAAAATTATCCACTCAATGCGAGATGAGGAAATTTTGCGATGCAGCATCTCAAGAGAAATGCCACATTCCCTCTTGAAAGGCAAAAACGTACTTGACACCCTTTATTCGACTAAGAAAGTTCCCTCACACAGCTGTCCCCTTTTAGAGAAGAACACACTTTATGGACTCAATTCGAGATGAGACCCTGTGTACATTTAAGGGCTCTAGAGAAACCGGGAACTTCCCCTTCCAACATCAAAGGGGACCTGACTTCCCTGAAGCAGTCGCAACTCGAGAAGCACCCCCAGTTTCCCGCCGCAACTCGTGAAACAGCCCAAAATTATTCTCTCAATGCGAGATACGAAATTTTGCGATGCAGCATCTCAAGAGAAATACCACATTCCCTCTTGAAAGGCAAAAAGGTACTTAACACCCTTTATTCCACTCAGAAAGTCCCCTCACACAGCCATCCACTTTTAGAGGAGAACACACTTTATGGACTCAATTCGAGATGAGCCCCTGTGCACATTGAAGGGCTCGAGAGGAAACCGGAAGTTCCCCTTCCAACACCACAGGGGACCTGACTTCCCTGAAGCAACCCCAGCGAGTTCCTGAGGTCCCCGTCGCAACTCGAGACGCACCCCCAGCTTCCCGCCGCAACTCGAGAAAAACCCCAAAATTATCCCCTCCATGCCAGATGAGGAAATTTGGCGATGCAGCATCTCAAGAGAAATAACACATTCCCTCTGGAAAGGCAAAAAGGTACTTGACACCCTTTATTCGACTCAGAAACTTCCCTCACACAGCCGTCCCCTTTGGAGAGGAGAACACACTTTACGGACTCAATTCGAGAGGAGCCCCTGTGCACATTAAAGGGCTTGAGAGGAAACCGGAAGTTCCCCGTCCAACACCAAAGGGGACCTGACTTCCCTGAAGCCACCCCAGCGAGTTCCTGAGGTCCCCGTCGCAACTCGAGAAGCACCCCCAGCTTCCCGCCGCAACTCGAGAAACACCCCAAAATTATCCCCTCCATGCGAGATGAGGAAATTTGGTGATGCAGCATCTCAAGAGAAATACCACATTCCCACTGGAAAGGCAAAAAGGTACTTGAAACCCTTTATTCGACTCAGAAACTTCCCTCACACAGCCGTCCCCTTTGGAGAGGAGAAAACACTTTACTGACTCAATTCGAGAGTAGCCCCTGTGCACATTGAAAGGCTCGAGAGGAAACCGGAAGTTCCCCTTCCAACACCAAAGGGGACCTGACTTCCCTGAAGCAACCCCAGCGAGTTCCTGAGGTCCCCATCGCAACTCGAGAAGCACACCCAGCTTCCCGCCGCAACTCGAGAAAAACCGAAAAAATTATCCCCTCCATGCGAGATGAGGAAATTTGGCATTGCAGCATCTAAAGAGAAATTCCACATTCCCTCTCGAAAGGCAAAAAGGTACTTGACACCCTTTATTCGACTCAGAAAGTTCCCTCACACAGCCGTCCCCTTTGGAGAGGAGAACACACTTTACGGACTCAATTCGAGAGGAGCCCGCGTGCACATTGAAGGGCTCGAGAGGAAACCGGAAGATCCCCTTCCAACACCAAAGGGGACCTGACTTACCTGAAGCAACCCCAGCGAGTTCCTGAGGTCCCCGTCGCAACTCGAGAAGCACACCCAGCTTCCCGCCGCAACTCGAGAAACACCCCATAATTATCCCCTCCATGCGAGATGAGGAAATTTGGCGATGCAGCATCTCAAGAGAAATAACACATTCCGTCTGGAAAGGCAAAAAGGTACTTGACACCCTTTATTCGACTCAGAAACTTCCCTCACACAGCCGTCCCCTTTGGAGAGGAGAACACACTTTACGGACTCAATTCGAGAGGAGCCCCTGTGCACATTGAAGGGCTTGAGAGGAAACCGGATGTTCCCCGTCCAACACCAAAGGGGACCTAACTTCACTGAAGCAACCCCAGCGAGTTCCTGAGGTCCCCGTCGAACTCGAGAAGCACCCCCAGGTTCCCGCCGCAACTCGAGAAAAACCCCAAAATTATCCCCTCCATGCCAGATTAGGAAATTTGGCGATGCAGCATCTCAAGAGAAATACCACATTCCCTCTGGAAAGGCAAAAAGGTACTTGACACCCTTTATTAGACTCAGAAAGTTCCCTCACACAGCAGTCCCCCTTGGAGAGGAGACCTCACTTTACGGACTCAATTCGAGAGGAGCCCCTGTGCACATTGAAGGGCTCGAGAGGAAACCGGAAGTTCCCCTTCCACACCACAGGGGACCTGACTTCCCTGAAGCAACCCCAGCGAGTTCCTGAGGTCCCCGTCGCAACTCGAGAAGCACACCCAGCTTCCCGCCGCAACTCGTGAAACACTCCAAAATTATCCCCTCCATGCGAGATGAGGAAAGTTGGCGATGCAGCATCTAAAGATAAATACCACATTCCCTCTCGAAAGGCAAAAAGGTACTTGACACCCTTTATTCGACTCAGAAAGTTCCCTCACACAGCCGTCCCCTTTGGAGAGGAGAACACACTTTACGGACTCAATTCGAGAGGAGCCCCTGAGCACATTGAAGGGCTCGAGAGGAAACCGGAAGTTCCCCTTCCAACACCAAAGGGGACCTGACTTCCATGAAGCAATCCCAGCGAGTTCCTGAGGTCCCCGTCGCAACTCGAGTAGCACCCCCAGCTTCCCGCCGCAACTCGAGAAACACAACAAAATTATCCCCTCCATGCGAGATGAGGAAATTTGGCGATGCAGCATCTCAAGAGAAATACCACATTAACTCTGGAAAGGTAAAAAGGTACTTGACACCCTTTATTCGACTCAGAAAGTTCCCTCACACAGCCGTCCCCTTTGGAGAGGAGAACACACTTTACAAACTCAATTCGAGAGGAGCCCCTGTGCACATTGAAGGGCTCGAGAGGAAACCGGAAGTTCCCCTTCCAACACCAAAGGGGACCTGACTTCCCTGAAGCAACCCAGCTTGTTCCTGAGGTCCCCGTCGCAACTGGAGAAGCACCCCCATCTTCCCACCGCAACTCGAGAAACACCCCAAAATTATCCCCTCCTTGCGAGATGAGGAAATTTGGCGATGCCGCATCTCAAGGGAAATACCACATTCCCTCTGTAAACGCAAAAAGGTACTTGACACCCTTTATTCGACTTAGAAAGTTCCCTCACACAGCCGTCCCCTTTGGAGAGGAGAACACACTTTACGGACTCAATTCGAGAGGAGCCCCTGTGCACATTGAAGGGCTCCAGAGGAAACCGGAAGTTCCCTTCCAACACCAAAGGGGACCTGACTTCCCTGAAGCAACCCCAGCGAGTTTCTGAGGTCCCTGTCGCAACTCGAGAAGCACCCCCAGCTTCCCGCCGCAACTCGAGAAACACCCAAAATTATCCACTCCATGCGAGATGAGGAAATTTGGTGATGCAGCATCTCAAGAGAAATACCTCATTCCCTCTGGAAACGGAAAAAGGTACTTGACACCCTTTATTCGACTCACAAAGTTCCCTCACACAGCCGTCCCCTTTGGAGAGGAGAACACACTTTACGGACTCAATTCGAGAGGAGCCCCTGTGCACATTGAAGGGCTCGAGAGGAAACCGGAAGTTCCCCTTCCTACAACAAAGGGGACCTGACTTCCCTGAAGCAACCCCAGCGAGTTCTTGAGGTCCTCGTCGTAACTCGAGAAGCACCCCCAGCTTCCCGCCGCAACTCGAGAAACACCCCAATATTATCCCCTCCATGCGAGATGAGGAAATTTGGCGATGAAGCATCTCAAGGGAAATACCACATTCCCTCTGGAAACGCAAAAAGGTACTTGACACCGTTTATTCGACTCAAAAATTCCCTCACACAGCCGTCCCCTTTGGAGAGGAGAACACACTTTACGGACTCAATTCGAGAGGAGCCCCTGTGGACATTGAAGTGCTCGAGAGGAAACCGGAAGTTCCCCTTCCAACACCAAAGGGGACCTGACTTCCCGGAACCAACGCCATCCAATTCCTGAGGTCCCCGTCGTCACTCGAGAAGCACCCCCAGTTTCCCGCCGCAATTCGAGAAACACACCAAAATTATCCACTCCATGCGAGATGAGGAAATTTTGCGATGGAGCATCTCAAGTGAAATACCAAATTCCCTCTGGAAAGTCAAAAAGGTACTTGACACCCTTTACTCGACTCAGAAAGTTCCCTCACACAGCCGTCCCCTTTGGAGAGGAGAACACTCGTTACAGACTCAATTCGAGAGGAGCCCCTGTGCACATTGAAGGGCTCGAGAGGAAACCGGAATTTCCCCTTCCAACACCAAAGGGGATCTGACTTCCTTGAAGCAACCCCAGCGAGTTCCTGAGGTCCCCGTCGCAACTCGAGAAGCACCCCCAGCTTCCAGCCGCAATTCGAGAAACACCCCAAAATTATCCCCTCCAAGCGAGATGAGGAAATTTTCGATGCAGCATCTCAAGAGAAATACCACATTCCCACTGGAAAGGCAAAAAGGTACTTGACACCCTTTATTCGACTCAGAAATTTCCCTCACAGAGCCGTCCCCGTTGGAGAGGAGAACAAACTTTACGGACTCAATTCGAGAGGAGCCCCTGTGCACATTAAAGGGCTCGAGAGGAAACCGCACGTTCCCCTTCCAACACCAAAGGGAACCTCACTTCCCTGAAGCAACCCCAGCGAGTTCCTGAGGTCCCCGTTGCAACTCGAGAAGCACCCCCAGCTTCCCGCCGCAACTCGAGAAATAGCCCAAAATTCTCCCCTCCATGCGAAATGAGGAAATTTGGCGATGCTGCATCTCACGAGAAATACAACATTCCCTCTGGAAAGGCAAAAAGTTACTTGACACCCTTTATTCGACTCAGAAAGTTCCCTCACACAGCCGTCCCCTTTGGAGAGGAGAACACACTTTACGGACTCAGTTCGAGAGGAGCCCCTGTGCATATTGAAGGGCTCGAGAGGAAACCGGAAGTTCCCTTCCAACACCAAAGGGGACCTGAGTTCCCTGAAGCAACCCCAGCGAGTGCCTGAGATCACCGTCGCAACTCGAGAAGCACCCCCAGCTTCCCGCCGCAACTCGAGAAACACCCCAAAATTGTCCCCTCCATGCGAGATGAGGAAATTTCCGATACAGCCTCTCAGGAGAAATACCACATTCCCTCTGGAAAGGCATAAAGGTACTTGACCCCTTTATTCGACTCAGAAAGTTCCCTCACACAGCCGTCCCCTTTGGAGTGACAACACACTTTACGGACTCAATTCGAGAGGAGCCCCTGTGCCCATTGAAAGGCTCGAGAGGAAACCGGAAGTTCCCCTTCCAACATCAAGGGGACCTGACTTCCCTGAAGCAACCCCAGCGAGTTCCTGAGGTCGTAGTCACAACTCGAGAAGCACCCCCAGCTTCCCGCCGCAACTCGAGAAAGACCCCAAAATTCTCCCCTCCATGCGAGATGAGGAAATTTGGCGATGCAGCATCTCACGAGAAATACCACATTACCTCTGGAAAGGCAAAAAAGTACTTGACACCCTTTATTCGACTCAGAAAGTTCCCTAACACAGACGTCCCCTTTGGAGAGGAGAACATATTTTACGGACTCAATTCAAGAGGAGCCCCTGTGCACATTGAAGGGCTCGAGAGGAAACCGGAAGTTCCCCTTCCAACACCAAAGGGGACCTGACTTCCCTGAATCAACCCCAGCGAGTGCCTGAGGTCACCGTCGCAACTCGAGAAGCACCCCCAGCTTCCCGCCGCAACTCGAGAAACACCCCAAAATTGTCCCCTCCATGCAAGATGAGGAAATTTCCGAAACAGCCTCTCACGAGAAATACCACATTCCCTCTGGAAAGGCAAAAAGGTAATTGACCCCTTTATTCGACTCAGAAATTTCCCTCACACAGCCGTCCCCTTTGGAGTGAGAACACACTTTACGGACTCAATTCGAGAGGAGCCCCTGTGCACATTGAAAGGTTCGAGAGGAAACCGGAAGTTCCCCTTCCAACACCAAAGGGGACCTGACTTCCCTGAAGCAACCCCAGCAAGATCCTGAGGTCGTAGTCGCAACTCGAGAGGCACCCCCAGCTTCCCGCCGCAACTCGAGAAACACCCCAAAATTCTCCCCTCCATGCGAGATGAGGAAATTTGGCGATGCAGCATCTCACGAGAAATACCACATTCCCTCTGGAAAGGCAAAAAGGTACTTGACACCCTTTTTTCGACTCATAAAGTTCCCTCACACAGACGTCCCCTTTGGAGAGGAGAACACACTTTAAGGACTCAATTCGTGAGGAGCCTCTGTGCACATTGAGGGGCTCGATAGGAAACCGGAAGTTCCCCTTCCAACAAAAAAGGGGACCCGATTTCCCTGAAGCAACCCCAGCGAGTTCAGGCGGTCCCCGTCGCAACTCGAGAAGCACCACCAGCTTCCCGCCGCAACTCGAGAAACACCACAAAATTATCCCCTCCATGAGAGATGTGGAAATTTGGCGATGCAGCATCTCAAGAGAAATACCACATTCCCTCTGGAAAGGCAAAAAGGTACTTGACACCATTTATACGACTCAGAAAGTTCCCTCACACAGCCGTCCCCTTTGGAGAGGAGAACACACTTTACGGACTCAATTCGAGAGGAGCCCCTGTGCACATTGAAGGGCTCGAGAGGAAACCGGAGGTTCCCCTTCCAACACCAAAGGGGAACTGACTTCCCTGAAGCAACCCCAGCGAGTTCCTGACGTCCCCGTCGCAACTCGAGAAGCACCCCCAGCTTCCCGCCGCAACTCGAGAAACACCCCCAAAATTATCCCCTAAATGTGAGATGAGGAAATTTGGCGATGCAGCATCTGCCGAGAAATACCACATTCCCTCTAGAAAGGCAAAAAGGTACTTGACACCCTTTATTCGACTCACAAAGTTCCCTCACACAGCCGTCCCCTTTGGAGAGGAGAACACACTTTACAGACTCAATTCGAGAGGAGCCCCTGTGCACATTGAAGGGCTCCAGAGGAAACCGGAAGTTCCCCTTCCAACACCAAAGGGGAGCTGACTTCCCTGAAGCAACCCCACCGAGTTCCTGAGGTCCCAGTCGCAACTCGAGAAACACCCCCAGCTTCCCACCGCAACTCGAGAAACATCCCAAAATTATCCCCTCCATGTGAGATGAGGAAATTTGGCGATGCAGCATCTCAAGAGAAATACCACATTCCGTCTGGAAAGGCAAAAAGGTACTTGACACCCTTTATTCGACTCAGAAAGTTCCCTCACACAGCCGTCCCCTTTGGAGAAGAGAACACACTTTACGGACTCAAATCGAGAGGAGCCCCCGGGCACATTGATAGGCTCGAGAGGAAACTGGAAGTTCCCCTTCCAACACCAAGGGGACCTGACTTCCCTGAAGCAACCCCAGCGAGTTCCTTAGGTCCCCGTCGCAACTCGAGAAGCACCCCCAGCTTTCCGCCGCAACTAGAGAAACAGCACAAAATTTTCTCCTTCATGAGAGATGAGGAAATTTGGCGATGCAACATGTCACGAAAAATAGCACATTCACTCTGGAAAGGCAAAAAGGTACTTGACACCCTTTATTCGACTCAGAAAGTTCCCTCACACAGCCGTCCCCTTTGGAGAGGAGAACACACTTTATGGACTCAATTCGAGAGGAGCCCCTGTGCACATTGAAGGGCTCGAGAGGAAACCGGAAGTTCCCCTTCCAACACCAAAGGGGACCTGACTTCCCTGAAGCAACCCCAGCGAGCTCCTGAGGTCCCCGTCTCAACTCGAGAAGCACGCCCATCTTCCCTCCGCAACTCAAGAAACACCCCAAAATTCTCCTCTCCATGCGAGATGAGGAAATTTGGCGATGCAGCATCTCACGAGAAATACCACATTCCCTCTGGAAAGGCAAAAAGGTACTTGACACCCTTTATTCGACTCAGAAAGTTCCCTCACACAGCCGTCCCATTTGGAGAGGAGAACACACTTTACGGACTCAATTCGAGAGGAGCCCCTGTGCACATTGAAGGGCTCGAGAGGAAACCGGAATTTCCCGTTCCAACACCAAAGGGGACCTGACTTCCTTCAAGCAACCCCAGCGAGTTCCTGAGGTCCCCGTCGCAACTCGAGAAGCACCCCCAGCTTTCCGCCGCAACTCGAAAAACAGCCCAAAATTGTCCCCTCCATGGGAGATGAGGATATTTCCGATACAGCCTCTCACGAGAAATACCACATTCCCTCTGGAAAGGCAGAAAGGTACTTGACCCCTTTATTCGACTCAGAAAGTTCCCTCACACAGCCGTTATCTTTGCAGAGGAGAACACACTTTACGGACTCAATTCGAGAGGAGCCCCTGTGCCCATTGAAGGGCTGGAGAGGAAACCGCAAGTTCCCCTTCCAACACCAAAGGGGACCTGACTTCCCTGAAGCAACCCAAGCGAGTTCCTGAGGTCCCCGTCGCAACTCGAGAAACAGCCCAAAATTCTCCCCTCCATGCGAGATGAGGAAATTTGGCGATGCAGCATCTCAAGAGAAATACCACATTCACTCTGGAAAGGCAAAAAGGTACTTGACACCCTTTATTCGACTCAGAAAGTTCCCTCACACAGCCGTCCCCTTTGGAGAGGAGAACACACCTTACGGACTCAATTCGAGCGGAGCCCCTGTGCCCATTGAAGGGCTGGAGAGGAAACCAGAAGTTCCACTTCCAACACCAAAGGGGACCTGACTTCCCTGAAGCAACCCCAGCGAGTTCCTGAGGTATCCGTCGCAAATCGAGAAGCACGCCCAGCTTCCCGCCGCAACTCGAGAAACACCCCAAAATTCTCCCCTCCATGCGAGATGAGGAAATTTGGAGATGCAGCATCTCACGAGAAATACCACATTCCCTCTCGAAAGGCAAAAAGGTACTTGACACCCTTTATTCGACTCAGAAAGTTCCCTCACACAGCCGTCCCCTTTGGAGAGGGGAACACACTTTACGGACTCAATTCGAGAGGAGCCACTGTGCACATTGAAGGGCTCGAGAGAAAACCGGAAGTTCCCCTTTCAACAACAAAGGGGACCTGACTTCCCTGAAGCCACCCCAGCGAGTTCCTGACGTCCCCGTCGCAACGCGAGAAGCACCCCTAGTTTCCCGCCGCAACTCGAGAAACAGCCCAAAATTCTCCCCTCCATGCGAAACGAGGAAATTTGGCGATGCAGCATCTCAAGAGAAATACCACATTCCCTCTGGAAAGGCAAAAAGGTACTTGACACCCTTTATTCGACTCAGAAAGTTCCCTCACACAGCCGTCCCCCTTGGAGAGGAGAACACACTTTACGGACTCAATTCGAGAGGAGCCCCTGTGCACATTGAAGGGCTCGAGATGAAACCGGAAGTTCCCCTTCCAACACCAAAGGGGACCTGACTTCCCTGAAGCAACCCCAGCGAGTTCTTGAGATCCCCGTCACAAATCGAGAAGCACCCCCAGCTTCCCCCCGCAACTCGAGAAACAGCACAAAATACTCCCCTCCATGCGAGATGAGGAATTTTGGCGATGCAGCATGTCACGAGAAATACCACATTCCCTGTGGAAAGACAAAAAGGTACTTGACACTCTTTATTTGACTCAGAAAGTTCCCTCACACAGCCGTACCCTTTGGAGAGGAGAACACGCTTTACGGACTCAATTCGAGAGGAGCCCCTGTGAACATTGACGGGCTCGAGAGGAAACCGGAAGTTCCCCTTCCATCAGCAAAGGGGACCTGACTTCCCTGAGGCAACCCCAGCGAATTCCTGAGGTACCCGTCGCAACTCGAGAAGCGCCCCCAGCTTCCCGCCGCAACTCGAGAAACACCCCAAAATTATCCCATCCATGCGAGATGAGGAAATTTTGCTATGCAGCATCTCAGGAGAAAAACCACATTCCCTCTGGAAAGGCAAAAAGGTACTTGACACCCTTTATTCGACTCAGAAAGTTCCCTCACACAGCCGTCCCCTTTGGAGAGGAGAACAAACTTTACGGACTCAATTCGAGAGGAGCCCCTGTGCACATTGAAGGGCTCCAGAGAAAACCGGAAGTTCCCTTCCAACACCAAAGGGGACCTGAATTCCCTGAAGCAACTCCAGCGAGTTCCTGAAGTCCCCGTCGCAACTCGAGAAGCACCCCCATCTTCCCGCCTCAACTCGAGAAACACCCCAAAATTCACCCGTCCATGAGAGATGAGTAAACTTGGCGATGTAGCATCTCAAGAGAAATGCTTCATTCACTTGTAAAGGCAAAAAGGTACTTGACACCCTTTATTCGACTCAGAAAGTTTCCTCACACAACCGTCCCCTTTGGAGAGGAGAACACACTTTACGGACTCAATTCGAGAGGAGCCCCTGTGCACATTGAAGGGCTCGAGAGGAAACCGGAAGTTCCCCTTCAAACACCAAAGGGGACCTGATATCCCTGAAGCAACACCAGCGAGTTCCTGAGGTCCCCGTCGCTACTCGAGAAGCACCCCCAGCTTCCCGCCGCAACTCGAGAAGTACCCCAAAATTATCACCTCCATGCGAAATGAGGAAATTTGGCCATGCAGCATCTCAAGAGAAATACCACATTCCCTCTGGAAATGCAAAAAGGTATTGACACCCTTTATTCGACTCAGATAGTTCCCTCACACAGCCGTCCCCTTTGGAGAGGAGAACACACTTTACGAACTCAATTCGAGAGGAGCCCCTGTGCACATTGAAGGGCTCGAGATGAAACCGGAAGTTCCCCTTCCAACACCAAAGGGGAACTGACTTCCCTGAAGCAACCCCAGCGAGTTCCTGAGGTCCCCGTCGCAACTCGAGAAGCACACACAGCTTCCCGCCGCAACTCGAGAAACAGCCCAAAATTCTCCCCTCCATGCGAGATGAGGAAATTTGGCGATGCAGCATCTCACGAGATATACCACATTCCCTCTGGAAAGTCAAAAAGGTACTTGACACCCTTTATTAGACTCAGAATGTTCCCTCACAAGGCCGTCCTCTTTGGAGAAGAGAACACACTTTACGGACTCAATTCGAGAGGAGCCCCTGTGTACATTGAAGGGCTCGAGAGGAAACCGGAAGTTCCCCTTCCAACATCAAAGGGGACCTGACTTCCCTCAAGCAACCCCATCGAGTTCCTGAGGTCCCCGTCGCAACTCGAGGAGCACCCCCAGCTTCCGGCCGCAACTCGAGAAACAGCCCAAAATTCTCCCCTCCATGCGAGATGAGGAAATTTGGCGATGCAGCATCTCACGAGAAATACCACATTCCCTCTGGAAAGGCAAAAAGGTACTTGACACCCTTTATTCGACTCAGAAAGTTCCCTCACACAGCCGTCCCCTTTGGAGAGGAGAACAAACTTTACGGACTAAATTCGAAGAGCCCCTGTGCACATTGAAGGGCCCGAGAGGAAACCGGAAGTTCCCCTTCCAACATCAAAGGGGACCTGACTTCCCTGAAGCAACCTCAGCGAGTTCCTGAGGTCCCCGTCGCAACTCGAGAAGCAGCTTCATTTTCCCGCCGCAACTCGAGAAACACCCAAAAATTATCACCTTCATGCGAGATGAGGAAATTTGGCGATGCAGCATCTCAAGAGAAATACCACATTCCCTCTGGAAAGGCAAAAAGGTACTTGACACCCTTTATTCGACTCAGAAAGTTTCCTCACACAACCGTCCCCTTTGGAGAGGAGAACACACTTTACGGACTCAATTCGAGAGGAGCCCCTGTGCACATTGAAGGGCTCGAGAGGAAACCGGAAGTTCCCATTCCAACACCAAAGGGGACCTGACTTCCCTGAAGCAACACCAGCGAGTTCCTGAGGTACCCGTCGCTACTCGAGAAGCACCCCCAGCTTCTCGCCGCAACTCGAGAAACACCCCAAAATTATCCCTCCATGCGAGATGAGGAATTTTGGCGATGCAGCATCCAAGAGAAATACCACATTCCCTCTGGAAAGGCAAAAAGTTACTTGACACCCTTTATTCTACTCAGAAATTTCCCTCACACAGCCGTCCCCTTTGGAGAGGAGAACACACTTTACAGACTCAATTCGGGAGGAGCCCCTCTGCCCATTGAAGGGCTCGAGAGGAAACCGGAAATTTCCCTTCGAACACCAAAGGGGACCTGACTTCCCTGAAGCATCCCCAGCGAGTTCCTGAGGTCCCCGTCGCAACTCGAGAAGCACCTTCATCTTCCCGCCGCAACTCGAGAAACACCCCAAAATTATCCCCTCCATGCGAGATGAGGAAATTTGGCGATGCAGCATCTCAAGAGAAATGCCACATTCCCTGTGGAAAGGCAAAAAGGTACTTGACACCCTTTCTTCGACTCAGAAATTTCCCTCCCACATCCGTCCCCTTTGGAGAGGAGAACACACTTTACGGACTGAATTCGAGAGGAGACCCTGTGCACATTGAAGGGCTCGAGAGGAAACCGGAAGTTCCCCTTCCAAAACCAAAGGGGACCTGACTTCCCTGAAGCAACCCCGGCGAGTTCCTGAGGTCTCCGTCGCAACTCGAGAAGCACCCCCAGCTTCCGTTGCAACTCTAGAAACACCCCAAAATTCTCCCCTCCATGCGAGATGAGGAAATTTGGTGATGCAGCATCTCACGAGAAATACCACATTCCCTCTGGAAAGGCAAAAAGGTACTTGACACCCTTTATTCGACTCAGAAAGTTCCCTCACACAGCCGTCCCCTTTGGAGAGGAGAACACACTTTACAGACTCAATTCGGGAGGAGCCCCTCTGCCCATTGAAGGGCTCGAGAGGAAACCGGAATTTTCCCTTCGAACACCAAAGGGGACCTGACTTCCCGGAAGCATCCCCAGCGAGTTCCTGAGGTCCCCATCGCAACTCGAGAAGCACCTTCATTTTCCCGCCGCAATTCGAGAAACACCCCAAAATTATCACCTCCATGCGAGATGAGGAAATTTGGCGATGCAGCATCTCACGAGAAATACCACATTCCCTCTGGAAAGGCAAAAAGGTACTTGACACCCTTTATTCGACTCAGAAAGTTTCCTCACACAGCCGTCCCCTTTGGAGAGGAGAACACAGTTTACGGACTCAATTCGAGAGGAGCCCCTGTGCACATTGAAGGGCTTGAGAGGCAACCGGAAGGTCCCCTTATAACACCAAAGGGGACCTAACTTCCCTGAAGCAACCACAGCGCGTTGCTGAGGTCCCCGTCGCAACTCGAGAAGTACCACCAGCTTCCCGCCGCAACTTGAGAAAGAGCCCAAAATTCTCCCCTCCATGCGAGATGAGGAAATTTGGCGATGCAGCATCTCACGAGAAATACCACATTCCCTCTGGAAAGGCAAAAAGGTACTTGACACCCTTTATTCGACTCAGAAAGTTTCCTCACACAGCCGTCCCCTTTGGAGAGGAGAACACAGTTTACGGACTCAATTCGAGAGGAGCCCCTGTGCACATTGAAGGGCTTGAGAGGCAACCGGAAGGTCCCCTTATAACACCAAAGGGGACCTAACTTCCCTGAAGCAACCACAGCGCGTTGCTGAGGTCCCCGTCGCAACTCGAGAAGTACCACCAGCTTCCCGCCGCAACTTGAGAAACAGCCCAAAATTGTCCCCTCCATGCGAGATGAGGAAATTTCCAATACAGCCTCTCACGAGAAATACGACATTCCCTCTGGAAAGGCAAAAAGGTACTTGATCCCTTTATTCGACTCA
The DNA here is from genome assembly GCF_049115385.1 of Moschus berezovskii. Classification (NCBI taxonomy): domain Eukaryota; kingdom Metazoa; phylum Chordata; class Mammalia; order Artiodactyla; family Moschidae; genus Moschus; species Moschus berezovskii. The sequence goes on from NC_142465.1 coordinate 1,730,332, forward strand.
GAAAGTTCCCTCACACAGCCGTCCCCTTTGGAGTGAGAAAACACTTTACGGACGCAATTCGAGAGGAGCCCCTGTGCACATTGAAAGGCTCGAGAGGAAACCGGAAGTTCCCCTTCCAACACCAAAGGGGACCTGACTTCCCTGAAGCAACCCCAGCGAGTTCCTGAGGTCCCCGTCGCAACTCGAGAAGCACCCCCAGCTTCCCGCCACAACTCCAGAAACACCCCAAAATTCTCCCCTCCTTGCGAGATGAGGAAATTTGGCGATGCAGCATCTCACGAGAAATACCACATTCCCTCTGGAAAGGCAAAAAGGTACTTGACACCCTTTAATCGACTCATAAAGTTCCCTCACACAGTCGTCCCTTTGGAGAGGAGAACACACTTTACGGACTCAATTCGAGAGGAGCCCCTGTGCACATTGAAGGGCTCGAGAGGAAACCGGAAGTTCCCCTTCCAACACCAATGGGGACCTGACTTCCTTGAAGCAACCCCAGCTTCCCGCCGCAACTCGAGAAACGCTCCAAAATTCTCCCCTCCATGCGAGATGAGGAAATTTGGCGATGCAGCATCTCAAGAGAAATACCACATTCCCTCTGGAAAGGCAAAAAGGTACTTGACACCCTATATTCGATTCAGAAAGATCCCTCACACAGCCTTCCCCTTTGGAGAGGAGAACACACTTTACGGACTCAATTCGAGAGGAGCCCCTGTGCACATTGAAGGTCGCAAGGGAAACCGGAAGTTCCCCTTCCAACACCATAGGGGACCTGACTTCCCTGAAGCAACCCCAGCGAGTTCCTGAGGTCCCAGTCCCAACTCGAGAAGCACTCCCAGCTTCCCGCCGCAACTCGAGAAACAACCCAAAATTATACCCTCCATGCGAGATGAGGAAATTTGGCGATGCAGCATCTCAAGAGAAATACCACATTCCCTCTGGAAAGGCAAAAAGGTACTTGACACCCTTTATTCGACTCAGAAAGTTCCCTCAAACAGACGTCCCCTTTGGACAGGAGAACACACTTTCCGGACTCAATTCGAGAGGAGCCCCTGTGCACATTGAAGGGCTCGAGAGGAAACCGGAACTTCCCCTTCCAACACCAAAGGGGACCTGACTTCCCTGAAGCAACCCCAGCGAGTTCATGAGGCCCCCGTCGCAACTCGAGAAGCACCCCCAGCTTCCCGCCGCTACTCGAGAAACACCCCAAAATAATCCCCTCCATGCGAGATGAGTAAATTTGGTGATGCAACATCTCAAGAGAAATACCACATTTCCTCTGGAAAGGCAAAAAGGTACTTGACACCCTTTATTCGACTCAGAAAGTTCCCTCACACAGCCGTCCCCTTTGAGAGGAGAACACACTTTACGGACTCAATTCGAGAGGAGCCCCTGTGCACATTGAAGGCCTCGAGAGGAAACCGGAAGTTCTCCTTCCAACACCAAAGGGGACCTGACTTCCCTGAAGCAACCCCAGCGAGTTCCTGAGGTCCCTGTCGCAACTCGAGAAGCACCCCCAGCTTCCCGCCGCAACTCGAGAAACATCCCAATATTATCCCCTCCATGCGAGATGAGGAAATTTGAAGATGCAGCATCTCAAGAGAAATACCACATTCCCTCTGGAAAGGCAAAAAGGTACTTGACACCCTTTATTCGACTCAGAAAGTTCCCTCACACAGCCGTCCCCTTTGGAGAGGAGAACACACTTTGCGGACTCAATTCCAGAGGAGCCCCTGTGCACATTGAAGGGCTCGAGAGGAAACCGGAAGTTCCCCTTCCAACACCGAAGGGGACCTGACTTCCCTGAAGCAACACCAGCGAGTTCCTTTGGTCCCCGTCGTAACTCGAGAAGCACTTCCACCTTCCGGCCGAAACTCGAGAAACACAGGAAAATTATCCCCTACATGCGAGATGAGGAAATTTGGCGATGCAGCATCTCACGAGAAATACCACATTCCGTCTGGAAAGGCAAAAAGATACTTGACACCCTTTATTCGACTCAGAAAGTTCCCTCACACAGCCGTCCCCTTTGAAGATCAGAACACACTTTACGGACTCAATTCGAGAGGAGCCCCTGTGCACATTGAAGGGCTCGAGAGGAAACCGGAAGTTCCCCTTCCAAGACCGAAGGGGACCTGACTTCCCTGAAGCAACCCCAGCGAGTTCCTGAGGTCCCCATCGCAACTCGAGAAGCACACCCTGCATCCTGCCGCAACTCGAGAAACACCCCAAAATTCTCCCCTCCTTGAGAGATGAGGAAATTTGGCGATCCAGCATCTCACGAGAAATACAACATTCCATCTGGAAAGGCAAAAAGGTACTTGACACCCTTTATTCGACTCAGAAAGTTCCCTCAAACATCCGTCCCCTTTGGAGAGGAGAACACACTTTATGGACTCAATTCGAGAGGAGCCCCTGTGCACATTGAAGGGCTCGAGATGAAACCCGAAGTTCCCCTTCCAACATCAAAGGGGACCTGACTTCCCTGAAGCAACCCCAGCGAGTTCTTGAGATCCCCGTCGCAAATCGAGAAGCACCCCCAGCTTCCCCCCGCAACTCGAGAAATAGCACAAAATACTCCCCTCCATGAGAGATGAGGAATTTTGGCGATGCAGCATGTCACGAGAAATACCACATTCCCTGTGGAAAGACAAAAAGGTACTTGACACTCTTTATTTGACTCAGAAAGTTCCCTCACACAGCCGTACCCTTTGGAGAGGAGAACACGCTTTACGGACTCAATTCGAGAGGAGCCCCTGTGCACATTGACGGGCTCGAGAGGAAACCGGAAGTTCCCCTTCCATCACCAAAGGGGACCTGACTTCACTGAGGCAACCCCAGCGAATTCCTGAGGTACCCGTCGCAACTCGAGAAGCGCCCCCAGCTTCCCGCCGCAACTCGAGAAACACCCCAAAATTATCCCATCCTTGCGAGATGAGGAAATTTTGCTATGCAGTATCTCAGGAGAAAAACCACATTCCCTCTGGAAAGGCAAAAAGGTACTTGACACCCTTTATTCGACTCAGAAAGTTCCCTCACACAGCCGTCCCCTTTGGAGAGGAGAACAAACTTTACGGACTCAATTCGAGAGGAGCCCCTGTGCACATTGAAGGGCTCCAGAGAAAACCGGAAGTTCCCCTTCCAACACCAAAGGGGACCTGAATTCCCTGAAGCAACTCCAGCGAGTTCCTGAAGTCCCCGTCGCAACTCGAGAAGCACCCCCATCTTCCCGCCGCAACTCGAGAAACACCCCAAAATTCACCCCTCCATGAGAGATGAGTAAACTTGGCGATGTAGCATCTCAAGAGAAATGCTTCATTCACTTGTAAAGGCAAAAAGGTACTTGACACCCTTTATTCGACTCAGAAAGTTTCCTCACACAACCGTCCCCTTTGGAGAGGAGAACACACTTTACGGACTCAATTCGAGAGGAGCCCCTGTGCACATTGAAGGGCTCGAGAGGAAACCGGAAGTTCCCCTTCAAACACCAAAGGGGACCTGATATCCCTGAAGCAACACCAGCGAGTTCCTGAGGTCCCCGTCGCTACTCGAGAAGCACCCCCAGCTTCCCGCCGCAACTCGAGAAGTACCCCAAAATTATCACCTCCATGCGAAATGAGGAAATTTGGCCATGCAGCATCTCAAGAGAAATACCACATTCCCTCTGGAAATGCAAAAAGGTATTGACACCCTTTATTCGACTCAGATAGTTCCCTCACACAGCCGTCCCCTTTGGAGAGGAGAACACCCTTTACGAACTCAATTCGAGAGGAGCCCCTGTGCACATTGAAGGGCTCGAGATGAAACCGGAAGTTCCCCTTCCAACACCAAAGGGGAACTGACTTCCCTGAAGCAACCCCAGCGAGTTCCTGAGGTCCCCGTCGCAACTCGAGAAGCACACACAGCTTCCCGCCGCAACTCGAGAAACAGCCCAAAATTCTCCCCTCCATGCGAGATGAGGAAATTTGGCGATGCAGCATCTCACGACATATACCACATTCCCTCTGGAAAGTCAAAAAGGTACTTGACACCCTTTATTAGACTCAGAATGTTCCCTCACAAGGCCGTCCTCTTTGGAGAAGAGAACACACTTTACGGACTCAATTCGAGAGGAGCCCCTGTGTACATTGAAGGGCTCGAGAGGAAACCGGAAGTTCCCCTTCCAACATCAAAGGGGACCTGACTTCCCTCAAGCAACCCCATCGAGTTCCTGAGGTCCCCGTCGCAACTCGAGGAGCACCCCCAGCTTCCGGCCGCAACTCGAGAAACAGCCCAAAATTCTCCCCTCCATGCGAGATGAGGAAATTTGGCGATGCAGCATCTCACGAGAAATACCACATTCCCTCTGGAAAGGCAAAAAGGTACTTGACACCCTTTATTCGACTCAGAAAGTTCCCTCACACAGCCATCCCCTTTGGAGAGGAGAACAAACTTTACGGACTAAATTCGAAGAGCCCCTGTGCACATTGAAGGGCCCGAGAGGAAACCGGAAGTTCCCCTTCCAACATCAAAGGGGACCTGACTTCCCTGAAGCAACCTCAGCGAGTTCCTGAGGTCCCCGTCGCAACTCGAGAAGCAGCTTCATTTTCCCGCCGCAACTCGAGAAACACCCCAAAATTATCACCTTCATGCGAGATGAGGAAATTTGGCGATGCAGCATCTCAAGAGAAATACCACATTCCCTCTGGAAAGGCAAAAAGGTACTTGACACCCTTTATTCGACTCAGAAAGTTTCCTCACACAACCGTCCCCTTTGGAGAGGAGAACACACTTTACGGACTCAATTCGAGAGGAGCCCCTGTGCACATTGAAGGGCTCGAGAGGAAACCGGAAGTTCCCATTCCAACACCAAAGGGGACCTGACTTCCCTGAAGCAACACCAGCGAGTTCCTGAGGTCCCCGTCGCTACTCGAGAAGCACCCCCAGCTTCTCGCCGCAACTCGAGAAACACCCCAAAATTATCCCTCCATGCGAGATGAGGAATTTTGGCGATGCAGCATCTCAAGAGAAATACCACATTCCCTCTGGAAAGGCAAAAAGTTACTTGACACCCTTTATTCTACTCAGAAATTTCCCTCACACAGCCGTCCCCTTTGGAGAGGAGAACACACTTTACAGACTCAATTCGGGAGGAGCCCCTCTGCCCATTGAAGGGCTCGAGAGGAAACCGGAAATTTCCCTTCGAACACCAAAGGGGACCTGACTTCCCTGAAGCATCCCCAGCGAGTTCCTGAGGTCCCCGTCGCAACTCGAGAAGCACCTTCATCTTCCCGCCGCAACTCGAGAAACACCCCAAAATTATCCCCTCCATGCGAGATGAGGAAATTTGGCGATGCAGCATCTCAAGAGAAATGCCACATTCCCTGTGGAAAGGCAAAAAGGTACTTGACACCCTTTCTTCGACTCAGAAATTTCCCTCCCACATCCGTCCCCTTTGGAGAGGAGAACACACTTTACGGACTCAATTCGAGAGGAGACCCTGTGCACATTGAAGGGCTCGAGAGGAAACCGGAAGTTCCCCTTCCAAAACCAAAGGGGACCTGACTTCCCTGAAGCAACCCCGGCGAGTTCCTGAGGTCTCCGTCGCAACTCGAGAAGCACCCCCAGCTTCCGTTGCAACTCTAGAAACACCCCAAAATTATCCCCTCCATGCGAGATGAGGAAATTTATAGATGCAGCATCTCACGAGAAATACCACATTCCCTCTGGAAAGGCAAAAAGGTACTTGACACCCTTTATTCGACTCAGAAAGTTCCCTCACACAGCCGTCCCCTTTGGAGAGGAGAACACAGTTTACGGACTCAATTCGAGAGGAGCCCCTGTGCACATTGAAGGGCTCCAGAGGAAACCGGAAGGTCCCCTTATAACACCAAAGGGGACCTAACTTCCCTGAAGCAACCACAGCGAGTTGCTGAGGTCCCCGTCGCAACTCGAGAAGTACCACCAGCTTCCCGCCGCAACTTGAGAAAGAGCCCAAAATTCTCCCCTCCATGCGAGATGAGGAAATTTGGCGATGCAGCATCTCACGAGAAATACCACATTCCCTCTGGAAAGGCAAAAAGGTACTTGACACCCTTTATTCGACTCAGAAAGTTCCCTCACACAGCCGTCCCCTTTGGAGAGGAGAACACACTTTACCGACTCAATTCGAGAGGAGCCCCTGTGCACATTGAAGGGCTCGAGAGGAAACCGGAAGTTCCCCTTCCAACACCAAAGGGTACCTGACTTCCCTGAAACAACCCCAGCGAGTTACTGAGGTCACCGTCCCAACTCGAGAAGCACCCCCAGCTTCCCGCCGCAATTCGAGAAACAGCCCAAAATTGTCCCCTCCATGCGAGATCAGGAAATTTCCAATACAGCCTCTCACGAGTAATACGACATTCCCTCTGGAAAGGCAAAAAGGTACTTGACCCCTTTATTCGACTCAGAAAGTTCCCTCACACAGCCGTCCCCTTTGGAGTGAGAAAACACTTTACGGACTCAATTCGAGAGGAGACCCTGTGCACATTGAAAGGCTCGAAAGGAAACCGGAAGTTCCCCTTCCAGCACCAAAGGGGACCCTACTTCCCTGAAGCAACCCCAGCGAGTTCCTGAGGTCCCCGTCGCAACTCGAGAAGCACCCCCAGCTTCCCGCCGCAACTCGAGAAACAGCACAAAATTCTCCCCTACATGCGAGATGAGGAAATTTGGCGATGCAGCATCTCACGAGATATACCACATTCACTCTGGAAAGTCAAAAAGGTACTTGACACCCTTTATTAGACTCAGCATGTTCCCTCACAAGTCTGTCCCCTTTGTAGAGGAGAACACACTTTATGGACCCAATTCGAGAGGAGCCCCTGTGCACATTGAAGGTCTCCAGAGGAAAACGGAAGTTCCACTTCCAAACCAAAGGGGACCTGACTTCCCTGAAGAAACCCCTGCGAGTTAATGAGGTCACCATCGCAACTCGAGAAGCACCCCCAGCTTCCCGCCGCAACTCGAGAAACAGCCCAAATTTCTCCCCTCCATGCGAGATGAGGAAATTTGGCGATGCAGCATCTCAAGAGAAATACAACATTCCCTCTGGAAAGGCAAAAAGGTACTTGACACCCTTTATTCGACTCAGAAAATTTCCTCACACAACCGTCCCCTTTGGAGAGGTGAACACACTTTACGGACTCAATTCGAGAGGAGCCCCTGTGTACATTGAAGGGCTCGAGAGGAAACAGGAAATTCCCCTTAGAACACCAAAGGGGACCTGACTTCCCTGAAGCAACCCCAGCGAGTTCCTGAGGTCCCCGTCACAACTCGAGAAGCACCCCCAGCTTCCCGCCGCAACTCGAGAAACACCCCAAAATTATCCCCTCAATGCGAGATGAGGAAATTTGGCGATGCAGCATCTCAAGAGAAATACCACATTCCCTCTGGAAAGGCAAAAAGTTACTTGACACCCTTTATTCGACTCAGAACGTTCCCTCACACAGCCGTCCCCTTTGGAGAGGAGAACACATTTTACAGACTCAATTCGGGAGGAGCCCCTCTGCCCATTGAAGGGCTCGAGAGGAAACCGGAATTTTCCCTTCCAACACCAAAGGGGACCTGACTTCCCGGAAGCATCCCCAGCGAGTTCCTGAGGTCCCCATCGCAACTCGAGAAGCACCTTCATTTTTCCCGCCGCAATTCGAGAAACACCCCAAAATTATCACCTCCATGCGAGATGAGGAAATTTGGCGATGCAGCATCTCACGAGAAATACCACATTCCCTCTGGAAAGGCAAAAAGGTACTTGACACCCTTTATTCGACTCAGAAAGTTCCCTCACACAGCCGTCCCCTTTGGAGAGGAGAACACACTTTACCGACTCAATTCGAGAGGAGCCCCTGTGCACATTGAAGGGCTCGAGAGGAAACCGGAAGTTCCCCTTCCAACACCAAAGGGTAACTGACTTCCCTGAAACAACCCCAGCGAGTTACTGAGGTCACCGTCGCAACTCGAGAAGCACCCCCAGCTTCCCGCCGCAATTCGAGAAACAGCCCAAAATTGTCCCCTCCATGCGAGATGAGGAAATTTCCAATACAGCCTCTCACGAGAAATACGACATTCCCTCTGGAAAGGCAAAAAGGTACTTGACCCCTTTATTCGACTCAGAAAGTTCCCTCACACAGCCGTCCCCTTTGGAGTGAGAAAACACTTTACGGACTCAATTCGAGAGGAGCCCCTGTGCACATTGAAAGGCTCGAAAGGAAACAGGAAGTTCCCCTTCCAGCACCAAAGGGGACCTGACTTCCCTGAAGCAACCCCAGCGAGTCCCTGAGGTCCCCGTCGCAACTCGAGAAGCACCCCCAGCTTCCCGCCGCAACTCGAGAAACAGCACAAAATTCTCCCCTACATGCGAGATGAGGAAATTTGGCGATGCAGCATCTCACGAGATATACCACATTCACTCTGGAAAGTCAAAAAGGTACTTGACACCCTTCATTAGACTCAGCATGTTCCCTCACAAGTCTGTCCCCTTTGTAGAGGAGAACACACTTTATGGACCCAATTCGAGAGGAGCCCCTGTGCACATTGAAGGTCTCCAGAGGAAAACGGAAGTTCCACTTCCAACACCAAAGGGGACCTGACTTCCCTGAAGAAACCCCAGCGAGTTAATGAGGTCACCATCGCAACTCGAGAAGCACCCCCAGCTTCCCGCCGCAACTCGAGAAACAGCCCAAATTTCTCCCCTCCATGCGAGATGAGGAAATTTGGCGATGCAGCATCTCAAGAGAAATACAACATTCCCTCTGGAAAGGCAAAAAGGTACTTGACACCCTTTATTCGACTCAGAAAATTTCCTCACACAACCGTCCCCTTTGGAGAGGTGAACACACTTTACGGACTCAATTCGAGAGGAGCCCCTGTGTACATTGAAGGGCTCGAGAGGAAACAGGAAATTCCCCTTAGAACACCAAAGGGGACCTGACTTCCCTGAAGCAACCCCAGCGAGTTCCTGAGGTCCCCGTCACAACTCGAGAAGCACCCCCAGCTTCCCGCCGCAACTCGAGAAACACCCCAAAATTATCCCCTCAATGCGAGATGAGGAAATTTGGCGATGCAGCATCTCAAGAGAAATACCACATTCCCTCTGGAAAGGCAAAAAGTTACTTGACACCCTTTATTCGACTCAGAACGTTCCCTCACACAGCCGTCCCCTTTGGAGAGGAGAACACATTTTACAGACTCAATTCGGGAGGAGCCCCTCTGCCCATTGAAGGGCTCGAGAGTAAACCGGAATTTTCCCTTCCAACACCAAAGGGGACCTGACTTCCCGGAAGCATCCCCAGCGAGTTCCTGAGGTCCCCATCGCAACTCGAGAAGCACATTCATTTTCCCGCCGCAATTCGAGAAACACCCCAAAATTATCACCTCCATGCGAGATGAGGAAATTTGGCGATGCAGCATCTCACGAGAAATACCACATTCCCTCTGGAAAGGCAAAAAGGTACTTGACACCCTTTATTCGACTCAGAAAGTTTCCTCACACAGCCGTCCCCTTTGGAGAGGAGAACACAGTTTACGGACTCAATTCGAGAGGAGCCCCTGTGCACATTGAAGGGCTTGAGAGGCAACCGGAAGGTCCCCTTATAACACCAAAGGGGACCTAACTTCCCTGAAGCAACCACAGCGCGTTGCTGAGGTCCCCGTCGCAACTCGAGAAGTACCACCAGCTTCCCGCCGCAACTTGAGAAAGAGCCCAAAATTCTCCCCTCCATGCGAGATGAGGAAATTTGGCGATGCAGCATCTCACGAGAAATACCACATTCCCTCTGGAAAGGCAAAAAGGTACTTGACACCCTTTATTCGACTCAGAAAGTTCCCTCACACAGCCGTCCCCTTTGGAGAGGAGAACACACTTTACCGACTCAATTCGAGAGGAGCCCCTGTGCACATTGAAGGGCTCGAGAGGAAACCGGAAGTTCCCCTTCCAACACCAAAGGAGACCTGACTTCCCTGAAACAACCCCAGCGAGTTACTGAGGTCACCGTCGCAACTCGAGAAGCACCCCCAGCTTCCCGCCGCAATTCGAGAAAAGGCCAAAATTGTCCCCTCCATGCGAGATGAGGAAATTTCCAATACAGCCTCTCACGAGAAATACGACATTCCCTCTGGAAAGGCAAAAAGGTACTTGATCCCTTTATTCGACTCAGAAAGTTCCCTCACACAGCCGTCCCCTTTGGAGTGAGAAAACACTTTACGGACTCAATTCGAGAGGAGCCCCTGTGCACATTGAAAGGCTCGAGAGGAAACCGGAAGTTCCCCTTCCAACACCAAAGGGGACCTGACTTCCCTGAAGCAACCCCAGCGAGTTCCTGAGGTCCCCGTCGCAACTCGAGAAGCACCCCCAGCTTCCAGCCACAACTCCAGAAACACCCCAAAATTCTCCCCTCCTTGCGAGATGAGGAAATTTGGCGATGCAGCATCTCACGAGAAATACCACATTCCCTCTGGAAAGGCAAAAAGTTACTTGACACCCTTTAATCGACTCATAAAGTTCCCTCACACAGTCGTCCCTTTGGAGAGGAGAACACACTTTACGGACTCAATTCGAGAGGAGCCCCTGTGCACATTGAAGGGCTCGAGAGGAAACCGGAAGTTCCCCTTCCAACACCAATGGGGACCTGACTTCCTTGAAGCAACCCCAGCTTCCCGCCGCAACTCGAGAAACGCCCCAAAATTCTCCCCTCCATGCGAGATGAGGAAATTTGGCGATGCAGCATCTCAAGAGAAATACCACATTCCCTCTGGAAAGGCAAAAAGGTACTTGACACCCTATATTTGATTCAGAAAGATCCCTCACACAGCCTTCCCCTTTGGAGAGGAGAACACACTTTACGGACTCAATTCGAGAGGAGCCCCTGTGCACATTGAAGGTCGCAAGGGAAACCGGAAGTTCCCCTTCCAACACCATAGGGGACCTGACTTCCCTGAAGCAACCCCAGCGAGTTCCTGAGGTCCCAGTCCCAACTCGAGAAGCACTCCCAGCTTCCCGCCGCAACTCGAGAAACACCCCAAAATTATCCCCTCCATGCGAGATGAGGAAATTTGGTGATGCAACATCTCAAGAGAAATACCACATTCCCTCTGGAAAGGCAAAAAGGTACTTGACACCCTTTATTCGACTCAGAAAGTTCCCTCAAACAGACGTCCCCTTTGGACAGGAGAACACACTTTCCGGACTCAATTCGAGAGGAGCCCCTGTGCACATTGAAGGGCTCGAGAGGAAACCGGAACTTCCCCTTCCAACACCAAAGGGGACCTGACTTCCCTGAAGCAACCCCAGCGAGTTCATGAGGCCCCCGTCGCAACTCGAGAAGCACCCCCAGCTTCCCGCCGCTACTCGAGAAACACCCCAAAATAATCCCCTCCATGCGAGATGAGGAAATTTGGTGATGCAACATCTCAAGAGAAATACCACATTCCCTCTGGAAAGGCAAAAAGGTACTTGACACCCTTTATTCGACTCAGAAAGTTCCCTCACACAGCCGTCCCCTTTGAGAGGAGAACACACTTTACGGACTCAATTCGAGAGGAGCCCCTGTGCACATTGAAGGCCTCGAGAGGAAACCGGAAGTTCTCCTTCCAACACCAAAGGGGACCTGACTTCCCTGAAGCAACCCCAGCGAGTTCCTGAGGTCCCTGTCGCAACTCGAGAAGCACCCCCAGCTTCCCGCCGCAACTCGAGAAACATCCCAATATTATCCCCTCCATGCGAGATGAGGAAATTTGAAGATGCAGCATCTCAAGAGAAATACCACATTCCCTCTGGAAAGGCAAAAAGGTACTTGACACCCTTTATTCGACTCAGAAAGTTCCCTCACACAGCCGTCCCCTTTGGAGAGGAGAACACACTTTACGGACTCAATTCGAGAGGAGCCCCTGTGCACATTGAAAGGCGCGAGGGAAACCGGAAGTTCCCCTTCCAACACCAAATGGGACCTGACTTCCCTGAAGCAACCCCAGCGAGTTCCTGAGGTCCCCGTCGCAACTCGAGAAGACCCCCAGCTTCCCGCCGCAACTCCAGAAACACCTCAAAATTCTCCCCTCCTTGCGAGATGAGGAAATTTGGCGATGCAGCATCTCACGAGAAATACCACATTCCCTCTGGAAAGGAAAAAAGGTACTTGACACCCTTTCTTCGACTCAGAAAGTTCCTTCACACAGCCGTCCCCTTTGGAGAGTAGAACACACTTTACGGACTCAATTCGAGAGGAGCCCATGTGCACATTGAAGGGCTCGAGAGGAAACCGGAAGTTCCCCTTCCAACACCAAAAGGGAACTGACTTCCCTGAAGCAACCCCAGCGAGTTTCTGAGGTCCCCGTCGCAACTCGAGAAGAACCCCCAGCTTCCGTCCGCAACTCGAGAAACAGCGCAAAATTCTCCCCTCCATGCGAGATGAGAAAATTTGGCGATGCAGCATCTCACGAGAAATACCACATTCCCTCTGGAAAAGCAAAAAGTTACTTGACACCCTTTAATCAACTCATAAAGTTCCCTGACACAGTCGTCCCTTTGGAGAGGAGAACACACTTTACGGACTCAATTCGAGAGGAGCCCCTGTGCACATTGAAGGGCTCGAGAGGAAACCGGAAGTTCCCCTTCCAACAACAAAGGGGACCTGACTTCCTTGAAGCAACCCCAGCTTCCCGCCGAAACTCGAGAAACACCCCAAAATTCTCCGCTCCATGCGAGATGAGGAAATTTGGCGATGCAGCATCTTAAGAGAAATACTACATTTCCTCTGGAAAGGCAAAAAGGTACTTGACACCCTATATTCGATTCAGAAAGATCCCTCACACAGCCTTCCCCTTTGGAGAGGAGAACACACTTTACGGACTCAATTCGAGAGGAGCCCCTGTGCACATTGAAGGGCTCGGGAGGAAACCGGAACTTCCCCTTCCAACACCAAAGGGTACCTGATTTCCCTGAAGCAACTCCAGCGAGTTCCTGAGTTCCCCGTCGCAACTCGAGAAGCACCCCCATCTTCCCGCCGCAACTCGAGAAACACACCAAAATTCTCCCCTCCATGCGAGACGAGGAAATTTGGCGATGCAGCTTCTCACGAGAAATACCACATTCCCTCTGGAAAGGCAAAAAGGTACTTGACACCCTTTATTCGACTCAGAAAGTTCCCTCACACAGCCGTCCCTCTTAGAGAGGCGAACACACTTAACAAACTCAATTCGAGAGGAGCCCCTGTGAACATTGAAGGGCTCGAGAGGAAACCGGAAGTTCCCCTTCCAAAACCAAAGGGGACCTGACTTCCCTGAAGAAACCCCAGCGAGTTCTTGAGGTCCCCGTCGCAACTCGAGAAACACCCCCAGCTTCCCGCCGAAACTCGAGAAACACCACAAAATTCTCCCCTCAATGAGAGATGAGGAAATTTGGCGATGTAGCATCTCAAGAGAAATACCACATTCCCTCTGGAAAGGCAAAAAGCTACTTGACACCCTTTATTCGACTTAGAAAGTTCCCTCACACAGCCGTCCCCTTTGGAGAGGAGAACACACTTTACGGACTCAATTCGAGAGGAGCCCCTGTGCACATTGAAGGGCTCGAGAGGAAACCGGAAGTTCCCCTTCCAACACCAAAGGGGATCTGACTTCCCTGAAACAACCCCAGCGAGTGCCTGAGGTCACCGTCGCAACTCGAGAAGCACCCCCAGCTTCCCGCCGCAACTCGAGGGACAGCCCAAAATTGTCCCCTCCATGCGAGATGAGGAAATTTCCAATACAGCCTCTCACGAGAAATACGACATTCCCTCTGGAAAGGCAAAAAGGTACTTGACCCCTTTATTCGACTCAGAAAGTTCCCTCACACAGCCGTCCCCTTTGGAGTGAGAACACACTTTACGGACTCAATTCGAGAGGAGCCCCTGTGCCCATTGAAAGGCTCGAGAGGAAACCGGAAGTTCCCCTTCCAACATCAAAGGGGACCTGACTTCCCTGAAGCAACCCCAGCGAGTTCCTGAGGTCGTAGTCGCAACTCGAGAAGCACCCCCAGCTTCCCGCCGCAACTCGAGAAACACCCCAAAATTCTCCCCTCCAAGCGAGATGAGGAAATTTGGCGATGCAGCATCTCACGAGAAATACCACATTCCCTCTGGAAAGGCAAAAAAGTACTTGACACCCTTTATTCGACTCAGAAAGTTCCCTCACACAGCCGTCCCCTTTGGAGAGGAGAACATACTTTACGGACTCAATTGGAGAGAAGCCCCAGTGCACATTGAAGTGCTCGAGAGGAAACCGGAATTTCCCCTTCCAACACCAAAGGGAACCTGACTTTCCTGAAGCAACCCCAGCCAGTGCCTGAGGTCACCGTCGCAACTCGAGAAGCACCTCCAGCTTCCCGCCGCAACTCGAGAAACACCCGAAAATTCTCCCCTCCATGCGAGATGAGGAAATTTGTCGATGCAGCATCTCACGAGAAATACCACTTTCCCTCTGGAAAGGCAAAAAGGTACTTGACACCCTTTATTCGACTCAGAAAGGTCCCTCACACAGCCGTCCCCTTTGGAGAGGAAAATACCCTTTACGGACTCAATTCGAGAGGAGCCCCTGTGCACATTGAAGGGCTCGAGAGGAAACCGGAAGTTCCCCTTCAACACAAAAGGGGACCTGACTTCCCTGAAGCAACCCCAGCTTCCCGCCGCAACTCGAAGAACACCCCAAAATTCTCCCCTGCATGCGAGATGAGGAAATTAGGCGATGCAGCATCTCACGAGAAATACCACATTCCCTCTGGAAATGCAAAAAGGTACTTGACACCCTTTATTCGATTCTGAAAGTTCCCTCACACAGCCGTCCCCTTTGGAGAGGAGAACACACTTTACGGACTCAATTCGAGTGGAGCCCCTGTGAACATTGAAGGGCTCGAGAGGATACCGGAAGTTCCCCTTCCAACAACAAAGGGGAACTGACTTCCCTGAAGCAACCCCAGCGAGTTCCTGAGGTCCCCGTCGCAACTCGAGAAGCACCCCCAGCTTCCCGCCGCAACTCGAGAAACACCCCAAAATTCTCCCCTCCATGCGAGATGACGAAATTTGGCGATGCAGCATCTCACGAGAAATACCACATTCCCTCTGGAAAGGCAAAAAGGTACTTGACACCCTTTATTCGATTCATAATGTTCGCTCACACACCCTTCCCCTTTGGAGAGGAGAACACACTTTACGGACTCAATTCGAGAGGTGCCCCTGTGCACATTGAAGGGCTGGAGAGGAAACCGGAAGTTCCCCTTCCAACACCAAAGGGGACCTGACTTCCCTGAAGCAACCCCAGCGAGTTCCTGAGGTCCCCGTCGCAACTCGAGAAGCACCCCCAGCGTCCCGCCGCAACTCGAGAAACAGCCTAAAATTCTCCCCTCCATGCGAGATGAGGAAATTTGGCGATGCAGCATCTCACGAGAAATACCACATTCCCTCTGGAAAGGAAAAAAGGTACTTGAAACCCTTTATTCGACTCAGAATGTTCCCTCACACAGCCGTCCCCTTTGGAGAGGAGAACACACTTTACGGACTCAATTCAAGAGGAGCCCCCGTGCACATTGAAGGGCTCGAGAGGAAACCGGAAGTTCCCCTTCCAACACCAAAGGGGACCTGACTTCCCTGAAGCAACACCAGCGAGTTCCTGAGGTCCCCGTCGCAACTCGAGAAGCACCCCTAGCTTCCCGCCGCAACTCGAGAAACACCCTAAAATTCTCCCCTCCATGCGAGATGAGGAAATTTGGCGATGCAGCATCTCACGAGAAATATCACATTCCCTCTAGAAAGGCAAAAAGGTACTTGACACCCTTTATTCGACTCAGAATGTTCCCTCACACGGCCGTCCCCTTTGGAGTGAGAAAACACTTTACGGACTCAATTCGAGAGAAGCCCCTGTGCACATTGAAGGGCTTGAGAGGAAACCGGAAGTTCCCCTTCCAACACCAAAGGGGACCTGACTTCCCTGAAGCAACCCCAGCGAGTTCCTGACGTCCCCGTCGCAACTCGAGAAGCACCCCCAGCTTCCCGCCGCCACTCGAGAAACAGCCGAAAATTCTCCCCTCCATGCGAGATGAGGAAATTTGGCGATGCAGCATCTCAAGAGAAATACCACATTCCCTCTGGAAAGGCAAAAAGATACTTGACACACTTTATTCGACTCAAAAGTTCCCTCACACAAACGTCCCCTTTGGAGAGGAGAACACACTTTACGGACTCAATTCGAGAGGAGTCCCTGTGCACATTGAAGGGCTCGAGAGGATACCGGAAGTTCCCCTTCCAACACCAAAGGGGACCTGACTTCCCTCAAGCAACCCCAGCGAGTTCCTGAGGTCCCCGTCGCAACTCGAGAAGCACCCCCAGCTTCCCGCCGCAACTCGAGAAACACTACAAAATTATCCCATCCATGCGAGATGAGGAAATTTGGCGATGCAGCTTCTCACGAGAAATACCACATTCCCTCTGGAAAGGCAAAAAGGTACTTGAGACCCTTTATGCGACTCAGAAAGTTCCCTCACACGGCCGTCCCCTTTGGAGAGGAGAACACACTTTACGGAAACAATTCGAGAGGAGCCCCTGTGCACATTGAAGGGCTCGAGAGGATACCGGAAATTCCCCTTCTAACACCAAAGGGGACCTGACTTCCCTGAAGCAACCCCAGCGAGTTCCTGAGGTCCCCGTCGCAACTCGAGAAGCACCCCCAGCTTCCCGCCGCAACTCGAGAAACAGCCCAAAATTCTCCCCCTCATGCGAGATGAGGAAATTTTTCGATGCAGCATCTCAAGAGAAATACCACATTCCCTCTGGAAAGGCCTAAAGGTACTTGATACCCTTTATTCGACTCAGAAAGTTCCCTCACACTGCCGTCGCCTTTGGAGAGGAGAACACACTTTACGGACTCAATTCGAGAGGAGCCCCTGTGCACATTGAAGGGCTCGAGAGGAAACCGGAAGTTCCCCTTCCAACACCAAGGGGGACCTGACTTTCCTGAAGCAACCCCAGCGAGTTCCTGAGGTCCCCATCGCTACTCGAGAAGCACCCCCAGCTTCCCGCCCAAACTCGAAAAACACCCCAAAATTATCCCCTCCTTGCAAGATGAGGGAATTTGGCGATGCAGCATCTCAAGACAAATAACACATTCCCTCTGGAAAGGCAAAAATGTACTTGACACCCTTTATTCGACTGAGAAAGTTCCGTCACATAGCCGTCCCCTTTGGAGTGGAGAACACACTTTACGGACTCAATTCGTGAGGAGCACCTGTGCACACTGAAGGGCTCGAGAGGAAACCGGAAGTTCCCCTTCCAACACCAAAGGGGACCTGACTTCCCTGAAGCAACCCCAGCGATTTCCTGAGGTCCCCTTCGCAACTGGAGAAGCACCCCCAGCTTCCCGCCGCAATTCGAGAAACACACCAAAATAATCCCCTCCATGCGAGAAGAGGAAATTTGGCGATGCACCATCTCAAGAGAAATACCACATTCCCTCTTGAAGGCAAAAAGATACTTGACACCCTTTATTCGACTCAGAAATTTCCCTCACACAGCCGTCCCCTTTGCAGAGGAGAACACACTTCACTGACTCAATTCGAGAGGAGCCCCTGTGCACATTGAAGGTCTCGAGAGGAAACCGGAAGTTCCTTTTCCAACACCAAAGGGGACCTTACTTCCCTGAAGCAAACACAGCGAGTTCCTGAGGTCCCCGTCGCAACTCGAGAAGCACCCCCAGCTTCCACCCGCAATTCGAGAAACACCCCAAATTTTCCCATCCTTGCGAGATGAGGAAATTTGGCAATGCAGCATCTCAAGAGAAATACCACATTCCCTCTGGAAAGGCAAAAAGGTACTTGACACCCTTTATTCGACTCAGAAAGTTCCCTCACACAGCCGTCCCCTTTGCAGAGGAGAACACACTTTACGGACTCAATTCGAGAGGAACACATGTGCACATTGAAGGGCTCGAGAGGAAACCGGAAGTTCCCCTTCCAACACCAAAGGGGACCTGACTTCCCAGACGCAACACCAGCGAGTTCCTGAGGTCCCAGTCGCAACTCGGGAAGCACACCCAGCTTCCGGCCGCATCTCGAGAAACACCCCAAAATTATCCCCTCCATTCGAGATGAGTAAAACTTGCGATGAAGCATCTCAAGAGAAATACCACATTCCCTCTTGAAAGGCAAAAAGGTACTTGACACCCTTTATTCGCCTCAGAAAATTCCCTCACACAGTCGTCCCCTTTGGAGAGGAGAACACACTTCACTGACTCAATTCGTGAGGAGCCCCTGTGCACATTGAAGGGCTCGAGAGGAAACCGGAAGTTCCACTTCCAACCCTAAAGGGGACCTGACTTCCCTGAAGTAACCACACCGAGGTCATGAGGTCCCCGTCGCAACTCGAGAAGCACCCCCATTTTTCGCGCCGCAACTCGAGAAACAACCCAAAATTATCCCCTGCATGCGATATCAGGAAATTTGGCGATGCAGCATGTCAAGAGAAATACCACATTCCCTCTGGAAAGGCAAAAAGGTACTTGACACCCTTTATTCGATTCAGAAAGTTCCCTCACGCAGCCGTCCCCTTTGGAGAGGAGAACCCACTTTACGGAATCAATTCGAGAGGAGCCCCTGTGCACATTGAAGGGCTTGAGAGTAAACCGGAAGTTCCCCTTCCAACACCAAAGGGGACCTGACTTCCCTGAAGCAACCCCATCGAGTTCCTGAGGTCCCCGTCGCAACTCGAGAAGCACCCCCAGCTTCCCGCCGCAACTCGATAAAGACGCCAAAATTGTCCCCTCCATGAGAGATGAGGAAAATTGGCGATGCAGCATCTCAAGAGCAATACCACATTCCCTCTGGAAAGGCAAAAAGGTGCTTGACACCCTTTATTCGACTCAGAAAGTTCCCTCACACAGCCATCCCCTGTGTAGACGAGGACACACATTTTTCGGACACAATTCGAGAGGAGCCCCTGTGCACATTTAAGGGCTGGAGAGGAAACCGGAAGTTCCCCTTCCAACACGAAAGGGGACCTGACTTCCCTGAAGCAACCCCAGCGAGTTCCTGAGGTCCCCGTCGCAACTCGAGAAGCACCCCCAGCTTCCCGCCTCAACTCGAGAAACACCCCAAAATTATCCCCTCCATGCGAGATGAGGAAATTTGGCAATGCAGCATCACAAGAGAAATACCACATTCCCTCTGGAAAGGCAAAAAGGTACTTGACACCCTTTATTCGACTCAGAAAGTTCCCTCACACAGCCGTCCCCTTTGGAGAAGAGAACACACTTTATGGACTCAATTCGAGAGGAGCCACTGTGCACATTGAAGGGCTCGAGAGGAAACCGGAAGTTCCCCTTCTAACACCAAAGGGCACCTAACTTCCCTGAAGCAACCCCGGCGATTTACTGAGGTCCCCATTGCAACTGGAGAAGCACCCCGAGCTTCCCGCCGTGCCTCGAGAAACACCCCAAAATTATCCCCTCCATGCGAGATGAGGAAATTTGGCGAAGCAGCATCTCACGAGAAATACCACATTCCCTCTGGAAAGGCAAAAAGGTACTTGACACCCTTTATTCGACTCAGAAAGTTCCCTCACACAGCCGTCCCCCTTGGAGAGGAGAAAACACTTTACGGACCCAATTCGAGAGGAGCCCCTGTGCACATTGAAGGGCTCGAGAGGAAACCGGGAGTTCCCCTTCCAACAACAAAGGTGACCTGACTTCTCTGAAGCAACCCCAGCGAGTTCCTGAGGTCACCGTCGCAACTCGAGAAGCACCCCCAGCTTCCCACCGCATCTCGAGAAACACCCCAAAATTATCCCCTCCATGCGAGATGAGGAAATTTGGCGATGCAGCATCTCAAGAGAAATACCACATTCCCTATGGAAAGGCAAAAAGGTACTTGACACCCTTTATTCGACTGAGAAAGTTCCCTCACACAGCCGTCCCCCTTGGAGAGGAGAACACACTTTACGGACTCAATTCGAGAGGAGCCCCTGTGCCCATTGAAGGGCTCGAGAGGAAACCGGGAGTTCCCCTTCCAACACCAAAGGGGACCTGACTTCCCTGAAGCAACCCTAGCGAGTTCCTGAGGTCCCCGTCGCAACTCGAGAAGCACCCCCAGCTTCCCGCCGCAACTCGAGAAACACCCCAAAATTATCCCCTCCATGCGAGATGAGGAAATTTGGCGATGCAGCATCTCAAGAGAAATACCACATTCCCTCTTGAAAGTCAAAAAGTTACTTGACACCCTTTATTTGACTCAGAAAGTTCCGTCTCACTGCAGTCCCCTTTGGAGAGGAGAACACACTTTATGGACTCAATACGAGATGAGCCCCTATTCCCATTTAATGGCTCGAGAGTAAACCGGAAGTTCCCCTTCCAACTCCAATGGGGACCTGACTACCCTGAAGCAACCAGAGAGACTTCCTGGGGTCCCCGTCGCAACTCGAGCAGTTACCCCATCTTCCTGCCGCAACAAGAGAAAAACCACAAAATTTTCCCCGCAATGCGAGGTGAGGAAATTTTGTGCTGCATCTCAAGAGAAATATCACATTCTCTCTTGAAAGGCAAAAGGGTACTTGACACCCTTTATGCGACTGAAAAAGTTCCCTCACACAGTCGTCCCCATTGGAGAGGAGAGCACACTTTAAGGACTCATTTCCAGAGGAGGCCCTTTTACCTTTTAATGACTCCAGAGTAAACCGGACGTTCCTTTTCCAAAACGAAAGGGGACCTGACTTCCCTGAATCAACCCGAGCGAGTTCCTGAGATCCCCGACGCACTTCGAGAAGTACCCCCAGCTTCTCTCCGCAACTATAGAAGCACCACAATATTATAGACTCAATGCGAGATGAGGAAATTTTGCGCTGCAGAATCTCAAGTGAAATACCACATTCCCGCTTGAAAGGCAATGGGTACTTGACACCCTTTATTCGACTCAGAAATTTCACTAACATCAGTCCCCACTGGAGAGGAGAACACATTTTATGGACTCAATTCAAGATGACCCCTATTCCCATTAACGGCTCGAGAGTAAACCGGAGGTTCCCCTTCCAACAAAAAAGGGGTCCTGACTTCTGTGAAGCAACCCGAGCGAGTTCCTGAAGTCCCCATCTCAACCTGAGAAGCACCCCAGCTTCCCGCCGCAAATCGAGAAACACCACAAAATTATCCCCTCAATGTGAGAGGAGGAAATTTTGCGATGCAGAATCTCAAGAGAAATACCACATTCCCTTTTGAAAAGGCAAAAATGTTTTGACACCCTTTATTCAACTCAGAAAGTTCCCTCAAACAGCTGTCCCCTTTGGAGAGGAGAACACACTTTATGGACTCAATTCGAGATGAGCCCCTGTTCACATTAAAGGGCTCGAGAGTAAACCGGAAGTTCCCCTTCCAACACCAAAGGGGATCTGACTTCCCTGAAGCAACCCGAGCGAGTTCCTGAGGTCCCCGTCACAACTGGAGAAGCACCCCCAGCTGCCCGCCGCAACTCCAGAAACACCACAAATTTATCCCTTAAATGCAAGATGAGGAAATATTGCGATGCAGAATCTCAAGAGAAATACCACATTCCCTCTTTAAGGCGAAAAGGTACTTGACACCCTTAATTCGACTCAGAAAGTTCCCTCACACCGCCGTCCCCTTTGGAGAGGAGAACACACTTTATGGACTCATTTCGAGATGAGCCCATGTTCACATTTAAGGGCTCTAGAGGAACCCGGAAGTTCCCCTTCCAAAACCAAAGGGGACCTGACTTCCCTGAAGCGATCCGAACGCGTTCCTGAGGTCCCCGTAGCAAATTGAGATGTACCCCTAGCTTCCTGCCGCAACTCGGGAAACACCAAAAAATTATCCCCTCAATGCGAGATGAGGAAATTTTGCGCTGCAGAATCTCAAGAGAAATACCACCTTCCCTCTTGAAAGGCAAAGTTTTCTTGACACCCTTTTTTGGGACGCAGAAATTTCACTATCATCCATCCACATTGGAGAGGAAAATAAACTTTACGAACTCAATTCGAGATGAGCCCCTCTTCTCATTTAACGGCTCTAGAGTAAACCTAAATTTTCCCTTCCAACAAAAAGGGGACCTGACTTCCCTGAAGAAACCCGAGCAAGGTCCTGAGGTCCCCATCGTGCCTCGAGAAGTACCCCCAGATTCCCGCCACAACTCGAGAAACACCACAAAATTATTCCCTCAATGCGAGATGAAGAAATTTTGCGCTGCAGAATTTCAAGAGAAATACCACATTCCTTCTTGCAAGGCAAAAGGGTACAGGACACCCTTTTTGCGACTCAGAAAGTTCCCTCACACAGCCGTCCCCTTTGGAGAGGAGAACACACTTTATGGACTCAATACGAGATGAGTCCCTATTCCCATTTAATGGCTCGAGAGTAAACCAGAAGTTCCCCTTCCAACTCCAATGGGGACCTGACTGCCCTGAAGCAACCAGAGCGACTTCCTGGGGTCCCCGTCGCAACTCGAGCAGTTACCCCAGCTTCCCGCCGCAACGAGAGAAAAACCACAAAATTTTCCCCGCAATGCGAGGTGAGGAAATTTTGTGCTGCATCTCAAGAGAAATATCACATTCTCTCTTGAAAGGCAAAAGGGTACTTGACACCCTTTATGCGACTCAAAAAGTTCCCTCACACAGCCGTCCCCATTGGAGAGGAGAACACACTTTAAGGACTCAATTCCAGAGGAGGCCCCATTCCCTTTTAACGGCTCCAGAGTAAACCGGACGTTCCTATTCCAAAACGAAAGGGGACCTGACTTCCCTGAATCAACCCGAGCGAGTTCCTGAGGTCCCCGACGCACTTCGAGAAGTACCCCCAGCTTCTCCCCACAACTATAGAAGCACCACAATATTATAGACTCAATGCGAGATGAGGAAATTTTGCGCTGCAGAATCTCAAGTGAAATACCACATTCCCGCTTGAAAGGCAATGGGTACTTGACACCCTTTATTCGACTCAGAAATTTCACTAACATCAGCGCCCATTGGAGAGGAGAACACATTTTATGGACTCAATTCAAGATGAGCCCCTATTCCCATTAACGGCTCGAGAGTAAACCGGAGGTTCCCCTTCCAACAAAAAAGGGGTCCTGACTTCTGTGAAGCAACCCGAGCGAGTTCCTGAAGTCCCCGTCTCAACCTGAGAAGCACCCCCAGCTTCCCGCCGCAAATCGAGAAAAACCACAAAATTATCCCCTCAATGTGAGAGGAGGAAATTTTGCGATGCAGAATCTCAAGAGAAATACCACATTCCCTTTTGAAAAGGCAAACATTTATTTGACACCCTTTATTCGACTCAGAAAGTTCCCTCAAACAGCTGTCCCCTTTGGAGAGGAGAACACACTTTATGGACTCAATTCGAGATGAGCCCCTGTTCACATTTAAGGGCTCGAGAGTAAACCGGAAGTTCCCCTTCCAACACCAAAGGGGACCTGACTTCCCTGAAGCAACCCGAGCGAGTTCCTGAGGTCCCCTTCGCAACTTGAGAAACACAACAAAATTATTCCCTCAATGCGAGATGAGGAAATTTTGCGCTGCAGAATCTCAAGAGAAATCCCACATTCCCGCTTGAAGGGCAAAAGGGTACTTGACTCCCTTTAGGCGACTCAGAATGTTCCCTAACAACCTTCCTCAGTGGAGAGGAAAACACACTTTATGGACTCAAATCGAGAAGATGCATTATTCACATTTAACAGCTCGAGAGTCATCCGGAAGTTCCCCTTCCAACACAAAAGGGGACTTGACTTCCATGAAGCAACCCGAGCGAATTCCTGAGATCCCCACTGGAACTAGAGAAGTACTCCCTGCTTCCTGCCACAACTCGAGAAACACCACAAAATTATCCCCTCAATTTGGAATGAGGGAATCTTGCGCTGCAGAATCTCAAAAGAAATCCCACATTCCAGCTTGAAAGGCATAAGGGTACCTGACTCCCTTTAGGCGACTCAGAATGTTCCCTAACATCCTTCCTCATTGGAGAGGAAAACACACTTCATGGACTCAAATCGAAAAGAGGCAATATTCCCATTTAAAGGCTCAAGAGTAATCAAGAAGTTCCCCTTCCAACACAAAAAAGTACTTGACTTCCCTGAAGCAACCTGAGCGAGTTCCAGAGGGTCCCGTCTCAACTCCAGAAATATCCCCTGCTTCCGGCCCCAACTCGAGAAACGACACAATATTATCCCCTCAGTGCGAGATGAGGTAATTTTCTGCTGTAGAATCTCAAGAGAAATCGCGCCTTCCCGCTTGAAAGCAAAAGGGAACTTGACACACTTTATGCCACTCAGAATGTTCCCTAATATCCGCCCCCATTGGAGAGACATACACACTTTATGGACTCAACTCCAGAAGAGGCCCTATTCCCATTAAAGGGCTCGAGACTAATCCGGAAGTTCCCCTTCCAGCACAAAAGGGGACCTGACTTCCCTGAAGAAACTCGAGTGAGTTCCTGAGGTGGCCATCTAAACTCAAGAAGTACCCCCAGCGTCCCGCCGCAATGCGAGAAACACCACAAAATATTCCCCTCACTGCGAGATGAGGAAATTTTGCGCTGCAGAATCTCAAGAGAAATCCTACATTCCGGCTTGAAAGGCAAAAGGGTACTGACTCCGTTTATGCGACTCAGAATGTTCCCTAACATCCTTCCTCAGTGGAGAGGAAAACACACCTCATGGACTCAAATCGAAAAGAGGCAATATTCCCATTTAAAGGCTCAAGAGTAATCAAGAAGTTCCCCTTCCAACACAAAAGGGAACTTGACTTCCCTGGAGCAAACCGAGAGAGTTCCTTAGCTTCCCGTTTCAACTCCAGAAGTATCCCCTACTTCCCACCACAACTCGAGAAACAACACAATATTATCCCCTCAATGAGACATGAGGTAATTTTGCGCTGCAGAATCTCAAGGGAAATCCCACATTCCCGCTTGAAAGGCAAAAGGGAACTTGGCATACATTATGCCCCTCAGAAAGTTCCCTAAAATCCGTCCCCATTGCAGAGGCGTACTCAATTTATGGACTCAACTCCAGAAGAGCCCCTATTCCCATTAAAGGGCTCCAGAGTAATGCGGAAGTTCCCTGTCCAGCCAAATGGGGGAACTGACTTCCCTGAAGTAACTCCAGTGAGTTCCTGAGGTCCCCGTTGAAACTCGAGAAGTACCCCCAGCTTCCCGCCGAAATTCGGGAAACACCACAAAATTATCCCCTCAATGCGAGAGGAGGAAACTTTGTGCTGCAGAATCTGAAGAGAAATCCCACATTCCCAATTGAAAGGCAAAAGCTTACTTGACTCCCTTTATGTCACTCAGAAAGTTCCCTAATATCCTTCCCCATTGGAGAGGAGAACATACTTTGTGGACTCAACTCCGGAAGAGGCCCTATTCCATTTAAAGGGCTCCAGAGTAATCCGGAAGCTCCCCTTCAAGAACAAAAGGGGTCCTGACTTCCCTGAAGTAACTGGAGTGAGTTCCTGACGTCCCCGTCGCAACTCCAGAAGTACCTCCATCTTCCCGCCTCAATTCGAGAAACACCACAAAATTATCCCCTCAATGCGAGATGAGGAAAATTTGCGCTGCAGAATCTCAAGAGAAATCCCACATTCCCGCTTGAAAGGCAAAAGGGTACTTGACTCCCTTTATGCGATTCAGGATATTCCCTAACATCCATCCTCAGTGGAGAGGGGAACATATTTTATGGACTCAAATGCAGAAGAGGCAATATTCCCTTTTAATGGCTCGAGAGTATTCCGGAAGTTCCCCTTCCGACACAAAAGTGGACTTGACTTCCCTGAAGCAACCCGAGCGAGTTCCTGAGGTCCCCGCCGCAACTCGAGAAGTACCCCCAGATTCCCGCCGCAATTCGAGAAACACCACAAAATTATCCCCTCAATGAGAGATGAGGTTTTTTCCGCTGCAGAATCTCAAGAGAAATCCCACATTCCCGCCTGAAAGGCAAAAGCGTACTTGACACACTTTATGCCACTCAGAAAGTTCAATAATATCCGTCCCATTGGAGAAGATAACACACTTTAGGGACTCAACTGGAGAAGAGGCCCTATTCCCATTAAAGGGCTCAAAAGTATTCCGGACGTTTCCCTTCCAGCACAAATGGTACCTGATTCCCTGAAGTAACTCGAGTAAGTTTCTGAGGTCCCCATCGCAACTGGAGAAACACCACAAAATTTTCCCCACAATGTGAGATGAGGAAAATTTGCGCTGCAGAATCTCAAGTGAAATCCCAAATATCCGCTTGAAAGGCAAAAAGGTACTTGACTCCCTTTAGCCGACTCAGAATGGTCCCTAACATTCGTCCTCAGTGGAGAGGATAACACACTTTATGGACTCAACTCCAGAAGAGGCCCTATTCCCATTAAAGGGCTCAAGAGTAATCCGGAAGTTCTCCTTCCAGGAAAAAAAGGGCCTGATTCCCTGAAGTAACTCGAGAAAGTTCCTGAGGTCCCCTTCGCAACTCGAGAAGCACAAAAAAATTAACCCCTCAACGAGGAAATTTTGCGCTGCAGAGTCTCAAGGGATATCCCACATTCCCGCTTGAAAGGCATAATGGTACCTGACTCCCTTTAGGCGACTCAGAATGTTCCCTAACATCCGTCCTCAGTGGAGAGGAAAACACACTCCATGGACTCAAATCGAAAAGAGGCTATATTCCCATTTAAAGGCTCGAGAGTAATCAAGAAGTTCCGATTCAAACACAAAAAAGTACTTGACTTCCCTGAAGCAACCTGAGCGAGGTCCTGAGGGTCCCGTCTCAACTCCAGAAGTACCCCCTGATTCCTGCCCCAACACGAGAAACGTCACAAGTGCGACATGAGGTAATTTTCTGCTGCAGAATCTCAAGAGAAATCCCGCATTCCCGCTTGAAAGCAAAAGGGAACTTGACACACTTTATGCCACTCAGAATGTTCCCTAACATCCGTCCCCATTGGAGAGGTATACACACTTTATGGACTCAACTCCAGAAGAGGCCCTATTCCCATTAAAGGGCTCGAGACTAATCTGGAAGTTCCCTTTCCAGCACAAATGGGACCCGATTGTTTGAAGTAACTCGAGTAAGTTTCGGAGGTCCCCATCGCAACTCGAGAAACACCACATAATTATCCCCACAATGTGAGATGAGAAATTTTGCGCTGCAGAATCTCAAGAGAAATCCCACATTCCCGCTTGAAAGGTAAAAGGGTATTTGACACCGTTTAGGTGACTCAGAATGGTCCCTAACATCCGTCCTCAGGGGAGAGGAGAACACACTTTATGGACTGAAATCTAGAAGAGCTAATATTCCCATTTAACGGCTCGAGAGTAATCCGAAAGTTCCCC
The DNA here is from genome assembly GCF_049115385.1 of Moschus berezovskii. Classification (NCBI taxonomy): domain Eukaryota; kingdom Metazoa; phylum Chordata; class Mammalia; order Artiodactyla; family Moschidae; genus Moschus; species Moschus berezovskii. The sequence goes on from NC_142465.1 coordinate 1,757,665, forward strand.
TTCCAAAACCAAAGGGGACTTGAGTTCACTAAAGCAAATGAGTGAGTTCCTGAGGTCCCCATCGCAACTCGAGAAGTAATCACTGCTTCCGCCGACAACATGACCAACACCATAAAATTATCCCCTCAATGCGAGATGAGGAAATTTTGCTATGCAGAATCTCAAGAGAAACCCCACATTCCCTCTAGAAAGGCAAAAAGGTACTTGACACCATTTATTCGACACAGAATGTTCACTCACACAGCCATGCCCTTTGGAGAGGAGACCACACTTTATGGACTCAATTCGAGATGAGCCGCTGTTCACATTTAAGGGCTCTAGAGGACACCGAAAGTTCCCCTTCCAACACCAAAGGGGACCTGACTTCCCTGAAGCAACCCCAGCGAGTTCCTGAGGTCTCCGTCGCAACTCGAGAAGCATCCCCAGCTTCCCGCCACAATTCGAGAAATACCCCAAAATTATCCCCTCAATGCGAGAGGAGGAAATTTTGCGATGCAGAATCTCAAGAGAAATACCACATTCCCTCTTGAAAGGTAAAAAGGTACTTGAAAACCTTTATTCGACTCAGAAAGGTCCCTCACACAGCCGTTCCCTTTGGAGAGGAGAACACACTTTATGGACTCAATTCGAGATGAGCCCCTGTTCACATTGAAGAGCTGGAGAGGAAACCGGAAGTGCCCTATCCAACACCAAAGGGGACCTGACTTCCTTGAAGGAACCCAAGCGAGTTCCTGAGGTCCCGGCGCAACTCGAGAAGCACCCCAAGCTTCCCACCGCAACTCGAGAAACACCCCAAAATTATCCCCTCAATGCGACATGAGGAAATTTGGTGATGCAGCATCTCAAGAGAAATACCACATTCCCTCTGGAAAGGCAAAAAGGTACTTGACACCCATAATTCGACTCAGAAAGTTCCCTCACATAGCCGTCCCCATTGGAGACGAGAACACCCTTTATGGACTCAATTCGAGATGAGACCCTGTGCACATTTAAGGCCTCGAGAGGAAACCGGAAGTTCCGCTTCCAACAACAAAGGGGAACTGACTTCCCTGAAGCAACCCCAGCGAGTACCGAAGGTCCCCGTAGCAACTCGAGAAGCACCCGCAGCTTCTCGCCGCAACTGGGGAAACACTTCAAAATTATCCCCTCATTGCAAGATGAGGAAATTATTCGATGCAGCATCTCAAGAGAAATACCACATTCCTTCTTGAAAGGCAAGAAGGTACTTGACACCCTTTATTCGACTCAGAAAGTTACCTCAAACATACGTGCCCTTTGGAGAGGAGAACACACTTGATGGACTCAAATCAAGATGAGCCCCTGTGCACATTTAAGGACTCGAGAGGAATACGGTTTCCTTTTAAAACACCAAAGGGGACCTGACTTCACTAAAGCAACCCCAGCGAGATACTGAGGTCCCCTTTGCCACTCGAGAAGAACCCACAGCTTCACGCCGCAACTCGAGTAACACACCAAATTTATCCCCTCCATGCGAGATGAGGAAATTTTGCGATGCAGACTCTCAAGAGAAATACCAATTTCCCTCTTGAAAGACAAAAATGTACTTGACACCCTTTATCCGACTCAGAAAGTTCCCTCACACAGCCGTCCTCTTTTAGAGAAGAACACACTTTATGGACTCAATTAGAGATGAGCCCCTGTGCACACTTACGGGCTCGAGAGGAACCCGGAAGTTCCCCTTACAACACCAAAGGGGACCTCACTTCCCTGAAGTAAGCCCAGCGAGGTCCTGAGGTCCACGTCGCAAGTCGAGAAGCACCCCCAGCTTCCCGCCTCAACTCGAAAAACACACGAAAAATATTCCCTTAATGCGAGATGAGGAAATTTTCCGATGCAGCATCTCAAGAGAAATACCACATTCCCTCTTGAAAGGCAAAAAGGTACTTGACACCATTTATTTGACTCAGAAAGTTCCCTCACACAGCCATCCCATTTGGAGAGAACACACTTTACAGACTCAATTCGGGAGGAGCCCCTGTGCACATTGAAGGGCTCGAGAGGAAACCGGAAGTTCCCCTTCCAACACCAAAGGGGACCTGACTTCCCTGAAGCAACCCCAGCGAGTTCCTGAGGTCCCCGTCGCAACTCGAGAAGCACCCCAGCTTCCCGCCGTAACTTGAGAATGACACCAAAATTCTCCCCTCCATGCGAGATGAGGAAATGTGGCGATGCAGCATCTCAAGAGAAATACCACATTCCCTCTGTAAAGGCAAAATGGTACTTGACACCGTTATTCGACTCACAAACTTCCCTCACAGAGGCTTCCCCTTTGGAGAGGAGAACACACTTTGTGGAATCAATTCGAGAGGAGTCCCTGTGCACATTGAAGGGCTCGAGAGGAAACCGGAACTTCCCCTTCCAACACCAAAGGGGACCTGACTTCCCTGAAGCAACCCCAGCGAGTTCCAGAGGTCCCCGTCGCAACTCGAGAAGCATCCCCAGCTTCCCGCCGCAACTCGAGAAACACACCAAAATTATCCCCTCCATGCGAGATGAGGAAATTTGGCGATGCAGCATCTCAAGAGAAATACCACATTCCCTCTGGAAAGGCAAAAAGGTACTTGACACCCTTTATTCGACTCAGAAAGTTCCCTCACACAGCCGTCCCCTTTGAGAGGAGAACACACTTTGCGGACTCAATTCGAGAGGAGCCCCTGTGCATATTGAAGGGCTCGAGAGGAAACTGGAAGTTCCCCTTCCAACACCAAAGGGGACCTGACTTCCCTGAAGCAACCCCAGCGAGTTCCTGAGGTCCCTGTAGCAACTCAAGAAGCACCCCCAGCTTCCCGCCGCAACTCGAGAAACACACCAAAATTATCCCCTCCATGCGAGATGAGGAAATTTGGCGATGCAGCTTCTCAAGAGAAATACCACATTCCCTCTGGAAAGGCAAAAAGGTATTTGACACCCTTTATTCGACTCAGAAAGTTCCCTCACACAGCCGTCCCCTTTGGAGAGGAGAACACACTTTACGGACTCAATTCGAGAGGAGCCCCTGTGCACATTGAAGGGCTCCAGAGGAAACCGGAAGTTCCCCTTCGACCACCAAAGGCGACCTGACTTCCCTGAAGCAACCCCAGCGAGTTCCTGAGGTCCCCTTCGCAACTCGAGAACCACCCCCAGCTTCCCAGCAACTCGAGAAACACCCCAAAATTATCCCCTCCATGCGAGATGAGGAAATTTGGCGATGCAGCATCTCAAGAGAAATACCACATTCCCTCTGGAAAGGCAAAAAGGTACTTGACACCCTTTATTCGACTCAGAAAGTTCCCTCACACAGCCGTCCCCTTTGGACAGGAGAACACACTTTACGGACTCAATTCGAGAGGAGCCCCTGTGCACATTGAAGGGCTCGAGAGGAAACCGGAAGTTCCCCTTCCAACACCAAAGGGGACCTGACTTCCCTGAAGCAACCCAAGCGAGTTCCTGAGGTCCCCGTCGCAACTCGAGAAGCACCCCCAGCTTCCCGCCGCTACTCGAGAAACACCCCAAAATTATCCCCTCCATGCGAGATGAGGAAATTTGGCGATGCAGCATCTCAAGAGAAATACCACATTCCCTCTGGAACGGCAAAAGGTACTTGACACCCTTTATTCGACTCAGAAAGTTCCCTCACACAGCCGTCCCCTTTGGAGAGGAGAACACACTTTACGGACTCAATTCGAGAGGAGCCCCTGTGCACATTGAAGGGCGCGAAGGAAACCGGAAGTTCCCCTTCCAACACCAAAGGGGAACTGACTTCCCTGAAGCAACCCCAGCGAGTTCCTGAGGTCCCAGTCCCAACTCTAGAAGCACTCCCAGCTTCCCGCCGCAACTCGAGAAACACCCCAAAATTATCCCCTCCATGCGAGATGAGGAAATTTGGCGATTCAGCATCTCAAGAGAAATACCACATTCCCTCCGGAAAGGCAAAAAGGTACTTGACACCCTTTATTTGACTCAGAAAGTTCCCTCAAACAGACGTCCCCTTTGGACAGGAGAACACACTTTACGGACTCAATTCGAGAGGAGCCCCTGTGCACATTGAAGGGCTCGAGAGGAAACCGGAAGTTCCCCTTCCAACACCAAAGGGGACCTGACTTCCCTGAAGCAACCCCAGCGAGATCCTGAGGTCCCCGTCGCAACTCGAGAAGCACCCCCAGCTTTCCGCCGCAACTCCAGAAACACACCAAAATTATCCCCTCCATGCGAGATGAGGAAATTTGGCGATGCAGCATCTCAAAAGAAATACCACATTCCTTCTGGAAAGGCAAAAAGGTACTTGACACCCTTTATTCGACTCAGAAAGTTCCCTCACACAGCCGTCCCTTTTGAGAGGGTAACACACTTTTCGGACTCAATTCGAGAGGAGCCCCTGTGCACATTGAAGGGCTCGAGAGGAAACCGGAACTTCCCCTTAAAACACCAAAGGGGACCTGACTTCCCTGAAGCAACCCCAGCGAGTTCCTGAGGTCCCCGTCGCAACTCGAGAAGCACCCCCAGCTTTCCGCCGCAACTCCAGAAACACCCCAAAATTATCCCCTCCATGCGAGATGAGGAAATTTGGCGATGCAGCATCTCAAGAGAAATACCACATTCCCTCTGGAAAGGCAAAAAGGTACTTGACACCCTTTATTCGACTCAGAAAGTTCCCTCACACAGCCGTCCCCTTTGGAGAGTAGAACACACTTTACGGACTCAATTCGAGAGGAGCCCCTGTGCACATTGAAGGGCGCGAAGGAAACCGGAAGTTCCCCTTCCAACACCAAAGGGGACCTGACTTCCCAAAAGCAACCCCAGCGAGTTCCTGAGGTCCCAGTCCCAACTCGAGAAGCACTCCCAGCTTACCGCCGCAACTCGAGAAACACCCCAAAATTATCCCCTCCATGCGAGATGAGGAAATTTGGCGATGCAGCATCTCAAGAGAAATACAACATTCCCTCCGGAAAGGCAAAAAGGTACTTGACACCCTTTATTCGACTCAGAAAGTTCCCTCAAACAGACGTCCCCTTTGGACAGGAGAACACACTTTACGGACTCAATTCGAGAGGAGCCCCTGTGCACATTGAAGGGCTCGAGAGGAAACCGGAAGTTCCCCTTCCAACACCAAAGGGGACCTGACTTCCCTGAAGCAACCCCAGCGAGATCCTGAGGTCCCCGTCGCAACTCGGGAAGACACCAAGCTTCCCGCCGCAACTCGAGGAACACCCCAAAATTATCACCTCCATGCGAGATGAGGAAATTTGGCGATGCAGCACTCAAGAGAAATACCTCATTCCCTCTGGAAAGGCAAAAAGGTACTTGACACCCTTTATTCGACTCAGAAAGTTCACTCACACAACCGTCCCCTTTGGAGAGGAGAACACACTTTACGGACTCAATTCGAGAGGAGCCCCTTTGCACATTGAAGGGCTAGAGGGAAACCGGAAGTTCCCCTTCCGACACCAAAGGGGAACTGACTTCATTGAAGCAACCCCAGCGAGTTCCTGAGGTACCCGTCCCAACTCGAGAAGCACTCCCAGCTTCCCGCTGCAACTCGAGAAACACCCCAAAATTATCCCATCCATGGGAGATGAGGAAATTTGGCGATGCAGCATCTCAAGAGAAATACCACATTCCCTCTGGAAAGGCAAAAAGGTACTTGACACCCTTTATTCGACTCAGAAAGTTCCTTCACACAGCCATCCACTTTGGAGAGGAGAACACACTTTACGACTCAATTCGAGAGGAGCCCCTGTGCACATTGAAGGGCTAGAGAGGAAACCGGAAGTTCCCTTCCAACAACACAGGTGAACTGACTTCCCTGAAGGAACCCCAGCGAGGTCCTGAGGTCCCCGTCGCAACTCAACAAGCACCCCCAGCTTCCCGCCGCAACTCGAGGAACACGCCAAAATTATCCCCTCCATGCGAGATGAGGAAATTTGGCGATGCAGCATCTCAAGAGAAATACCACATTCCCTCTGGAAAGGCAAAAAGGTACTTGACACCCTTTGTTCGACTCAGAAAATTCCCTCACACAGCCGTCCCCTGTGGAGAGGAGAACACACTTTACGGACTCAATTCGAGAGGAGCCCCTGTGCACATTGAAGGGCTCGAGAGGAAACCGGAAGTTCCCCTTCCAACACCAAAGGGGACCTGACTTCCCTGAAGCAACCCCAGCGAGTTCCTGAGGTCCCCGTCGCAACACGAGAAGCACCCCCAGCTTCCCGACGGAACTCGAGAAACACACCAAAATTATCCCCTCCATGCGAGATGAGGAAATTTGGTGATGCAGCATCTCAAGAGAAATACCACATTCCCTCTGGAAAGGCAAAAAGGTACTTGACACCCTTTATTCGACTCAGAAAGTTAGCTCACACAGCCGTCCCCTTTGGAGAGGAGAAAACACTTTACTGACTCAATTCGAGAGGAGCCCCTGTGCACATTGAAGGGCTCGAGAGGAAACCGGAAGTTCCCCTTCCAACACCAAAGGGGACCTGACTTAACTGAAGCAACCCCAGCGAGTTCCTTAGGTCCCCGTCGCAACTCGAGTAGCACCCCCAGCTTCCCTCCGCAACTCGTGAAACACCCCAAAATTATCCCCTCCAAGCGAGATGAGGAAATTTGGCAATGCAGCATCTCAAGGGAAATACCACATTCCCTCTGGAAAGGCAAAAAGGTACTTGAAACCCTTTATTCGACTCAGAAAGTTCCCTCACACAGCCGTCCCCTTTGGAGAGGAGAAAACACTTTACGGACTCAGTTCGAGAGGAGCCCCTGTGCACATTGAAGGGCTCGAGAGGAACCGGAAGTTCCCCTTCCAACACCAAAGGGGACCTGACTTCCCTGAAGCAACCCCAGCGATTTCCTGAGGTCCCCGTCGCAACTCGAGAAGCGCCACCAGCTTCCCGCCGCAACTCGAGAAACACCCCAAAATTATCCCCTCCATGCGAGATGAGGAAATTTGGCGATGCAGCATCTCAAGAGAAATACCACATTCCCTCTGGAAAGGCAATAAGGTACTTGACACCCTTTATTCGACTCAGAAAGTTCCCTCACACAGCCGTCCCCTTTGGAGAGTAGAACACACTTTACGGACTCAATTCGAGAGGAGCCCCTGTGCACATTGAAGGCTCGAGAGGAAACCGGAAGTTTCCCTTCCAACACCAAAGGGGACCTGACTTCCCTGAAGGAACCCCAGCGAGTTCCTGAGGTCCCCGTCGCAACTCGAGAAGCACACCCAGCTTCCCGCCGCAACTCGATAAACACCCCAAAATTATCCACTCCATGCGAGACGAGGAATTTTGGCGACGCAGCATCTCAAGAGAAATACGACATTCCCTCTGGAAAGGCAAAAAGGTACTTGACACCGTTTATTCGACTCAGAACGTTCCCTCACACAGCCGTCCCCTTTGGAGAGGAGAACACACTTCACGGACTCAATTCGAGAGGAGCCCCTGTGCACACTGAAGGGCTCGAGAGGAAACCGGAAGTTCCCCTTCCAACAACAAAGGGGACCTGACTTCCCTGAAGCAACCCCAGCGAGTTCCTGAACTCCCCGTCGCAACTCGAGAAGCACCCCCAGTTTCCCGCCGCAACTCGAGAAACTCCCGAAAATTATGCCCTCCATGCGAGATGAGGAAATTTGGGGATGCAGCATCTCAAGAGAAATGCCACATTCCCTCTGGAAAGGCAAAAAGGTACTTGACACCCTTTATTCGACTCAGAAAGTTCCCTCACACAGCCGTCCCCTTTGGAGAGGAGAACACACTTTACAGACTCAATTCGAGAGGAGCCCCTGTGCACACTGAAGGGCTCGAGAGGAAACAGGGAGTTCCCCTTCCAACAACAAAGGGGACCTGACTTTCCTGAAGCAACCCCAGCGAGTTCCTGAAGTCCTCGTCGCAACTCGAGAAGCACCCCCAGCATCCCGCCGCAACTTAAGAAACACCCAAAAATTATCCCCTTCATGCGAGATGAGGAAATTTGGCGATAAAGCATTCAAGAGAAATACCACATTCCCTCTGGAAAGGCAAAAAGGTACTTGACACACTTTATTCGACTCAGAAATTTCCCTCACACAGCCGTCCCCTTTGGAGAGGAGAACACACTTTACGGACTCAATTAGAGAGTAGCCCCTGTGCACATTGAAGGGCTCGAGAGGAAACCGGAAGTTCCCCTTTCAACACCAATGGGGAACTGACTTCCCTAAAGCAACCCCAGCGAGTTCCTGAGGTCCCCGTCGCAACTCGAGAATCACTCCCAGCTTACCGCCGCAACTCGAGAAACACCACAAAATTATCCCCTCCAAGCGAGATGAGGAAATTTGGCGATGCAGCATCTCAAGAGAAATACCACATTCCCACTGGAAAGGCAAAAAGGTACTTGACACCCTTTATTCGACTCAGAAAGTTCCCTCACACAGCCGTCCCCTTTGAGAGGAGAACACACTTTTCGGACTCAATTCGAGAGGAGCCCCTGTGCACATTGAAGGGCTCCAGAGGAAACCGGAAGTTCCCCTTCCAACACCAAAGGGGACCTGACTTCCCTGAAGTAACCCCAGCGTGTTCCTGAGGTCCCCGACGCAACTCGAGAAGCACCGCCAGCTTCCCGCCTCAACTCGAGAAACACCCCAAAATTAACCTCTCCATGCGAGATGAGGAAATTTGGGGATGCAGCATCTCAAAAGAAATGACACATTCCCTCTGGAAAGGCAAAAAGGTACTTGACACCCTTTATTCGACTCAGAAAGTTCCCTCACACAGCCGTCCCCTTGGAGAGGAGAACACACTTTACGGACTCAATTCGAGAGGAGCCCCTGTGCACATTGAAGGGCTCGAGAGGAACCCGGAAGTTCCCCTTCCAACAACAAAGGGGACCTGACTTTCCTGAAGCAACCACAGCGAGTTCCTGAGTTCCCCGTCGCAACTCGAGAAGCACCCCCAGCTTCCCCTCGCAACTCGAGAAACACACAAATATTATCCCCTCCATGCGAGATGAGGAAATTTGGCAATGCAGCATCTCAAGAGAAATACCACATTCCCTCTGGAAAGGCAAAAAGTTACTTGACACCCTTTATTCGACTCAGAAAGTTCCCTCACACAGCCGTCCCCTTTGGAGAGGAGAACACACTTTACGGACTCAATTCGAGAGAAGCCCCTGTGCACACTGAAGGGCTCGAGAGGAAACCGGAAGTTCCCCTTCCAACACCAAAGGGGACCTGACTTCCCTGAAGCAACCTCAGTGAGTTCATGAGGTCCCCGTCGCAACTCGAGAAGCACCGCCAGCTTCCCGCCGCAACTCGAGAAACACCCCAAAAGTATCCCCTCCATGCGAGATGAGGAAATTTGGCGATGCAGCATCTCAAGAGAAATGCCACATTCCCTCTGGAAAGGCAAAAAGGTACTTGACACCCTTTATTCGACTCAGAATGTTCCCTCACACAGCCGTCCCCTTTGGAGAGGAGAACACAATTTAGGGACTCAATTCAAGAGGAGCCCCTGTGCACATTGAAGGGCTGGAGAGGAAACCGGAAGTTCCCCTTCCAACACCAAAGGGGACCTGACTTCCCTGAAGCAACCCCAGCGAGTTCATGAGGTCCCCGTCCCAACTCGAGAAGCACTCCCAGCTTCCCGCCGCAACTCGAGAAACACCCCAAAATTATCCCCTCCATGCGAGATGAGGAAATTTGGCGATGCAGCATCTCAAGAGAAATACCACATTCCCTCTGGAAAAGCAAAAAGGTACTTGACACCCTTTATTCGACTCAGAAAGTTCCCTCACACAGCCGTCCCCTTTGGAGAGGAGAACACACTTTACGGACTCAATTCGAGAGTAGCCCCTGTGCACATTGAAGGGTTCGAGGAAAACCGGAAGTTCCCCTTCCAACACCAAAGGGGACCTGACTTCCCTGAAGCAACCCCAGCGAGTTCCTGAGGTCCCCGTCGCAACTCGAGAAGCACCCCCAGCTTCCCGCCGCAACTCGTGAAACACACCAAAATTCTCCCCTCCAGGCGAGATGAGGAAATTTGGCGATGCAGCATCTCTCGAGTAATACCACATTCCCTCTGGAAACGCAAAAAGGTACTTGACACCCTTTATTCGCCTCAGGAAGTTCCCTCACACAGCCGTCCCCATTGGAGAGGAAAACACACTTTGCGGACTCAGTTCTAGAGGTGCCCCAGTGCACATTTAAGGGCTTGAGAGGAAACCGGAAGTTCCCCTTCCAACCCCAAAGGAGACCTGACTTCCCAGAAGCAACCCCAGCGAGTTCCTGAGGTCCCCGTCGCAACTCGAGAAGCACCCCCAGCTTCCCGCTACAACACGAGAAACAGCCCAACATTATCCACTCCATGCGAGATTTGGAAATTTGGCGATGCAGCATCTCAAGAGAAATACCAGATTCCCTCTGGAAAGGCAAAAAGGTACTTGACACCCTTTATTCGACTCAGAAAGTTCCCTCACACAGCCGTCCCCTTTGGAGAGGAGAACACACTTTACGGACTCAATTCGAGAGGAGCCGCTGTGCACATTGAAGGGCTCCAGAGGAAACCGGAAGTTGCCCTTCCAACACCGAAGGGGACCTGAATTCCATGAAGCAACCCCAGGGAGTTCCTGAGGTCCCCGTCGCAACTCGAGAAGCACCCCCAGCTTCCCGCCGCAACTCGAGAAACCCCCCAAATTTATGCCCTCCATGCGAGATGAGGAAATTTGGCGATGCAGGATCTCAAGAGATATACCACATTCCCTCTGGAAAGGCAAAAAGGTACTTGACACCCTTTATTAGCCTCAGAAAGTTCCCTGACACAGACGTCCCCTTTGGAGAGGAGAACACACTCTACGGACTCAATTCGAGAGGAGCCCTTGTGCACATTGACGGGCTCGAGAGGAAACCGGAAGTTCCCCTTCCAACACCAAAGGGGACCTGACTTCCCTGAAGCAACCCCAGCGAGTTCCTGAGGTCCCCGTCGCAACTCGAGAAGCACCCCCAGCTTCCCGCCGCAACTCGAGAAACCCCCCAAATTTATGCCCTCCATGCGAGATGAGGAAATGTGGCAATGCAGCATCTCAAGAGAAATACCACATTCCCTCTGGAAAGGCAAAAAGGTAATTGACACCCTTTATTCAACTACGAAAGTTCCCTCACACCGCCATCCCCTTTGGAGAGGAGAACACAATTTACGGACTCAATTCGAGAGGAGCCCCTGTGCACATTGAAGGGCTCGAGAGGAAACCGGAAGTTCCCCTTCCAACACCAAAGGGGACCTGACTTCCCTGAAGCAACCCCAGCGAGTTCCTGAGGTCCCCGTCGCAACTCGAGAAGCACCCCCACCTTCCTGCCGCAACTCGTGAAACACCCCAAAATTCTCCCCTCCATGCGAGATGAGGAAATTTGGCGATGCAGCATCTCACGAGAAATAACACATTCCCTCTGGAAAGGCAAAAAGTTACTTGACACCCTTTATTCGACTCAGAAAGTTCCCTCACACAGCCGTCCCCTTTGGAGAGGAGAACACACTTTACGGACTCAATTCAAGAGGAACCCCTGTGCACATTGAAGGGCTCGAGAGGAATCCGGAAGTTCCCCTTCCAACACCAAAGGGGACCTGACTTCCCTGAAGCAACCCCAGCGAGTTCCTGAGGTCTCCGTCGCAACTCGAGAAGCACTCCCAGCTTCCCGCCGCAACTCGAGAAACACCCCAAAATTATCCCCTCCATGCGAGATGAGGAAATTTCGCGATGCAGCATCTGAAGAGAAATACCACATTCCCTCTGGAAAGACCAAAAGTTACTTGACATCCTTTATTCGACTCAGAAAGTTCCCTCACACAGCCGTCCCCTTTGGAGAGGAGAACACACTTTACGGACTTAATTCGATAGGAGCCCCTTTGCACATTGAAGGGCTCGAGAGGAAACCGGAAGTTCCCCTTCCATCACCAAAGGGGACCTGACTTACCTGAATCAACCCCAGCGAGTTTCTGAGGTCTCCGTCGCAACTCGAGAAGCACCCCCAGCTTCCCGCCGCAAGTCGAGAAACACCCCAAAATTCTCCCCTCCATACGAGATGAGGAAATTTGGTGATGCAACATCTCAAGAGAAATACCACATTCCCTCTGGAAAGGGCAAAAGGTACTTGACACCCTTTATTCGACTCAGAGTTTGAGACTTTCCTCTGTCGGCCTCCGAGTCTGAATACAGTCTCATTGTTTGCCTGAGCGACTCAGGGAGCTTGGACTCACTAACAGTGATGAAAGGTCATACTCAGAGGTGTTTATTGACGCGAGAGACGCCGGCCCCTGCGGCGCAGACGTGACGCGAGAGACGCCGGCCCCGGCGTTGCAGACGCGACGCGAGAGACGCCCGCCCCGGCGGCGCAGACGCGACGCGAGAGACGCCGGCCCCGGCGCAACGAACCACGCAAAGAGGTGCGTCCGTGAGGAGCTACCCCACGCCTGAGGCCAGGGCCGGCGGCCGAGAGGAGCTACCCCACGTCCAACAGGCGGTGGCTGCGCGGGCGCAGGAGGGCCGAGAGGAGCTACTCCGCGTTCAAGGTCAGGAGGGGTGGCCTTGAGGAGATACCCCTCGTCCAAGGTAAGGTACAGCAGCTGCACTTTGCTGGAGCGGCTGTGAAGAGATTTTCCACGACCAAGGTAAGAGAAACCCAAATAAGACGGTAGGTATTGCTAGGGGGCACCAGAGGGCAGACAAACTGAAATCATAATCACAGGAAACTAGCTGATCTAATCACATGGACCACAGCCGAATGTGGTCCCCTGGAGAAGGGAATGGCAAACCACTTCAGTATACTTGCCTTGAGAACCCCATGAACAGTAACAAAGGGCAAAATGATAGGATACTGAATGAGGAATTCCCCAGGTCGGTAGGTGCCCAGTATGCTACTGGAGCTCAGTGGAGAAATAACTCTAGAAGGAATAAAGGGATGGAGCAAAAGCAAAACCAATACCCAGTTGTGGATGTGACCAATGATGGAAACAAGGTCCGGTGCTGTAAAGAGCAATATTGCATAGGAACCTGGAATGTTAGGTCCATGAATCAAGGCAAATTGGATGTGGTCAAACAGGAGATGGCAAGAGTGAACGTCGACATTCTAGGAATCAGTGAATTAAAATGGACTGGAATGGGTGAATTTAACTCGGATGACCATTATATCTACTACTGTGGGCAGGAATCCCTTAGAAGAAATGGAGTAGCCATCATGGTCAACAAAAGAGTCCGAAATGCAGTACTTGGATGCAATCTTAAAAATGACAGGATGATTTCTGTTCGTTTCCAAGGCAAACCATTCAATATTACAGTAATCCAGGCCTATGCCCCAACCAGTACTGCTGAAGAAGCCGAAGTTAATCGGTTCTATGAAGACCTACAAGACCTTTTAGAACTAACACCCAAAAAAGATGTCCTTTTCATTCTAGGGGACTGGAATGCAAAAGTAGGAAGTCAAGAAACACCTGGAGTAACTGGCAAATTTGGCCTTGGAGCACGGAATGAAGCAGGGCAAAGGCTAATAGAGTTTTGTCAAGAGAATGCACTGGTCATAGCAAACACCCTCTTCCAACAACACAAGAGAAGACTCTACACATGGACATAACCAGATGGTCAACACCGAAATCAGATTGATTATATTCTTTGCAACCAAAGATGGAGAAGCTGTATACACTTAGCGAAAACAAGACCAGGAGCTGACTGTGGCTCAGATCATGAACTCCTTATTGCGAAGTTCAGACTTAAATTGAAGAAAGTAGGGAAAACCACTAGACCATTCAGATATGACCTCAATCAAATCCCTTATGATTATGCAGTGGAAGTGAGAAATAGATTTAAGGGACTAGATCTGATTGATAGAGTGCCTGATGAACTCTGGACGGAGGTTCGTGACATTGTACAGGAGACAGGGACCAAGACCATCCCCATGGAAAAGAAATGCAAAAGAGCGAAATGGCTGTCTGAGGAGGCCTTACAAATAGCTGTAAAAAGAAGAGAGGCGAAAAGCAAAGGAGAAAAGGAAAGATATAAGCATCTGAATGCAGAGTTCCAAAGAATAGCAAGGAGAGATAAGAAAGCCTTCCTCAGTGATCAATGCAAAGAAATAGAGGAAAACAACAGAATAGGAAAAACAAGAGACCTCTTCAAGAAAATTAGAGATTCCAAGGGAACATTTCATGCAAAGATGGGCTCGATAAAGGACAGAAATGGTATGGACCTAACAGAAGCAGAAGATATTAAGAAGAGGTGGCAGGAATACACAGAAGAACTGTACAAAAAAGATCTTCCCGACCAAGATAGTCACGATAATGTGATCACTGACCTAGAGCCAGACATCTTGGAATGTGAAGTCAAGTGGACCTTAGAAAGCATCACTACGAACAAAGCTAGTGGAGGTGATGGAATTCCAGTTGAGCTATTTCAAGTCTTGAAAGATGATGCTGTGAAAGTGCTGCACTCAATATGCCAGCAGATTTGGAAAACTCAGCAGTGGCCACAGGACTGGAAGAGGTCAGTCTTCATTCCAATCCCAAAGAAAGGCAATGCCAAAGAATGCTAAAACTACCGCACAATTGCACTCATCTCACACGCTAGTAAAGTCATGCTCAAAATTCTCCAATCCAGGCTTCAGCAGTATGTAAACCGTGAACTCCCAGATGTTCAAGCAGGTTTTAGAAAAGGCAGAGGCACCAGAGATCAAATTGCCAACATCCGCTGGATCATGGAGAAAGCAAGAGAGTTCCAGAAAAACATCTACTTCTGCTTCATTGACTATGCCAAATCCTTTGACTGTGTGGATCACAATAAACTGTGGAACATTCTGAAAGAGATGGGAATCCCAGACCACCTGACCTGCCTCTTGAGAAACCTGTATGCAGGTCAGGAGGCAACAGTTAGAACCGGTCATGGAACAACAGACTGGTTCCAAATAGGAAAAGGTGTACGTCAAGGTTGTATATTGTCACCTTGCTTATTTAACTTATATGCAGACTACATCATGAGGAACGCTGGGCTGGAAGAAGCACAAGCTGGAATCAAGATTGCTGGGAGAAATATCAATAACCCTAGATATGCAGATGACACTACCCTTATGGCAGAAAGTGAAGAGGAACTCAAAAGCCTCTTGATGAAAGTGAAAGAGGAGAGTGAAAAGGTTGGCTTGAAGCTCAACATTCAGAAAACAAAGATCATGGCATCTGGTCCCATCACTTCATGGGAAATAGATGGAAAAACAGTGGAAACAGTGTCAGACTTTGTTTTTTTGGGCTCCAAAATCACTGCAGATGCTGATTGCAGCCATGAAATTAAAAGACGCTTGCTCCTTGGCAGGAAAGTTATGATCAACCTTGATAGTATATTAAAAAGCAGAGACATTACTTTGCCGACCAAGGTCCGTCTAGTCAAGGCAATGGTTTTTCCCGTGGTCATGTATGGATGTGAGAGTTGGACTGTGAAGAAAGCTGATCGCCGAAGAATAGATGCTTTTGAACTGTGGTGTTGGAGAAGACTCTTGAGAGTCCCTTATACTGCAAGGAGATCCAACCAGTCCATACTAAAGGAGATCAATCCTGGATGTTCATTGGAGGGACTGATGCTAAAGCTGAAACTCCAATAATTTGGCCACCTCATGAGACGAGTTGACTCACTGGAAAAGACTCTGATGCTGGGAAAGGTTGGGGGCGGGAGGAGAAGGGGACGACGGAGAATGAGATGGCTGGATGGCATCACCGACTCTGTGGACATGAGTTTGAGTGTACTCCGGGAGTTGGTGATGGACAGGGAGGCCTGGCGTGCTGTGATTCATGGGGTCGCGGAGAGTCGGACACGACTGAGCGACTGAACTGAACTGAACTGAACTGATTCGACTCAGAAAGTTCCCTCACACAGCCGTCACCTTTGGAGAGGAGAACACACTTTACGGACTCAATTCGAGAGGAGCCCCTGTGCACATTGAAGGGCTCGAGAGGAAACCGGAAGTTCCCCTTCCAACACCAAAGGGGACCTAACTTCCCTGAAGCAACCCCAGCGAGTTCCTGAGGTCCGCGTCGCAGCTCGAGAAGCACGCCCAGCTTCCCGCCGCAACTCGAGAAACACCCCAAAAATCTCCACTCCATGCGAGATGAGGAAATTTGGCGATGCAGCATCTCACGAGAAATACCACAATCCCTCTGGAAAGGCATAAAGGTACTTGACACCCTTTATTCGACTCAGAATGTTCCCTCACACAGCCTTCCCCTTTGGAAGGGAGAACACACTTTCCGGACTCAATTCGAGAGGAGCCCCTGTGCACATTGAAGGGCTCGACAGAAAACCGGAAGTTCCCCTTCCAATACCAAAGGGGACCTGACTTCCCTGAAGCAACCCCAGCGAGTTCCTGAGGTCCCCGTCGCAACTCGAGAAGCACACCCAACTTCCCGCCGCAACTCGAGAAACACCCCAAAAATCTTCCCTCCATGCGAGATGAGGAAATTTGGCGATGCAGCATCTCACGAGAAATACCACATTCCCTCTGGAAAGGCATAAAGGTACTTGACACCCTTTATTCGACTCAGAAAGTTCCCTCACACAGCCGTCCCCTTTGGAGAGGAGAACAAACTTTACGGACTCAATTCGAGAGGAGCCCCGGTGCACATTGAAGGGCTCGAGAGGAAACCGGAATTTCCCCTTCCAACACGAAAGGGGAACGTACTTCCCTGAAGCCACCCCAGCGAGTTCCTGAGGTCCCCGTCGCAACTCGAGAAGCACCCCCAGCTTCCGGCCACAACTCGAGAAACATCCCCAAAATTCTCCCCTCCATTCGAGATGAGGAAAGTTGGCGATGCAGCATCTCAAGAGAAATACCACTTTACCTCTGGAAAGGCAAAAAGGTACTTGACACCCTTTATTCGACTCAGAAAGTTCCCTCACACAGCCGTCCCCTTTGGAGAGGAGAACACACTTTTCGGACTCAATTAGAGCTTAGCCCCTGTGCACATTGAAGGGCTTGAGAGGAAATCAGAAGTTTCACTTCCAAAAGCAACGGGGACCTGACTTCCCTGAAGCAACCACAGCGAGTTCCTGAGGTCCCCGTCGAAACTCGAGAAGCACCCCCAGCTTCCCGCCGCAACTCGAGAAACAACCCAAAATTCTCCCCTCCATGCGAGATGAGGAAATTTGGCCATGCAGCATCTCAAGAGAAATACCACATTGCCTCTGGAAAGGCAAAAAGGTACTTGACACCCTTTATTCGACTCAGAAAGTTCCCTCACACAGCCGTCCCCTTTGGAGAGGAGAACACACTTTACAGACTCAATTCGAGGGGAGCCCCTGTGCACATTGAAGGCCTCGAGAGGAAACCGGAAGTTCCCCTTCCAACACCAAAGGGGAGCTGACTTCACTGAAGCAACGACAGCGAGTTCCTGAGGTCCCCATCGCAACTCGATAAGTACCCCCAGCTTCCCGCCGCAACTCGAGAAACACACCAAAATTATCCCCTCCATGCGAGATGAGGAAATTTGGCGATGCTGCATCTCACGAGAAATGTCACATTCTATCTGGAAAGGCAAAAAGGTACTTGACACCCTTTATTCGACTCAGAAAGTTCCCTCACACAGCCGTCCCCTTTGGAGAGGAGAACACACTTTATGGACTCAATTCGAGAGGAGCCCCTGTGCACATTGAAGGGCTCGAGAGGAAACCGGAAGTTCCCCTTCCAAAACCAAAGGGGACCTGACTTCCCTGAAGCAACCCCAGCGAGTTCCTGAGGTCCCCGTCGAAACTCGAGAAGCACACCCAGCTTCCCGTCGCAACTCGAGAAACAGCCCAAAATTATCCCGTCCATGAGAGATGAGGAAATTTGGCGATGCAGCATCTCAAGAGAAATGCCACATTCCCTCCGGAAAGGCACAAATGTACTTGACACCCTTTATTCGACTCAGAAAGTTCCCTCACACAGCCGTCACCTTTGGAGATTAGAACACACTTTACGGACTCAATTCGAGAGGAGCCCCTGTGCACATTGAAGGGCACGAGGGGAAACCGGAAGATCCCATTCCAACAACAAAGGGGACCTGACTTTCATGAATCAACCCCATCGAGTTCCTGAGGTCCCCGTCGCAACTCGAGAAGCACCCCCAGCTTCCTGCCGCAACTCGAGAAACTCCCCAAAGTTACCCCTCCATGCGAGATGAGGAAATTTGGCGATGCAGCATCTCAAGAAAAATACACCATTCCCTCTGGAAAGGCAAAAAGGTACTTGACACCCTTTATTCGACTCAGAAAGTACTCTCACACAGCCGTCCCCTTTGGAGAGGAGAACACACTTTACTGAATCAATTCGAGAGGAGCCTCTGTGCACATTGAAGGGCTCGAGAGGAAACCGGAGGTTACTTTTCCAACACCAAAGGGGACCTGACTTCCCTGAAGCAACCCAGCGACTTCCTGACGTCCCCGTCGCAACTCTGAAGCAACCCCAGCTTCCCGCCGATACTCCAGAAACACCCCAAAATTCTCCCCTACATGCGAGATGAGGAAATTTGGCGATGCAGCATCTCAAGAGAAATACCACATTCCCTCTGGAAAGGCAAAAAGTTACTTGACACCCTTTATTCGACACAGAAAGTTCCCTCACACAGCCGTCCCCTTTGGAGAGGAGAACACAATTTACGGACTCAATTCGAGAGGAGCCCCTGTGCACATTGAAGTGCTCGAGAGGAAACCGGAAGTCCCCCTTCCAACACCAAAGGGGACATGACTTCCCTGAAGCAACCCAGCTACTTCCTGACGTGCCCTTCGCAACTCGGGAAGCACCCCCATATTCCCGCCGCAACTCGAGAAACACGCCAAAATTATCCCCTCCATTCGAGATGAGGAAATTTGGCGATGCAGCATCTCAAGAGAAAAACCACATTCCCTCTTGAACGGCAAAAAGGTACTTGACACCCTTTCTTCGACTCAGAAAGTTCCCTCACACAGCCGTCCCGTTTGGAGAGGAGAACACACTTTACGGACTCAATTCGAGAGGAGCCCCTGTGCACATTGAAGGGCTCGAGAAGAAACGGGAAGTTCCCCTTCCAACACCAAAGGGGACCTGACTTACCTGAAGCAACCCCAGAGAGTTCCTGAGGTCCCCGTCGCAACTCGAGAAGCAAGCCAAGCTTCCCGCCGCAACTCGAGAAACAACCCAAAATTTTCCCCTCCATGCGAGATCAGAAAATTTGGGGATGCAGCATCTGAAGAGAAATACCACATTCTCTCTGGAAAGGCAAAAAGCTACTTGACACCCTTTATTCGACTCAGAAAGTTCCCTCACACAGCCGTCCCCTTTGGAGAGGAGAACACACTTTACGGACTCAATTCGAGAGGAGACCCTGTGCACATTGAAGGGCTCGAGAGGAAACCGGAAGTTCCCCTTCGAACACCAAAGGGGACCTAACTTCCCTGAAGCAACCCCAGCGAGTCCTGAGGTCCCCGTCGCAACTCGAGAAGCACACCCAGCTACCCTCCGCAACTCGAAAAACACCCCAAGATTCTCCCTTCCATGCGAGTTGAGGATATTTGGCGATGCAGCATCTCAAGAGAAATACCACATTCCCTCTGGAAAGGCAAAAAGGTACTTGGCACCCTTTATTCGACTCAGAAAGTTCCCTCACACAGCCGTCCCCTTTGGAGAGGAGAAAACACTTTACGGACTCAATTCGAGAGGAGCCCCTGTGCACATTGAAGGGCTCGAGAGGAAACCGGAAGTTCCCCTTCCGACAGCAAAGGGGACCTGACTTCCCTGAAGCAACCCCAGTGAGTTCCTGAGTTCTCCGTCGCAACTCGAGAAGCACCCCCAGCTTCCCGCCGCAACTCGAGAAACACCCCAAAATTATCCCCTCCATGCGAGATGAGGAAATTTGGCGATGCAGCATCTCAAGAGTAATACCACATTCCCTCTGGAAAGGCAAAAAGGTACTTGACACCCTTTATTCGATTCAAAATGTTCCCTCACACAGCCGTCCCCTTTGGAGAGGAGAACACACTTTACGGTCTCAATTCGAAAGGAGCCCCTGTGCACATTGAGGGCTCTAGAGGAAACCGGAAGTTCCCCTTCCAACACCAAAGGGGACCTGACTTCCCTGAAGCAACCACAGGGAGTTCCTGAGGTCCCCGTCGCACCTCGAGAAGCACCCCCAGCTTCCCGCCGCAACTCGAGAAACACCCCAGAATTCTCTCCTCCATGCGACATGAGGAAATTTTGGCGATGTAGCATCTCACGAGAAATACCACATTCCCTCTGGAAAGGCAAAAAGGTACTTGACACCCTTTATTCGACTCAGAAAGTTCCCTCACACAGCCGTCCCCTTTGGAGAGGAGAACACACTTCACGTACTCAATTCGAGAGGAGCCCCTGTGCACATTGAAGGGCTCGAGAAGAAACGGGAAGTTCCCCTTCCAACACCAAAGGGGACCTGACTTACCTGAAGCAACCCCAGCGAGTTCCTGAGGTCCCCGTCGCAACTCGATAAGCAAGCCAAGCTTCCCGCCGCAACTCGAGAAACAACCCAAAATTTTCCCCTCCATGCGAGATCAGAAAATTTGGGGATGCAGCATCTGAAGAGAAATACCACATTCTCTCTGGAAAGGCAAAAAGCTACTTGACACCCTTTATTCGACTCAGAAAGTTCCCTCACACAGCCGTCCCCTTTGGAGAGGAGAACACACTTTACAGACTCAATTCGAGGGGAGCCCCTGTGCACATTGAAGGGCTCGAGAGGAAACCGGAAGTTCCCCTTCCAACACCAAAGGGGACCTGACTTCCCTGAAGCAACCCCAGCGAGTTCCTGAGGTCCCCGTCGCAACTCGAGAAGCACACCCAGCTACCCTCCGCAACTCGAAAAACACCCCAAGATTCTCCCTTCCATGCGAGTTGAGGATATATGGCGATGCAGCATCTCAAGAGAAATACCACATTCCCTCTGGAAAGGCAAAAAGGTACTTGACACCCTTTATTCGACTCAGAAAGTTCCCTCACACAGCCGTCCCCTTTGGAGAGGAGAACACAATTTACGGACTCAATTCGAGAGGAGCCCCTGTGCACATTGAAGGGCTCGAGAGGAAACCGGAAGTTCCCCTTCCAACACCAAAGGGGACCTGATTTCCCTGAAGCAACCCCAGCGAGTTCCTGAGGTCCCCGTCGCAACTCGAGAAGCACCCCCAGCTTCCCGCCGCAACTCGAGAAACACCCCATAATTGTCCCCTCCATGCGAGGTGAGGAAATTTGGCGATGCAGCATCTCAAGTGAAATACCACATTCCCTCTGGAAAGGCAAAAAGGTACTTGACACCCTTTATTCGACTTAGAAAGTTCCCTCACACAGCCGTCCCCTTTGGAAAGTAGAACACACTTTACGGACTCAATTCGAGAGGAGCCCCTGTGCACATTGAAGGGCTCGAGAGGAAACCGGAAGTTCCCCTTCCAACAGCACAGGGGACCTGACTTCCCTGAAGCAACCCCAGCGAGTTCCTGAGGTCTCCGTCGCAACTCGAGAAGCACCCCCAGCTTCCCGCCGCAACTCGAGACACACCCCAAAATTATCCCCTCCATGCGAGATGAGGAAATTTGGCGATGCAGCATCTCAAGAGAAATACCACATTCCCTCTGGAAAGGCAAAAAGTACTTGACACCCTTTATTCGACTCAGAAAGTTCAATCACACAGCCGTCCCCTTTGAGAGGAGAACACACTTTACGGACTCAATTCGAGAGGAGCCCCTGTGCACATTGAAGGGCTCGAGAGGAAACCGGAAGTTCCCCTTCCAACACCAAAGGGGACCTGACTTCCCTGAAGCAAACCCAGCGAGTTCCTGAGGTCCCCGTCGCAACTCGAGATGCACCCCCATCTTACCGCCGCAACTCGAGAAACACCCAAAATTATCCCCTCCATGCAAGATGAGGAAATTTGGCGATGCAGCATCTCAAGAGAACTTCCACATTCCCTCAGGAAAGGCTAAAAGGTACTTGACACCCTTTATTCGACTCAGAAAGTTCCCTCACACAGCCGTCCCCTTTGGAGAGGAGAACACACTTTACGGACTCAATTCGAGACGAGCCCCTGTGCACATTGAAGGGCTCGAGAGGAACCCGGAAGTTCCTCTTCCAACACCAAAGGGGACCTGACTTACCTGAAGCAACCTCAGCGAGTTCCTGAGGTCACCGTCGCAAGTCGAGAAGCACCCCCAGCTTCCGGCCGCAACTCTAGAAACACCCCAAAATTATCCCCTCCATCGGAGATGAGGAAATTTGGCGATGCAGCATCTCAAGGGAAATACCACATTCCCTCTGGAAAGGCAAAAAGGTACTTGACACCCTTTATTCGACTCAGAAAGTTCCCACACACAGCCGTCCCCTTTGGAGAGGAGAACACACTTTACGGACTCAATTCGAGAGGAGCCCCTGTGCACATTGAAGGGCTCGAGAGGAACAGGAAGTTCCCCTTCCAACACCAAAGGGGACCTGACTTCCCTTAAGCAACCCCAGCGAGCTCCTGAGGTCCCTGTCGCAACTCGAGAAGCACCCCCAGCCTCCCGCCGCAACTCGAGAAACACCCCAAAATTATCCCCTCCATGCGAGATGAGGAAATTTGGCGATGCAGCATCTCAAGAGAAATACCACATGCCCTCTGTAAAGGCAAAAAGATACTTGTCATCCTTTATTCGACTCAGAAAGGTCCCTCACAGAGCCGTCACCTTTGGAGAGGAGAACACACTTTACGACTCAATTCGAGAGGAGCCCCTGTGCACCTTGATGGGCTCGAGAGGAAACCGGAATTTCCCCTTCCAACACCAAAGGGGATCTGACTTCCCTGAAGCAACCCCAGCGAGTTCCTGAGGTCCCCGTCGCAACTCGAGAAGCACTCACAGCTTCCCGCCGCAACTCGTGAAACACCCCAAAATTATCCCCTCCATGCGAGATGAGGAAATTTGGCAATGCAGCATCTCAAGAGAAATACCACATTCCCTCTGGCTAGGCAAAAAGGTACTTGACACCCTTTATTCGACTCAGAAAGTTACCTCACACATCGGTCCCCTTTGGAGAGGAGAACACACTTTACGGACTCAATTCGAGAGGAGCCCCTGTGCACATTGAAGGGCTCGAGAGGAAACCGGAAGTTCCCCTTCCAACACCAAAGGGGACCTGACTTCCCTGAAGCAACCCCAGCGAGCTCCTGATCCCCGTCGCAACTCGAGAAACACCCCCGGCTTCCTGCCGCAACTCGTGAAACACCCCAAAATTATCCCCTCCATGCGAGATGAGGAAATTTGGCGATGCAGCATCTCAAGAGAAATACCACATTCCCTCTGGAAAGGCAAAAAGGTACTTGACACCCTTTATTCGACTCAGAACGTTCCCTCACACAGCTGTCCCCTTTGGAGAGGAGAACACAATTTACGGACTCAATTCGAGGGGAGCCCCTGTGCACATTGAATGGCTCGAGAGGAAACCGGAAGTTCCCCTTCCAACACCAAAGGGGACCTGACTTCCCTGAAGAAACCCCAGCGAGTTCCTGAGGTCCCCGTCGCAATTGGAGTAGCAACACAGGCTTCCCGCCGCAACTCGAGAAACACCCCAAAATTATCCCCTCCATGCGACATGAGGAAATTTGGCGATGCAGCATCTCAAGAGAAATACCACATTCCCTCTGGAAAGGCAAAATGTTACTTGACACCCTTTATTCGACTCAGAAAGTTCCCTGACACAGCCGTCCCCTTTGGAGAGGAGAACACACTTTACGGACTCAATACGAGAGGAGCCCCTGTGCACAGTGACGGGCCCGAGAGGAAACCGGAAGTTCACCTTCCAACACCAAAGGGCACCCGACTTCCCTGAAGCAACCCCATCGGGTTCCTTAGGTCCTTGTCGCAACTCGAGAAGCACACCCAGCTTCCGGCCGCAACTCGAGAAACACCCCAAAATTATCCCCTCCATGAGAGATGAGGTTATTTGGCGATGCAGCATCTCAAGAGAAATACCACATTCCCTATGGAAAGGCAAAAAGGTACTTGACACCCTTTATTCGACTCAGAAAGTTCCCTGACACAGCCGTCCCCTTTGGAGAGGAGAACACACTTTACGGACTCAATACGAGAGGAGCCCCTGTGCACAGTGACGGGCCCGAGAGGAAACCGGAAGTTCACCTTCCAACACCAAAGGGCACCCGACTTCCCTGAAGCAACCCCATCGGGTTCCTTAGGTCCTTGTCGCAACTCGAGAAGCACACCCAGCTTCCGGCCGCAACTCGAGAAACACCCCAAAATTATCCCCTCCATGAGAGATGAGGTTATTTGGCGATGCAGCATCTCAAGAGAAATACCACATTCCCTCTGGAAAGGCAAAAAGGTACTTGACACCCTTTATTCGACTCAGAAAGTTCCCTCACACAGCCGTCCCCTTTGGAGAGGAGAACACACTTTACGGACTCAATACGAGAGGAGCCCCTGTGCACATTGAAGGGCTCCAGAGCAAACCGGAAGATCCCCTTCCAACACCAAAGGGGACCTGACTTCCATGAAGCAACCCCAGCGAGTTCCTGAGGTCCCCGACGCAACTCGAGAAGCACCCCAGCTTCCCGCCGCAACTCGAAAAACACCCCAAAATTATCCACTCCATGCGAGATGAGGAAATTTGGCGATGCAGCATCTCACGAGAAATACCACATTCCCTCTGGAAAGGCAAAAAGGTACTTGACACCCTTTATTCGACTCAGAAAGTTCCCTCACACAGCGGTCCCCTTTGGAGAGGAGAACACACTTTACGGACTCAATTCGAGGGGAGACCCTGTGCACATTGAAGGGCTCGAGAGGAAATCGGAAGTTCCCCTTCCAACACCAAAGGGGAGCTGACTTCCCAAAGGCAACACAAACGAGTTCCTGAGGTTCCCGTTGCAACTCGAGAAGCACCCCCAGCTTCCCGCCGCAACTCGAGAAACACCCCAAAATTATCCCCTCCATGCGAGATGAGGAAATTTGGCGATGCAGCATCTCAAGAGAAATACCACATTGCCTCTGGAAAGGCAAAAAGGTACTTGACACCCTTTATTCGACTGACAAAGTTCCCTCACACAGACGTCCCCTTTGGAGAGGAGAACACACTTTACGGACTCAATTCGAGAGGAGCCCCTGTGCACATTGAAGGGCTCGAGAGGAAACCGGAAGTTCCCCTTCCAACACCAAAGGGGACCTGACTTCCCTGAAGCAACCCCAGCGAGTTCCTGAGGTCCCCGTCGCAACTCGAGAAGGACCCCCAGCTTCCCGCCGCAACTCGAGAAACACCCCAAAATTATCCCCTCCATGCGAGATGAGGAAATTTGGCGATGCAGCATCTCACGAGAAATACCACATTCCCTCTGGAAAGGCAAAAAGGTACTTGAAAACCTTTATTCGACTCAGAAAGTTCCCTCACACCGCAGTCCCCTTTGGAGAGGAGAACACACTTTACGGACTCAGTTCGAGAGGAGCCCCTGTGCACATTGAAGGGCTCGAGAGGAAACCGGAAGTTCCCCTTCCAACACCAAAGGGGAACTGACTTCCCTTAAGCAACCCCAGCGAGTTCCTGAGGTCCCCATCGCAACTCGAGAAGCACCCCCAGGTTCCCAACGCAACTCGAGAAACACCCCAATATTCTCCCCTCCATGCGAGATGAGGAAATTTGACGATGCAGCATCTCAAGAGAAATACCACATTCCCTCTGGAAAGGCAAAAAGGGACTTGACAGCCTTTATTCGACTCAGAAAGTTCCCTCACACAGCCGTCCCCTTTGGAGAGGAGAACACACTTTACGGACTCAATTCGAGAGGAGCCCTTGTGCACATTGAAGGGCTCGAGAGGAAACCAGAAGTTCCCCTTCCAACACCAAAGGGGAACTGACATCCCTGAAGCAACCCCAGCGAGTTCCTGAGGTCCCCGTCGCAACTCGAGAAGCACCCCCAGCTTCCCGCCGCAACTCGAGAAACACCCCAAAATTATCCCCTCCATGCGAAATGAGGAAATTTGGCGATGCAGCATGTCAAGAGAAATAGCACATTCCCTCTGGAAAGGCAAAAAGGTACTTGACACCCTTTATTCGACTCAGAAAGTTCCCTCACACAGCCGTCCCCTTTGGAGCGGAGAACACACTTTACGGACTCAATTCGAGAGGAGACCCTGTGCACATTGAAGGGCTCGAGAGGAAACCGGAAGTTCCCCTTCCAACACCAAAGAGACCTGACTTCCCTGAAGCAACCCCAGCGAGTTCCTGAGGTCCTCGTCGCAACTCGAGAAGCACCCCCAGCTTCCCGCCGCAACTCGAGAAACAGCCCAAAATTCTCCCCTACATGCGAGATGAGGAAATTTGGCGATGCAGCATCTCAAGAGAAATACCACATTCCCTCTGGAAAGGCAAAAAGCTACTTGACACCCTTTATTCGACTCAGAAAGTTCCCTCACACAGCCGTCCCCTTTGGAGAGGAGAACACACTTAACGGACTCAATTCGAGAGGAGCCCCTGTGCACATTGAAGGGCTCGAGAAGAAACCGGAAGTTCCCCTTCCAACACCAAAGGGGACCTGACTTCCCTGAAGCAACCCCAGCGAGTTCCTGAGGTACCCTTTGCAACTCGAGAAGCACCCCGAGCTTCCCGCCGCAACTCGAGAAACAGCCCAAAATTCTCCCCTCCATGCGAGATGAGGAAATTTGACGATGCAGCATCTAACGAGCAATACCACATTCCCTTTGGAAAGGCAAAAATTACTTGACACCCTTTATTCCACTCAGAAATTTCCCTCACACAGCCGTCCCCTTTGGAGAGGACAACACACTTTACGGACTCAATTCGAGAGGAGCCCCTGTGCACATTGAAGGGCTCGAGAGGAAAGCGGAAGTTCCCCTTCCAACACCAAAGGGGACCTGACTTACCTGAAGCGACCCCAGCGATTTCCTGAGGTCCCCGTCGCAACTCGAGAAGCACCCCCAGCTTCCCACCGCAACTCGAGAAACACCCCAAATTTCTCCCCTCCATGCGAGATGAGGAAATTTGGCGATGCAGCATCTCACGAGAAATACCACATTACCTCTGGAAAGGCAAAAATGTACTTGACACCCTTTATTCGACTCAGAAAGTTCCCTCACACAGCCGTCCCCTTCGGAGAGGAGAACACACTTTACGGACTCAATTCGAGAGGAACCCCTGTGCACATCGAAGGGCTAGAGACGCAACCGGAAGTTTCCGTTTCAACACCAAACGGGACCTGACTTCCCTGAAGCAACCCCAGCGAGTTCCTGAGGTCCCCGTCGCAACTCGAGAAGCACCCCCAGCTTCCCGCAGCAACTCGAGAAACAGCCCAAAATTCTCCCCTCCATGCGAGATGAGGAAATTTGGCAATGCAGCCTATCACGAGAAATACCACATTCCCTCTGGAAAGGGAAAATGGTACTTGACACCCTTTATTCGTCTCAGAAAGTTCCCTCACACAGCCGTCCCCTTTGGAGAGGAGAACACACTTTACGGACTCAATTCGGGAGGAGCCCCTGTGCACATTGAAGGGCTCGAGAGGAAACCGGAAGTTCCCCTTCCAACACCAAAGCGGACCTGACTTCCCTGAAGCAACCCCAGCGAGTTCCTGAGGTCCCCGTCGCAACTCGAGAAGCACCCCCAGCTTCCCCCGGCAACTCGAGAAACACCCCAAAATTATCCCCTCCGTGCGAGATGAAGAAATTTGGCGATGCAGCATCTCAAGAGAAATTCCACATTCCCTCTGGAAAGGCAAAAAGGTACTTGACACCCTTTATTCGACTCAGAAAGTTCCCTCACACAGCCGTCCCCTTTGGAGAGGAGAACACACTTTACGGACTCAATTCGAGAGGAGCCCCTGTGCCCACTGAAGGGGTCGAGAGGAAACCGGAAGTTCCCCTTCCAACACCAAAGGGGACCTGACTTCCCTGAAGCAACCCCAGCGAGTACCTGAGGTCCCCGTCGCAACTCGAGAAGCACCACCAGCTTCCCGCCGCAACTCGAGAAACACCCCAAAATTATCCCCTCCATGCGAGATGAGGAAATTTGTCGATGCAGCATCTCAAGAGAAATACCACATTCCCTCTGGAAAGGCAAAAAGGTACTTGACACCCTTTATTCGACTCAGAAAGTTCCCTCACACAGCCGTCCCCTTTGGAGAGGAGAACACACTTTACGGACTCAATTCGAGAGGAGCCCCTGTGCACATTGAAGGGCTCGAGAGGAAACCGGAAGTTGCCCTTCCAACAACAAAGGGGAACTGATTTCCCTGAAGCAACCCCAGCGAGCTCCTGAGGTCCCTGTCGCAACTCGAGAAGCACCCCCAGCCTCCGGCCGCAACTTGAGAAACACCCCAAAATTATCCCCTCCATGCGAGATGAGGAAATTTGGCGATGCAGCATCTCAAGAGAAATACCACATGCCCTCTGTAAAGGCAAAAAGGTACTTGTCATCCTTTATTCGACTCAGAAAGGTCCCTCACAGAGCCGTCACCTTTGGAGAGGAGAACACACTTTACGGACGCAATTCGAGAGGAGCCCCTGTGCACCTTGATGGGCTCGAGAGGAAACTGGAATTTCCCCTTCCAACACCAAAGGGGATCTGACTTCCCTGAAGCAACCCCAGCGAGTTCCTGAGGTCCCCGTCGCAACTCGAGAAGCACTCACAGCTTCCCGCCGCAACTCGTGAAATACCCCAAAATTATCCCCTCCATGCGAGATGAGGAAATTTGGCAATGCAGCATCTCAAGAGAAATACCACATTCCCTCTGGCTAGGCAAAAAGGTACTTGACACCCTTTATTCGACTCAGAAAGTTACCTCACACATCGGTCCCCTTTGGAGAGGAGAACACACTTTACGGACTCAATTCGAGAGGAGCCCCTGTGCACATTGAAGGGCTCGAGAGGAAACCGGAAGTTCCCCTTCCAACACCAAAGGGGACCTGACTTCCCTGAAGCAACCCCAGCGAGCTCCTGATCCCCGTCGCAACTCGAGAAACACCCCCGGCTTCCTGCCGCAACTCGTGAAACACCCCAAAATTATCCCCTCCATGCGAGATGAGGAAATTTGGCGATGCAGCATCTCAAGAGAAATACCACATTCCCTCTGGAAAGGCAAAAAGGTACTTGACACCCTTTATTCGACTCAGAACGTTCCCTCACACAGCTGTCCCCTTTGGAGAGGAGAACACAATTTACGGACTCAATTCGAGGGGAGCCCCTGTGCACATTGAATGGCTCGAGAGGAAACCGGAAGTTCCCCTTCCAACACCAAAGAGGACCAGACTTCCCTAAGAAACCCCAGCGAGTTCCTGAGGTCCCCGTCGCAATTGGAGTAGCAACCCCAGCTTCCCGCTGCAACTCGAGAAACACCCCAAAATTATCCCCTCCATGCGACATGAGGAAATTTGGCGATGCAGCATCTCAAGAGAAATACCACATTCCCTCTGGAAAGGCAAAATGTTACTTGACACCCTTTATTCGACTCAGAAAGTTCCCTCACACAGCCGTCCCCTTTGGAGAGGAGAACACACTTTACGGACTCAATACGAGAGGAGCCCCTGTGCACAGTGACGGGCCCGAGAGGAAACCGGAAGTTCACCTTCCAACACCAAAGGGCACCCGACTTCCCTGAAGCAACCCCATCGGGTTCCTTAGGTCCTTGTCGCAACTCGAGAAGCACCCCCAGCTTCCGGCCGCAACTCGAGAAACACCCCAAAATTATCCCCTCCATGAGAGATGAGGTTATTTGGCGATGCAGCATCTCAAGAGAAATACCACATTCCCTCTGGAAAGGCAAAAAGGTACTTGACACCCTTTATTCGACTCAGAAAGTTCCCTCACACAGCCGTCCCCTTTGGAGAGGAGAACACACTTTACGGACTCAATACGAGAGGAGCCCCTGTGCACATTGAAGGGCTCCAGAGCAAACCTGAAGATCCCCTTCCAACACCAAAGGGGACCTGACTTCCATGAAGCAACCCCAGCGAGTTCCTGAGGTCCCCGACGCAACTCGAGAAGCACCCCAGCTTCCCGCCGCAACTCGAAAAACACCCCAAAATTATCCACTCCATGCGAGATGAGGAAATTTGGCGATGCAGCATCTCACGAGAAATACCACATTCCCTCTGGAAAGGCAAAAAGGTACTTGACACCCTTTATTCGACTCAGAAAGTTCCCTCACACAGCCGTCCCCTTTGGAGAGGAGAACACACTTTACGGACTCAATTCGAGGGGAGACCCTGTGCACATTGAAGGGCTCGAGAGGAAATCGGAAGTTCCCCTTCCAACATCTAAGCGGAGCTGACTTCCCAAAGGCAACACAAACGAGTTCCTGAGGTTCCCGTCGCAACTCGAGAAGCACCCCCAGCTTCCCGCCGCAACTCGAGAAACACCCCAAAATTATCCACTCCATGCGAGATGAGGATATTTGGCGAAGCAGCATCTCAAGAGAAATACCACATTCCCTCTGGAAAGGCAAAAAGGTACTTGACACCCTTTATTCGACTCAGAAAGTTCCCTCACACAGCCGTCCCCTTTGGAGAGGAGAACACATTTTACGGACTCAATTCGTGAGGAGCCCCTGTGCACACTGGAGGGTTCGAGAGGAAACCGGAAGTTCCCCTTCCAACACCAAAGGTGATCTGACTTCCCTAAAGCAACCCCAGCGAGTTCCTGAGGTCCCCGTCGCAACTCGAGAAGTACCCCCAGCTTCCCGCCGCAACTCGAGAAACACCCCAAAATTATCCCCTCCGTGCGAGATGAGGAAATTTGGCCATGCAGCATCTCAAGGGAAATACCACATTCCCTCTGGAAAGGCAAAAACGTACTTGACACCCTTTATTCGACTCAAAAAGTTCCCTCACACAGCCATCCCCTTTGGAGAGGAGAACACATTTTACGGACTCAATTCAAGAGGAGCCCCTGTGCACATTGAAGGGTTCAAGAGGAAACCGGAAGTTCCCCTTCCAACACCAAAGGGGACCTGACTTCCCTGAAGCAACCCCAGCGAGTTCCTAAGGTCCCCGTCGCAACTCGAGAAGCACCCCCAGCTTCCCGCCGCAACTCGAGAAACACCCCAAAATTATCCCCTCCATGCGAGATGAGGAAATTTGGCAATGCAGCATCTCAAGGGAAATACCACACTCCCTCTGGAAAGGCAAAAAGTTACTTGACACCCTTTATTCGACTCAGAAAGTTCCCTCACACAGCCGTCCCCTTTCGAGAGGAGAACACACTTTACATACTCAAATCGTGAGGAGCCCCTGTGCACATTGAAGGGCTCGAGAGGAAACCGGAAGTTCCCCTTTCAACACCAAAGGGGACCTGACTTCCCTGAAGCAACCCCAGCGAGTTCCTGAGGTCCCCGTCGCAAGTCGAGAAGCACCCCCAGCTTCCCGCCGCAACTCGAGAAACACCCCAAAATTATCCACTCCGTGCGAGATGAGGAAATTTGGCGATGCAGCATCTCAAGAGAAATACCACATTCCCTCTGGAAAGGCAAAAAGGTACTTGACACCCTTTATTCGACTCAGAAAGTTCCCTCACACAGCCGTCCCCTTTGGAGAGGAGAACACATTTTACGGATTCAATTCGAGAAGAGCCACTGTGCACATGAAGGGCTCGAGAGGAAACCGGAAGTTGCCCTTCCAACAACAAAGGGGAACTGATTTCCCTGAAGCAACCCCAGCGAGCTCCTGAGGTCCCTGTCGCAACTCGAGAAGCACCCCCAGCCTCCGGCCGCAACTTGAGAAACACCCCAAAATTATCCCCTCCATGCGAGATGAGGAAATTTGGCGATGCAGCATCTCAAGAGAAATACCACATGCCCTCTGTAAAGGCAAAAAGGTACTTGTCATCCTTTATTCGACTCAGAAAGGTCCCTCACAGAGCCGTCACCTTTGGAGAGGAGAACACACTTTACGGACGCAATTCGAGAGGAGCCCCTGTGCACCTTGATGGGCTCGAGAGGAAACTGGAATTTCCCCTTCCAACACCAAAGGGGATCTGACTTCCCTGAAGCAACCCCAGCGAGTTCCTGAGGTCCCCGTCGCAACTCGAGAAGCACTCACAGCTTCCCGCCGCAACTCGTGAAATACCCCAAAATTATCCCCTCCATGCGAGATGAGGAAATTTGGCAATGCAGCATCTCAAGAGAAATACCACATTCCCTCTGGCTAGGCAAAAAGGTACTTGACACCCTTTATTCGACTCAGAAAGTTACCTCACACATCGGTCCCCTTTGGAGAGGAGAACACACTTTACGGACTCAATTCGAGAGGAGCCCCTGTGCACATTGAAGGGCTCGAGAGGAAACCGGAAGTTCCCCTTCCAACACCAAAGGGGACCTGACTTCCCTGAAGCAACCCCAGCGAGCTCCTGATCCCCGTCGCAACTCGAGAAACACCCCCGGCTTCCTGCCGCAACTCGTGAAACACCCCAAAATTATCCCCTCCATGCGAGATGAGGAAATTTGGCGATGCAGCATCTCAAGAGAAATACCACATTCCCTCTGGAAAGGCAAAAAGGTACTTGACACCCTTTATTCGACTCAGAACGTTCCCTCACACAGCTGTCCCCTTTGGAGAGGAGAACACAATTTACGGACTCAATTCGAGGGGAGCCCCTGTGCACATTGAATGGCTCGAGAGGAAACCGGAAGTTCCCCTTCCAACACCAAAGGGGACCAGACTTCCCTAAGAAACCCCAGCGAGTTCCTGAGGTCCCCGTCGCAATTGGAGTAGCAACCCCAGCTTCCCGCTGCAACTCGAGAAACACCCCAAAATTATCCCCTCCATGCGACATGAGGAAATTTGGCGATGCAGCATCTCAAGAGAAATACCACATTCCCTCTGGAAAGGCAAAATGTTACTTGACACCCTTTATTCGACTCAGAAAGTTCCCTCACACAGCCGTCCCCTTTGGAGAGGAGAACACACTTTACGGACTCAATACGAGAGGAGCCCCTGTGAACAGTGACGGGCCCGAGAGGAAACCGGAAGTTCACCTTCCAACACCAAAGGGCACCCGACTTCCCTGAAGCAACCCCATCGGGTTCCTTAGGTCCTTGTCGCAACTCGAGAAGCACCCCCAGCTTCCGGCCGCAACTCGAGAAACACCCCAAAATTATCCCCTCCATGAGAGATGAGGTTATTTGGCGATGCAGCATCTCAAGAGAAATACCACATTCCCTCTGGAAAGGCAAAAAGGTACTTGACACCCTTTATTCGACTCAGAAAGTTCCCTCACACAGCCGTCCCCTTTGGAGAGGAGAACACACTTTACGGACTCAATACGAGAGGAGCCCCTGTGCACATTGAAGGGCTCCAGAGCAAACCTGAAGATCCCCTTCCAACACCAAAGGAGACCTGACTTCCATGAAGCAACCCCAGCGAGTTCCTGAGGTCCCCGACGCAACTCGAGAAGCACCCCAGCTTCCCGCCGCAACTCGAAAAACACCCCAAAATTATCCACTCCATGCGAGATGAGGAAATTTGGCGATGCAGCATCTCACGAGAAATACCACATTCCCTCTGGAAAGGCAAAAAGGTACTTGACACCCTTTATTCGACTCAGAAAGTTCCCTCACACAGCCGTCCCCTTTGGAGAGGAGAACACACTTTTCGGACTCAATTCGAGGGGAGACCCTGTGCACATTGAAGGGCTCGAGAGGAAATCGGAAGTTCCCCTTCCAACATCTAAGCGGAGCTGACTTCCCAAAGGCAACACAAACGAGTTCCTGAGGTTCCCGTCGCAACTCGAGAAGCACCCCCAGCTTCCCGCCGCAACTCGAGAAACACCCCAAAATTATCCACTCCATGCGAGATGAGGATATTTGGCGAAGCAGCATCTCAAGAGAAATACCACATTCCCTCTGGAAAGGCAAAAAGGTACTTGACACCCTTTATTCGACTCAGAAAGTTCCCTCACACAGCCGTCCCCTTTGGAGAGGAGAACACATTTTACGGACTCAATTCGTGAGGAGCCCCTGTGCACACTGGAGGGTTCGAGAGGAAACCGGAAGTTCCCCTTCCAACACCAAAGGTGATCTGACTTCCCTAAAGCAACCCCAGCGAGTTCCTGAGGTCCCCGTCGCAACTCGAGAAGTACCCCCAGCTTCCCGCCGCAACTCGAGAAACACCCCAAAATTATCCCCTCCGTGCGAGATGAGGAAATTTGGCCATGCAGCATCTCAAGGGAAATACCACATTCCCTCTGGAAAGGCAAAAACGTACTTGACACCCTTTATTCGACTCAAAAAGTTCCCTCACACAGCCATCCCCTTTGGAGAGGAGAACACATTTTACGGACTCAATTCAAGAGGAGCCCCTGTGCACATTGAAGGGTTCAAGAGGAAACCGGAAGTTCCCCTTCCAACACCAAAGGGGACCTGACTTCCCTGAAGCA
The DNA here is from genome assembly GCF_049115385.1 of Moschus berezovskii. NCBI lineage: Eukaryota > Metazoa > Chordata > Mammalia > Artiodactyla > Moschidae > Moschus > Moschus berezovskii. The sequence continues at coordinate 1,792,058 of NC_142465.1, forward strand.
ACCCCAGCGAGTTCCTAAGGTCCCCGTCGCAACTCGAGAAGCACCCCCAGCTTCCCGCCGCAACTCGAGAAACACCCCAAAATTATCCCCTCCATGCGAGATGAGGAAATTTGGCAATGCAGCATCTCAAGGGAAATACCACACTCCCTCTGGAAAGGCAAAAAGTTACTTGACACCCTTTATTCGACTCAGAAAGTTCCCTCACACAGCCGTCCCCTTTCGAGAGGAGAACACACTTTACATACTCAAATCGTGAGGAGCCCCTGTGCACATTGAAGGGCTCGAGAGGAAACCGGAAGTTCCCCTTTCAACACCAAAGGGGACCTGACTTCCCTGAAGCAACCCCAGCGAGTTCCTGAGGTCCCCGTCGCAAGTCGAGAAGCACCCCCAGCTTCCCGCCGCAACTCGAGAAACACCCCAAAATTATCCACTCCGTGCGAGATGAGGAAATTTGGCGATGCAGCATCTCAAGAGAAATACCACATTCCCTCTGGAAAGGCAAAAAGGTACTTGACACCCTTTATTCGACTCAGAAAGTTCCCTCACACAGCCGTCCCCTTTGGAGAGGAGAACACATTTTACGGATTCAATTCGAGAAGAGCCACTGTGCACATGAAGGGTTCGAGAGGAAACCGGAAGTTCCCCTTCCAACACCAAAGGGGACCTGACTTCCCTGAAGCAACCCCAGCGAGTTCCTGAGGTCCCCGTCGAAAGTCGAGAAGCACCCCCAGCTTCCCGCCGCAACTCGAGAAACACCCCAAAATTATCCCCTCCATGCGAGATGAGGAAATTTGGCGATGCAGCATCTCAAGGGAAATATCACATTCCCTCTGGAAAGGCAAAAAGGTACTTGACACCCTTTATTCGACTCAGAAAGTTCCCTAACACAGCCGTCCCCTTTGGAGAGAACACACTTAAGGTCTCAATTCGAGAGGAGCCCCTGTGCACATTGAAGGGCTCGAGAAGAAACCGGAAGTTCCCCTTCCAACACCAAAGGGGACCTGACTTCCCTGAAGCAACCCCAGCGAGTTCCTGAGGTCCCCGTCTCAACTCGCGTAGCACCCCCAGCTTCCCGCCGCAACGCGAGAAACACCCCAAAATTATCCCCTCCATGCGAGATGAGGAAATTTGGCGATGCAGCATCTCAAGAGAAATACCTCATTCCCTCTGGAAAGGCAAAAAGCTACTTGACACCCTTTATTCGACTCAGAAAGTTCCCTCACACAGCCGTCCCCTTTGGAGAGGAGAACACACTTACGGACTCAATTCGAGGGGAGCCCCTGTGCACATTGAAGGGCTCGAGAGGAAACCGTAAGTTCCCCTTCCAACACCAAAGGGGACCTGACTTCCCTGAAGCAACCCCAGCGAATTACTGAGGTCCCCGTTGCAACTCGAGAAGCACCCCCAGCTTTCCACCGCCACTCGAGAAACAGCCAAAATTCTCCTTGTCCATGCGAGATGAGGAATTGTGGCAATGCAGCATCTCACGAAAAATACCACATTTCCTCTGGAAAGGCAAAAAGGTACTTGACCCCCTTTATTCGACTCAGAAAGTTCCCTCACACAGCCGTCCCCTTTGGAGAGGAGAACACACTTTACGGACTCAATTCGTGGGGAACCCCTGTGCACATTGAAGGGCTCGAGAGGAAACCGGAAGTTCCCCTCCAACAACAATGGGGACCTGTCTTCCCTGAAGCAACCCAAGCGAGTTCCTGAGGTTCCCGTCGCAACTCGAGAAGCACCCCCAGCTTGCCGCCGCAACACGAGAAACAGCCTAAAATTCTCCCCTCCATGCGAGTTGAGGAAAATTGGCGATGCAGCATCTCACGAGAAATACCACATTCCCTCTGGAAAGGCAAAAAGGTACGTGACACCCTTTATTCGACTCAGAAAGTTCCCTCACACAGCCGTCCCCTTTGGAGAGGAGAACACACTTTACGGACTCAATTCGAGAGTAGCCCCTGTGCACATTGAAGGGCTCGAGAGAAAACAGGAAGTTCCCCTTCCAACACCAAAGGGGACCTGACTTCCCTGAAGCAACCCTAGCGAGTTCCTGGGGTCCCCATCGCAACTCGAGAAGCAACCCCAGCTTCCCGCGGCAACTCGAGAAACAGCCCAAAATTCTCCCCTCCATGCGAGATGAGGAAATTTGGGGATGCAGCATCTCACGAGAAATACCACATTCCCTCTGGAAAGGCAAAAAGGTACTTGACACCCTTTATTCGACTCAGAAAGTTCCATCACAGAGCCGTCCCCTTTGGAGAGGAGAACACACTTTACGGACTCAATTCGAGGGGAGCCCCTGTGCACATTGAAGGGCTCGAGAGGAAACCGGAAGTACCCCTTCCAACACCAAAGGGGACCTGACTTCCCTGAAGCAACCCCAGCGAGTTCTTGAGGTCCCCGTCGCAACTCGATAAGCACCCCTAGCTACCCGCCGCAACTCGAGAAACAGTCCAAAATTCTCCCCTCCATGCGAGATGAGGAAATATTGCGATGCAGCTTCTCACGAGAAATTCTACATTCCCTCTTTAAAGGCAAAAAGGTACTTGACACCCTTTATTCGACTCAGAAAGTTCCCTCACAGAGCCGTCCCCTTTGGAAGGGAGAACACACTTTACGGAATCAATTCGAGAGGAGCCCCTGTGCACATTGAAGGGCTCGATAGGAAACCGGAAGTTCCCCTTCCAACACCAAAGGGGACCTGACTTCCCTGAAGCAACCCCAGCGACTTCCTGAGGTCCCCGTCGCAACTCGAAAAGCAACCCCAGATTCCCGCCGCAACTCGAGAAAAAGCCCAAATTCTCCCCTCCATGCGAAATGAGGAAATTTGGGGATGCAGCATCTCACGAGAAATGCCACATTCCCTCTGGAAAGGCAAAAAGGTACTTGACACCCTTTATTCGACTCTCTAAGTTCCCTCACATAGCCGTCCCCTTTGGAGAGGAGAACACACTTTACGGACTCAATTCGAGGGGAGCCCCTGTGCACATTGAAAGGCTCGAGAAGAAACCGGAAGTTCCCCTTCCAACACCAAAGGGGACCTGACTTCCCTGAAGCAACCCCAGCGAGTTCCTGGGGTCCCCGTCGCACCTCGAGAAGCACCCGCAGCTTCCCGCCGCAACTCGAGAAACAACCCAAAATTCACCCCTCCATGCGAGATGAGAAAATTTTGCGATGCAGCATCTCACGAGAAATACCACATTCCCTCTTGAAAGGCAAAAAGGTACTTGACACCGTTTATTCGACTCAGAAAGTTCCCTCACACAGCCGTCCCCTTTGGAGAGGAGAACACACTTTACGGACTCAATTCGAGGGGAGCCCCTGTGCACAGTGAAGGGCTCGAGAGGAAACCGGATGTTCCCCTTTCAACACCAAAGGGGACCTGACTTCCCTAAAGCAACCCTAGCGTGTTCCTGAGATCCCCGTCGCAACTCGAGAAGCACCCCCAGCTTCCCGCCGCAACTCGCGAAAGACACCAAAATTCTCCCCTTCATGCGAAATGAGGAAATTTTGCGATGCAGCATCTCACGAGAAATACCTCATTCATCTGGAAAGGAAAAAAGGTACTTGACACCCTTTATTCGACTCAGAAAGTTCCCTCACACAGCCGTCCTCTTTGGAGAGGAGAGCACACTTTACGGACTCAATTCGAGGGGAGCCCCTGTGAACATTGAAGGGCTCGAGAGGAAACCGGAAGTTCCCCTTCCAACACCAAAGGGGACCTGACTTCCCTGAAGCAACCCCAGCGAGTTCCTGAGGTCCCCGTCGCAAGTCGAGAAGCACCGCCAGCTTCCCACCGCAACTCGAGAAACAGCCCAAAATTCTCGCCTCCATGCGAGATGAGGAAATTTGGCGATGCAGCATCTCAAGAGAAATACCACATTCCCTCTGGAAAGGCAAAAAGGTACTTGACACCCTTTATTCGACTCAGAAAGTTCCCTCACACAGCCGTCCCCTTTGGAGAGGAGAACACACTTTACGGGCTCAATTCGAGGGGAGCCCCTGTGCACATTGAAGGTATCGAGAGGAAACCGGAAGTTCCCCTTCCAATACCAAAGGGGACCTGACTTTCCTGAAGCAACGCCAGCGAGTTCCTGAGGTCCCCGTCGCAACTCGAGAAGCACCCCTAGCTTCCCGCCGCAACTCGATAAACTGCCCAAAATGCTCCCCTCCATGCGAGATGAGGAAATTTGGCGATGCAGCATCTCACGAGAAATACCACATTTCCTCTGGAAAGGCAAAAAGATACTTGACACCCTTTATTCGACTAAGAAAGTTCCCTCACACAGCCGTCCCCTTTGGAAGGGAGAACACACTTTACGGATTCAACTCGAGAGGAGCTCCTGTGCACATTGAAGGGCTCGATAGGAAACCGGAAGTTCCCCTTCCAACACCAAACGGGACCTGACCTCCCTGAAGCAATCCCAGCGAGTTCCTGAGGTCCCCGTCGCAACTCGAAAAGCAACCCCAGATTGCCGCCGCAAATCGAGAAAAAGCACAAAATTCTCCCCTCCATGCGAAATGAGGAAATTTGGGGATGCAGCATCTCAAGAGAAATGCCACATTCCCTCTGGAAAGGCAAAAAGGTACTTGACACCCTTTATTCGACTCAGAAAGTTCCCTCACACAGCCGTCCCCTTTGGAGAGGAGAACACACTTTACGGACTCAATTCGAGGGGAGCCCCGGTGCACATTGTAGGGCTCGAGAGGAAACCGGAAGTTCCCCTTCCAACACCAAAGGGGACCTGACTTCCCTGAAGCAACCCCAGCGAGTTCCTGAGGTCCCCGTCGCACCTCGAGAAACACACCCAGCTTCCCGCCGCAACTCGGGAAACACACCAAAATTATCCCCTCCATGCGAGACGAGGAAATTTGGCGATATAGCATCTCACGAGCAATACCACATTCCCTCTGGAAAGGCAAAAAGGTACTTGACACCCTTTATTCGACTCAGAAAGTTCCCTCACACAGCCGTCCCCTTGGGAGAGGTGAACACACTTTACGGACTCAATTCGAGGAGAAACCCTCTGCACATTGAAGGGCTCGAGAGGAAACCGGAAGTTCCCCTTCCAACACCAAAGGGGACCTGACTTCCCTGAAGCAACCCCAGCGAGTTCCTGAGGTCCCCGTCGCAACTCGAGAAGCACCCCCAGCTTCCCGCCGCAACTCGAGAAACAGCCCAAAATTCTCCCCTCCATGCGAGATGAGGAAATTTGGGGATGCAGCATCTCAGGAGAAATACTACATTCCCTCTGGAAAGGCAAAAAGGTACTTGACACCCTTTATTCGACTCAGAAAGTTCCCTCACACAGCCGTCCCCTTTGGAGAGGAGAACACACTTTACGGACTCAATTCGAGGGGAGCCCTGGTGCACATTGAAGGGCTCGAGAGGAAACCGGAAGTTCCCCTTCCAACACCAAAGGGGACCTGACTTCCCTGAAGCAACCCCAGCGAGTTCCTGAGGTCCCCGTCGCAACGCGAGAAGCACCCCCAGCTTCCCACCGCAACTCGAGAAACAGCCCAAAATTCTCCACTCCATGCGAGATGAGGAAATTTGGCAATGCAGCATCTCACGAAAAATACCACATTCCCTCTGGAAAGGCAAAAAGGTACTTGACACCCTTTATTCGACTCAGAAAGTTCCCTCACACAGCCGTCCCCTTTGGAGAGGAGAACACACTTTACGGACTGAATTCGAGGGGAGCCCCTGTGCACATTGAAGGGCTCGAGAGGAAACCGGAAGTTCCCCTCCAACACCAATGGGGACCTGACTTCCCTGAAGCAACCCAAGCGAGTTCCTGAGGTCCCCGTCGCAACTCGAGAAGCACACCCAGCTTCCAGCCGCAACACGATAAACAGCCCAAAATTCTCCCCTCCATGCGAGATGAGGAAATTTGGCGATGCAGCATCTCACGAGAAATACCACATTCCCTCTGGAAAGGCAAAAAGGTACTTGACACCCTTTATTCGACTCAGAAAGTTCCCTCACACAGCCGTCCTCTTTGGAGAGGAGAACACACTTTACGGACTCAATTCGAGAGGAGCCCCTGTGCACATTGAAGTGCTCGAGAGGAAAACGGAAGTTCCCCTTCCAACACCAAAGGGGACCTCAATTCCCTGAAGCAACCCCAGCGAGTTCCTGAGGTCCCCGTAGCAACTCGAGAAGCACCCCCAGCTTCCCACCGCAATTCGAGAAACAGCCCAAAATTCTCCCCTCCATGCGAGATGAGGAAATTTGGGGATGCAGCATCTCAAGAGAAATACCACATTCCTCTGGAAAGGCAAAAAGGTACTTGACACCCTTTATTCGACTCAGAAAGTTCCCTCACACAGCCGTCCCCTTTGGAGAGGAGAACACACTTTACGGACTCAATTCGAGGGTAGCCCCTTTGCACTTTGAAGGGCTCGAGAGGAAACCGGAAGTTCCCCTTCCAACACCAAAGGGGACCTGACTTCCCTGAAGCAACCCCAGCGAATTACTGAGGTCCCCGTCGCAACTCGAGAAGCACCCCCAGCTTCCCACCGCAACTCGAGAAACAGCCCAAAATTCTCCCCTCCATGCGAGATGAGGAAATTTGGCAATGCAGCATCTCAGGAAAAATACCACATTCCCTCTGGAAAGGCAAAAAGGTACTTGACACCCTTTATTCGACTCAGAAAGTTCCATCACACAGCCGTCCCCTTTGGAGAAGAGAACACACTTTACGGACTCAATTCGAGGGGAGCCCCTGTGCACATTGAAGGGCTCGAGAGGAAACCGGAAGTTCTTCCAACAACAAAGGGGACATTACTTCCCTGAAGCAACCCCAGCGAGTTCCTGAGGTCCCCGTCGCAACTCGAGAAGCACCCCCAGCTTCCCGCCGCAACTCGAGAAACAGCCCAAAATTCTCCCCTCCATGCGAGATGAGGAAATTTGGCGATGCAGCATCTCAGGAGAAATAACACATTCCCTCTGGAAAGGCAAAAAGGTACTTGACACCCTTTATTCGACTCAGAAAGTTCCCTCACAAAGCCGTCCCCTTTGGAGAGGAGAACACACTTTACGGACTCAATTCGAGGGGAGCCCCTGTGCACATTGAAGGGCTCGAGAGGAAACCCGAAGTTCCCCTTCCAACACCAAAGGGGACCTGACTTCCCTGAAGCAACCCCAGCGAGTTCCTGAGGTCCCCGTCGCAGCTCGAGAAGCACCCCTAGTTACCCGGCGCAACTCGAGAAACAGCCCTAAATTCTCCCCTCCATGCGAGATGAGGAAATTTGGCGATGCAGCATCTCAAGTGAAATACCACATTTCCTCTGGAAAGGCAAAAAGGTACTTGACACCCTTTATTCGACTAAGAAAGTTCCCTCACACAGCCGTCCCCTTTGGAAGGGAGAACACACTTTACGGACTCAATTCGAGAGGAGCTCCTGTGCACATTGAAGGGCTCGATAGGAAACCGGAAGTTCCCCTTCCAACACCAAAGGGGACCTGACCTCCCTGAAGCAATCCCAGCGAGTTCCTGAGGTCCCCGTCGCAACTCGAAAAACAACCCCAGTTTCCCGCCGCAACTCGAGAAAAAGCCCAAAATTCTCCCCTCCATGCGAAATGAGAAAATTTGGGGATGCAGCATCTCACGAGAAATGCCACATTCCCTCTGGAAAGACAAAAAGGTACTTGATACCCTTTATTCGACACAGAAAGTTCCCTCACACAGCCGTCCCCTTTGGAGAGGAGAACACACTTTACGGACTCAATTCGAGGGGAGCCCCGGTGCACATTGAAGGGCTCGAGAGGAAACCGGAAGTTCCCCTTCCAACACCAAAGGGGACCTGACTTCCCTGAAGCAAACCCAGCGAGTTCCTGAGGTCCCCGTCGCACCTCGAGAAACACACCCAGCTTCCCGCCGCAACTCGGGAAACACACCAAAATTATCCCCTCCATGCGAGACGAGGAAATTTGGCGATGCAGCATCTCACGAGAAATACCACATTCCCTCTGGAAAGGCAAAAAGGTACTTGACACCCTTTATTCGACTCAGAAAGTTCCCTCACACAGCCGTCCCCTTTGGAGAAGAGAACACACTTTACGGACTCAATTCGAGGGGAGCCCCTGTGCACATTGAAGGGCTCGAGAGGAAACAGAAGCTCGCCTTCCAACACCAAAGGGGACCTGACTTCCCTGAAGCAACCCCAGCGAGTTCCTGAGGTCCCCGTCGCAACTCGAGAAGCACCCCTAGCTACCCGCCGCAACTCGAGAAACAGCCCAAAATTCTCCCCTCCATGCGAGATGAGGAAATTTTGCGATGCAGCATCTCAAGAGAAATTCCACATTCCCTCTGGAAAGGCAAAAAGGTACTTGACACCCCTTATTCGACTCAGAAAGTTCCCTCACACAGCCGTCCCCTTGGGAGAGGAGAACACACTTTACGGACTCAATTCGAGGGGAGCCCCTGTGCACATTGAAGGACTCGAGAGGAAACCGGAAGTTCCCCTTCCAACACCAAAGGGGACCTGACTTCCCTGAAGCAACCCCAGCGAGTTCCTGAGGTCCCCGTCGCAACTCGAGAAGCACCCCCAGCTCCCACGGCAACTCGAGAAACAACCCAAAATTCTCCCCTCCATGGGAGATGAGGAAATTTTGCGATGCAGCATCTCACGAGAAATACCACATTCCCTCAGGAAAGGCAAAAAGGTACTTGACACCCTTTATTCGACTCAGAAAGTTCCCTCACACAGCCGTCCCCTTTGGAGAGGAGAACACACTTTACGGACTCAATTCGAGGGGAGCCCCTGTGCACATTGAAGGGCTCGAGAGGAAACCGGAAGTTCCTCTTCCAGCACCAAAGGGGACTTGACTTCCCTGAAGCAACCCCAGCGAGTTCCTGAGGACCCCGTCGCACCTCGGGAAGCACCCCCAGCTTCCCGGAGCAACTCGAGAAACACACCAAAATTCTCCCCTCCATGCGAGATGAGGAAATTTGGCGATGCAGCATTTCACGAGAAATACCACATTCCCTCTGGAAAGGCAAAAAGGTACTTGACACCCTTTATTCGACTGAGAAAGTTCCCTCACACAGCCGTCCCCTTTGGAGAGGAGAACACACTTTACGGACTCAATTCGAGGGGAGCCCCTGTGCACATTCAAGGGCTCGAGAGGAAACCGGAAGTTCCCCTTCCAACACCAAAGGGGACCTGACTTCCCTGAAGCAACCCCAGCGAGTTCCTGAGGTCCCCGTCGCAACTCGAGAAGCACCCCCAGCTTCCCACCGCATCTCGCGAAACAGCCCAAAATTCTCCCCTCCATGCGAGATGAGGAAATTTGGCGATGCAGCATCTCAAGAGAAATACCACATTCCCTCTGGAAAGGCAAAAAGGTACTTGACACCCCTTATTCGACTCAGAAAGTTCCCTCACACAGCCGTCCCCTTTGGAGAGGAGAACACACTTTACGGACTGAATTCGAGGGGAGCCCCTGTGCACATTGAAGGGCTCGAGAGGAAACCGGAAGTTCCCCTTCCAACACCAAAGGGGACCTGACTTCCCTGAAGCAACCCCAGCGAGTTCCTGAGGTCCCCGTCGCAACTCGAGAAGCACCCCTAGCTTCCCGCCGCAACTCGATAAACTGACTAAAATTCTCCCCTCCATGCGAGATGAGGAAATTTGGCGATGCAGCATCTCACGAGAAATACCACATTCCCTCTGAAAAGGAAAAAGGTACTTGACACCCTTTATTCGACTCAGAAAGTTCCCTCACACAGCCGTCCTCTTTGGAGAGGAGAACACACTTTACGGACTCAATTGGAGGGGAGCCCCTGTACACATTGAAGGGTTCGAGAGTAAAACAGAAGTTCCCCTTCCAACACCAAAGGGGACCTGACTTCCCTGAAGCAACTTAAGCGAGTTCCTGAGGTCCCCGTTGCAACTCGAAAAGCACCCCCAGCTTCCCTCCGCAACTCGAGAAACAGCCCAATATTCTCCCCTCCATGCGAGATGAGGTAATTTGGGGATGCAGCATCTCACGAGATATACCACATTCCCTCTGGAAAGGCAAAATGGTACTTGACACCCTTTATTCGACTCAGAAAGTTCCCTCACACATCCGTCCCCTTTGGAGAGGAGAACACACTTTACGGACTCAATTCGAGGGGAGCCCCTGTGCAGTTTGAAGGGCTCGAGAGGAAACCGTAAGTTCCCCTTCCAACACCAAAGGGGACCTGACTTCCCTGAAGCAACCCCAGCGAATTACTGAGGTCCCCGTCGCAACTCGAGAAGCACCCCCAGCTTCACACCGCAACTCGAGAAACAGCCCAAAATTCTCCCCTCCATGCGAGATGAGGAAATTTGGCAATGCAGCATCTCAGGAAAAATACCACATTCCCTCTGGAAAGGCAAAAAGGTACTTGACACCCTTTATTCGACTCAGAAAGTTCCCTCACACATCCGTCCCCTTTGGAGAGGAGAACACACTTTACGGACTGAATTCGAGGGGAGCCCCTGTGCACATTGAAGGGCTCGAGAGGAAACTGGAAGTTCCCCTCCAACACCAATGGGGACCTGACTTCACTGAAGCAACCCAAGCGAGTTCCTGAGGTCCCCGTCGCAACTCGAGAAGCACCCCCAGCTTCCCGCCGCAACACGAGAAACAGCCCAAAATTCTCCCCTCCATGCGAGATGAGGAAATTTGGCGATGCAGCATCTCAAGAGAAATACCACATTCCCTCTGGAAAGGCAAAAAGGTACTTGACACCCTTTATTCGACTCAGAAAGTTCCATCACACAACCGTCCCCTTTGGAGAGGAGAACACACTTTACGGACTCAATTCGAGGGTAGCCCCTGTGCACATTGAAGGGCTCGAGAGGAAACCGGAAGTTCCCCTTCCAACACCAAAGGGAACCTGACTTCCCAGAAGCAACCCCAGCGAGTTCCTGAGGTCCCCGTCGCAACTCGAGAAGCACTCCCAGCTTCCCGCCGCAACTCGAGAAACACCCCAAAATTCTCCCCTCCATGCGAGATGAGGAAATTTGGCGATGCAGCATCTCACGAGAAATACCACATTCACTCTGGAAAGGCAAAAAGGTACTTGACACCCTTTATTCGAATCAGAAAGTTCCCTCACACAGCCGTCCCCTTTGGAGAGGAGAACACACTTTACGGACTGAATTCTAGGGGAGCCCCTGTGCACATTGAAGGGCTCGAGAGGAAACCGGAAGTTTCCCTTCCAACAATAAAGGGGACCTGAATTCCCTGAAGCAACCCCAGCGAGTTCCTTAGGTCCCCGTCGCAACTCGAGAGGCACCCCCAGCTTCCCACCGCATCTCGAGAAACACCCCCAAATTATCTCCTTCGTGCGAGATGAGGAAATTTGGCGATGCAGCATCTCAAGTGAAATACCACATTTCCTCTGGAAAGGCAAAAAGGTACTTGACACCCTTTATTCGACTAAGTAAGTTCCCTCACACAGCCGTCCCCTTTGGAAGGGAGAACACACTTTACGGACTCAATTCGAGAGGAGCCCCTGTGCACATTGAAGGGCTCGAGAGGAAACCGGAAGTTCCCCTTCCAACACCAAAGGGGACCTGACTTCCCTGAAGCAACCCCAGCGAGTTCCTGAGGTCCCCGTCGCAACTCGAAAAGCAACCCCAGATTCCCGCCGCTACTCGAGAAAAAGACCAAAATTCTCCCCTCCATGCGAAATGAGGAAATTTGGGGATGCAGCATCTCACGAGAAATGCCACATTCCCTCTGGAAAGGCAAAAAGGTACTTGACACCCTTTATTCGACTCAGAAAGTTCCCTCACATAGGCGTCCCCTTTGGAGAGGAGAACACTCTTTACGGACTCAATTCGAGGGGAGCCCCTGTGCACATTGAAGGGTTCGAGAGGAAACCGGAAGTTCCCCTTCCAACAGCAAAGGGGCCCTGACTTCCCTGAAGCAACCCCAGCGAGTTCCTGGGGTCCCCGTCGCAACTCGAGAAGCACCCCCAGCTTCCCGCCGCAACTCGTGAAACAGCCCAAAATTCTCCCCTCCATGCGAGATGAGGAAATTTGGGGATGCAGCATCTCACGAGAAATACCACATTCCCTCTGGAAAGGCAAAAAGGTACTTGACACCCTTTATTCGACTCAGAAAGTTCCATCACACAGCCGTCCCCTTTGGAGAAGAGAACACACTTTACGGACTCAATTCGAGGGGAGCCCCTGTGCACATTGAAGGGCTCGAGAGGAAACCGGAAGTTCTTCCAACAACAAAGGGGACATTACTTCCCTGAAGCAACCCCAGCGAGTTCCTGAGGTCCCCGTCGCAACTCGAGAAGCACCCCCAGCTTCCCGCCGCAACTCGAGAAACAGCCCAAAATTCTCCCCTCCATGCGAGATGAGGAAATTTGGCGATGCAGCATCTCAGGAGAAATAACACATTCCCTCTGGAAAGGCAAAAAGGTACTTGACACCCTTTATTCGACTCAGAAAGTTCCCTCACAAAGCCGTCCCCTTTGGAGAGGAGAACACACTTTACGGACTCAATTCGAGGGGAGCCCCTGTGCACATTGAAGGGCTCGAGAGGAAACCCGAAGTTCCCCTTCCAACACCAAAGGGGACCTGACTTCCCTGAAGCAACCCCAGCGAGTTCCTGAGGTCCCCGTCGCAGCTCGAGAAGCACCCCTAGTTACCCGGCGCAACTCGAGAAACAGCCCTAAATTCTCCCCTCCATGCGAGATGAGGAAATTTGGCGATGCAGCATCTCAAGTGAAATACCACATTTCCTCTGGAAAGGCAAAAAGGTACTTGACACCCTTTATTCGACTAAGAAAGTTCCCTCACACAGCCGTCCCCTTTGGAAGGGAGAACACACTTTACGGACTCAATTCGAGAGGAGCTCCTGTGCACATTGAAGGGCTCGATAGGAAACCGGAAGTTCCCCTTCCAACACCAAAGGGGACCTGACCTCCCTGAAGCAATCCCAGCGAGTTCCTGAGGTCCCCGTCGCAACTCGAAAAGCAACCCCAGTTTCCCGCCGCAACTCGAGAAAAAGCCCAAAATTCTCCCCTCCATGCGAAATGAGAAAATTTGGGGATGCAGCATCTCACGAGAAATGCCACATTCCCTCTGGAAAGACAAAAAGGTACTTGATACCCTTTATTCGACACAGAAAGTTCCCTCACACAGCCGTCCCCTTTGGAGAGGAGAACACACTTTACGGACTCAATTCGAGGGGAGCCCCGGTGCACATTGAAGGGCTCGAGAGGAAACCGGAAGTTCCCCTTCCAACACCAAAGGGGACCTGACTTCCCTGAAGCAAACCCAGCGAGTTCCTGAGGTCCCCGTCGCACCTCGAGAAACACACCCAGCTTCCCGCCGCAACTCGGGAAACACACCAAAATTATCCCCTCCATGCGAGACGAGGAAATTTGGCGATGCAGCATCTCACGAGAAATACCACATTCCCTCTGGAAAGGCAAAAAGTTACTTGACACCCTTTATTCGACTCAGAAAGTTCCCTCACACAGCCGTCCCCTTTGGAGAAGAGAACACACTTTACGGACTCAATTCGAGGGGAGCCCCTGTGCACATTGAAGGGCTCGAGAGGAAACAGAAGCTCGCCTTCCAACACCAAAGGGGACCTGACTTCCCTGAAGCAACCCCAGCGAGTTCCTGAGGTCCCCGTCGCAACTCGAGAAGCACCCCTAGCTACCCGCCGCAACTCGAGAAACAGCCCAAAATTCTCCCCTCCATGCGAGATGAGGAAATTTTGCGATGCAGCATCTCAAGAGAAATTCCACATTCCCTCTGGAAAGGCAAAAAGGTACTTGACACCCCTTATTCGACTCAGAAAGTTCCCTCACACAGCCGTCCCCTTGGGAGAGGAGAACACACTTTACGGACTCAATTCGAGGGGAGCCCCTGTGCACATTGAAGGACTCGAGAGGAAACCGGAAGTTCCCCTTCCAACACCAAAGGGGACCTGACTTCCCTGAAGCAACCCCAGCGAGTTCCTGAGGTCCCCGTCGCAACTCGAGAAGCACCCCCAGCTCCCACGGCAACTCGAGAAACAACCCAAAATTCTCCCCTCCATGGGAGATGAGGAAATTTTGCGATGCAGCATCTCACGAGAAATACCACATTCCCTCAGGAAAGGCAAAAAGGTACTTGACACCCTTTATTCGACTCAGAAAGTTCCCTCACACAGCCGTCCCCTTTGGAGAGGAGAACACACTTTACGGACTCAATTCGAGGGGAGCCCCTGTGCACATTGAAGGGCTCGAGAGGAAACCGGAAGTTCCTCTTCCAGCACCAAAGGGGACTTGACTTCCCTGAAGCAACCCCAGCGAGTTCCTGAGGACCCCGTCGCACCTCGGGAAGCACCCCCAGCTTCCCGGAGCAACTCGAGAAACACACCAAAATTCTCCCCTCCATGCGAGATGAGGAAATTTGGCGATGCAGCATTTCACGAGAAATACCACATTCCCTCTGGAAAGGCAAAAAGGTACTTGACACCCTTTATTCGACTGAGAAAGTTCCCTCACACAGCCGTCCCCTTTGGAGAGGAGAACACACTTTACGGACTCAATTCGAGGGGAGCCCCTGTGCACATTCAAGGGCTCGAGAGGAAACCGGAAGTTCCCCTTCCAACACCAAAGGGGACCTGACTTCCCTGAAGCAACCCCAGCGAGTTCCTGAGGTCCCCGTCGCAACTCGAGAAGCACCCCCAGCTTCCCACCGCATCTCGCGAAACAGCCCAAAATTCTCCCCTCCATGCGAGATGAGGAAATTTGGCGATGCAGCATCTCAAGAGAAATACCACATTCCCTCTGGAAAGGCAAAAAGGTACTTGACACCCCTTATTCGACTCAGAAAGTTCCCTCACACAGCCGTCCCCTTTGGAGAGGAGAACACACTTTACGGACTGAATTCGAGGGGAGCCCCTGTGCACATTGAAGGGCTCGAGAGGAAACCGGAAGTTCCCCTTCCAACACCAAAGGGGACCTGACTTCCCTGAAGCAACCCCAGCGAGTTCCTGAGGTCCCCGTCGCAACTCGAGAAGCACCCCTAGCTTCCCGCCGCAACTCGATAAACTGACTAAAATTCTCCCCTCCATGCGAGATGAGGAAATTTGGCGATGCAGCATCTCACGAGAAATACCACATTCCCTCTGAAAAGGAAAAAGGTACTTGACACCCTTTATTCGACTCAGAAAGTTCCCTCACACAGCCGTCCTCTTTGGAGAGGAGAACACACTTTACGGACTCAATTGGAGGGGAGCCCCTGTACACATTGAAGGGTTCGAGAGTAAAACAGAAGTTCCCCTTCCAACACCAAAGGGGACCTGACTTCCCTGAAGCAACTTAAGCGAGTTCCTGAGGTCCCCGTTGCAACTCGAGAAGCACCCCCAGCTTCCCTCCGCAACTCGAGAAACAGCCCAATATTCTCCCCTCCATGCGAGATGAGGTAATTTGGGGATGCAGCATCTCACGAGATATACCACATTCCCTCTGGAAAGGCAAAATGGTACTTGACACCCTTTATTCGACTCAGAAAGTTCCCTCACACAGCCGTCCCCTTTGGAGAGGAGAACACACTTTACGGACTCAATTCGAGAGTAGCCCCTGTGCACATTGAAGGGCTCGAGAGAAAACATGAAGTTCCCCTTCCAACACCAAAGGGGACCTGACTTCCCTGAAGCAACCCCAGCGAGTTCCTGGGGTCCCCGTCGCAACTCGAGAAGCACCCCCAGCTTCACGCCGTAACTCGACAAACAGCCCAAAATTCTCCCCTCCATGCGAGATGAGGAAATTTGGCGATGCAGCATCTAACGAGAAATACCACACTCCCTCTGGAAAGGCAAAAAGGTACTTGACACCCTTTATTCGACTCAGAAACTTCCATCACACAGCCGTTCCATTTGGAGAGGAGAACACACGTTACGGACTCAATTCGAGGGGAGCCCCAGTGCACATTGAAGGGCTCGAGAGGAAACTGGAAGTTCCCCTTCCAACACCAAAGGGGACCTGACTTCCCTGAAGCAACCCCAGCGAGTTCCTGAGGTCCCCGTCGCAACTTGAGAAGCACCACCAGCTTCCCGCCGCAACTCGAGAAACAGCCCAAAATTCTCCCCTCCATGCGAGATGAGGAAATTTGGCGATGCAGCATCTCACGAGAAATACCACATTCCCTTTGGAAAGGCAAAACGGTCCTTGAAACCCTTTATTCGACTCAGAAAGTTCCCTCACACAGCCGTCCCCTTTGGAGAGGAGAACACACTTTACGGACTCAATTCGAGAGGAGCCCCTGTGCACATTGAAGGGCTCGAGAGGAAACCGGAAGTTCCCCTTCTAACACCAAAGGGGACCTGACTTCCCTGAAGCAACCCCAGCGAGTTCCTGGGGTCCACGTCGCAACTCGAGAAGCACCACCAGCTTCCCGCCGCAACTCGAGAAACACACCAAAATTCTCCCCTCCGTGCGAGATGAGGATATTTGGGGATTCAGCATCTCACGAGAAATACCACATTCCCTCTGGAAAGGCAAAAAGGTACTTGACACCCTTTATTCGACTCAGAAAGTTCCCTCACACAGCCGTCCCCTTTGGAGAGGAGAACACAATTTACGGACTCAAATCGAGGGGAGCCCCTGTGCACATTGAAGGGCTCGAGAGTAAACCGGAAGTTCCCCTTCCAACACCAAAGGGGACCTGACTTCCCTGAAGCAACCCCAGCGAGTTCCTGAGGTTCCCTTTGCAACTCGAGAAGCACCCCCAGCTTCCCGCCGCAACTCGAGAAATAGCCCAAAATTATCCCCTCCGTGCGAAATGAGGAAATTTGGGGATGCAGCCTCTCACGAGAAATACCACATTACCACTGGAAAGGCAAAAAGGTACTTGACACCATTTATTCGACTCAGAAAGTTCCCTCACACAGCCGTCCCCTTTGGAGAGGAGAACACACTTTACGGACTGAATTCGAGGGGAGCCCCTGTGCACATTGAAGGGCTCGAGAGGAAACCGGAGGTTCCCCTTCCAACACCAAAGGGGACCTGACTTCCCTGAAGCAACCCCAGCGAGTTCCTGGGGTCCCCTTCGCAACTCGAGAAGCACCCCCAGCTTCCCGCGGCAACTCGAGAAACACCCCAGAATTCTCCCCTCCATGCGAGATGAGGAAATTTGGGGATGCAGCCTCTCACGAGAAATACCACATTACCACTGGAAAGGCATAAAGGTACTTGACACCCTTTATTCGACTCAGAAAGTTCCCACACACAGCCGTCCCTTTGGAGAGGAGAACACACTTTACGGACTCAATTCGAGGGGAGCCCCTGTGCACATTGAAGGGCTCGAGAGGAAACCGGAAGTTCCCCTTCCAACACCAAAGGGGACCTGACTTCCCTGAAGCAACCCCAGCGAGTTCCTGAGGTCCCCGTCGCAACTCGAGAGGCACATCCAGCTTACCGCTGCAACTCGAGAAACATCCCAAAATTATCCCCTGAATGCGAGATGAGGAAATATTGCGTTGCAGTATCTCAAGAGAAATACCACATTCCCTCTGGAAAGGCAAATGTTACTTGACAACCTTTATTGGACGCAGAAAGTTCCCTCACAGAGCCGTCCCCTTTGGAGAGGAGAACACACTTTATGGACTCGACTCGAGATGAGCCCCTATGCACATTTCAGGGCACGAGAGGAAACTGGAAGTTCCCCTTCCAACAACAAAGGGGACCTGAGTTAGCTGAAGCAACCCCAGCGAGTTCCTGAGGTACCCGTCGCAACTCGAGAAGGACCCCCATCTTCCCGCCTCAACTCGAGAAACACCCCAAAATTATACCCTCAATGCGAGATGTGGAAATTTTGCGATGCAGCATCTCAAGAGACATACCGCATTCCCTCTGGAAAGGCAAAAAGTTTCTTGACACCCTTTATTCGATTAAGAATGCTCCCTCACACAGCCGTCCCCTTTTGAAAGGAGAACACACTTTATGGACTGCATTCGAGATGAGCCCCTGTGCACATTTAAGGGCTCGAGAGGAAACCGGAATTTCCCCTTTCAACACCAAAGGGGACCGGACTTCCCTGAAGGAACCCCAGCGAGGTCCTGAGGTCCCAGTCGCAACTCGAGAAGCATCCCCAGGTTCCAGCCGCAACTCGAGAAACACCACCAAATTATCCCCTCAATACGAGATGAGGAAATTTTGCGATGCAGCATCTCAAGAGAAATACCACATTCCCACTTGAAAGGCAAAAAGGTACTTGACACCCTTTATTCGACTCAGAAAGTTCCCTCACACAGCCGTCCCCTTTGGAGAGGGGAACACACTTGATGGACTCAATTCGTGATGAGCCCCTGTTCACATTTAATGGATGAGGGGAAACCAGAAGTTCCCCTTCCAACACAGAAGGGGACCTGACTTCCCTGAAGCAACGGCAGCGAGTTCCTGAGGTCCCCGTCGCAACTTGAGAAGCACCCCCAGCTTCCTGCCGAAACTCGAGAAACACACCAAAATTATCCCCTCAATGCGAGATGAGGAAATTTTGAGATGCAGCATCTCAAGAGAAATACCACATTCCCTCTTGAAAGGCAAAAATATACTTGACACCCTTTATTCGACTCAGAAATTTCCATTTCACACCGTCCCCTTTGGAGAGGAGAACACACTTTATGTTCTCCATTCAAGATGAGACCCTGTGCACATTTTAGAGCTGGAGAGGAAACCTGAAGTTCACGTTCCAACACCAAAGGGGACCTGACTTCCCTGAAGCAACCACAGCGAGTTCCTGAGGTCCCCGTCGCAACTCGAGAAGCACCCCCACGTGCCCGCCGCAACTCGAGAAACAATCCCAAAATCATCCCCTCAATGCGAGATTAGGAAATTTTGAGATGCAGCATCTCAAGAGAAATACCACATTCCCTCTTGAAAGGCAAAAAGGTACCTGACACCCTTTATTCGACTCAGAAAGTTCCCTCACACAGCCGTCCCCTTTGGAGAGGAGAACACACTTTATGTACTAAATCCGAGATGAGACCCTGTGCAAATTTAAGGGCTCAGAGGAAACCGGAAGTTCCCATTCCAACACCAAAGGGGACCTGAGTACCGTGAAGCAACCCCAACGAATTCCTGAGTTCCCCGTTCCAAATTGAGAAGCACCGCCAGCTTCCCGCCTTAACCTGAGAAACACCCCAAAATTATCCCCTCAATGCGAGATGAGGAAATTTTGCGATGCAGCATCTCAAGAGAAATACCACATTCCCTCTTGAAAGGCAAAAAGGTACTTGACACCGTTTATTCGACTCAGAAAGTTCCCTCACTCAGCCATCCCTTTTGGAGAGGAGAACACATATTATGGAGTCAATTCGAGATGAGCCCCTGTGCACATTTAAGGGCTCGAGAGGAACCCGGAAGTTCCCCTTCCAACACCAAAGGGGACCTGACTTCCCTGAAGCAACCCCAGCGAGTTCCTGAGGTCCCCGTCCCAACTCGAGAAGCACCCCAGCATCCCGCCGCAACTCGTGAAACACACAAAAATTATCCCCTCAATGCGAGATGAGGAGATTTTGTGATGCAGCATCTCAAGGGAAATACCACATTCCCTCTTGAAAGGAAAAAAGGTACTTGACACCCTTATTCGACTCAGAAAGTTCCCTCAAACATCCGTCCCCTTTGGAAAGGAGAACACACTTTATGGACTCAATTCGAGATGAGCCCCTGTGCACATTTAAGGGCTCCAGAGCAAACCGGAAGTTCCCTTCCAACACCAAAGGGGACCTGGCTTCCCTGAAGGAACCCCAGCGAGTTGCTGAGGTGGCCGTCGCAACTCGAGAAGCACCCCCAGCTTCAAGCCGCAACTCGAGAAACACCCCAAAATTATCCCCTCAAAGTGAGACGAGGAAATTTTGCGATGCAGCATCTCAAGAGAAATACCACATTCCCTCTTGAAAGGGAAAAAGATACTTGACACCCTTTACTTTATGGACTCAATTAGAGATGAGCCCCTGTGCACATTTAAGGGCTCGAGAGGAAACCGGAAGTTCCCCTTCCAACACCAAAGGGGACCTGATTTCCATGAAGCAACACCAGCGAGTTCCTGAGGTTCCCGTCGCTACTCGAGGAGCACCCCCAGTTTCCCGCCGCAACTCGAGAAACATACCAAAATTATCCCCTCAATGCGAGATGAGGAAATTTTGCGATGAAGCATCTCAAGAGAAATACCACATTCGCTCTGGAAAGGCAAAAAGGTAATTGACACCCTTTATTCGACTCAGAAAGATCCCTCACACAGCCGTCCCCTTTGGAGAGGAGAACACAATTTATGGGCTCCATTCGAGATGAGCCCCTGTGCACATTTAAGGACTCGAGACGAAACAGGAAGTTCACCTTCCAACAGCAAAGGGGAACTGACTTCCCTGAAGCAACCCCAGCGAGTTCCTGAGGTCCCCGTCGCAACTCGAGAAGCACCCCCAGCTTCCCGCCGCAACTCGATAAACACCCCAAAATTATCCCCTCAATGAGAGATGAGGAAATTTTGCGAAGCAGCATCTCATGAGAAATACCTAATTCACGCTTGAAACGCAAAAAGGTACTTCACACCGTTTATTCGACTCAGAAAGTTCCCTCACACAGCCGTCCACTTTGGAGAGGAGAACAAACTTTATGGACTCCATTCGAGATGAGCCCCTGTGCACATTTAAGGGCTCGCGAGGAAACCGGAAGTTCCCTTTCCAACACCAAAGGGAGTCGGACTTCCCTGAAGCAACCGCAGCGAGTTCCTGAGGTCCCCGTCGCAACTCGAGAAGCACCCCAAGCTTTCAGCCACAACTCGAGAAAAACCCCAAAATTATCTCCTCCATGTGAGATGAGGAAATTTTGTGATGCAGCATCTCAAGAGAATTACCACATTCCCTCTTGAAAGGCAAAAGGGTACTTGACACCCTTTATTCGACTCAGAAAGTTCCCTCACAGAGCCGTCCCCTTTGGAGAGGAGAACACTGTTTATGAACTCAATTCGAGATGAGCCCCTGTGCACATTTAAGGGCTCTAGAGGAAACTGGAATTTCCCCTTCCAACACCAAAGGGGACCTGACTTCCCTGAAGCAACCCCAGCGAGTTCCTGAGGTCCCCGTCGCCTCTCGTGAAGCACCCCAAGCTTCCCGCCTCAACTCGAGAAATACCCCAAAATTATCCCCTCCATGCGAGATGAGGAAATTTTGCGATGCAGCATCTCAAGAGAAATACCACATTCCCTCTTGAAAGGCAAAATGGTACTTGACACCCTTTATTCGACTCAGAAAGTTCCCTCACACAGCCGTCCCCTTTGGAGAGGAAAATTCACTTTATGAACTCAATCCGTGATGAGACCCTTTGCACATTAAAAGGCTCGAGAGGAAATCCGAAGTTCCCTTCCAAAATCAAAGGGGACCTGACTTCCCTGAAGCAACCACAGCGAGTTCCTGAGGTCCCCGTCGCAACTCGAGAAGCACCCCCAGCTTCCCGCCGCAACTCGAGAAACACCCCAAAATTATCCCCTCAATGCGAGATAAGGACATTATGCGATGCAGCATCTCAAGAAAAATACCACATTCCCTCTGGAAAGGCAAAAAGGTACTTGACACCGTTTATTCGACACAGAATGTTCTCTCACACAGCCATCCCCTTTGGAGAGGAGAACACACTTTATGGACTCCATTCGAGATGAGCCCCTGTGCACATTTAAGGGCTCGCGAGGAAACCGGAAGTTCCCCTTCCAACACCAAAGGGAGTGTGACTTCCCTGAAGCAACCCCAGCGAGTTCCTGAGGTCCCCGTCGCAACTCAAGAAGCACCCCAAGCTTCCAGCTGCAACTCGAGAAAAACCCCAAAATTGTCGCCACCATGTGAGATGAGGAAATTTTGTGATGCAGCATCTCAAGAGAAATACCACATTCCCTCTGGAAAGGCAAGAAGGTACTTGACACCCTTTATTCGACTCAGAAAGTTCCCTCACACAGCCGTCCCCTTTGGAGAGGACAACACACTTCATGGACTCAATTAGAGATGAGCCCCTGTGCACATTTAAGGGCTCGAGAGGAAACCGGAAGTTCCCCTTCCAACACCAAAGGGGACCTGACTTCCCTGAAGCAACCCCAGCGAGTTCCTGAGGTCCCCGTCGCAACTCGAGAGGCACATCCAGCTTACCGCTGCAACTCGAGAAACATCCCAAAATTATCCCCTGAATGCAAGATGAGGAAATATTGCGATGCAGTATCTCAAGAGAAATACCACATTCCCTGTGGAAAGGCAAATGTTACTTGACTACCTTTATTCGACGCAGAAAGTTCCCTCACAGAGCCGTCCCCTTTGGAGAGGAGAACACACTTTATGGACTCGACTCGAGATGAGCCCTTGTGCACATTTCAGGGCGCGAGAGGAAACTGGAAGTTCCCCTTCCAACAACAAAGGGGACCTGAGTTAGCTGAAGCAACCCCAGCGAGTTCCTGAGGTCCCCGTCGCAACTCGAGAAGCACCCCTAGCTTCCCGCCGCAACTGGAGAAACACCCCAAAATTATCTCCTCAATGCGAGATGAGGAAATTTTGCGATGCAGCATCTCAAGAGAAATACCACATTCCCTCTTGAAAGGCAAAAAGGACGCGAGAGACGCCGGCCTCGGAGGCGCAGACGCGACGCGAGAGACGCCGGCTCCCGCGGCGCAGACGCAACGTGAGGGACGCCGGCCCCGGCTGCGCAGACGCGACGCGAGAGACGCCGGCCCCCTCGGCGCAGACGCGACGCTAGAGACGCCGGCCCTTGCACAACGAACCACGCAAAGAGGTGCGGCCGTTAGGAGCTACCCCATGCCTGAGGCCAGGTCCGGCGGCCGAGAAGAGCTACCCCACGTCCAACAGGCGGTGGCTCGCGGGCGCAGGAGGGCCGAGAGGAGCTACTCCGCGTTCAAGGTCAGGATGGGCGGCCTCGAGGAGATACCCCTCACCCAAGGTAAGGTACAGCGGCTGCACTTTGCTGGAGCGGCTGTGAAGAGATTTTCCACGACCAAGGTAAGAGAAACCCAAATAAGACGGTAGGTATTGCTAGGGGGCACCAGAGGGCGGACAGACTGATATCATAATCATAGGAAACTAGCCAATCTGATCACATGTACCACAGCCGAATGTGGTCCACTGGAGAAGGGAATGGCAAACCACTTCAGTATACTTGCCTTGAGAACCCCCATGAACAGTAACAAAGGGCAAAATGATAGGATACTGAATGAGGAATTCCCCAGGTCGGTAGGTGCCCAGTATGCTACTGGAGCTCAGTGGAGAAATAACTATAGAAGGAATAAAGGGATGGAGCAAAAGCAAAACCAATACCCAGTTGTGGATGTGACCAGTGATAGAAGCAAGTTTCGGTGCTGTAAAGAGCACTATTGCATAGGAACCTGGAATGTTAAGTCCATGAATCAAGGCAAATTGGAAGTGGTCAAACAGGAGATGGCAAGAGTGAACGTTGACATTCTAGGAATCAGTGAATTAAAATGGACTGGAATGGGTGAATTTAACTCAGACGACCATTATATCTACTACTGTGGGCAGGAATCCCTTAGAAGAAATGGAGTAGCCATCATGGTCAACAAAAGAGTCCGAAATGCAGTACTTGGATGCAATCTTAAAAATGACAGGATGAATTCTGTTCGTTTCCAAGGCAAACCATTCAATATTACAGTAATCCAGGCCTATGCCCCAACGAGTAATGCTGAAGAAGCTGAAGTTAATCGGTTCTATGAAGACCTACAAGACCTTTTAGAACTAACACCCAAAAAAGCTGTCCTTTTCATTCTAGGGGACTGGAATGCAAAAGTAGGAAGTCAAGAAACACCTGGAGTAACTGGCAAATTTGGCCTTGGAGCACGGAATGAAGCAGGGCAAAGGCTAATAGAGTTTTGTCAAGAGAATGCACTGGTCATAGGAAACACCCTCTTCCAACAACACAAGAGAAGACTCTACACATGGACATCACCAGATGGTCAACACCGAAATCAGATTGATTATATTCTTTGCAACCAAAGATGGAGAAGCTGTATACAGTTAGCGAAAACAAGACCAGGAGCTGACTGTGGCTCAGATCATGAACTCCTTATTGCGAAGTTCAGACTTAAATTGAAGAAAGTAGGGAAAACCACTAGACCATTCAGATATGACCTCAATCAAATCCCTTATGATTATACAGTGGAAGTGAGAAATAGATTTAAGGGACTAGATCTGATTGATAGAGTGCCTGATGACCTCTGGACGGAGGTTCGTGACATTGTACAGGAGACAGGGACCAAGACCATCCCCATGGAAAAGAAATGCAAAAGAGTGAAATGGCTGTCTGAGCAGGCCTTACAAATAGCTGTGAAAAGAAGAGAGGCGAAAAGCAAAGGAGAAAAGGAAAGATATAAGCATCTGAATGCAGAGTTCCAAAGAATAGCAAGGAGAGATAAGAAAGACTTCCTCAGTGATCAATGCAAAGAAATAGAGGAAAACAACAGAATAGGAAAAACAAGAGAGCTCTTCAAGAAAATTAGAGATTCCAAGGGAACATTTCATGCAAAGATGGGCTCGATAAAGGACAGAAATGGTATGGACCTAACAGAAGCAGAAGATATAAAGAAGAGGTGGCAGGAATACACAGAAGAACTGTACAAAAAAGATCTTCACGACCAAGATAGTCACGATAACGTGATCACTGACCTAGAGCCAGACATCTTGGAATGTGAAGTCCAGTGGGCCTTAGAAAGCATCACTACGAACAAAGCTAGTGGAGGTGATGGAATTCCAGTTGAGCTATTTCAAGTCTTGAAAGATGATGCTGTGAAAGTGCTGCACTCAATATGCCAGCAGATTTGGAAAACTCAGCAGTGGCCACAGGACTGGAAGAGGTCAGTCTTCATTCCAATCCCAAAGAAAGGCAATGCTAAAACTACCGCACAATTGCACTCATCTCACACGCTAGTAAAGTCATGCTCAAAATTTTCCAAGCCAGGCTTCAGCAGTATGTAAACCGTGAACTCCCAGATGTTCAAGCAGGTTTTAGAAAAGGCAGAGGCACCAGAGATCAAATTGCCAACATCCGCTGGATCATGGAGAAAGCAAGAGAGTTTCAGAAAAACATCTATTTCTGCTTCATTGACTATGCCAAAGCCTTTGACTGTGTCGATCACAATAAACTGTGGAACATTCTGAAAGAGATGGGAATCCCAGACCACCTGACCTGCCTCTTGAGAAACCTGTATGCAGGTCAGGAAGCAACTGTTAGAACTGGACATGGAACAACAGACTGGTTCCAAATAGGAAAAGGTGTACGTCAAGGTTGTATATTGTCACCTTGCTTATTTAACTTATATGCAGAGTACATCATGAGGAACGCTGGGCTGGAAGAAGCACAAGCTGGAATCAAGATTGCCGGGAGAAATATCAATAACCTCAGATATGCAGATGACACTACCCTTATGGCAGAAAGTGAAGAGGAACTCAAAAGCCTCTTGATGAAAGTGAAAGAGGAGAGTGAAAAGGTTGGCTTGAAGCTCAACATTCAGAAAACAAAGATCATGGCATCTGGTCCCATCACTTCATGGGAAATAGATGGAAAAACAGTGGAAACAGTGTCAGACTTTGTTTTTTTGGGCTCCAAAATCACTGCAGATGCTGATTGCAGCCATGAAATTAAAAGACGCTTGTTCCTTGGAAGGAAAGTTATGACCAACCTTGATAGTATATTAAAAAGCAGAGACATTACTTTGCCAGCCAAGGTCCGTCTAGTCAAGGCAATGGTTTTTCCCGTGGTCATGTATGGATGTGAGAGTTGGACTGTGAAGAAGGCTGACCGCCGAAGTATCGATGCTTTTGAACTGTGGTGATGGAGAAGACTCTTGAGAGTCCTTTATACTGCAAGGAGATCCAACCAGTCCATTCTAGAGGAGATCAATCCTGGATGTTCATTGGAGGGACTGATGCGAAAGCTGAAACTGCAATATTTTGGCCACCTCATGCGACGAGTTGACTCACTGGAAAAGACTCTGATGCTGGGAAAGGTTGGGGGCGGGAGGAGAAGGGGACGACGGAGAATGAGATGGCTGGATGGCATCACCGACTCTGTGGACATGAGTTTGAGTGAACTCCGGGAGTTGGTGATGGATAGGGAGGCCTGGCGTGCTGTGATTCATGGGGTCGCGGAGAGTCGGAAACGACTGAGCGACTGAACTGAACTGAACTGATTCGACTCAGAAAGTTCCCTCACACAGCCGTTCCCTTTGGGGAGGAGAACACACTTTATGGACTCCATTCGAGATGAGACCCTGTGCACATTTAAGGGCTGAAGAGGAAACCGGAAGTTCCCCTTCCAACAACAAAGGGGAACTGACTTCTCTGAAGCAACCCCAGCGAGTTCCGGAGGTCCAGGTTAAAACTCGAAAAGCACCCCCAGCTTCCCGCCGCAACTCGAGAAACACCCCAAAATTTTCCCCTTAATGCGAGATGAGGAAATTTTGCGATGAAGCATCTCAAGAGAAATACCACATTCGCTCTGGAAAGGCAAAAAGGTAATTGACACCCTTTATTCGACTCAGAAAGATCCCTCACACAGCCGTCCCCTTTGGAGAGGAGAACACAATTTATGGGCTCCATTCGAGATGAGCCCCTGGGCACATTTAATGACTCGAGACGAAACAGGAAGTTCACCTTCCAACAGCAAAGGGGAACTGACTTCCCTGAAGCAACCCCAGCGAGTTCCTGAGGTCCCCGTCGCAACTCGAGAAGCACCCCCAGCTTCCCGCCGCAACTCGAGAAACACCGCAAAATTATCCCCTCAATGAGAGATGAGGAAATTTTGCGAAGCAGCATCTCATGAGAAATACCTAATTCACTCTTGAAACGCAAAAAGGTACTTGACACCGTTTATTCGACTCAGAAAGTTCCCTCACACAGCCGTCCCCTTTGGAGAGGGGAACACACTTGATGGACTCAATTCGTGATGAGCCCCTGTTCACATTTAATGGATGAGGGGAAACCAGAAGTTCCCCTTCCAACACAGAAGGGGACCTGACTTCCCTGAAGCAACGGCAGCGAGTTCCTGAGGTCCCCGTCGCAACTTGAGAAGCACCCCCAGCTTCCTGCCGAAACTCGAGAAACACCAAAATTATCCCCTCAATGCGAGATGAGGAAATTTTGAGATGCAGCATCTCAAGAGAAATACCACATTCCCTCTTGAAAGGCAAAAATATACTTGACACCCTTTATTCGACTCAGAAATTTCCATTTCACACCGTCCCCTTTGGAGAGGAGAACACACTTTATGTTCTCCATTCAAGATGAGACCCTGTGCACATTTTAGAGCTGGAGAGGAAACCTGAAGTTCACGTTCCAACACCAAAGGGGACCTGACTTCCCTGAAGCAACCACAGCGAGTTCCTGAGGTCCCCGTCGCAACTCGAGAAGCACCCCCACGTGCCCGCCGCAACTCGAGAAACAATCCCAAAATCATCCCCTCAATGCGAGATTAGGAAATTTTGAGATGCAGCATCTCAAGAGAAATACCACATTCCCTCTTGAAAGGCAAAAAGGTACCTGACACCCTTTATTCGACTCAGAAAGTTCCCTCACACAGCCGTCCCCTTTGGAGAGGAGAACACACTTTATGTACTAAATCCGAGATGAGACCCTGTGCAAATTTAAGGGCTCAGAGGAAACCGGAAGTTCCCATTCCAACACCAAAGGGGACCTGAGTACCGTGAAGCAACCCCAACGAATTCCTGAGTTCCCCGTTCCAAATTGAGAAGCACCGCCAGCTTCCCGCCTTAACCTGAGAAACACCCCAAAATTATCCCCTCAATGCGAGATGAGGAAATTTTGCGATGCAGCATCTCAAGAGAAATACCACATTCCCTCTTGAAAGGCAAAAAGGTACTTGACACCGTTTATTCGACTCAGAAAGTTCCCTCACTCAGCCATCCCTTTTGGAGAGGAGAACACATATTATGGAGTCAATTCGAGATGAGCCCCTGTGCACATTTAAGGGCTCGAGAGGAACCCGGAAGTTCCCCTTCCAACACCAAAGGGGACCTGACTTCCCTGAAGCAACCCCAGCGAGTTCCTGAGGTCCCCGTCCCAACTCGAGAAGCACCCCAGCATCCCGCCGCAACTCGTGAAACACACAAAAATTATCCCCTCAATGCGAGATGAGGAGATTTTGTGATGCAGCATCTCAAGGGAAATACCACATTCCCTCTTGAAAGGAAAAAAGGTACTTGACACCCTTATTCGACTCAGAAAGTTCCCTCAAACATCCGTCCCCTTTGGAAAGGAGAACACACTTTATGGACTCAATTCGAGATGAGCCCCTGTGCACATTTAAGGGCTCCAGAGCAAACCGGAAGTTCCCTTCCAACACCAAAGGGGACCTGGCTTCCCTGAAGGAACCCCAGCGAGTTGCTGAGGTGGCCGTCGCAACTCGAGAAGCACCCCCAGCTTCAAGCCGCAACTCGAGAAACACCCCAAAATTATCCCCTCAAAGTGAGACGAGGAAATTTTGCGATGCAGCATCTCAAGAGAAATACCACATTCCCTCTTGAAAGGGAAAAAGATACTTGACACCCTTTACTTTATGGACTCAATTAGAGATGAGCCCCTGTGCACATTTAAGGGCTCGAGAGGAAACCGGAAGTTCCCCTTCCAACACCAAAGGGGACCTGATTTCCATGAAGCAACACCAGCGAGTTCCTGAGGTTCCCGTCGCTACTCGAGGAGCACCCCCAGTTTCCCGCCGCAACTCGAGAAACATACCAAAATTATCCCCTCAATGCGAGATGAGGAAATTTTGCGATGAAGCATCTCAAGAGAAATACCACATTCGCTCTGGAAAGGCAAAAAGGTAATTGACACCCTTTATTCGACTCAGAAAGATCCCTCACACAGCCGTCCCCTTTGGAGAGGAGAACACAATTTATGGGCTCCATTCGAGATGAGCCCCTGTGCACATTTAAGGACTCGAGACGAAACAGGAAGTTCACCTTCCAACAGCAAAGGGGAACTGACTTCCCTGAAGCAACCCCAGCGAGTTCCTGAGGTCCCCGTCGCAACTCGAGAAGCACCCCCAGCTTCCCGCCGCAACTCGATAAACACCCCAAAATTATCCCCTCAATGAGAGATGAGGAAATTTTGCGAAGCAGCATCTCATGAGAAATACCTAATTCACGCTTGAAACGCAAAAAGGTACTTCACACCGTTTATTCGACTCAGAAAGTTCCCTCACACAGCCGTCCACTTTGGAGAGGAGAACAAACTTTATGGACTCCATTCGAGATGAGCCCCTGTGCACATTTAAGGGCTCGCGAGGAAACCGGAAGTTCCCTTTCCAACACCAAAGGGAGTCGGACTTCCCTGAAGCAACCGCAGCGAGTTCCTGAGGTCCCCGTCGCAACTCGAGAAGCACCCCAAGCTTTCAGCCACAACTCGAGAAAAACCCCAAAATTATCTCCTCCATGTGAGATGAGGAAATTTTGTGATGCAGCATCTCAAGAGAATTACCACATTCCCTCTTGAAAGGCAAAAGGGTACTTGACACCCTTTATTCGACTCAGAAAGTTCCCTCACAGAGCCGTCCCCTTTGGAGAGGAGAACACTGTTTATGAACTCAATTCGAGATGAGCCCCTGTGCACATTTAAGGGCTCTAGAGGAAACTGGAATTTCCCCTTCCAACACCAAAGGGGACCTGACTTCCCTGAAGCAACCCCAGCGAGTTCCTGAGGTCCCCGTCGCCTCTCGTGAAGCACCCCAAGCTTCCCGCCTCAACTCGAGAAATACCCCAAAATTATCCCCTCCATGCGAGATGAGGAAATTTTGCGATGCAGCATCTCAAGAGAAATACCACATTCCCTCTTGAAAGGCAAAATGGTACTTGACACCCTTTATTCGACTCAGAAAGTTCCCTCACACAGCCGTCCCCTTTGGAGAGGAAAATTCACTTTATGAACTCAATCCGTGATGAGACCCTTTGCACATTAAAAGGCTCGAGAGGAAATCCGAAGTTCCCTTCCAAAATCAAAGGGGACCTGACTTCCCTGAAGCAACCACAGCGAGTTCCTGAGGTCCCCGTCGCAACTCGAGAAGCACCCCCAGCTTCCCGCCGCAACTCGAGAAACACCCCAAAATTATCCCCTCAATGCGAGATAAGGACATTATGCGATGCAGCATCTCAAGAAAAATACCACATTCCCTCTGGAAAGGCAAAAAGGTACTTGACACCGTTTATTCGACACAGAATGTTCTCTCACACAGCCATCCCCTTTGGAGAGGAGAACACACTTTATGGACTCCATTCGAGATGAGCCCCTGTGCACATTTAAGGGCTCGCGAGGAAACCGGAAGTTCCCCTTCCAACACCAAAGGGAGTGTGACTTCCCTGAAGCAACCCCAGCGAGTTCCTGAGGTCCCCGTCGCAACTCAAGAAGCACCCCAAGCTTCCAGCTGCAACTCGAGAAAAACCCCAAAATTGTCGCCACCATGTGAGATGAGGAAATTTTGTGATGCAGCATCTCAAGAGAAATACCACATTCCCTCTGGAAAGGCAAGAAGGTACTTGACACCCTTTATTCGACTCAGAAAGTTCCCTCACACAGCCGTCCCCTTTGGAGAGGACAACACACTTCATGGACTCAATTAGAGATGAGCCCCTGTGCACATTTAAGGGCTCGAGAGGAAACCGGAAGTTCCCCTTCCAACACCAAAGGGGACCTGACTTCCCTGAAGCAACCCCAGCGAGTTCCTGAGGTCCCCGTCGCAACTCGAGAGGCACATCCAGCTTACCGCTGCAACTCGAGAAACATCCCAAAATTATCCCCTGAATGCAAGATGAGGAAATATTGCGATGCAGTATCTCAAGAGAAATACCACATTCCCTCTGGAAAGGCAAATGTTACTTGACTACCTTTATTCGACGCAGAAAGTTCCCTCACAGAGCCGTCCCCTTTGGAGAGGAGAACACACTTTATGGACTCGACTCGAGATGAGCCCTTGTGCACATTTCAGGGCGCGAGAGGAAACTGGAAGTTCCCCTTCCAACAACAAAGGGGACCTGAGTTAGCTGAAGCAACCCCAGCGAGTTCCTGAGGTCCCCGTCGCAACTCGAGAAGCACCCCTAGCTTCCCGCCGCAACTGGAGAAACACCCCAAAATTATCTCCTCAATGCGAGATGAGGAAATTTTGCGATGCAGCATCTCAAGAGAAATACCACATTCCCTCTTGAAAGGCAAAAAGGACGCGAGAGACGCCGGCCTCGGAGGCGCAGACGCGACGCGAGAGACGCCGGCTCCCGCGGCGCAGACGCAACGTGAGGGACGCCGGCCCCGGCTGCGCAGACGCGACGCGAGAGACGCCGGCCCCCTCGGCGCAGACGCGACGCTAGAGACGCCGGCCCTTGCACAACGAACCACGCAAAGAGGTGCGGCCGTTAGGAGCTACCCCATGCCTGAGGCCAGGTCCGGCGGCCGAGAAGAGCTACCCCACGTCCAACAGGCGGTGGCTCGCGGGCGCAGGAGGGCCGAGAGGAGCTACTCCGCGTTCAAGGTCAGGATGGGCGGCCTCGAGGAGATACCCCTCACCCAAGGTAAGGTACAGCGGCTGCACTTTGCTGGAGCGGCTGTGAAGAGATTTTCCACGACCAAGGTAAGAGAAACCCAAATAAGACGGTAGGTATTGCTAGGGGGCACCAGAGGGCGGACAGACTGATATCATAATCATAGGAAACTAGCCAATCTGATCACATGTACCACAGCCGAATGTGGTCCACTGGAGAAGGGAATGGCAAACCACTTCAGTATACTTGCCTTGAGAACCCCCATGAACAGTAACAAAGGGCAAAATGATAGGATACTGAATGAGGAATTCCCCAGGTCGGTAGGTGCCCAGTATGCTACTGGAGCTCAGTGGAGAAATAACTATAGAAGGAATAAAGGGATGGAGCAAAAGCAAAACCAATACCCAGTTGTGGATGTGACCAGTGATAGAAGCAAGTTTCGGTGCTGTAAAGAGCACTATTGCATAGGAACCTGGAATGTTAAGTCCATGAATCAAGGCAAATTGGAAGTGGTCAAACAGGAGATGGCAAGAGTGAACGTTGACATTCTAGGAATCAGTGAATTAAAATGGACTGGAATGGGTGAATTTAACTCAGACGACCATTATATCTACTACTGTGGGCAGGAATCCCTTAGAAGAAATGGAGTAGCCATCATGGTCAACAAAAGAGTCCGAAATGCAGTACTTGGATGCAATCTTAAAAATGACAGGATGAATTCTGTTCGTTTCCAAGGCAAACCATTCAATATTACAGTAATCCAGGCCTATGCCCCAACGAGTAATGCTGAAGAAGCTGAAGTTAATCGGTTCTATGAAGACCTACAAGACCTTTTAGAACTAACACCCAAAAAAGCTGTCCTTTTCATTCTAGGGGACTGGAATGCAAAAGTAGGAAGTCAAGAAACACCTGGAGTAACTGGCAAATTTGGCCTTGGAGCACGGAATGAAGCAGGGCAAAGGCTAATAGAGTTTTGTCAAGAGAATGCACTGGTCATAGGAAACACCCTCTTCCAACAACACAAGAGAAGACTCTACACATGGACATCACCAGATGGTCAACACCGAAATCAGATTGATTATATTCTTTGCAACCAAAGATGGAGAAGCTGTATACAGTTAGCGAAAACAAGACCAGGAGCTGACTGTGGCTCAGATCATGAACTCCTTATTGCGAAGTTCAGACTTAAATTGAAGAAAGTAGGGAAAACCACTAGACCATTCAGATATGACCTCAATCAAATCCCTTATGATTATACAGTGGAAGTGAGAAATAGATTTAAGGGACTAGATCTGATTGATAGAGTGCCTGATGACCTCTGGACGGAGGTTCGTGACATTGTACAGGAGACAGGGACCAAGACCATCCCCATGGAAAAGAAATGCAAAAGAGTGAAATGGCTGTCTGAGCAGGCCTTACAAATAGCTGTGAAAAGAAGAGAGGCGAAAAGCAAAGGAGAAAAGGAAAGATATAAGCATCTGAATGCAGAGTTCCAAAGAATAGCAAGGAGAGATAAGAAAGACTTCCTCAGTGATCAATGCAAAGAAATAGAGGAAAACAACAGAATAGGAAAAACAAGAGAGCTCTTCAAGAAAATTAGAGATTCCAAGGGAACATTTCATGCAAAGATGGGCTCGATAAAGGACAGAAATGGTATGGACCTAACAGAAGCAGAAGATATAAAGAAGAGGTGGCAGGAATACACAGAAGAACTGTACAAAAAAGATCTTCACGACCAAGATAGTCACGATAACGTGATCACTGACCTAGAGCCAGACATCTTGGAATGTGAAGTCCAGTGGGCCTTAGAAAGCATCACTACGAACAAAGCTAGTGGAGGTGATGGAATTCCAGTTGAGCTATTTCAAGTCTTGAAAGATGATGCTGTGAAAGTGCTGCACTCAATATGCCAGCAGATTTGGAAAACTCAGCAGTGGCCACAGGACTGGAAGAGGTCAGTCTTCATTCCAATCCCAAAGAAAGGCAATGCTAAAACTACCGCACAATTGCACTCATCTCACACGCTAGTAAAGTCATGCTCAAAATTTTCCAAGCCAGGCTTCAGCAGTATGTAAACCGTGAACTCCCAGATGTTCAAGCAGGTTTTAGAAAAGGCAGAGGCACCAGAGATCAAATTGCCAACATCCGCTGGATCATGGAGAAAGCAAGAGAGTTTCAGAAAAACATCTATTTCTGCTTCATTGACTATGCCAAAGCCTTTGACTGTGTCGATCACAATAAACTGTGGAACATTCTGAAAGAGATGGGAATCCCAGACCACCTGACCTGCCTCTTGAGAAACCTGTATGCAGGTCAGGAAGCAACTGTTAGAACTGGACATGGAACAACAGACTGGTTCCAAATAGGAAAAGGTGTACGTCAAGGTTGTATATTGTCACCTTGCTTATTTAACTTATATGCAGAGTACATCATGAGGAACGCTGGGCTGGAAGAAGCACAAGCTGGAATCAAGATTGCCGGGAGAAATATCAATAACCTCAGATATGCAGATGACACTACCCTTATGGCAGAAAGTGAAGAGGAACTCAAAAGCCTCTTGATGAAAGTGAAAGAGGAGAGTGAAAAGGTTGGCTTGAAGCTCAACATTCAGAAAACAAAGATCATGGCATCTGGTCCCATCACTTCATGGGAAATAGATGGAAAAACAGTGGAAACAGTGTCAGACTTTGTTTTTTTGGGCTCCAAAATCACTGCAGATGCTGATTGCAGCCATGAAATTAAAAGACGCTTGTTCCTTGGAAGGAAAGTTATGACCAACCTTGATAGTATATTAAAAAGCAGAGACATTACTTTGCCAGCCAAGGTCCGTCTAGTCAAGGCAATGGTTTTTCCCGTGGTCATGTATGGATGTGAGAGTTGGACTGTGAAGAAGGCTGACCGCCGAAGTATCGATGCTTTTGAACTGTGGTGATGGAGAAGACTCTTGAGAGTCCTTTATACTGCAAGGAGATCCAACCAGTCCATTCTAGAGGAGATCAATCCTGGATGTTCATTGGAGGGACTGATGCGAAAGCTGAAACTGCAATATTTTGGCCACCTCATGCGACGAGTTGACTCACTGGAAAAGACTCTGATGCTGGGAAAGGTTGGGGGCGGGAGGAGAAGGGGACGACGGAGAATGAGATGGCTGGATGGCATCACCGACTCTGTGGACATGAGTTTGAGTGAACTCCGGGAGTTGGTGATGGATAGGGAGGCCTGGCGTGCTGTGATTCATGGGGTCGCGGAGAGTCGGAAACGACTGAGCGACTGAACTGAACTGAACTGATTCGACTCAGAAAGTTCCCTCACACAGCCGTTCCCTTTGGGGAGGAGAACACACTTTATGGACTCCATTCGAGATGAGACCCTGTGCACATTTAAGGGCTGAAGAGGAAACCGGAAGTTCCCCTTCCAACAACAAAGGGGAACTGACTTCTCTGAAGCAACCCCAGCGAGTTCCGGAGGTCCAGGTTAAAACTCGAAAAGCACCCCCAGCTTCCCGCCGCAACTCGAGAAACACCCCAAAATTTTCCCCTTAATGCGAGATGAGGAAATTTTGCGATGAAGCATCTCAAGAGAAATACCACATTCGCTCTGGAAAGGCAAAAAGGTAATTGACACCCTTTATTCGACTCAGAAAGATCCCTCACACAGCCGTCCCCTTTGGAGAGGAGAACACAATTTATGGGCTCCATTCGAGATGAGCCCCTGGGCACATTTAATGACTCGAGACGAAACAGGAAGTTCACCTTCCAACAGCAAAGGGGAACTGACTTCCCTGAAGCAACCCCAGCGAGTTCCTGAGGTCCCCGTCGCAACTCGAGAAGCACCCCCAGCTTCCCGCCGCAACTCGAGAAACACCGCAAAATTATCCCCTCAATGAGAGATGAGGAAATTTTGCGAAGCAGCATCTCATGAGAAATACCTAATTCACTCTTGAAACGCAAAAAGGTACTTGACACCGTTTATTCGACTCAGAAAGTTCCCTCACACAGCCGTCCCCTTTGGAGAGGGGAACACACTTGATGGACTCAATTCGTGATGAGCCCCTGTTCACATTTAATGGATGAGGGGAAACCAGAAGTTCCCCTTCCAACACAGAAGGGGACCTGACTTCCCTGAAGCAACGGCAGCGAGTTCCTGAGGTCCCCGTCGCAACTTGAGAAGCACCCCCAGCTTCCTGCCGAAACTCGAGAAACACCAAAATTATCCCCTCAATGCGAGATGAGGAAATTTTGAGATGCAGCATCTCAAGAGAAATACCACATTCCCTCTTGAAAGGCAAAAATATACTTGACACCCTTTATTCGACTCAGAAATTTCCATTTCACACCGTCCCCTTTGGAGAGGAGAACACACTTTATGTTCTCCATTCAAGATGAGACCCTGTGCACATTTTAGAGCTGGAGAGGAAACCTGAAGTTCACGTTCCAACACCAAAGGGGACCTGACTTCCCTGAAGCAACCACAGCGAGTTCCTGAGGTCCCCGTCGCAACTCGAGAAGCACCCCCACGTGCCCGCCGCAACTCGAGAAACAATCCCAAAATCATCCCCTCAATGCGAGATTAGGAAATTTTGAGATGCAGCATCTCAAGAGAAATACCACATTCCCTCTTGAAAGGCAAAAAGGTACCTGACACCCTTTATTCGACTCAGAAAGTTCCCTCACACAGCCGTCCCCTTTGGAGAGGAGAACACACTTTATGTACTAAATCCGAGATGAGACCCTGTGCAAATTTAAGGGCTCAGAGGAAACCGGAAGTTCCCATTCCAACACCAAAGGGGACCTGAGTACCGTGAAGCAACCCCAACGAATTCCTGAGTTCCCCGTTCCAAATTGAGAAGCACCGCCAGCTTCCCGCCTTAACCTGAGAAACACCCCAAAATTATCCCCTCAATGCGAGATGAGGAAATTTTGCGATGCAGCATCTCAAGAGAAATACCACATTCCCTCTTGAAAGGCAAAAAGGTACTTGACACCGTTTATTCGACTCAGAAAGTTCCCTCACTCAGCCATCCCTTTTGGAGAGGAGAACACATATTATGGAGTCAATTCGAGATGAGCCCCTGTGCACATTTAAGGGCTCGAGAGGAACCCGGAAGTTCCCCTTCCAACACCAAAGGGGACCTGACTTCCCTGAAGCAACCCCAGCGAGTTCCTGAGGTCCCCGTCCCAACTCGAGAAGCACCCCAGCATCCCGCCGCAACTCGTGAAACACACAAAAATTATCCCCTCAATGCGAGATGAGGAGATTTTGTGATGCAGCATCTCAAGGGAAATACCACATTCCCTCTTGAAAGGAAAAAAGGTACTTGACACCCTTATTCGACTCAGAAAGTTCCCTCAAACATCCGTCCCCTTTGGAAAGGAGAACACACTTTATGGACTCAATTCGAGATGAGCCCCTGTGCACATTTAAGGGCTCCAGAGCAAACCGGAAGTTCCCTTCCAACACCAAAGGGGACCTGGCTTCCCTGAAGGAACCCCAGCGAGTTGCTGAGGTGGCCGTCGCAACTCGAGAAGCACCCCCAGCTTCAAGCCGCAACTCGAGAAACACCCCAAAATTATCCCCTCAAAGTGAGACGAGGAAATTTTGCGATGCAGCATCTCAAGAGAAATACCACATTCCCTCTTGAAAGGGAAAAAGATACTTGACACCCTTTACTTTATGGACTCAATTAGAGATGAGCCCCTGTGCACATTTAAGGGCTCGAGAGGAAACCGGAAGTTCCCCTTCCAACACCAAAGGGGACCTGATTTCCATGAAGCAACACCAGCGAGTTCCTGAGGTTCCCGTCGCTACTCGAGGAGCACCCCCAGTTTCCCGCCGCAACTCGAGAAACATACCAAAATTATCCCCTCAATGCGAGATGAGGAAATTTTGCGATGAAGCATCTCAAGAGAAATACCACATTCGCTCTGGAAAGGCAAAAAGGTAATTGACACCCTTTATTCGACTCAGAAAGATCCCTCACACAGCCGTCCCCTTTGGAGAGGAGAACACAATTTATGGGCTCCATTCGAGATGAGCCCCTGTGCACATTTAAGGACTCGAGACGAAACAGGAAGTTCACCTTCCAACAGCAAAGGGGAACTGACTTCCCTGAAGCAACCCCAGCGAGTTCCTGAGGTCCCCGTCGCAACTCGAGAAGCACCCCCAGCTTCCCGCCGCAACTCGATAAACACCCCAAAATTATCCCCTCAATGAGAGATGAGGAAATTTTGCGAAGCAGCATCTCATGAGAAATACCTAATTCACGCTTGAAACGCAAAAAGGTACTTCACACCGTTTATTCGACTCAGAAAGTTCCCTCACACAGCCGTCCACTTTGGAGAGGAGAACAAACTTTATGGACTCCATTCGAGATGAGCCCCTGTGCACATTTAAGGGCTCGCGAGGAAACCGGAAGTTCCCTTTCCAACACCAAAGGGAGTCGGACTTCCCTGAAGCAACCGCAGCGAGTTCCTGAGGTCCCCGTCGCAACTCGAGAAGCACCCCAAGCTTTCAGCCACAACTCGAGAAAAACCCCAAAATTATCTCCTCCATGTGAGATGAGGAAATTTTGTGATGCAGCATCTCAAGAGAATTACCACATTCCCTCTTGAAAGGCAAAAGGGTACTTGACACCCTTTATTCGACTCAGAAAGTTCCCTCACAGAGCCGTCCCCTTTGGAGAGGAGAACACTGTTTATGAACTCAATTCGAGATGAGCCCCTGTGCACATTTAAGGGCTCTAGAGGAAACTGGAATTTCCCCTTCCAACACCAAAGGGGACCTGACTTCCCTGAAGCAACCCCAGCGAGTTCCTGAGGTCCCCGTCGCCTCTCGTGAAGCACCCCAAGCTTCCCGCCTCAACTCGAGAAATACCCCAAAATTATCCCCTCCATGCGAGATGAGGAAATTTTGCGATGCAGCATCTCAAGAGAAATACCACATTCCCTCTTGAAAGGCAAAATGGTACTTGACACCCTTTATTCGACTCAGAAAGTTCCCTCACACAGCCGTCCCCTTTGGAGAGGAAAATTCACTTTATGAACTCAATCCGTGATGAGACCCTTTGCACATTAAAAGGCTCGAGAGGAAATCCGAAGTTCCCTTCCAAAATCAAAGGGGACCTGACTTCCCTGAAGCAACCACAGCGAGTTCCTGAGGTCCCCGTCGCAACTCGAGAAGCACCCCCAGCTTCCCGCCGCAACTCGAGAAACACCCCAAAATTATCCCCTCAATGCGAGATAAGGACATTATGCGATGCAGCATCTCAAGAAAAATACCACATTCCCTCTGGAAAGGCAAAAAGGTACTTGACACCGTTTATTCGACACAGAATGTTCTCTCACACAGCCATCCCCTTTGGAGAGGAGAACACACTTTATGGACTCCATTCGAGATGAGCCCCTGTGCACATTTAAGGGCTCGCGAGGAAACCGGAAGTTCCCCTTCCAACACCAAAGGGAGTGTGACTTCCCTGAAGCAACCCCAGCGAGTTCCTGAGGTCCCCGTCGCAACTCAAGAAGCACCCCAAGCTTCCAGCTGCAACTCGAGAAAAACCCCAAAATTGTCGCCACCATGTGAGATGAGGAAATTTTGTGATGCAGCATCTCAAGAGAAATACCACATTCCCTCTGGAAAGGCAAGAAGGTACTTGACACCCTTTATTCGACTCAGAAAGTTCCCTCACACAGCCGTCCCCTTTGGAGAGGACAACACACTTCATGGACTCAATTAGAGATGAGCCCCTGTGCACATTTAAGGGCTCGAGAGGAAACCGGAAGTTCCCCTTCCAACACCAAAGGGGACCTGACTTCCCTGAAGCAACCCCAGCGAGTTCCTGAGGTCCCCGTCGCAACTCGAGAGGCACATCCAGCTTACCGCTGCAACTCGAGAAACATCCCAAAATTATCCCCTGAATGCAAGATGAGGAAATATTGCGATGCAGTATCTCAAGAGAAATACCACATTCCCTCTGGAAAGGCAAATGTTACTTGACTACCTTTATTCGACGCAGAAAGTTCCCTCACAGAGCCGTCCCCTTTGGAGAGGAGAACACACTTTATGGACTCGACTCGAGATGAGCCCTTGTGCACATTTCAGGGCGCGAGAGGAAACTGGAAGTTCCCCTTCCAACAACAAAGGGGACCTGAGTTAGCTGAAGCAACCCCAGCGAGTTCCTGAGGTCCCCGTCGCAACTCGAGAAGCACCCCTAGCTTCCCGCCGCAACTGGAGAAACACCCCAAAATTATCTCCTCAATGCGAGATGAGGAAATTTTGCGATGCAGCATCTCAAGAGAAATACCACATTCCCTCTTGAAAGGCAAAAAGGACGCGAGAGACGCCGGCCTCGGAGGCGCAGACGCGACGCGAGAGACGCCGGCTCCCGCGGCGCAGACGCAACGTGAGGGACGCCGGCCCCGGCTGCGCAGACGCGACGCGAGAGACGCCGGCCCCCTCGGCGCAGACGCGACGCTAGAGACGCCGGCCCTTGCACAACGAACCACGCAAAGAGGTGCGGCCGTTAGGAGCTACCCCATGCCTGAGGCCAGGTCCGGCGGCCGAGAAGAGCTACCCCACGTCCAACAGGCGGTGGCTCGCGGGCGCAGGAGGGCCGAGAGGAGCTACTCCGCGTTCAAGGTCAGGATGGGCGGCCTCGAGGAGATACCCCTCACCCAAGGTAAGGTACAGCGGCTGCACTTTGCTGGAGCGGCTGTGAAGAGATTTTCCACGACCAAGGTAAGAGAAACCCAAATAAGACGGTAGGTATTGCTAGGGGGCACCAGAGGGCGGACAGACTGATATCATAATCATAGGAAACTAGCCAATCTGATCACATGTACCACAGCCGAATGTGGTCCACTGGAGAAGGGAATGGCAAACCACTTCAGTATACTTGCCTTGAGAACCCCCATGAACAGTAACAAAGGGCAAAATGATAGGATACTGAATGAGGAATTCCCCAGGTCGGTAGGTGCCCAGTATGCTACTGGAGCTCAGTGGAGAAATAACTATAGAAGGAATAAAGGGATGGAGCAAAAGCAAAACCAATACCCAGTTGTGGATGTGACCAGTGATAGAAGCAAGTTTCGGTGCTGTAAAGAGCACTATTGCATAGGAACCTGGAATGTTAAGTCCATGAATCAAGGCAAATTGGAAGTGGTCAAACAGGAGATGGCAAGAGTGAACGTTGACATTCTAGGAATCAGTGAATTAAAATGGACTGGAATGGGTGAATTTAACTCAGACGACCATTATATCTACTACTGTGGGCAGGAATCCCTTAGAAGAAATGGAGTAGCCATCATGGTCAACAAAAGAGTCCGAAATGCAGTACTTGGATGCAATCTTAAAAATGACAGGATGAATTCTGTTCGTTTCCAAGGCAAACCATTCAATATTACAGTAATCCAGGCCTATGCCCCAACGAGTAATGCTGAAGAAGCTGAAGTTAATCGGTTCTATGAAGACCTACAAGACCTTTTAGAACTAACACCCAAAAAAGCTGTCCTTTTCATTCTAGGGGACTGGAATGCAAAAGTAGGAAGTCAAGAAACACCTGGAGTAACTGGCAAATTTGGCCTTGGAGCACGGAATGAAGCAGGGCAAAGGCTAATAGAGTTTTGTCAAGAGAATGCACTGGTCATAGGAAACACCCTCTTCCAACAACACAAGAGAAGACTCTACACATGGACATCACCAGATGGTCAACACCGAAATCAGATTGATTATATTCTTTGCAACCAAAGATGGAGAAGCTGTATACAGTTAGCGAAAACAAGACCAGGAGCTGACTGTGGCTCAGATCATGAACTCCTTATTGCGAAGTTCAGACTTAAATTGAAGAAAGTAGGGAAAACCACTAGACCATTCAGATATGACCTCAATCAAATCCCTTATGATTATACAGTGGAAGTGAGAAATAGATTTAAGGGACTAGATCTGATTGATAGAGTGCCTGATGACCTCTGGACGGAGGTTCGTGACATTGTACAGGAGACAGGGACCAAGACCATCCCCATGGAAAAGAAATGCAAAAGAGTGAAATGGCTGTCTGAGCAGGCCTTACAAATAGCTGTGAAAAGAAGAGAGGCGAAAAGCAAAGGAGAAAAGGAAAGATATAAGCATCTGAATGCAGAGTTCCAAAGAATAGCAAGGAGAGATAAGAAAGACTTCCTCAGTGATCAATGCAAAGAAATAGAGGAAAACAACAGAATAGGAAAAACAAGAGAGCTCTTCAAGAAAATTAGAGATTCCAAGGGAACATTTCATGCAAAGATGGGCTCGATAAAGGACAGAAATGGTATGGACCTAACAGAAGCAGAAGATATAAAGAAGAGGTGGCAGGAATACACAGAAGAACTGTACAAAAAAGATCTTCACGACCAAGATAGTCACGATAACGTGATCACTGACCTAGAGCCAGACATCTTGGAATGTGAAGTCCAGTGGGCCTTAGAAAGCATCACTACGAACAAAGCTAGTGGAGGTGATGGAATTCCAGTTGAGCTATTTCAAGTCTTGAAAGATGATGCTGTGAAAGTGCTGCACTCAATATGCCAGCAGATTTGGAAAACTCAGCAGTGGCCACAGGACTGGAAGAGGTCAGTCTTCATTCCAATCCCAAAGAAAGGCAATGCTAAAACTACCGCACAATTGCACTCATCTCACACGCTAGTAAAGTCATGCTCAAAATTTTCCAAGCCAGGCTTCAGCAGTATGTAAACCGTGAACTCCCAGATGTTCAAGCAGGTTTTAGAAAAGGCAGAGGCACCAGAGATCAAATTGCCAACATCCGCTGGATCATGGAGAAAGCAAGAGAGTTTCAGAAAAACATCTATTTCTGCTTCATTGACTATGCCAAAGCCTTTGACTGTGTCGATCACAATAAACTGTGGAACATTCTGAAAGAGATGGGAATCCCAGACCACCTGACCTGCCTCTTGAGAAACCTGTATGCAGGTCAGGAAGCAACTGTTAGAACTGGACATGGAACAACAGACTGGTTCCAAATAGGAAAAGGTGTACGTCAAGGTTGTATATTGTCACCTTGCTTATTTAACTTATATGCAGAGTACATCATGAGGAACGCTGGGCTGGAAGAAGCACAAGCTGGAATCAAGATTGCCGGGAGAAATATCAATAACCTCAGATATGCAGATGACACTACCCTTATGGCAGAAAGTGAAGAGGAACTCAAAAGCCTCTTGATGAAAGTGAAAGAGGAGAGTGAAAAGGTTGGCTTGAAGCTCAACATTCAGAAAACAAAGATCATGGCATCTGGTCCCATCACTTCATGGGAAATAGATGGAAAAACAGTGGAAACAGTGTCAGACTTTGTTTTTTTGGGCTCCAAAATCACTGCAGATGCTGATTGCAGCCATGAAATTAAAAGACGCTTGTTCCTTGGAAGGAAAGTTATGACCAACCTTGATAGTATATTAAAAAGCAGAGACATTACTTTGCCAGCCAAGGTCCG
This sequence comes from Moschus berezovskii, assembly GCF_049115385.1. Lineage (NCBI taxonomy): Eukaryota > Metazoa > Chordata > Mammalia > Artiodactyla > Moschidae > Moschus > Moschus berezovskii. The sequence goes on from NC_142465.1 coordinate 1,835,079, forward strand.
TCTAGTCAAGGCAATGGTTTTTCCCGTGGTCATGTATGGATGTGAGAGTTGGACTGTGAAGAAGGCTGACCGCCGAAGTATCGATGCTTTTGAACTGTGGTGATGGAGAAGACTCTTGAGAGTCCTTTATACTGCAAGGAGATCCAACCAGTCCATTCTAGAGGAGATCAATCCTGGATGTTCATTGGAGGGACTGATGCGAAAGCTGAAACTGCAATATTTTGGCCACCTCATGCGACGAGTTGACTCACTGGAAAAGACTCTGATGCTGGGAAAGGTTGGGGGCGGGAGGAGAAGGGGACGACGGAGAATGAGATGGCTGGATGGCATCACCGACTCTGTGGACATGAGTTTGAGTGAACTCCGGGAGTTGGTGATGGATAGGGAGGCCTGGCGTGCTGTGATTCATGGGGTCGCGGAGAGTCGGAAACGACTGAGCGACTGAACTGAACTGAACTGATTCGACTCAGAAAGTTCCCTCACACAGCCGTTCCCTTTGGGGAGGAGAACACACTTTATGGACTCCATTCGAGATGAGACCCTGTGCACATTTAAGGGCTGAAGAGGAAACCGGAAGTTCCCCTTCCAACAACAAAGGGGAACTGACTTCTCTGAAGCAACCCCAGCGAGTTCCGGAGGTCCAGGTTAAAACTCGAAAAGCACCCCCAGCTTCCCGCCGCAACTCGAGAAACACCCCAAAATTTTCCCCTTAATGCGAGATGAGGAAATTTTGCGATGAAGCATCTCAAGAGAAATACCACATTCGCTCTGGAAAGGCAAAAAGGTAATTGACACCCTTTATTCGACTCAGAAAGATCCCTCACACAGCCGTCCCCTTTGGAGAGGAGAACACAATTTATGGGCTCCATTCGAGATGAGCCCCTGGGCACATTTAATGACTCGAGACGAAACAGGAAGTTCACCTTCCAACAGCAAAGGGGAACTGACTTCCCTGAAGCAACCCCAGCGAGTTCCTGAGGTCCCCGTCGCAACTCGAGAAGCACCCCCAGCTTCCCGCCGCAACTCGAGAAACACCGCAAAATTATCCCCTCAATGAGAGATGAGGAAATTTTGCGAAGCAGCATCTCATGAGAAATACCTAATTCACTCTTGAAACGCAAAAAGGTACTTGACACCGTTTATTCGACTCAGAAAGTTCCCTCACACAGCCGTCCAATTTGGAGAGGAGAACACACTTTATGGACTCCATTCGAGATGAGCCCCTGTGCACATTTAAGGGCTCGCGAGGAAGCCGGAAGTTCCCTTTCCAACACCAAAGGGAGTCTGACTTCCCTGAAGCAACCGCAGCGAGTTCCTGAGGTACCAGTCGCAACTCGAGAAGCACCCCAAGCTTTCAGCCACAACTCGAGAAAAACCCCAAAATTATCTCCTCCATGTGAGATGAGGAAATTTTGTGATGCAGCATCTCAAGAGAATTACCACATTCCCTCTTGAAAGGCAAAAGGGTACTTGACACCCTTTATTCGACTCAGAAAGTTCCCTCACACAGCCGTCCCCTTTGGAGAGGAGAACACACTTTATGGACTCAATTAGAGATGAGCCCCTGTGCACATTTAAGGGCTCGAGAGGAAACCGGAAGTTCCCCTTCCATCACCAAAGGGGACCGGACTTCCCTGAAGCAACCCCAGCGAGGTCCTGAGGTCCCCGTCGCAACTCAAGAAGCACCCCCAGCTTCCCGCCGCAACCAGAGAAACACCCCAAAATTATCCCCTCAATGCGAGATGAGGAAATTTTGCGATACAGCATCTCAAGAGAAATACCCCATTCCCTCTCGAAAGGCAAAAAGTTAACTGACACCCTTTATTCGACTCAGAAAGTTCCCTCAAACAGCCGTCCACTTTTAGAGGAGAACACACTTTATGAACTCATTTCGAGATGAGCACCTGTGCACATTAAAGGGTTGGGAGGAACCCCGAAGTTCCCCTGCCAATAGCAAAGGGGACCTGACTTCCCTGAAGCAATCCCAGCGACTTCCTGAGGTCCCCGTCGCAACTCGAGAAGCACCCCCAGCTTCCCGCCGCAACTCGAGAAAAACCCCAAAATTTTCTCCTCAATGCGAGATGAGGAAATATTGCGATGCATCATCTCAAGAGAAATACCAAATTCCCTCTTGAAATGCAGAAAGGTACTTGACATGCTTTATTCGACTCAAAAAGTTCCCTCACACAGCCGTCCCCTTTGGAGAGAACACAATTTATGGACTCAATTCGAGATGAGCCCCTGTGCACATTAAAGGGCTCGAGGGGAACCCGGAAGTTCCCCTTCTAACAGCAATGGGGACCTGACTTCCCTGAAGCAACCCCAGCGAGTTCCTGAGGTCCCCGTCGCAATTCGAGAAGCACCCCCAGCTTCCCGCCGCAACTGGAGAAACACCCCAAAATTATCCCCTCAATGCGAGATGAGGAAATTTTGTGATGCAGCATCTCAAGAGAAATAACACGTTTCCTCTTGAAAGGCAAAAAGGTAATTGACACCCTTTATTCGACTCAAAAAGTTCCCTCACACAGCCGTCCCCTTGGCAGAGAACACACTTTATGGACTCAGATGGAATTGAGGCCCTGGGCAGATTTAAGGGCTCGAGAGGAACCCGGAAGTTCCCCTTCGAACACGAAATGGGACCTGACTTCGCTGAAGCAACCCCAGCGAGTTCCTGAGGTCCCCGTCGCAACTCGAGGAGCACCTCAACTTCTCGCCGAAACACGAGTAACACCCCAAAATTATCCCCTCAATGCGATATGAGGTAATTATGCAATGCAGCATCTCAAGAGAAATACCACATTCCATCTTGAAAGGCAAAAAGGTACTTGACAACCTTTATTCGACTCAGAAAGTTCCCTCATAAAACCGTGCCATTTGAGAGGAGTATACACTTTATGGACTCAATTCGAGATGAGACCCTGTGCACATTAAAGGGCTCGAGAGGAACCCGGAAGTTCCACTTCCAACAGCAATGGGGACCTGAATTTCCAGAAGCAAGTCCAACGAGATCGTGAGGTCCCCGTCGCAACTCTAGAAGCCCCACCAGCTTCCAGCCGCAACTCGAGAAACACCCCAATATTATCCCCTCACTGGAGATTAGAAAATTTTGCGATGCAGCATCTCAAGAGAAATACCACATTCACTCTTGAAAGGCAAAAAGGTACTTGAAACCCTTTATTCGACTCAGAAAGTTCCCTGACACACCCGTCCCCTTTGGAGAGGAGAACACATTTTATGGACTCAATTACAGATGAGCCCTGTGCACATTTAAGGGCTCGAGAGGAACCCAGAAGTTCCCCTTCCAACAAAAAAGGGGACCTGACTGCCCTGAAGCAACCGCAGCGAGTTCCTGAGGTCCCCTTCGCAACTCGAGAAGCTTCCCTAGCTTTCAGCCTTAACTCGAGAAACACCACAAAATTTTCCGTTCCATGCGAGATGAGGAAATTTTGCTATGCAGCATCTCAAGAGAAATACCACATTCCCTCTAGAAAGGCAAAAAGGTACTTGACACCCTTTATTCGACTCACAAAGTTCCCTCACACAGCCGTCCCCTTTGGAGAGGAGAAGACACTTTATGGACTCAATTCGAGATGAGCCCTTGTGCACATTTAAGGACTCGAGAGGAAACCAGAAGTTCCCCTTCCAACACCAAAGGGGACCTGACTTCCCTGAAGCAACCCCAGCGAGTTCCTGAGGTCCCCGTCGCAACTCGAGAAGCACCCCCAGCTTCCCGCCGCAACTCGACAAACACCCCAAATTATCCCCTCAATGCGAGATGAAGAAATTTTGCGCTGCAGAATTTCAAGAGAAATCCCACATTCCCGCCTGAAAGGGAAAAGGGTATTTGACACACTTTATTCGGTTCAGTTCAGTTCAGTCGCTCAGTCGTGTCCGACTCTCCGCGACCCCATGAATCACTGTACGCTAGGCCTCCCTGTCCTACACGAACTCCCGGAGTTCACTCAAACTCATGGCCAGAGAGCCGGTGATGCTATCCAGCCATCTCATTCTCTGTCGTCCCCTTCTCCTCCAGCCCCCAACCTCTCCTAGCATCAGAATCATTTCCAGTGAGTCAACTCATCGCATGAGGTGGCCGAAGTATTGCAATTTCAGCTTTAGCATCAGTCCTTCCAATGAACACCCACGATTGATCTCCCTTAGAATGGAGTGGTTGGACCTTCTTGCAGTCCAAGGGACTCTCAAGAGTCTTCTCCAATACCACAGTTCGAAAGCATCTGTTCTTCGGCGATCAGCTTTCTTCACAGTCCAACTCTCACATCCATACATGACCACGGGAAAAGCCATAGCTTTGACTAGATGGAGCAATTTTGGCAAAGTGATGTCTCTGCTTTTTAATATACCATTAAGGTTGATCATAACTTTCCTTCCAAGGAGTAAGCGCCTTTTAATTTCATGGCTTCAATCAGCATCTGCAGTGATTTTGGAGCCTCCAAAAATAAAGTGTGACACTGTTTCCACTGTTTTTCCATCTATTTCCGTGAAGTGTTGGGACCAGATTCCATCACCTTTGTTTTCTGAATGTTGAGCTTCAAGCCAACCTTTTCACTCTCCTCTTTCACTTTCATCAAGAGGCTTTTGAGTTCCTCCTCACTTTCTGCCCTAAAGGTGGTGTCATCTGCATATCTGAGGTTATTGATATTTCTCCCAGCAATCTTGATTCCAGTTGTTCTTCTTCCAGCCCAGCATTTCTCATGATGCACTCTGCATATAAGTTAAATAAGCAAGATTACAATATACAGCCTTGACGTACTCCTTTTCCTATTTGGAACCAGTCTGTTGTTCCATGCACAGTTCTGACTGCTGCTTCCTGACCTGCATACAGGTTTCTCAAGAGGCAGGTCAGGTGGTCTGGTATTCCCATCTCTTTCAGAATCTTCCACAGTTTATTGTGATCCACACAGTCAAAGGCTTTGGCATAGTCAATGAAGCAGAAATCGATGTTTTTCTGGAACTCTCTCGCTTTCTCCATGATCCAGCGGATGTTGGCAATTTGATCTCTGGTGCCTCTGCCTTTTCGAAAACCTGCTTGAACATCTGGGAGTTCACGGATCACATATTGCTGAAGCCTGGCTTGGAGAATTTTGAGCATGACTGTACTAGCGTGTGAGATGAGTGCAATTGTGCGGTAGCTTGAGCATTCTTTGGCATTGCCTTTCTTTGGGATTAGAATGAAGACTGACCTTTTCCAGTCCTGTGGCCACTGCTGAGCTTTCCAAATTTGTTGGCATATTGAGTGAAGCACTTTCACAGCATCATCTTTCAAGGTTTGAAATAGCTCAACTGGAATTCCATCACTTCCACTAGCTTTGTTCGTAGTGTTGCTTTCTAAGGCACACTTGAATTCACATTCCATGATATCTGGCTCTAGGCCAGTGATCACATTTTCGTGACTATCTTGGTCTTGAGGATCTTTTTTATACAGTTCTTCTGTGTATTCTTGCCACCTCTTCTTAATATCTTCTGCTTCTGTTAGGTCCATAACATTTCTGTCCTTTATCGAGCCCATCTTTGCATGAAATGTTCCCTTGGAATCTCTAATGTTCTTGAAGAGATCTCTTGTTTTTCCTATTCTGTTGTTTTCCTCTATTTCTTTGCATTGATCACTGAGGAAGGCTTTCTTATCTCTCCTTGCTATTCTTTGGAACTCTGCATTCTAAGGCTTATATCTTTCCCTTTCTCCTTTGCTTTTCGCTTCTCTTCTTTTCACAGCTATTTGTAAGGCCACCTCAGACAGCCATTTTGCTTTTTTTTTGCATTTCTTTTACATGGGGATGGTCTTGGTCCCTGTCTCCTGTACAATGTCACGAACCTCCATCCAGAGTTCATCAGGCACTCTATCTATCAGATCTAGTGCCTTAAATCTATTTCTCACTTCCACTGTATAACCCTAAGGGATTTGATTGAGGTCATATCTGAATGGTCTAGGGGTTTTCCCTACTTTCTTCAATTGAAGTCTGAATTTGGCAATAAGGTGTTCATGATCTGAGCCACAGTCAGCTCCTGGTCTTGTTTTTGCTAACTGTATACAGCTTCTCCATCTTTGGCTGCAAAGAATATAATCAATCTGATTTCGGTGTTGACCATCTGGTGATGTCCACGTGTAGAGTCTTCTCTTGTGTTGTTGGAAGAGGGAGTCTGCTATGACCAGTGCGTTCTCTTGACAAAACTCTATTAGACTTGGCCCTGCTTCATTCCGTGCTCCAAGGCCAAATTTGCCTGTTACTCCAGGTGTTTCTTGACTTCCTACTTTTGCATTCCAGTCCCCTAGAATGAAAAGGACATCTTTTTGTGTGTTAGTTCTAAAAGGTCTTGTAGGTCTTCATAGAACCGTTCAACTTCGGCTTCTTCAGCGTTAGTGGTTGGGGCATAGGCCTGGATTACTGTAATGTTGAATGGTTTGCCTTGGAAACGAACAGAAATCATTCTGTCGTTTTTAAGATTGCATCCAAGTACTGCATTTCGGAGTCTCTTGTTGACCATGATGGCTACTCCATTTCTTCTAAGGGATTTCTGCCCACAGTAGAATATATATAATGGTCATCTGAGTTAAATTCACCCATTCCAGTCCATTTTAATTCACTGATTCCTAGAATCTCTATGTTCACTCTTGCCATCTCCTGTTTGACCACTTTCAATTTCCCTTGATTCCTGTACCTTACATTCCAGGTTCCTATGCAATATTGCTCTTTACAGCACCAGACCTTGCTTCTATCACCGGTCACATCCACAACTGGGTACTGGTTTTGCTTTTGCTCCATCCCTTCATTCCTTCTAGAGTTATTTCTCCACTGATCTCCAGTAGCATACTGAGCACCTACAGACCTGGGGAATTCCTCATTCAGTATCCTGTCATTTTGCGGCTCTGGTCCATGTGATCAGATCGAGTAGATTCCTGTGACTATGATTTCAGTGTGTCTGCCATCTGAAGCCCCCTAGCAATACCTACCATCTGATTTGAGTTTCTCTTACCTTGGGTGTGGGATATCTCTTCACAGCTGCTCCAAGAAAGCACAGCTGCTGCACCTTGCCTTGGATGAGGGATATGTCCTCAAGGCCGCCCCTCCTGACCTTGAACGTGAGTACCTCCTCTCGGCCCCCCCCCCGCACAGCCACCGCCTATTGGAGGTGGGGTACCTCCTCTCGGCCGCCTACACTGGCCTCAGGCATGGGGTAGCTCCTCACTGCTGCGCATCTCTGCATGGTCCTTCATGCCAGGGCCGGCTTCTCTGGAGTCTGCGTGGGCGGGGCCTGCGTATCCCGCGTCTGGTTGGTGGGGCCGGGGTCTCTCCCATCTGGGCGGGCGGGGCCGGGGTCTCTCGCGTCTGCGCGGGCAGGGCAAGGGTCTCTCACATCTGCGCAGGCGGGGGCTGGCTTCTCTTGCGTCTGCGTGGGTGGCGCCAGCAACAATAGCGTCTGAGCAGACGGGGCCGAGGTCTCTCGCGTCTGAACGGGCAGGGCCGGGGTCTCTGGAGTCTGCGCGGGCGGGGCCGGGTTCTCTCCCATCTGCGCGGGTGGGGAAGACCTCTCTCGCGTCTGCGCCAGCAAGGCCCGTGTCTCTGGCGTCTCAGCCGCCTGGGCAGGCATCTCTCCTGTCAGCGCGGGTGGGGCTGGTATTTCTCCCGTTTGCACAGCCGGGTGAGACTCAAAAAATTCCCTCAAACAGTCGTCCCCATTGGAGAGGAGAACAGACTTTACAGACTTAACTCGAGAAGAGGCCCTATTCCCATTTAAAGGCTCAACAGAAATCCCGAAATTCCCCTTCCAACACAAAAGGGTTCCTGTCTTCCCTGAAGCAGCCAGAGAGAATTCCTGAGGTCCTGTTCGCTACCTGAGAAGTTCAACCAGGTTCCCGCTGCAACTCTAGAAACACCACAAAATTATCCCCTCAATGAGAGATCAGGAAAATATTCCGCTGCACAATTCAAGAGAAATCCCACGTTCCGCTGGAAAGGCAAAATTGTATTTGACACCCTTTATGCGACTCAGAAAATTCCCTCACACAGCCATCCCCATTGGAGAGGAGAACACAATTTATGGACTCAACTTGGAAAGAGGCCCTATTCCCATTTAAAGGCTTGAGAGTAATCCTGAAATTCCCGTTCCAGTAGAAAAGGGTGACTAACTTCCCTGAAGCAACACAAGCGAGTTCCTGAGGTCCCCGTCGCAACTCGAGAAGTACCCCCAGCTTCCCGTCTCAAAAGGGGAAACACCAAAAAATTATCCGCTCAATGTGAGATGAGGAAATTTTGCACTGCACAATTAAATAGAAATCCCACATTCCCGCTTGAAAGGCAAAAGGGCACTTGACACACTTTATGTGATTCAGATAGTTTCCTAACACCCGTAACTATTGGAGCGGAGAACACACTTCATGGACTCAAATCTACAAGAGCACCTATTCCCATTTAAGGGCTCGAGAGTAATCTGGAAGTTCCACTTCCAAAAAAAGGGGACCTGACTTCCCTGAAGCAACACGAACGAGTTTCTGAGGTCCACGCTGCAACTCGAGAAGTACCCCCAGATCCAAGCCGAAATTCGAGACACAACAAAATTATCCCCACAATGCGAGATGAGGAAATTTTGCTCTCCGAAATCTCAAGAGAAGTCCCACATACCCGCTTGAAAGGCAAAAGGTCACTTGACACACTTTATGTGACCCAGAAAGTTTGCTCACAGAGCCGTAGCCATTGGAGAGGAAAAAACACCTTTTGGACTCAACTCCAGATGAATCCCTATTCCCAATGAACGGCTCGAAAGTAAACCGGAAGTTCCCGTTCCAACACAAAAGGGGACCTGACTTCCCTGAAGCAACCCGAGACACTTCCTGAGGTCCCCGTTGCAACTGGAGAAGCACCCCCAACATCCCGCCGCAACTCGACAAACACCACAGAATTATTCCCTCAATGCGAGATGAGGAAATTGTGCGCTGCAGAACCTCAAGAGAAATACCACATTCCCGCTTGAAAGGCAAAAGGGTACTTGACACCCTTTATGCGACTCAGAAAGTACCCTCACACAGCCGTCCCAATTGGAGAGGAGAACACATTTTATGGACTCAATTCAAGATGAAGACCTATTCCCATTTAATGGCTGGAGAGTAAACAGGAAGTGCCCTTTCCAACACAAAAGGGGACCTGCCTTACCTGAAGAAACCCAAGCAAGTTCTTGAGGTCCACAAGGCAACTCAAGAAGTACCCCAAGTTTCCTGCCGCAACTAGAGAAACACCACAAAATTATCCCCTCAATGCGAGAAGAGGAAACTTTGGGCTGCAGAATCTCAAGAGAAATACCACAATTGCCTCTTGAAAGGCAAAAAGTACTTGATACCGTTTATGCGACTCAGAAATTTCACTAATATCATTCCCCATAGGAGAGGAAAACACACTTTATGGACTCAATTCGAGATGAGGCCCTATACCCATTTAACGGCTCCAGACTAAACCGGAAGTTCCCCTTCCAACAAAAAAGGGGACCTGACTTTCCAGAAGCAACTCGAACAAATTCCTGACGGCCCCGTAGAAACACGAGAAGTAATCCAAAATTCCCGCCACAACTTGACATACACCAGAAAATAATCTCCTCAATGCGGATGAGGATATTGTGCGCTGCAGAATCTCAAGAGAAATACCACATTCCCTCTTGAAATGCAAAAGGGTACTTGACATACTTTATGCGACTCAGAAATTTCACTAACATCAGTCCCCATTGGAAAGGTGAACGAACTTTATGTACTCAATTCAAAATGAGGCACTATTGACAATTAACTGCTCGAGAGTAAATCGGAAGTTCCCCTTCCAACAAAAAGGGGACCTGCCTTAACTGAAGAAACCCGAGTGAGTTCCTGATGTACGAATAGCAACTTGAGAACTACCCCCAGTTTCCCGCCGCAACTCGAGAAACACCCCAAAATTATCCACTGCATGCAAGATGAGGAAATTTGGCGATGCAGCATCTCAAGAGAAATACCATATTCCCTCTGGAAAGGCAAAAAGGTACTTGACACCCTATATTCGACTCAGAAAGTTCCCTCAAACAGCCGTCCCCTTTGGAGAGGAGAACACACTTTACGGAATCAATTCGAGAGGAGCCCCTGTGCACATTGAAGGGCTCGAGAGGAAACCGGAAGTTCCCCTTCCAACAACAAAGAGGACCTGACTTCCCTGAAGAAACCCCAGCGAGTTCCTGAGGTCCCCGTCGCAACTCGAGAAGCACCCCCAGCTTCCCGCCGCAACTCGAGAAACACCCCAAAATTATCCCCTCCATGCGAGATGAGGAAATTTTGCGATGCATCCTCTCAAGAGAAATACCACATTCCCTCTAGAAAGGCAAAAAGGTATTTGAAACCCTTTATTCGACTCAACAAGTTCCCTCACACAGCCGTCCCATTTGGAGAGGAGAACACACTTTACGGACTCAATTCGAGAGGAGCCCCTGTGCACATTGAAGGGCTCGAGAGGAAACCTGAAGTTCCCCTTCCAGCACCAAAGGGGACCTGACTTCCCTGAAGCAACCCCAGCGAGTTCCTGATGTCCCCGTCGCAACTCGAGAAGCACCCCAGCTTCCCGCCGCAACTCGAGAAACACACCAAAATTATCCCCTCCATGCGAGATGAGGAAATTTGCCGATGCAGCATCTAAAGAGAAATACCACATTCCCTCTAGAAAGGCAAAAATGTACTTGCCACCCTTTATTCGACTCAGAAAGTTCCCTCACACAGCCGTCCCCTATGGAGAGGAGAACACACTTTACGGACTCAATTCGAGAGGAGCCCCTGTGCACATTGAAGGGCTTGACAGGTAACCGGAAGTTCCCCTTCCAACACCATAGGGGACCTGACTTCCCTGAAGCAACCCAGGCGAGTTCCTGAGGTCTCTGTCGTAACTCGAGAAGCACCCTCAGCTTCCAACCGGAACTTGAGAAACACACCAAATTTTCCCCTCCATGCGAGATGAGGAAATTTGGCGATGCAGCATCTCAAGAGAAATACCACATTCCCTCTGGAAAGGCAAAAAGGTACTTGACACCCTTTATTCGACTCAGAAAGTTCCCTCACACAGCCGTCCCCTATGGAGAGGAGAACACACTTTACGGACTCAACTCAAGAGGAGCCCCTGTGCACACTGAAGGGCTCGAAAGGAAAACGGAAGTTCCCCTTCCAACCACAAAGGGGACCTGACTTCCCTGAAGCAACCCCAGAGAGTTCGTGAGGTCCCCGTGGCAACTCGAGAAGCACCCCAAAATTATCCACTGCATGCAAGATGAGGAAATTTGGCAATGCAGCATCAAGAGTAATACCACATTCCCTCTGGAAAGGCAAAAAGTTACTTGACACCCTATATTCGACTCAGAAAGTTCCCTCACACAGCCGTCCCCTTTGGAGAGGAGAACACACTTTAAGGACTCAATTCGGGAGGAGCCCCTGTGCACATTGAAGGGCTCGAGAGGAAACAGGAAGTTCCCCTTCCAACACCAAAGGGGACCTGACTTCCCTGAAGCAACCCCAGCGAGTTCCTGAGGTCCCCGTCGCCACTCGAGAAGCACCCCCAGCTTCCCGCTGCAACTCGAGAAACACACCAAAATTATCCCCTCCATGCGAGATGAGGAAATTTGGCAATTCAGCATCTCAAGAGAAATGCCACATTCCCTCTGGAAAGGCAAAAAGGTACTTGACACCCTTTATTCGACTCAGAAAGTTCCCTCACAGCCGTCCCCTTTGGAGAGGAGAACACACTTTACGGAGTCAATTCAAGAGTAGTCCCTGTGCACATTGAACGGATCGAAAGGAAACCGGAAGTTTCCCTTTCAACACCAAAGGGGACCTTACTTCCCTGAAGCAACACCAGCGAGTTCCTGAGGTCCCCGTCGCAACTCGAGAAGCACCCCCAGCTTCCCGCCGAAACTCGAGAAAAACCGCAAAATTATCCCCTCCATGCGAGAGGAGGAAATTTGGCGATGCAGCATCTCAAGAGAAATACCGCATTTCCTCTGGAAAGGCAAAAAGGTACTTGACACCCTTTATTCGACTCAGAAATTTCCCTCACACAGCCGTCCCCTTTGGAGAGGAGAACACACTTTACGGACTGAATTCGAGAGGAGCCCCTGTGCACATTGAAGGGCTCGAGAGGAAACCGGAAGTTCCCCTTCCAACACCAAAGGGGACCTGACTTCCCTGAAGAAACCCCAGCGAATTCCTGAGGTCCCCGTCGCAACTCGAGAAGCACCCCCAGCTTCACGCCGCAACTCGAGAAACACACCAAAATTATCCTCTCCATGTGAGATTAGGAAATTTTCCGATGCAACGTCTCAAGAGAAATACCACATTCCCTCGGGAAGGGCAAAAAGGTACTTCATACCCTTTATTCGACTCAGAAAGTTCCCTGACTCAGCCGTTCCCTTTGGAGAGGAGAACACACCTTACTACTCAAATTGAGAGGTGCCCCTGTGCACGTTGAAGGGCTCGAGAGGAAACCGGAAGTTCCCCTTCCAACACCAAACGGGAGCTGACTTGCCTGAAGCGTACCCAGCGAGTTCCTGAGGTCCCGTCGCAACTCGAGAACCACCGCCAGATTCCCGCCGCAACTCGAGAAAAACCCCAAAATTATCCCCTCCATGCGAGATGAGGAAATTTGGCGATGCAGCATCTCAAGAGTAATACCACATTCCCTCTGGAAAGGCAAAAGCTACTTGACACCCTTTATTCGACTCAGAAAGTTCCCTCACACAGCCGTCCCCTTTGGAGAGGAGAACACACTTCACGGACTCAATTCGAGAGGAGCCCCTGTGCACATTGAAGGGCTCGAGAGGAACCCGGAAGCTCCCCTTCCAACACCAAAGGGGACCTGACTTCCCTGAAGCAACCCCAGCGAGTTCCTGAGGTCCCCGTCGCAACTCGAGAAGCACCCCCAGCTTCCAGCCGCAACTCGAGAAACACCCCAAAATTATCCCCTCCATGCGAGATGAGGAAATTTGGCGATGCAGCATCTCAAGACAAATACCACATTCACTCTGGAAAGGCAAAAAGGTACTTGACACCCTTTATTCGACTCAGAAAGTTCCCTCAGACAGCCGTACCCTTTGGAGAGGAGAACACACTTCATGGACTCAATTCGAGAGGAGCCCCTGTGCACATTGAAGGGCTCGAGAGGAAACAGGAAGTTCCCCTTCCAACACCAAAGGGGACGTGACTTCCCTGAAGCAACCCCAGCGAGTTCCTGAGGTCCCCGTCGCAACTCGAGAAGCACACCCAGCTTCCCGCCGCAACTCGAGAAACACCCCAAAATTCTCCCCTCCATGCGAGATGAGGAAATTTGGCGATGCAGCATCTCAAGAGAAATACCACATTCCCTCTGGAAAGGCAAAAAGGTTCTTGAAACCCTTTATTCGACTCAGAAAGTTCCCTCACACAGCCGTCCCCTTTGGAGAGGAGAACACACTTTACGGACTCAATTCGAGAGGAGCCCCTGTGCACATTGAAGGGCTCGAGAGGAAACCGGAAGTTCCCCTTCCAACACCAAAGGGGACCTTACTTCCCTGAAGCAACCCCAGCGAGTTCCTGAGGTCCCCGTCGCAACTCGAGAAGCACCCCCAGCTTCCCGCCGCAACTCGAGAAACACCCCAAAATTCTCCCCTCCATGCGAGATGAGGAAATTTGGCGATGCAGCATCTCAAGAGAAATACCACAATCCCTCTGAAAAGGCAAAAAGGTACTTGACACCCTTTGTTCGACTCAGAATGTTCCCTCACACAGCCGTCCCCTTTGGAGAGGAGAATACACTTTACGGACTCAATTCGAGAGGAGCCCCTGTGCACATTGAAGGGCTCGAGAGGAAACCGGAAGTTCCCCTTCCAACACCAAAGGGGACCTGACTTCCCTGAAGCCACCCCAGCGAGTTCCTGAGGTCCCCGTCGCAACTCGAGAAGCACCCCCAGCTTCCCGCCGCAACTCGAGAAACACCCCAAAACTATCCACTCAATGCGAGATGAGGAAATTTGGTGATGCAGCATCTCAAGAGAAATACCACATTCCCTCTGGAAAGGCAACGGTACTTGACACCCTTTATTGGACTCAGAAAGTTCCCTCACACAGCCGTCCCATTTGGTGAGGAGAACAAACTTTACGGACTCAATTCGAGAAGAGCCCCTGTGCACATTGAAGGGCTCGAGAGGAAACAGGAAGTTCCCCTTCCAACACCAAAGGGGACCTGACTTCCCTGAAGCAACCCCAGCGAGTTCCTGAGGTCCCCGTCGCCACTCGAGAAGCACCCCCAGCTTCCCGCTGCAACTCGAGAAACACACCAAAATTATCCCCTCCATGCGAGATGAGGAAATTTGGCAATTCAGCATCTCAAGAGAAATGCCACATTCCCTCTGGAAAGGCAAAAAGGTACTTGACACCCTTTATTCGACTCAGAAAGTTCCCTCACAGCCGTCCCCTTTGGAGAGGAGAACACACTTTACGGAGTCAATTCAAGAGTAGTCCCTGTGCACATTGAACGGATCGAAAGGAAACCGGAAGTTTCCCTTTCAACACCAAAGGGGACCTTACTTCCCTGAAGCAACACCAGCGAGTTCCTGAGGTCCCCGTCGCAACTCGAGAAGCACCCCCAGCTTCCCGCCGAAACTCGAGAAAAACCGCAAAATTATCCCCTCCATGCGAGAGGAGGAAATTTGGCGATGCAGCATCTCAAGAGAAATACCGCATTTCCTCTGGAAAGGCAAAAAGGTACTTGACACCCTTTATTCGACTCAGAAATTTCCCTCACACAGCCGTCCCCTTTGGAGAGGAGAACACACTTTACGGACTGAATTCGAGAGGAGCCCCTGTGCACATTGAAGGGCTCGAGAGGAAACCGGAAGTTCCCCTTCCAACACCAAAGGGGACCTGACTTCCCTGAAGAAACCCCAGCGAATTCCTGAGGTCCCCGTCGCAACTCGAGAAGCACCCCCAGCTTCACGCCGCAACTCGAGAAACACACCAAAATTATCCTCTCCATGTGAGATTAGGAAATTTTCCGATGCAACGTCTCAAGAGAAATACCACATTCCCTCGGGAAAGGCAAAAAGGTACTTCATACCCTTTATTCGACTCAGAAAGTTCCCTGACTCAGCCGTTCCCTTTGGAGAGGAGAACACACCTTACTACTCAAATTGAGAGGTGCCCCTGTGCACGTTGAAGGGCTCGAGAGGAAACCGGAAGTTCCCCTTCCAACACCAAACGGGAGCTGACTTGCCTGAAGCGTACCCAGCGAGTTCCTGAGGTCCCGTCGCAACTCGAGAACCACCGCCAGATTCCCGCCGCAACTCGAGAAAAACCCCAAAATTATCCCCTCCATGCGAGATGAGGAAATTTGGCGATGCAGCATCTCAAGAGTAATACCACATTCCCTCTGGAAAGGCAAAAGCTACTTGACACCCTTTATTCGACTCAGAAAGTTCCCTCACACAGCCGTCCCCTTTGGAGAGGAGAACACACTTCACGGACTCA
Organism: Moschus berezovskii; assembly: GCF_049115385.1. Taxonomy (NCBI): domain Eukaryota; kingdom Metazoa; phylum Chordata; class Mammalia; order Artiodactyla; family Moschidae; genus Moschus; species Moschus berezovskii. Next base: position 1,850,584 of record NC_142465.1, read on the forward strand.
ATTCGAGAGGAGCCCCTGTGCACATTGAAGGGCTCGAGAGGAACCCGGAAGCTCCCCTTCCAACACCAAAGGGGACCTGACTTCCCTGAAGCAACCCCAGCGAGTTCCTGAGGTCCCCGTCGCAACTCGAGAAGCACCCCCAGCTTCCAGCCGCAACTCGAGAAACACCCCAAAATTATCCCCTCCATGCGAGATGAGGAAATTTGGCGATGCAGCATCTCAAGACAAATACCACATTCACTCTGGAAAGGCAAAAAGGTACTTGACACCCTTTATTCGACTCAGAAAGTTCCCTCAGACAGCCGTACCCTTTGGAGAGGAAAACACACTTCATGGACTCAATTCGAGAGGAGCCCCTGTGCACATTGAAGGGCTCGAGAGGAAACAGGAAGTTCCCCTTCCAACACCAAAGGGGACGTGACTTCCCTGAAGCAACCCCAGCGAGTTCCTGAGGTCCCCGTCGCAACTCGAGAAGCACACCCAGCTTCCCGCCGCAACTCGAGAAACACCCCAAAATTCTCCCCTCCATGCGAAATGAGGAAATTTGGCGATGCAGCATCTCAAGAGAAATACCACATTCCCTCTGGAAAGGCAAAAAGGTTCTTGAAACCCTTTATTCGACTCAGAAAGTTCCCTCACACAGCCGTCCCCTTTGGAGAGGAGAACACACTTTACGGACTCAATTCGAGAGGAGCCCCTGTGCACATTGAAGGGCTCGAGAGGAAACCGGAAGTTCCCCTTCCAACACCAAAGGGGACCTTACTTCCCTGAAGCAACCCCAGCGAGTTCCTGAGGTCCCCGTCGCAACTCGAGAAGCACCCCCAGCTTCCCGCCGCAACTCGAGAAACACCCCAAAATTCTCCCCTCCATGCGAGATGAGGAAATTTGGCGATGCAGCATCTCAAGAGAAATACCACATTCCCTCTGAAAAGGCAAAAAGGTACTTGACACCATTTATTCGACTCAGAATGTTCCCTCACACAGCCGTCCCCTTTGGAGAGGAGAATACACTTTACGGACTCAATTCGAGAGGAGCCCCTGTGCACATTGAAGGGCTCGAGAGGAAACCGGAAGTTCCCCTTCCAACACCAAAGGGGACCTGACTTCCCTGAAGCCACCCCAGCGAGTTCCTGAGGTCCCCGTCGCAACTCGAGAAGCACCCCCAGCTTCCCGCCGCAACTCGAGAAACACCCCAAAACTATCCACTCAATGCGAGATGAGGAAATTTGGTGATGCAGCATCTCAAGAGAAATACCACATTCCCTCTGGAAAGGCAACGGTACTTGACACCCTTTATTGGACTCAGAAAGTTCCCTCACACAGCCGTCCCATTTGGTGAGGAGAACAAACTTTACGGACTCAATTCGAGAAGAGCCCCTGTGCACATTGAAGGGCTCGAGAGGAAACCGTAATTTCCCCTTCCATCACCAAATGGGAACTGACTTCCCTGAAGCAACCACAGCGAGTTCCTGAGGCCCCCGTCGCAACTCGAGAAACACCCCCAGCTTCCGCCGCAACTCGAGAAACACCCCAAAATTATCCCCTCCATTCGAGATGAGGAAATTTGGCGCTTCAGCATCTCAAGAGAAATAACACATTCCCTTTTGAAAGGCAAAAAGGTACTTGACACCCTTTATTCGACTCAGAAAGTTCCCTCACACAGCCCTCCCTTTGAGAAGAGAACACACTTTACGGACTCAATTCGAGAGGAGCCCCTGTGCACATTTAAGGGCTCGAGAGGAAACCGGAAGTTCCCCTCCCAGCACCAAAGGGGACCTGACTTTCATGAAGCAACCCCAGCGGGTTCCTGAGGTCCCCGTCGCAACTCGATAAGCACCCCCAACTTCTCACCCCAACTCGAGAAACAACCCAAAATTATCCTGTCCATGCGAGATGAGGAAATTTGGCGATGCAGCATCTCAAGAGAAATACCACATTCCCTCTGGAAAGGCAAAAAGTTACTTGGCACCCTTTATTAGAGTCAGAAAGTTCCCTCACACAGCCGTCCCCTTTGGAGAGGAGAACACACTTTACGGACTCAATTCAAGAGGAGCCCCTGTGCACATTGAAGGACTCAAGAGGAAACCGGAAGTTCCCCTTCCAACACCAAAGAGGACCTGACTTCCCTGAAGCAACCCCAGAGGTTCCTGAGGTCCCCGTCGCAACTCGAGAGGCACCCCCAGCTTCCCGCCGCAACTCGAGAAACACCCCAAAATTATCCCCTCCATGCGAGATAAGGAAATTGGGCGATGCAGCATCTCAAGAGAAATACCACATTCCCTCTGGAAAGGCAAAAATGTACTTGACACCCTTTATTCTACTCAGAAAGTTCCCTCACACTGCCGTCCCCTTTGGAGACGAGAACACACTTAACGACTCAATTCGAGAGGAGCCCCTGTGCACATTGAAGGGCTCGAGAGGAAACCGGAAGTTCCCCTTCCAACACCAAAGGGGACCTGACTTCCCTGAAGCAACCCCAGCGAGTTCCTGAGGTCCCCGTCGCAATTCGAGAGGCACCCCCAGCTTCCCGCCGCAGCTCGAGAAACACCCCAAAATTCTCCCCTCCATGCGAGATTAGGAAATTTGGCGATGAAGCATCTCAAGAGAAATACCACATTCCCTCTGGAAAGGCAAAAAGGTACTTGACACCCTTTATTCGACTCAGAAAGTTCCCTCACACAGCCGTCCACTTTGGAGAGGAGAACACACTTTACGGATTCAATTCGAGAGGAGCCCCTGTGTACATTGAAGGGCTCGAGAGGAAACCGGAAGTTTCCCTTCCAACACCAAAGGGGACCTGACTTCCCTGAAGCAACCCCAGCGAGTTCCTGAGGTCCCCGTCGGAACTCGAGAAGCACACCCAGCTTGCCGCCGCAACTCGAGAAACACCCCAAAATTATCCACTCCATCCGAGATGAGGAAATTTGGCGATGCAGCATCTCAAGAGAAGTACCACATTCCCTCTGGAAAAGCAAAAAGGTACTTGACACCCTTTATTCGACTCAGAAAGTTCCCTCACACAGCCGTCCCCTTTGAAGAGGAGAACACACTTTACGGACTCAATTCGAGAGGAGCCCCTGTGCACATTGAAGGGCTCGAGAAGAAACCGGAAGTTCCCCTTCCAACACCAAAGGGGACCTGACTTCCCTGAAGCAACCCCAGCGATTTCCTGACGTCCCCGTCGCAACTCGAGAAGCACCCCCAGCTTCCCGCCGCAACTCGAGAAACCCCAAAATTATCCCCTCCAAGCGAGATGTGGAAATTTTGCGATGCAGCATCTCACGAGAAATACCACATTCCCTCTGGAAAGGCAAAAAGGTACTTGACACCCTTTATTCGACTCATAAAGTTCCCTCACACAGCCGTCCCCTTTGGAGAGGAGAACACACTTTATGGACTCAATTCGAGAGGAGCTCCTGTGCACATTGAAGGGCTCGAGAGGAAACCGGAAGTTCCCCTTCCAACACCAAAGGGACCTGACTTCCCTGAAGCAACCCCAGCGAGTTCCAGAGGTCCCCGTCTCAACTCGAGAAGCACCCCCAGCTTGCCGCCGCAACTCGAGAAACACCACAAAATTATCCCCTCCATGCGAGATGAGGAAATTTGGCGATGCAGCATCTCAAGAGAAATACCACATTCCCTGTGGAAAGGCAAAAACGTACTTGACACCGTTTATTCGACTCAGAAAGTTCCCTCACACAGCAGTCCCCATTGGGAGGAGAACACACTTTATGGACTCTATTCGAGAAGAGGCCCAATTCACATTAAAGGGTTCGAGAGTAATAGGGAAGTTCCCCTTCCAGCACAAAATGGGACCAGACTTCTCTGAAGTAACTCGAGTGTGGTCCAGAGGTACTCGTCGGAACTGCAGAAGTACCCCCAGCTTCCCAACCCAATTCGTGAAACACCAAAAAATTATCCCCTCCATGCGAGATGAGGAAATTTTGCGCTGCAGAATCTCAAGAGAAATCCCACATTCCCGCTTGAAAGGCAAAAGGTTACTTGACACACTTTATGCCACTCAGAAATTTCCCTAACATCCGTCCCCATTGGAGAGGAGAACACAATTTATGGACTGAAATCGAGAGGAGGCCCTATTCCCATTAAAGGTCTCGAGAACAATCCGGCAGTTTCCCTTCCAGCACATAAGGGGATCTGACTTCCCTGAAGTAATCCGAGTGTGTTCCGGAGGTCCTCGTCGCAACTGGAGAATCACCCCCAACTTTCCAGCCCAATTCGTGTAACAGCACATAATTATCCCCTCCATGCGAGATGAGGAAATTTTGCACTGCAGAATCTCAAGAGATATCCCACATTCCCGCTTAAAAGCAAAAGGGAACTTGACTCCCTTTAGGCGAATCAGAATGGTCCCTAACATCCGTCCTCAGTGGAGAGGAGAACACACTATAAGGACTCAAATCGAGAAGAGGCAATATTCCCATTTAACGGCTCGAGAGTAATCCGGAAGTTCCCCTTCCAGCACAATCGGGGACCTGACTTCCCTGAAGTAACTCGAGTGAGTTCCTGAGGTCCCCTTCGCACCTCGAGGAATACCCCCAGCTTCCCGCCGCAATTCGAGAAACACCACAAAATTATCCCCTCAATGCGAGATGAAGAAATTTTGCACTGCAGAATTTCAAGAGAAATCCCACATTCCCTCCTGAAAGGGAAAAGGGTATTTGACACACTTTATTCAGTTCAGTTCAGTTCAGTCGCTCAGTCGTGTCCAGTCGGTCGCTCTCCGCGACCCCATGAATCACTGTACGCTAGGCCTCCCTGTCCTACACCAACTCCCGGAGTTCACTCAAACTCATGTCCACAGAGTCGGTGATGCTATCCAGCCATCTCATTCTCTGTCGTCCTCTTCTCCTCCAGCCCCCAACCTCTCCTAGCATCAGAATCTTTTCCAGTGAGTCAACTCATCGCATGAGGTGGCCGAAGTATTGCAGTTTCAGCTTTAGCATCAGTCCTTCCAATGAACACCGACGATTAATCTCCCTTAGAATGGACTGGTTGGATCTTCTTGCAGTCCAAGGGACTCTCAAGAGTCTTCTCCAATACCACAGTTCGAAAGTATCAGTTCTTTGGCGATCAGCTTTCTTCACAGTCCAACTCTCACATCCATACATGACCACGGGAAAAGCCATAGCTTTGACTAGATGGAGCTTTTTTGGCAAAGTGATGTCTCTGCTTTTTAATATACTATCAAGGTTGATCATAACTTTCCTTCCAAGGAGTAAGCGCCTTTTAATTTCATGGCTGCAATCAGCATCTGCAGTGATTTTGGAGCCCCCAAAAATAAAGTGTGACACTGTTTCCACTGTTTTTCCATCTATTTCCCGTGAAGTGTTGGGACCAGATTCCATCACCTTTGTTTTCTGAATGTTGAGCTTCAAGCCAACCTTTTCACTCTCCTCTTTCACTTTCATCAAGAGGCTTTTGAGTTCCTCCTCACTTTCTGCCCTAAAGGTGGTGTCATCTGCATATCTGAGGTTATTGATATTTCTCCCAGCAATCTTGATTCCAGTTGTTCTTCTTCCAGCCCAGCATTTCTCATGATGCACTCTGCATATAAGTTAAATAAGCAAGATTACAATATACAGCCTTGACGTACTCCTTTTCCTATTTGGAACCAGTCTGTTGTTCCATGCACAGTTCTGACTGTTGCTTCCTGACCTGCATACAGGTTTCTAAAGAGGCAGGTCAGGTGGTCTCGTATTCCCATCTCTTTCAGAATCTTCCACAGTTTATTGTGATCCACACAGTCAAAGGCTTTGGCATAGTCAATAAAGAAGAAATAGATGTTTTTCTGGAACTCTCTCGCTTTCTCCATGATCCAGCGGATGTTGGCCATTTGATCTCTGGTGCCTCTGCCTTATCTAAAACCTGCTTGAACATCTGGGAGTTCACGGATCACATATTGCTGAAGCCTGGCTTGGAGAATTTTGAGCATGACTGTACTAGCGTGTGAGATGAGTGCAATTGTGCGGTAGCTTGAGCATTCTTTGGCATTGCCTTTCTTTGGGATTAGAATGAAGACTGACCTTTTCCAGTCCTGTGGCCACTGCTGAGTTTTCCAAATTTGTTGGCATATTGAGTGCAGCACTTTCACAGCATCATCTTTCAAGATTTGAAATAGCTCAACTGGAATTCCATCACTTCCACTAGCTTTGTTCGTAGTGTTGCTTTCTAAGGCACACTTGAATTCACATTCCAAGATGTCTGGCTCTAGGCCAGTGATCACATTTTCGTGACTATCCTGGTCGTGAAGATCTTTTTTGTACAGTTCTTCTGTGTATTCTTGCCACCTCTTCTTAATATCTTCTGCTTCCGTTAGGTCCATACCATTTCTGTCCTTTATCGAGCCCATCTTTGCATGAAATGTTCCCTTGGAATCTCTAATGTTCTTGAAGAGATCTCTTGTTTTTCCTATTCTGTTGTTTTCCTCTATTTCTTTGCATTGATCACTGAGGAAGGCTTTCTTATCTCTCCTTGCTATTCTTTGGAACTCTGCATTCTAATGCTTATATCTTTCCCTTTCTCCTTTGCTTTTCACTTCTATTCTTTTCACAGCTATTTGTAAGGCCACCTCAGACAGCCATTTTGCTTTTTTTGCATTTCTTTTCCATGGGGATGCTCTTGGTCCCTGTCTCCTGTACAATGTCACGAACCTCCATCCAGAGTTCATCAGGCACTCTATCTATCAGATCTAGTGCCTTAAATCTATTTCTCACTTCCACTATATAATCATAAGGGATTTGATTGAGGTCATATCTGAATGGTCTAGGGGTTTTCCCTACTTTCTTCAATTGAAGTCTGAATTTGGCAATAAGGAGTTCATGATCTGAGCCACAGTCAGCTCCTGGTCTTGTTTTTGCTAACTGTATACAGCTTCTCCATCTTTGGCTGCAAAGAATATAATCAATCTGATTTCGGTGTTGACCATCTGGTGATGTCCACGTGTAGAGTCTTCTCTTGTGTTGTTGGAAGAGAGAGTTTGCTATGACCAGTGCGTTCTCTTGACAAAACTCTATTAGACTTGGCCCTGCTTCATTCCGTGCTCCAAGGCCAAATTTGCCTGTTACTCCAGGTGTTTCTTGACTTCCTACTTTTGCATTCCAGTCCCCTATAATGAAAAGGACATCTTTTTGTGTGTTAGTTCTAAAAGGTCTTGTAGGTCTTCATAGAACCGTTCAACTTCGACTTCTTCAGCGTGAGTGGTTGGGGCATAGGCCTGGATTACTGTAATGTTGAATGCTTTGCCTTGGAAACGAACAGAAATCATTCTGTCGTTTTTAAGATTGCATCCAAGGACTGCATTTCGGAGTCTCTTGTTGACCATGATGGCTACTCCATTTCTTCTAAGGGATTTCTGCCCACAGTAGTATATACATAATGGTCATCTGAGTTAAATTCACACATTCCAGTCCATTTTAATTCACTGATTCCTAGAATGTCTATGTTCACTCTTGCCATCTCCTGTTTGACCACTTCCAATTTGCCTTGATTCCTGGACCTTACATTCCAGGTTCTTATGCAATATTGCTCTTTACAGCACCAGACCTTGCTTCTATCACCGGTCACATCCACAACTGGGTACTGGTTTTGCTTTTGCTCCATCCCTTCATTCCTCCTAGAGTTATTTCTCCACTGATCTCCAGTAACATACTGGGCACCTACAGACCTGGGGAATTCCTCATTCAGTATCCTGTCATTTTGCCCTTTGATACTGTTCATGGGGTTCTCAATGCAAATATACTGAAGTGGTTTGCCATTCCCTTCTCCAGTGGACCACATTCGGCTGTGGTCCATGTGATCAGATCGAGTAGATTCCTGTGATTATGATTTCAGTGTGTCTGCCATCTGAAGCCCCCTCGCAATACCTACCATCTGATTTGAGTTTCTCTTACCTTGGGTGTGGGATATCTCTTCACAGCTGCTCCAAGAAAGCACAGCTGCTGCACCTTACCTTGGATGAGGGGTATGTCCTCAAGGACTCCCCTCCTGACCTTGAACGTGAGTACCTCCTCTCGGCCCTCCCCGGCACAGCCACCGCCTATTGGAGGTGGGGGACCTCCTCTCAGCCGCCTGCCCTGGCCTCAGGCATGGGGTAGCTCCTCACCGCTGTGCATCTCTGCATGGTCGGTTGCGCCAGGGCCAGCTTCTCTCCAGTCTGGGCAGGCGGGGCCTGCATATCCCGCGTCTGGTGGGCGGGGCCGGGGTCTCTCCCATCTGGGCGGGCGGGGCCGGGGTCTCTCGCGTCTGCGCGGGCGGGGCAAGGGTCTCTCGCATCTGCGCAGGCGGGGCCGGCCTCTCTTCCGTCTGCGTGGGCGGAGCCATCAACAATAGCATCTGAGCGGGCGGGGCCGAGGTCTCTCGTGTCTGAGCGGGCGGGGCCGGGGTCTCTTGAGTCTGCACGGGTGGGGCCGGGTTCTCTCCCGTCTGCGCGGGTGGGGAAGGCCTCTCTCGCGTCTGCGCCGGCAAGGCCCGTGTCTCTGGCGTCTCAGCCGCCTGGGCCGGCATCTCTCGTGTCTGCGCGGGTGGGGCTGGTATTTCTCCCGTTTGCACAGCCGGGTGAGACTCAAAAATTTCCCTCAAACAGTCGTCCCCATTGGAGAGGAGAACACACTTTACGGACTTAACTCGAGAAGAGGCCCTATTCCCATTTAAAGGTTCAACAGTAATCCCGAAATTCCCCTTCCAACACAAAAGGGTTCCTGACTTCCCTGAAGCAGCCAGAAAGAATTCCTGAGGTCCTGTTCGCTACCTGAGAAGTTCAACCAGGTTCCCGCTGTAACTCTAGAAACACCACAAAATTATCCCCTCAATGCGAGATCAGGAAAATATTCCGCTGCATAATTCAAGAGAAATCCCACGTTCCGCTGGAAAGGCAAAACTGTATTTGACACCTTTATGCCACTCAGAAAATTCCCTCACACAGCCATCCCCATTGGAGAGGAGAACACAATTTATGGACTCAACTAGGGAAGAGGCCCTATTCCCATTTAACGGCTCGAGAGTAATCCCGAAATTCCCGTTCCAGTAGAAAAGGGTGACTAACTTCCCTGAAGCAACACAAGCGAGTTCCTGAGGTCCTCGTCGCAACTCGAGAATTACCCCCAGCTTCCCGCCTCAAAAGGGGAAACACCAAAAATTATCCACTCAATGTGAGATGAGGAAATTTTGCACTGCACAATTAAATAGAAATCCCACATTCCCGCTTGAAAGGCAAAAGGGCACTTGACACACTTTATGCGATTCAGATAGTTTCCTAACACCCGTACTTATTGGAGCGGAGAACACACTTCATGGAGTCAAATCTAGAAGAGGACCTATTCCCATTTAAGGGCTCGAGAGTAATCTGGAAGTTCCACTTCCAAAAAAAGGGGACCTGACTTCCCTGAAGCAACACGAACGAGTTCCTGAGGTCCACGCTGCAACTCGAGAAGTACCCCCAGATCCAAGCCGAAACTCGAGACACAACAAAATTATCCCCACAATGCAAGATGAGGAAATTTTGTGCTCCGAAATCTCAAGAGAATTCCCACATACCCGCTTGAAAGGCAAAAGGTCACTTGACACACTTTATGTGACCCAGAAAGTTCGCTCACAGAGCCTTACCCATTGGAGAGGAAAAAACACCTTTTGGACTCAACTCCAGATGAATCCCTATTCCCAATTAACGGCTCGAAAGTAAACCGGAAGTTCCCGTTCCAACACAAAAGGGGACCTGACTTCCCTGAAGCAACCCGAGCCACTTCCTGAGGTCCCCGTTGCAACTCGAGAAGCACCCCCAGCATCCCGACGCAACTCGACAAACACCACAGAATTATCCCCTCAATGCGAGATGAGGAAATTGTGCGCTGCAGAATCTCAAGAGAAATACCACATTCCCGCTTGAAAGGCAAAAAGGTACTTGACACCCTTTATGCGACTCAGGAAGTACCCTCACACAGCCGTCCCCATTGGAGAGGAGAACACACTTTATGGACTCAATTCGAGATGAAGCCCTATTCCCATTTAATGGCTGGAGAGTAAACAGGAAGTGCCCTTTCCAACACAAAAGGGGACCTGACTTCCCTGAAGCAACCCCAGTGAATACGGGAGGTCCCCGTCACAAATTGAGGAGCACCCCCAGCTTCCCGCCGCGACTCGCGAAGCACCCCAAAATTATCCCCTCCATGCGAGATGAGGAAATTTGGCGATGCAGCATCTCAAGAGAAATACCACATTCCCTCTGGAAAGACAAAAAGGTACTTGACACCCTGTATTCGACACAGAAATTTCCCTAACACAGCCGTCTCCTTTGGAGAGGAGAACACACTTATGGACTCAATTCGAGATGAGCCCCAGTGAATATTTAAGGGCTCGAAAGGAATCCGGATGTTCCCCTTCCAACAACAAAGGGGACCTGACTTCCCAGATTCAACCACAGCGAGTTCCTGAAGTCTCAGTCGCCTTAGAGAAGCACCTCCATCTTCCCGCCGCAACTCGAGAATCACCCCAAAATTATCCCCTAAATGCGAGATGAGGATATTTTGCGATGCAGCTCTCACGAGAAATACCACATTCCCTCTGGAAAGGCAAAAAGGTACTTGACACAATGTATTCGACTCAGAAAGTTCCCTCACACAGCCGTCCCCTTTGGAGATGAGAACACACTTGACGAACTCAATTCGAGAGGAGAGCCTGTGCACATTGAAGGGCTCGAGAAGAAACCGGAAGTTCCCCTTCCAACACCAAAGGGGACCTGACTTCCCTGAAGCAACCGCAGCGAGTTCCTGAGGTCCCCGTCGCAACTGGAGAAGCACCCCCAGCTTCCCGCCGCAACTCGAGAAACACACCAAAATTATCCCCTCCCAGCGAGATGAGGAAATTTTGCAATGAAGCATCTCAAGAAAAATACACATTCCCTCTGGAAAGGCAAAAAGGTACTTGACACCCTTTATTCGACTCAGAAAGTTCCCTCACACAGCCGTCCCCTTTGGAGAGGAGAACACACTTTACTGACTCAATTCGAGAGGAGCCCCTGTGCACATTGAAGGGCTCCAGAGGAACCCGGAAGTTCCCCTTCCAACACCAAAGGGGACCTGACTTCCCTGAAGCAACCGCAGCGAGTTCCTGACGTCCCCGTCGCAACTCGAGAAGCACCCCCAGCTTCCCGCCGCAACTCGAGAAACACCCCAAAATTATCCCCTCCATGCGAGATGAGGAAATTTGCCGATGCAGCATGTCAAGAGAAATACCACATTCCCTCTGGAAAGGCAAAAAGCTACTTGACACCCTTTATACGACTCAGAAACTTCTCTCAGACAGCCGTCCCCTTTGGAGAGGAGAACACACTTTACAAACTCAATTCGAGAGGAGCCCCTGTGCACATTGAAGGGCTCGTGAGGAAACCGGAAGTTCCCCTTCCAACACCAAAGGGGACCTGACTTCCCTGAAGCAACCCCAGCGAGTTCCTGAGGTCCCCGTCGCAACTCGAGAAGCACCCACAAATTCCCGCCGCAACTCGAGAAACACCCCAAAATTATCCCCTCCATGCGAGATGCTTAAAATTGGCGATGCAGCATCTCACGAGAAATACCACATTCCTTCTGGAAAGGCAAAGAGGTACTTGACACCCTTTATTCGACTCAGAAAGTTCCCTCACACAGCCGTCCCCTTTGGAGAGGAGAACACACTTTACGGACTCAATTCGAGAGGAGCCCCTGTGCACATTGAAGGGCTCGAGAGGAAAGCGGAAGTTAACCTTCCAACACCAAAGGGGACATGATTTCATTGAAGCAACCCCAGCGATTTCCTGAGGTGTCCGTCGCAACTCGAGAAGAACACCCAGCTTCCCGCCGCAACTCGAGAAACACCCCAAAATTCTCCCCTCCATGCGAGATGAGGAAATTTGGCGATGCAGCATCTCAAGAGAAATACCACATTCCCTCTGGAAAGGCAAAAATGTACTTGACACCCTTTATTCGACTCAGAAGTTCTTCACACAGCCGTACTCTTTGGAGAGGAGAACACACTTTACGGACTCAATTCGAGAGAAGCCACTGTGCACATTGAAGGGCTCGAGAGGAAACTGGAAGTTCCCCTTCCAAAACCAGAGGGGAACTGACTTATCTGAGGCAAACCCAGCGAGATCCTGAGGTCCCCGTCGCAAGTCGACAAGCACCCTGAGCTTCCCGCCGCAACTCGAGAAACACCCCAAAATTATCCCCTCCATGCGAGATGAGGAAATTTGGCGATGCAGCATCTCAAGAGAAATACCACATTCCCTCTGGAAAGGCAAAAAGGTACTTGACACCCTTTATTCGACTCAGAAAGTTCCCTCACACAGCCGTCCCCTTTGGAGAGGAGAACACACTTTATGGACTCAATTCGAGAGGAGCCCCTGTGCACATTGAAGAGTTGGAGAGGAAACCGGAAGTTCACCTTCCAACAACAAAGGGAACCTGATTTCCCTGAAGCAACCCGAGCGAGTTCCTGAGGTCCCCGTCGCAACTCGAGAAGCACACCCAGATTCCCGCCGCAACTCGAGAAACACCCCAAAATTATCCCCTCCATGCGAGATGAGGAAATTTGGCGATGCAGCATCTCAAGAGAAATACCACATTCCCTCTGGAAAGGCAAAAAGTCCTTGACACCCTTTATTCAACTCAGAAGATTCCATCACAGAGCCGTCGCCTTTTAGAGGAGAACACACTTTACGGACTCAATTCGAGAGGAGCCCCTGTGCACATTGAAGGGCTAGAGAGGAAACCGGAAGTTCCCCTTCCAACAACAAAGGGGACCTGACTTCCCTGAAACAAACCCAGCGAGTTCCTGAGGTCCCCGTCGCAACTCGAGAAGCACCCCCAGCTTGCCGCAGGAACCGAGAAACACACCAAAATTATCCCCTCCATGCGAGATGAGGAAATTTGGCGATGCAGCATCTCAAGAGAAATACCACATTCCCTCTGGAAAGGCAAAAAGGTATTTGACATCCTTTATTCGACTCAGAAAGTTCCCTCACACAGCCATCCCCTTTGGAGAGGAGAACACCCTTTAAGGACTCCATTCGAGAGGAGCCCCTGTGCACATTGAAGGGCTCGAGAGGAAACAGGAAGTTCCCTTCCAACATCAAAGGGGACCTGACTTCCCTGAAGCAACCCCAGCGAGTTCCTGAGGTCCCCGTCGAAGCAGGAGAAGCACCCCCATCTTCCCCCGCAACTCGAAAAACACCCCAAAATTATCCCCTCCATGCGAGATTAGGAAATTTGGCGATGCAGCATCTCGAGAGAATTACCACATTCCCTCTTGAAAGGCAAAAAGGTACTTGATACCCTTTATTCGACTCAGAAAGTTCCCTCTCACAGCTTTCCTCTTTGGAGAGGAGAACACACTTTACGGACTCAAATCGAGAGGAACCCCTGTGCACATTGAAGGGCTCGAGAGGATACCGGAAGTTCCTCTTCCAACTACAAAGGGGACCTGACTTCCCTGGAGCAACCCCAGTGAGTTCTTGAGGTCCCCGTCGCAACTCGAGAAGCACCCCCAGCTTCCCGCCGCAACTCGAGAAACACCCCAAAATTATCCCCTCCATGCGAGATGAGGAAATTTGGCGATGCAGGAACTGAAGATAAACACGACATTCCCTCTGGTTAGGCATAAAGGTACTTGACACACTTTATTCGACTCAGAAAGTTCCCTCACACAGCCGTCCCCATTGGGGAGGAGAACACACTTTACGGACTCAATTCGAAAGGAGCCCCTGTGCACATTGAAGGGTTCCAGAGGAAACCGGAAGTTCCCCTTCCAACATCAAAGGGAACCTGACTTCCCTGAATCAACCACAGCTTGTTCCTGAGGTACCCGTCGCAACTCGCGAAGAACCCCCAGCTTCCCCCCGCAACTCGAGAAGCACCCCCAGCTTCCCGCCGAAAGTCGAGAAACACCACAAAATTATCCCCTCCATGCGAATTGAGGAAATTTTTCGATGCAGCATCTCAAGAGAAATACCACATTCCCTCTGGAAAGGGAAAAGGTACTTGACACCATTTATTCGACTCAGAAAGTTCCCTCACACAGCTGACCCCTTTGAAGAGGAGAACACACTTTACAGACTCAATTCGAGAGGAGCCCCTGTGCACATTGAAGGGCTCGAGAGGAAACTGGAAATTCGCCTTTCAACACCAAAGGGGACCTGACTTCCCTGAAGCAACCCCAGCGAGTTCCTGAGGTCACCGTCGCAAATCGAGAAGCACATCCAGCTTCCCGACACAACTCGAGAAGCACCCCAAAATAATCCCCTCCATGCGAGATGAGGAAATTTGGCGATGCAACATCTCAAGAGAAATACCACATTCCCTCTGGAAAGGCAAAAGGTTACTTGAAACCCTTTATTCGACTCAGAAATTCCCTCACAGAACTGTCCCCTTTGGAGAGGAGAACACACTTTACAGACTCAATTCGAGAGGAGCCCTTGTGCACATTAAAGGGCTTGAGAGGAAACCGGAAGTTCCCCTTCCAACAACAAAGGGGAGGTGACTACCCTGAAGCAACCCCAACGAGTTCCTGAGGTCCCCGTCGCAACTGGAGAAGCACCCCCAGCTTCCCGCCGCAACTCGAGAAACACACCAAAATTATCCCCTCCAAGCGAGATGAGGAAATTTTGCAATGAAGCATCTCAAGAGAAATACACATTCCCTCTGGAAAGGCAAAAAGGTACTTGACACCCTTTATTCGACTCAGAAAGTTCCCTCACACAGCCGTCCCCTTTGGAGAGGAGAACACACTTTACTGACTCAATTCGAGAGGAGCCCCTGTGCACATTGAAGGGCTCCAGAGGAACCCGGAAGCTCCCCTTCCAACACCAAAGGGGACCTGACTTCCCTGAAGCAACCCCAGCGAGTTCCTGACGTCCCCGTCGCAACTCGAGAAGCACCCCCAGCTTCCCGCCGCAACTCGAGAAACACCCCAAAATTATCCCCTCCATGCGAGATGAGGAAATTTGCCGATGCAGCATGTCAAGAGAAATACCACATTCCCTCTGGAAAGGCAAAAAGCTACTTGACACCCTTTATACGACTCAGAAACTTCTCTCAGACAGCCGTCCCCTTTGGAGAGGAGAAACACTTTACAAACTCAATTCGAGAGGAGCCCCTGTGCACATTGAAGGGCTCGTGAGGAAACCGGAAGTTCCCCTTCCAACACCAAAGGGGACCTGACTTCCCTGAAGCAACCCCAGCGAGTTCCTGAGGTCCCCGTCGCAACTCGAGAAGCACCCACAAATTCCCGCCGCAACTCGAGAAACACCCCAAAATTATCCCCTCCATGCGAGATGCTTAAAATTGGCGATGCAGCATCTCACGAAAAATACCACATTCCTTCTGGAAAGGCAAAAAGGTACTTGACACCCTTTATTCGACTCAGAAAGTTCCCTCACACAGCCGTCCCCTTTGGAGAGGAGAACACACTTTACGGACTCAATTCCAGAGGAGCCCCTGTGCACATTGAAGGGCTCGAGAGGAAAGCGGAAGTTAACCTTCCAACACCAAAGGGGACATGATTTCACTGAAGCAACCCCAGCGATATCCTGAGGTGTCCGTCGCAACTCGAGAAGAACACCCAGCTTCCCGCCGCAACTCGAGAAACACCCCAAAATTATCCCCTCCATGCGAGATGAGGAAATTTGGCGATGCAGCATCTCAAGAGAAATACCACATTCCCTCTGGAAAGGCAAAAATGTACTTGACACCCTTTATTCGACTCAGAAGTTCCCTCACACAGCCGTACTCTTTGGAGAGGAGAACACACTTTACGGACTCAATTCGAGAGAAGCCCCTGTGCACATTGAAGGGCTCGAGAGGAAACCAGAAGTTCCCCTTCCAAAACCAGAGGGGAACTGACTTATCTGAGGCAAACCCAGCGAGATCCTGAGGTCCCCGTCGCAACTCGACAAGCACCCTGAGCTTCCCGCCGCAACTCGAGAAACACCCCAAAATTATCCCCTCCATGCGAGATGAGGAAATTTGGCGATGCAGCATCTCAAGAGAAATACCACATTCCCTCTGGAAAGGAAAAAAGTCCTTGACACCCTTTATTCAACTCAGAAGGTTCCATCACAGAGCCGTCGCCTTTTAGAGGAGAACACACTTTACGGACTCAATTCGAGAGGAGCCCCTGTGCACATTGAAGGGCTAGAGAGGAAACCGGAAGTTCCCCTTCCAACAACAAAGGGGACCTGACTTCCCTGAAGCAAACCCAGCGAGTTCCTGAGGTCCCCGTCGCAACTCGAGAAGCACCCCCAGCTTGACGCAGGAACTCGAGAAACACACCAAAATTATCCCCTCCATGCGAGATGAGGAAATTTGGCGATGCAGCATCTCAAGAGAAATACCACATTCCCTCTGGAAAGGCAAAAAGGTATTTGACACCCTTTATTCGACTCAGAAAGTTCCCTCACACAGCCATCCCCTTTGGAGAGGAGAACACCCTTTACGGACTCAATTCGAGAGGAGCCCCTGTGCACATTGAAGGGCTCGAGAGGAAACAGGAAGTTCCCTTCCAACATCAAAGGGGACCTGACTTCCCTGAAGCAACCCCAGCGAGTTCCTGAGGTCCCCGTCGAAGCAGGAGAAGCACCCCCATCTTCCCCCGCAACTCGAAAAACACCCCAAAATTATCCCCTCCATGCGAGATTAGGAAATTTGGCGATGCAGCATCTCGAGAGAATTACCACATTCCCTCTTGAAAGGCAATAAGGTTCTTGATACCCTTTATTCGACTCAGAAAGTTCCCTCTCACAGCTTTCCTCTTTGGAGAGGAGAACACACTTTACGGACTCAAATCGAGAGGAACCCCTGTGCACATTGAAGGGCTCGAGAGGATACCGGAAGTTCCTCTTCCAACTACAAAGGGGACCTGACTTCCCTGGAGCAACCCCAGCGAGTTCTTGAGGTCCCCGTCGCAACTCGAGAAGGACCCCCAGCTTCCCGCCGCAACTCGAGAAAGACACCAAAATTATCCCCTCGATGCGAGATGAGGAAATTTGGCGATACAGCATCTCAAGAGAAATACCACATTCCTTCCGGAAAGGCAAAAAGGTACTTGACACACTTTATTCGAATCAGAAAGTAACCTCACACAGCCGTCCTCTTTGGAGAGGAGAACACAATTTAAGGACTCAATTCGAGAGGAGACCCTGTGCACATTGAAGGGCTCGAGAGGAAACAGGAAGTTCCCCTTCCAACACCAAAGGGGACCTGACTTCCCTGAAGCAACCCCAGCGAGTTCCTGAGGTCTCCGTCGTAACTGGAGAAGCACCCCCAGCTTCCCGCCGCAACTCGAGAAACACCCCAAAATTATCTCCTCCATGCGAGATGAGGAAATTTGGCGATGCAGCATCTCAAGAGAAATACCACATTCCCTCTGGAAAGGCAAAAAGATACTTGACACCCTTTATTCAACTCAGAAATTTCCCTCACACAGCCGTCCCCTTTGGAGAGGAGAACACACTTTACGGACTCAATTCGAGAGGAGCCCCTGTGCACGTTGTAGGTCTCGAGAGCAAACCGGAAGTTCCCCGTCCAACACCAAAGGGGACCTGACTTCCCTGAAGCAACCCCAGCGAGTTCCTGAGGTCCCCGTCTCAACTCGAGAAGCACACCCAGCTTCCGGCTGCAACTCGAGAAACACACCAAAATTATCCCCTCCATGCGAGATGAGGAAATTTGGCCAAGCAGCATCTCAAGAGAAATACCACATTCCCTCTGGAAAGGCAAAAAGGTACTTGACAACCTTTATTCGACTCAGAAAGTTCCCTCACACAGCCGTCCCCTTTGGAGAGGAGAAAACACTTTACGGACTCAATTCGAGAGGAGCCCCTGTGCACATTGAAGGGCTTGAGAGGAGACAGGAAGTTCCCCTTCCAACACCAAAGGAGACCTGACTTCCCTGAAGCAACCACAGCGAGTTCCTGAGGTGCCCGCCCCAACTCGAGAAACACACCCAACTTCCCCCCGCAACTCGAGAAGCACCCCCAGCTTCCCGCCGCAACTCGAGAAACACCCCAAAATTATCCCCTCCATGCGAGACGAGGAAATTTTACGATGCAGCATCTCAAGAGAAATACCACATTCCATCTGGAATGGCAAAAAGGTACTTGACACCCTTTTTTCGACTCAGAAAGTTCCCTCACACAGCCGTCCCCTTTGCAGAGGAGAACACACTTTACGGACTCAATTCGAGAGAAGCCCCTGTGCACATTGAAGGGTTCGAGAGGAAAACGGAAGTTCCCCTTCCAACACCAAAGGGGACCTGACTTCCCTGAAGCAACCCCAGCGAGTTCCTGAGGTCCCCGTCGCAACTCGAGAAGCACAGCCAGCTTCGCGCCACAACTCGAGAAACACACCAAAATTCTCCCCTCCATGCGAGAAGAGGAAATTTGGCGATGCAGCATCTCAAGAGAAATACCACATTACCTCTGGAAAGGTAAAAAGGTACTTGACACCCATTATTCGAATCAGAAAGTTCCCTCACACAGCCGTCCCCTTTGGAGAGGAGAACACACTTTTCGGACTCAATTTGAGAGGAGACCCTGTGCACATTGAAGGGCTCGAGATGAAACCGGAAGTTCCCCTTCCAACACCAAAGGGGACCAAACTTCACTGAAGCTACCCCAGCGAGTTCCTGAGGTCTCCGTGGCAACTCGAGAAGCACCCCCAGCTTCCCGCCGCAACTCGAGAAACACCCCAAAATTATCCCCTCCATGCGAATTGAGGAAATTTTTCGATGCAGCATCTCAAGAGAAATACCACATTCCCTCTGGAAAGGGAAAAGGTACTTGACACCATTTATTCGACTCAGAAAGTTCCCTCACACAGCCGACCCCTTTGGAGAGGAGAACACACTTTACAGACTCAATTCGAGAGGAGCCCCTGTGCACATTGAAGGGCTCGAGAGGAAACCGGAAGTTCGCCTTCCAACACCAAGGGGACCTGACTTCCCTGAAGCAACCCCAGCGAGTTCCTGAGGTCGCCGTCTCAACTCGAGAAGCACATCCAGCTTCCCGACACAACTCGAGAAACACCCCAAAATTATCCCCTCCATGCGAGATGAGGAAATTTGGCGATGCAACATCTCAAGAGAAATACCACATTCCCTCTGGAAAGGCAAAAAGTTACTTGACACCCTTTATTCGACTCAGAAATTCCCTCACAGAACTGTCCCCTTTGGAGAGGAGAACACACTTTACAGACTCAATTCGAGAGGAGCCCTGGTGCACATTAAAGGGCTTGAGAGGATACCGGAAGTTCCCCTTCCAACAACAAAGGGGACGTGACTACCCTGAAGCAACCACAACGAGTACCTGAGGTCCCCCTCGCAACTCGAGAAGCACCACCAGCTTCACGCCGCAACTCGAGAAACACCACAAAATTATCCCCTCCATGAAAGATGAGGAAATTTGGCGATGCAGCATCTGAAGAGAAATACCACATTACCTCTGAAAAGGCAAAAAGGTACTTGACACCCTGTATTTGACTCAGAAAGTTCCCTCACAAAGCCGTCCCATTGGAGAGGAGAACACACTTTACGGAATCAATTCGAGAGGAGCCCCTTGCACATTGAAGGGCTCGAGAGGAAACCGGAAGTTCCCCTTCCAACACCAAAGTGTACCTGACTTCCCTGAAGCAACCCCGGCGAGTTCTTGTGCTCCCCGTGGCAACTCGAGAAGCACCCCCAGCTTCCCACCGCAACTCGAGAAACACACCAAAATTATCCCCTCGATGCGAGATGAGGAAATTTTGCGATGCAGCATCTCAAGAGAAATACCACATTCCTCTGGAAAGGCGAAAAGGTACTTGACACCCTTTATTCGATTCAGAAAGGTCCCTCACACAGCCGTCCCCTTTGGAGAGGAGAACACACTTTACGGACTGAATTCGGGAGGAGCCCCTGTGCACATTGAAGGGCTCGAGAGGAAACCGGAAGTTCTCCTTCCAACAGCAAAGGGGACCTGACTTCCCAGAGGCAACCCAAGCAAGTTCCTGAGGTCCCCGTCGCAACTCGAGAAGCACCGCCATCTTCCCGCCGCAACACGAGAAACACCCCAAAATTATCCCCACCATGCTAGATGAAGAAATTTGGCGAGGCAGCATCTCAAGAGAAATCCCACATTTCCTCTGGAAAGGCAAAAACATACTTGACACCCTTTATTCAACTCAGAAATTTCCCTCAAACAGCCGTCCCCTTTGGAGAGGAGAACACACTTTTTGGACTGAAATCGAGAGGAGCCCCTGTGCATATTGAAGGGCTCGAGAGGAAACCGGAAGTTCCCCTTCCAACACCAAAGCGGACCTGAATTCCCTGAAGCAACCCCAGCGAGTTCCTGAGGTCCCCGTCGCAACTCGAGGAGCACCCCCAGCTTCCCGCCGCAACTCGCGAAACACCCCAAAATTATCCCCTCCATGCGAATTGAGGAAATTTTTCGATGCAGCATCTTAAGAGAAATACCACATTCCCTCTGGAAAGGGAAAAGGTACTTGACACCATTTATTCGACTCAGAAAGTTCCCTCACACAGCCGACCCCTTTGGAGAGGAGAACACACTTTACAGACTCAATTCGAGAGGAGCCCCTGTGCACATTGAAGGGCTCGACAGGAAACTGGAAATTCGCCTTCCAACACCAAAGGGGACCTGACTTCCCTGAAGCAACCCCAGCGAGTTCCTGAGGTCGCCTTCGCAACTCGAGAAGCACATCCAGCTTCCCGACACAACTCGAGAAACACCCCAAAATAATCCCCTCCATGCGAGATGAGGAAATTTGGCGATGCAACATCTCAAGAGAAATACCACATTCCCTCTGGAAAGGCAAAAGGTTACTTGAAACCCTTTATTCGACTCAAAAATTCCCTCAAAGAACTGTCCCCTTTGGAGAGGAGAACACACTTTACAGACTCAATTCGAGAGGAGCCCTTGTGCACATTAAAGGGCTTGAGAGGAAACCGGAAGTTCCCCTTCCAACAACAAAGGGGACGTGACTACCCTGAAGCAACCCCAACGAGTTCCTGAGGTCCCCCTCGCATCTCGAGAAGCACCACCAGCTTCCCGCCGCAACTCGAGAAACACCCCAAAATTATCCCCTCCATGCTAGATGAAGAAATTTGGCGAGGCAGTATCTCAAGAGAAATCCCACATTCCCTCTGGAAAGGCAAAAACATACTTGACACCCTTTATTCGACTCAGAAATTTCCCTCAAACAGCCGTCCCCTTTGGAGAGGAGAACACACTTTTCGGACTCAATTCGAGAGGAGCCCCTGTGCACATTGAAGGGCTCGAGAGGAAACCGGAAGTTCCCCTTCCAACACCAAAGGGGACCTGAATTGGCTGAAGCAACCCCAGCGAGTTCCTGAGGTCCCCGTCGCAACTCGAGAAGCACCGCCAGCTTCCCGCCGCAACTCGCGAAACACCCCAAAATTATACCCTCCATGCGAGATGAGGAAATTTGGCGATGCAGCATCTCAAGAGAAATAGCACATTCCCTCTGGAAAGGCAAAAAGGTACTTGACACCCTTTATTCGACTCAGAAAGTTCCCTCACACAGCCGTCCCCTTTGGAGAGGAGAACACACTTTACGGACTCAATTCGAGAGGAGCCCCTGTGCACATTGAAGGGCTCGAGAGGAAACCGGAAGTTGCCCTTCAAACACCAAAGGGGACCTATTTTCCTTGAAGCAACCCCAGCGAGTTCCTGAGGTCCCCATCGCAACTCGAGAAGCACCCCCAGCTTCCCGCCGCAACTCGAGAAACACCCCAAAATTATCGCCTCCACGCGAGATGAGGAAATATTGCGATGCAACAACTCAAGATAAATACCACATTCCCTCTGGAAAGGAAAAAGGTACTTGAAACCCTTTATTCGACTCAGAAAGTTCCCTCACACAGCCGTCCTCTTTGGAGAGGAGAACACACTTTACGGACTCAATTCGAGAGGAGCCCCGGGCACATTGAAGGGCTCGAGAGGAAACCGGAAGTTCCCCTTCCAACACCAATGGGGAACTGACTTCCCTGAAGCAACCCCAGCGAGTTCTTGAGGTCCCCGTCGCAACTCGAGAAGCACACCCAGCTTCCCGCCTCAACTCGAGAAACACCCCAAAATTATCCCCTCCATGCGAGATGAGGAAATTTGGCGATGCAGCATCTCAAGAGAAATACCTCATTCCCTCTTGAAAGGCAAAAAGGTACTTGACACCCTTTATTCGATTCAGAAAGTTCCCTCACACAGCCGTCCCCTTTGGAGAGGAGAACACACTTTACGTACTCAATTCGAATAGAGCCCCTGTGCACATTGAAGAGTTCGAGAGGAAACCGGAAGTTCCCCTTCCAACACCAAAGGAGATCTGACATCCCTGAAGCAACCCCAGCGAGTTCCTTATGTCACCGTCGCAACTCGAGAAGCAGCCCCAGATTCCCGCCGCAACTCGAGAAACACCCCAAAATTATCCCCTCCATGCGAGATGAGAAAATTTGGCGATGCAGCATCTCAAGAAAAATACCACATTCCCTCTGGAAAGGCAAAAAGGTACTTGACACCCTTTATTCGACTCAGAAAGTTCCCTCACACAGCCGTCCCCTTTGGAGATGAGAACACACTTTCCGGACTCAATTCGAGAGGAGCCCCTGTGCACTTTGAAGGGCTCGAAAGGAAACCGGCAGTTCCCCTTTCAACACCAAAGGGGACCTGACTTCTCTGAGGCAACCCCAGCGAGTTCCTGAGGTCCCCGTCGCAACTCGAGAAGCAGCCCCAGATTCCCGCCGCAACTAGAGAAACACCCCAAAATTATCCCCTCCTTGCGAGATGAGAAAATTTGGCGATGCAGCATCTCAAGAGAAATTCCACATTCCCTCTGGAAAGGCAAAAAGGTACTTGAAACCCTTTATTCGACTCAGAAAGTTCCCTCACACAGCCGTCCCCTTTGGAGATGAGAACACACTTTCCGGACTCAATTCGAGAGGAGCCCCTGTGCACATTGAAGGGCTCGAGAGGAAACCGGCAGTTCCCCTTTCAACACCAAAGGGGTCCTGACTTCCCTAAAGGAACCCCAGCGAGTTCCTGAGGTCCCCGTCGCAACTCGAGAAGCAGCCCCAGATTCCCGCCGCAACTAGAGAAACACCCCAAAACTTTCCCCTCCTTGCGAGATGAGAAAATTTGGCAATGCAGCATCTCAAGAGAAATTCCACATTCCCTCTGTAAAGGCAAAAAGGTACTTGACACCCTTTATTCGACTCAAAAAGTTCCCTCACACAGCCGTCCCCTTTGGAGATGAGAACACACTTTACGGACTCAATTCGAGAGGAGCCCCTATGCACATTGAAGGGCTCGAGAGGAAACCGGAAGTTCCACTTCCAACACCAAAGGGGACCTGACTTCCCTAAAGCAACCCCAGCGAGTTCCTGAGGTCCCCGTCGCAACTCGAGAAGCACCCCCAGCTTCCCGCCGCAACTCGAGGAACACCCCAAAATTATCCCCTCCATGCACGATGAGGAAATTTTGCGATGCAACATCTTAAGAGAAATACTACATTCCCTCTGGAAAGGCAAAACGTTACTTGACACCCTTTATTCGACTCAGAAATTTCCCTCACACAGCCTTCCCCTTTGGAGAGGAGAACACACTTTACAGACTCAATTCGAGAGGAGCCCCTGTGCACATTGAAGGGCTCGAGAGGAAACCGAAAGTTCCCCTTCCAACACCAAAGGGGACCTGACTTCCCTGAAGCAACCCCAGCGAGTTCCTGAGGTCCCCGTCGCAACTCGAGAAGCACCCCCAGCTTCCTGCCGCAACTTGAGAAACAACTCAAAATTATCCCTTCCATGCAAGATGAGGAAATTTGGCGATGCAGCATCTCAAGAGAAATACCACATTCCCTCTGGAAAGGCAAACAAGTACTTGACACCCTTTATTCGACTCAGAAAGTTCCCTCACACAGCCGTCCCCTCTGGAGAGGAGAACACACTTTACGGACTCATTTCGAGAGGAGCCCCTGAGCACATTGAAGGGTTCGAGAGGAAACCGGAAGTTCCGTTCCAACCCAAATGGGACCTGATTTCCCTGAAGCAACCCCAGCGAGTTCCTGAGGTCCCCGTCGCAACTCGAGAAGCACCGCCAGCTTCCCGCCGCAACTCGAGAAACACCCCAAAATTATCCCCTCCATGCGAGATGAGGAAATTTGGCGATGCAGCATCTCAAGAGAAATACCACATTACCTCTTGAAAGGCAAAAATGTACTTGACACCCTATATTCGACTCAGAAACTTCCCTCACACAGCCGTCCCTTTTGGAGAGTAGAACACACTTCACGGTCTCAACTCGAGAGGAGACCGTGTGCACATTGAAGGGCTCGAGAGAAACCCGGAAGTTCCCCTTCCAACACAAAA